>NC_133621.1:90879301-91479301 GCF_048593235.1 Sminthopsis crassicaudata | reverse complement strand
GGTAAAGTTCATTTCAGTATGCCTCTATTCAGATGTCTTCCCAGGTTTTTCTGAAACCATCTCCCTCCTCTTTCCATATAGTATAATAGTATTCCAAAACAATCATATACCACAACTTGTTCAGTCCTTTGGCCACTGATGACCATCCTCCAGTTCCAATACTTTGGGATCACCTCCAAAAAGGAAAAAAAAAGCTGTGATAAATTATCTCTTAGAGATCTTTTCCCTTTTAAATTTCTTTTGAATATTGATCTAGTAGGTGTATTGAGATCAGCTCAAGGGTCCTACCAAGGAGGAGAAAGTACAACATGGGACAGGCTGGTACTTCAGCAAAGAAGTCCGTTTATTAATCTGAAAGCCAGAGTTCATATATTCTTTAAAGCAGCATTGCAATAACACAAGATATCTCTAAGTTACTTAGTATAAATTCCATGGTTATATTCTAGCTATACATTAACATTAAGCAGTAACAAACTGTTTATGGTAACATGATCATAAATTGTAAGGTTTGTGATGCCTTGTTCTCCTTACGTGCATTCATCATGAAGGTTATTGTAAATTTATATCAAACAGGTTTTCCTGATGCCTACATGTTCATATATGTGACTTTCAGATTCATTATTTCCTCGTGCTAGCAGCACTTCTTAAATCACTAAAATCAGAAATAGGTTAACCTTGGAGGAAGCCTACAGTGAACAAGCTCAGACTTACAGAGTAGTTAACTCTTGAGAAGTTCTAGGCTGTTAGTTCCAGCTGGCCCTCTATAGTATATTGCTAATTAAAAGGGTATGCAGAGTTTTATAACCTTTGGGCTATAAAATTGTTTTCCACAATGGTTGGACCAGTTCTCAGTTCCACCAACAATGCCTTGGCTTTCCTACTTTTTCACATCCCCTCCAGCATTTGTCATTTTCCTCTTTCTTCTTAACTAATCTGATAGGTGTGCAATAGAACATCACTTTTGTTTTACTTTACAATTCTCTAAGTGTTAGTGATTTAGAGCACTTTTATGTGACTGTTGATATCTTTGCTTTCTTCTTCTGAAGATTTCTTGTTGTTATCCTTTTGCTATTTGACAGTTGGGGAATCGCTTATGTTTTACAAATATGATGCAGTTTCCTTTATATGTGAGAAATGAGAACTTTATCAGAGAACCTTGCTATAAAAATCATTTCCCATTTTCATTTTTTCCTTCTAGGCTTGAGCACATTTGTTTTTTCAGTGTAAAAACTTTAATTTCATAAATCAAACCTTAACTTAGGCAAGCAGAATATGGTTATGAGTCTTCCAACAGAGTACTAGTGGAAGAATGGATTTGGATTTTTTCCAAGGGGAAAATGAAAGGCCTCCTCATGAAGGAGCTTATTGCTTTCCCCTATGGATTCTAACTAGGAAATAATAATTCAGCTTCTTGAGGGAGAGGGAGGAATATATTCTCCTGTAGCGAGCTGTCGTCTCCAGAAGCTGCTGGATCGCTCTCTGGGAAGAGATCTGCTGTGTCTACTCAAATCTCTCAGACAGATTCTTCTTCCTGTAGTGAACCGTTGTCTCCAGGCAGTTGCTGTTAACTCTTGTCCAGAGAAGTGACTTCCCTTCCTGCAGAGAGCTGCGTCAAGCCAGACGTAGTGCAGAGTCTTTTTCTTGAATCTCCTCCAGCTCTTATCCTTCTCCAGGCCAATCTGCTCTCTGGGCCCAATGTTGTCTCTTTTATCCTCCCAGAGAATGGGCGTGGGATAATGCAAGGGCTTCTGGGAAGAACCACTTCAGCCAATGAGCTTGCTCCTTCTATCAAGTCAACCTGAGTTCTCACCTTGTAATTGTCCAGACAACCTGAATTCTCACCTTGTCACTGTCCAGACAACCTGAGTTCTCACTTAGTAATCCTAACATCTCCCCCTTTCTTTTGATTTAGAACATAGGACAGTCATGACCTTGAAACATAAATCCATCAATATGGGAAGTATTACAGATAATTACATAAATGACCTTGAAACATAAATCCATCAATATGGGAAGTATTACAGATAATTACATAAATTACATAAGCACATAGTAACACAGTAACATAACACATGCTAGAAGTATATAACATAATCAAATAATCATAAATTGAAAATTTATAAATGTCCATAAGTCCATTGTCCATTAGTCTCATCTTGTGTGAGGAAGTCCAATGATTCCTGCTGGTTTTAAAGTTCTTTAACAGTCTTTTTATTAGCCATGCTCTTTCGGTGTAAGATGTTTCTTAGATCTTCTCCTTTATTTTGAGGTTTTTCTCTTTTTCTGTCTCTCTCTGATGGACAAGGCGAATATGACTCGTTGGCACCCATCTGATTCCTTCTCCTGCTGAAGAAATACAAGCAAACCCTCTCTCCCAGGCAGTTAACCTATCTAATTACCTTCTATTTACCACTTTCTAAATCTCTTCTCATCATCTGGCAATTACATTGGAATTGTTTGCACTGGATACAGCCCTGTTGGTTTAAAAGGCCTGTATTCTCCCCAAATGTAATCCATTTTTGCAATCTGATTGCCTTTTCTGATGTTAGGATTACTAAGTGAGAACTCAGGTTGTCTGGACAGTGACAAGGTGAGAATTCAGATTGTCTGGACAATTACAAGGTGAGAACTCAGGTTGACTTGATAGAAGAGATATGCACTTTTAGATTTGAATAAAATTAAGGATTTGAAAAAAGGTTGTACCCTTTATGGGGCTACATCAGCTTATGTCAAAATGTTACTAGATGGTTTGTCTTATGAAGTCCTAACCCCGAATGATTGGAAATCCATAGCAAGGACATGTCTGGAACCTGGAGAAAATTTATTATGGCTTTCGGAATTTCATGAATTATGTAAAATTCAAGCCTGATGCAATGCAGAGTCTTCTTCTATCTCTGGGAGTCCTCTCTTTTATCCTCCCAGAGAATGGGCGTGGGATAATGCAAGGGCTTCTGGGAAGAACCACTTCAGCCAATGAGCTTGCTCTTTCTATCAAGTCAACCTGAGTTCTCACCTTGTAATTGTCCAGACAACCTGAATTCTCACCTTGTCACTGTCCAGACAACCTGAGTTCTCACTTAGTAATCCTAACATTCTCCTACCACACAAACATCCTAAATTGGAGGGAAAGTCTCAAGGATTTAATGTAATTGTATTTAATGTAGCTTTTATGATATATAATTTAATGTAGATTTAATATGGCTATGTATAAATGTGCATAATGCTTGCATATGTTCTCAAGCAAGCACTAGTTTATGCCCCAGAGGAAGGTTGGTATTTGTAGCTATGTAATTCTAAGAAACCTCATCTCTGAGCTCTTTGACTTTCCTACATAGGTACTTGCTAGTGGTGATCTCACTTCTGCTGGCATGGATATATGAATTTTACTAGGACAATAGAGAACTAGCTCATATTCAAAACTTGCCCAGATTGTAAGAACCTGCCTCAGCTGCTGCTACATGGGACCCTTCAAGGACCTAAGGGTTATTGCCATATCATGCGAGATTTCTGAGCAGGGCTTTATTACCATTTACCAAAAGCAATTATTCATTCATGTTTCTCACTTGTTTCCTAGACCCAGACAACAGTGGAGGAGATTCAAAAGAGCTCAAACTTTGCATTGTCCTTGTGGGGAAAACAGGACCTGGGGAAAATGAAACAGGAAACACCCTCCTAGGCAGGACAATATGAGTTCAGGTTTTGAGGAGGGTCGGTCACCAAGGTATGCATGAAAGCCAGAAACATATGGAATGGGAGAGGCATTTGTGTTGTTGATGTTCCAGACAGTTTTGACACTATCTCTCTAGACCAGAAAAATCTGGAAGAAATTGCAACTTTTATGACCCAGTCATTTCCAAGTCTTCATGCTCTACTTCTGTGTGTGGCAAGTGTGTGCTTTCACCCAGGAGGAGAAGGTAGTCATTGAATGGCACTGTTGGTATATTGGGATGGAATACTGCTGTTCTTTAGAAAATGATGAACATTATGCTGTCAGAAAAACAGGGGAAAACTTATATGAATTGATACAGTGTTATGTTAAGAACCAGGATAACGTATGCAATAATAGTGATAATAAAATAACAATGTATACAGTGGCGATATTGTGTGATGATCTCCAATGAATAACTTAGCCATTCTCAGCAATGCAATTATTGAAGACAATTCTGAAAGACTTATGAAGAAAGGTGTTGCCTATTTTCAGAGGAAAAACAGGTAGAGCCTGAATTTAGACTAAGGATACTTTTACTTTCTTTTTTTGTATATGTTTTCTTTCACAGAATGACTTACATGAAAATGTGTTTTGTATGATCATACAAGCCTCTGTGAAATCTCTTGCCGCCTCAATAGGCCGGGAGGGATGGAATGTTAAAAATTTGGAACTCAAAATTTGAACGAAAAAATGTTACTCTTTAAATGTAATGCAGAAAAAACAAAAATAAAAAAGAAGTGAAATGTTTTAAGATCTTCTGATAATATGAGTTCTTTTGTATCCATTTACCACTTTTGACTGCATTAATAAAGCTATAAAGGTCTTGAAGAATGCAGAACCCAATGACAGGAAGCCTTTCATAACCCTCACTTTTCTTTTCATTTATTTTCATTTGTTTAATTATTAGTGGTTTGGAACATTTTTCTTATTGCCACTGATAGCTTAGATTAATTCTTTGAAAACTGCATGTTTTATCCTTTGACCATTTATCAAATTTAAGAATGATTTCTTATGAAATTCAATCATATATGTACACACAGGCACCCATACACACTCATAGTATGGAGGCACACAAAGAGAGAAGCCAAGAGAGACTGACAGAGAGAGCTCAGGCTCACCACCAACCTCCTCTCTTCTCATAGTTCTTCTCCAAAGTGACTCTGGCTTGTCTTACTCCACCCCCTAATCCCTCTTACAATTATCTTACAAAGATCCAGCCAGCATGAAATAGTTAGAAGGGCCATTTCCCAAGCAAATGCTTATAGAGTTTTTGTGGAATAGGTAATTAGCCTTAAGTGCTTGGTTGTCTGATTCCAGTGCACCTATTCAGAGTTTCAGCCCTTTCTTTACACATAACTCATTCACATTTCAAAAGGAAACACTATCAATAGGCTTATATGTAAAATATAACTCAATTTTAAACAATTTTAAATGAAAAAAGGACCAAATAGATATTGCTATATTGTGACCATAACATAAAAATGTAGTCAAATGAACAAATTGTAAAGTAAGAAAAATCATATTCAAACATGCAGTAATTCATATGTACAGTATTAACAAAAACAACTGTGCGTAAGTTTGATGTAGAAAATTACTAGTGTTGTCACCTTGACATATTGATAACAGTTATCTTTTGGTTTATCTATGATACTGTAATTTCGTCTTGTGACTGACCTAATAGATGGGGTTCTCTTATCACTCACTGATTTTTTAGCTCATACAAAGAATGGAAAGAATACTATCAAGGTTATTCATTGCAACCACTTGTAGCTGTTATTACCATTATGGTAATCATTATATAGTTGTGTGTCTTCATGTGGTTTGGCAGTCAATCCAGGTTGGCTTTCAATATTTTTGAACTCTGTGGATTGAATCTTTACCCTAAACAGTCCCTGTAGCAAGTTTCAGCAGGACAGGAATAGTCTCTGGTTTCAATTCTATTTTTGTATATGGTACACACAGTTTCTCCCACCGGATGCATCACTTTCAGTGCCCATAACTCAGTAAGAAAGTCTTTGCACATCTTATGAATGTCTCTTTTCCTCAACCCTGGTCCATCATTTCTCTCCAACTTCTTATAGAAAGGCCAACAAATTATCCTATTAGATGCTAAGCATCACTTTTCTAATCAGATCCTAGCCAATTGATTTGAGAGAGAAAAAATAAATAAAATAAAATACTTGAGAATTTAAGTTTTCTTAGAAGGAGCAGATAAATGAAAGTTACGCTATAATGGTGTTGGAGTTTGTTTGTTTTTTGTTTTTGTTTTTGTTTTTTTTTTAATATTGTGATGGTTAGATGTCTTGATGCCTCAGATGCTAAGCCAAGGCCAGAGTTCATGCTGATCCCACAAAACAACTCCTCCTTGCCCTCTGTTGACCTCATTTTCCTCATCTGTTAAATGGGGATAATAACAGCATATACCTCCCAGTGATGTTGTGAGGTCCAAAAGATGAAATATTTGTCACATGCTTTGCAAACCTTGCAATGGTTCATAAATCCTTATTCCCTCCAAGAAAACTAGTTCTTCTGATTACTCTCTAGCTCTGCTTCTGCCCTCTGTTCCCAAAATTCTCTCTAAACTGAGCTCATCATTTCATGATGTCTGATTCCTTTGGAGCCTCCACATAAGATGGATGTCTTTCACTTCTAGAACAGTGAGTACCTTTCTGTAGACTTCCTGGCCAATAGAGATTATTGGGAGAGCAAGGTTACTGGGGAATGGGACACTGATGTTGGAGCCTGCTAGAAAGTGAGGTTCCTGATAAGTGCCCTACACATCAATTTTCTTCCTTTGGATAATGCCAGGGAAAGAACACGGTCATCAGTATGACCTTGAAAACCACAATGGAGATCCCAGCTCTTGATCTATCCTTATACCTGGGGGACACTCAACAACTGCTCAGATTCCTTCCTTCCTTGAAATTACTCTCGTGAATGCAAAGCCTTGTTCTAGATGTCAGGAAGAGGGCAGTGTTAGAAAAGATGTGTATGAAAAGAAAAGTATGGAAAAGAAAGATTCAAAGAAGGTCTCAGTCATTAGAGAATCTTACCTTCTTCTTTCTCCCAGTTAGATCATGTTGTTCTAGATGGCACTTGATACAAATGAGAATCAGGATTAATGAAAGATGTCTGAAGAGAGGAGGATAAGGAGGGGCTCATTGACTCTGGAAGAGTGGAGTCCAAAAAGCAATTTTCAAAAGACTAAGAAAAAGAAGACTAAGCTTTTTTTTTAAAAAAAAAACACCTTTATCCAGACAGGGGATTAGATGAAGTGTTGACAAGGATAGATGGCAGATGATTACACATATACACATTCAGCTGAGATATTTGTGCATGTTAATCAAGCTGATTAAAATAAAGTTGAAGGGTAGCCTTAAAGGACAAAGGATGAACTGATGGTGCAGAATGATCTTTCTCTTGATTAGGGTGAGGATTTCAGGTTGTATGAACACAAGTTGACTTTTGATCTTTACCAGCTTCTAGAAGGGAGGCAACTGGTTTCTTAGTGGATAGAGCACTGGAATCAGGAAGACCCAAGTTCAAATTCAGCCTCAGACCCTTCCTAGCTGTAGACTCAGGACAAGTCACTTTAATCTCTCATTGTCTCCAGAAAGACCCTATAGAAGACACTTACCCAAAATGACTACTCAGAGATCATTCAAAATAGAAAGCAGAAAGGTTGTTTATTAAACCTGTTCAGGATGAGTCATTCTGTCACGAGATAAGAGAAAGAGAAAGTTTGTGGTAGGAGGGCTAAAAAAGTAGTAAAGATACACAACTTTTATACAAGAGATAGAGAGTTTATACAAGAGATACAAGTAAGAGAGCATTGAAAAGGGGAGGGGAGGAGGCATCTAATTGGTTGTTGCTATCTGGAGAGATTGGAATAGAAGATTTCTGTTTCTCCAAAATCACCTGATTTCTAGGAAACAGAAAATCAGGCCTTTAGGCTTCAGATAATTAAACAGACAGTGGTCAAGCTAAAAGACTAAATATCAATAAATGTCAAATACTGATAAATGTCATCAGCTCAGGTTAGGTAAATATGTTTATAGCTGGCCAAGGCTCAAGTAAATATGAGCCTGCACATATTATACAGGTCATAAGGGAAACACAGAAATAATGAAAATAAAATACAGAAAAAGAATTCATACAGTCCTGTAAGTTCTTCACCTTATCTCTCTATTCCACACATTCCCCTTCTAATATGTAAATGATTTTATCATATTTCTATGAAGAACTTACACACTGTTCAAAATCAATTAACATATCTATATATTGTTTATCAAGTTCACCGGCAAGATCATCCCTCTCTAATACATTCCAGCTTTTTCTCTGAAGAATCATCATTTTAATATCATCTTCTGTATGCAATACTTTTGGTAGGGACCGTTGAACTATTCTGGTTACTAATGTAATTATACAGGGTAGACATAGTGGCAACAGGATAATACCACTGATTGCAAAAGTTCATACCATAAAAACTGCTTCTACTAACTGTCTTGGAAAAAGTTATCACAGAACAGATTGACATTTGGCAAACATTAAAAAAAATACAAGATAAATTAACAAAGATGACAATCTAGGGAAACTGAGGCACATTATATACTCTCCTTCTGAATATTTTAAAATATTGAATTACCTCCCCTAGATACCTGGGAAGTCTCAGCACCATAATTTTGACCAACCCAATGTGAAGCAAATAAATCAAAAATAAAACTAGAAAATGCAAGAATTTAAGGCAAAGGTGAGTCTCTTCCTGAGTTATCAGCAGTACAGAGGCCCTCATCTCAACCAGAGAATCCATTTAGAGATGGACAGTTCACTATTTTCGGTGGTCTTCAGTCATTTGTGCACTTAACTCAGCTTCTGCTTATATAGGGAGCAGCAGTGCTCAAAACAGTCATGCATGCCCATGAGGGGCACCCCAAGTATGTCAAGGATTTCAAAGGAGGGAAAGAGTGGGGCCTGGAGTAGCTCTGATAGAACAGGAGCTGCCACTAGGATCCAGAAAGAATTTCTTTCTTTTTTTTTTCTTTCTTTCTGAGGCTGGGGATAAGGGACTTGCCCAGGGTCACACAGCTAGGTCTGTGAAATGTATTGGGAATATAGCTGACAGCCATTTGCCTGCCTTGTGATTGAGACCATCGCCCTTACTCCTGATGTAATTTGGATTGATATGGGGGAAGTAGGAAACTGGTCAATGAATTATTGTTAATATTACAACTGTATTACTGTATTTAACATTTGGGATGGAAATTGTTAAATTATGTAACTATTATGTCACAGATTTGAACTCGGGTCCTCCTGAATTCAAGGCTGGTGCTCTATCCACTGCACCACCTAGCTGCCCCCCAGAAAGAATTTCTAAGCAGAATATGCACAGTTAGACCATGAAGGCAGGCAAACCCCAAACTTTAGAGGCTTGATCTCAAAACTGCAATATCCTTTGAAAATGCTGAGATACCAATTTAGAAATTGGGTATCTATATCTTGAAGATTTTCTAAAAACAGGCTATCAGAAAATAGTCTGCTAGAGTAATTCCAACAGAATAAGGGATTTCTAAGCTAAAGCATCAAATAACCATCTCACATACAAAGTTTCTATATATCCGTCACAGCAATAGTTACATAATTTAACAATTTCCATCCCAAATGTTAAATACAGTAATACAGTTGTAATATTAACAATAATTCATCAACCTGTTTCCTACTTTCCCCATATCAATCCAAATTACATCAGGAGTAAGGGCGATGGTCTCAATCACAAGGCAGGCAAATGGCTGTCAGCTATATTCCCAATACATTTCACAGACCATTGTTAATTGTCCTCTTATCATTTAGAAACCTTCTAAAAACAAAACACAAATATCCAGTAACAAACAGATGACCAGGCTAAATACTTATTTGTTTGAGCATTTAGGATATAATGATTACATATAATCAGATTAAAAACAATAAGGTATGACATAATTGAATTGCATTAATAATTTCTATTGACCTCTGATCATAGTAATCAGTCATAGGAAGAAAAAAATGCAAGAACAAAACTATAACATAACATAAGCAGTTAAAACTCAACCTTCAGCACATAAGAGAGTGGAGCTTTAAAACCCCCAAACAGTATTGACTATAAGCCCATTCTATTTTCAAAATTTCAGATAAATCCCAAACACTTATTTACCATGACCTTATATTGGTTATAGTAAGAAATTTATCCCAGAAAATTCACACAATTCTTACATATCCAAGTAGATGTTGAATCTTGAATAAGTTGCATATTAAAATCATTTTGCTTTTAAAGTGCCCAATACACAGAAAAATCCCAAACTACATATTGTTTACAACAAAAACTTTTTCAAAAGGATGAAGGCAAAAACTATTATTCTTGGAGTCCCTTTCAGATAATTGGCATCAATACAGTTAATTAAAACTTCCTATTTTCACCTAAAAGAATCTGAAAAGTTCTTGAAAACATCAATTAAACTTTTTGGAAATAACCCTTTCAAATTATATATCACATTTCTGATCATATTCCTTAATATTCATAACCATTATTTAGCTAAAGAAACAAATATTCAATTAATTTAACATCTTATAAGAGCAGCCTGTCCTTTTAAATCACAGTTTGCTTTCTTTAGCAAGAGGAACCAAACAGCTGCAGCACTTTCCACTGCTGATCTCCCCGGCAAAAACACATCCCATCTCACAGTCATCTCTGTGTGACTCCCCTTTCCAATGAGTCCCTTCTTTTTCCCACTGGTTTCTTCTTGAAATCATTTTCTCCTACTAATCAGTCCTTCTTAAATCACCTTCATTCTCCTGTCCCGTCTCTCTCCTCCCAATGCCTACTTGGTCAAACCTTCTCCAACATACTTTAAACACTCCCAAACCAATAACCCTTCTGACTAGATGCTCCATTTAAACTATTAATTGCTTTTGTAAATCAATCTTTCTTTTCCCTTTTCTTTAAATTACCTTTTTTTTTAAACTTTAAACTTCAAGATTCACAATTAACTTTAAACCAAATTTCATAATTTGTAAATTAACCCAATACTTTAAAAAAGCAATATACCATTTAAGTAGGGAGATACAAACACAACCTTCCCCAAGGTAAGCTACTGACATTTTATTTAATAACTATATTTTAATTTGAAGTCCAACCAAACAATAAAGCAAAAAAACATTTTTCTCTTCAATTTTAAAGGCCTCAAAATTCAAACAATTCTTAAGATTTTATAGTCAGAATAAATCTAACTTTTTAAAGGCAACAGTAAAATTGTTTTCCCCAATCTCAAAATTATACTACCTCTTTAAAATATAGTAAGTTCCCAAACTCTTAATCAAATGTTGCAGACAAACAATTACCAAGTTTACCCTTCTTAAATTTTCTGTTCTCTAATTCCATGAAAGCAAACTTGCTAATAATGATTTTTCTTTCTTCTCCTGGGACAAAATTTTTTTTCTTTCTTTTTAGAGCTATGCCTAGTTTTCCCACAGGTCCAACAGATCAGAGCGCCTCCATGTTCAACTATTTACCACTCTTACTCTATTTTTATTTCCCCCTTCCAATGTCTGCAGTTTCTTATTTCCAATCTTAAAGTTTCCAATCTTAACACACATACCAATTTAAAGATATTTTAAAATTAACCAGTACTTTCAGTCTGTAAAATTTCCTAAAATCTACCTAGATATTCCATTTAAATTTCTTTTCTTTAGCAAGCCAGCAAAGAGTTAAGCTCCAATCTTGGCTTTACCTTGAGATTTTTTCTCTAGCAGAATTCCACAAGCCTGAGTTCTGATAACAAGGTCCCTTGTTTACAGGAACTTTTGTATTTTCTCAAAACTTTCCAAACTTTTTATGTTTATTTTCCCCCCTCTCTCCCTCCTTTCCCACAAAGCTGTGGCAGAGGGAGAGAAAGAAAAAGATTTTCCTTTCTTGAGAAGTCCAAAACTAGTTCCCAAATTACCTTACCACGATCTAAGACCAATACATTCTGAGCCACTCTGAAAGAATTACTACTCTGAATGAATTCCAACAATTCAGCCTGATATTTTTCTAGGCCTGTAGCACAGAGGCTGAATTCTTATCTCTACAAGCTTGCTAAATTTTACCACAGAACAAAATGCAAAGCAGACATACACAGACATCTGCAGAACTCTTTTTTCACCTTTTACATACACATTTAAATCTGATATACCCAAATAGTCCTGAGAACATCCTCCCAGTTTTCTTCCCTTTTATATCTGGGAAGTTCATCCCAGTCTTGAATTCCCTAGCTGATGTCCTAATACAAATTCTTGGACTGTTTGTATCCCATTTTACCACCATGGACTTAGTCTAGGTGTTGGCAGAGGCCTTTCATTACCCTCACACCCTGCAGCCACCCAAGATACTTCTTAGAAAGTCCTTTCATTGGGGTCTAAAATAGTCCCAACACAAAAACAAATCTAGGAGGTCTTATCCCTTGGGATCTCCCTCGACCTAGCCAATAAACCCCCAGACTCTGAAGAGCGTTACCTTGAGTTTACATAAGTAAATATCTTTCAGACAAGTAAATATCTTTCAGGCTACAATGCCGACCACCAGGACTCAACTTCCTTCGATCTTTAATTCTGCTTTCCAGTGAGTATCTTTGCCTTGGGACGTTGTCTCAGGAGGCAGAGAGGCTGCTCACCCAGAGCCAGAGACCATGTAGAAAACTATTCCTTGGGCACCTGTAGCGAGCTGTCGTCTCCAGAAGCTGCCGGATCGCTCTCTGGGAAGAGATCTGCAGTGTCAACTCAAATCACTCAGACAGATTCTTCTTCTTGTAACGAACCGTTGTCTCCAGGCAGTTGCTGTTAACTCTTGTCCAGAGAAGTGACTTCCCTTCCTGCAGAGAGCTGTGTCAAGCCAGATGTAGTGCAGAGTCTTCTCCTTGAATCCTGACTCTGAATCTCCTCCAGCTCTTATCCTTCTCCAGGCAGACTGCTTTCCAGGCCCACTGTTGCCTCTTTTATCCTCCCAGAGAATGGGCGTGGGATAATGCAAGGGCTTCTGGGAAGAACCACTTCAGCCAATGAGTTTGCTCCTTCTATCAAGTCAACCTGAGTTATCACCTTGTAATTGTCCAGACAACCTGAATTCTCACCTTGTCACTGTCCAGACAGCCTGAGTTCTCACCTAGTAATCCTAACAGGCACCTGTCCCTGTTTGGGATGCACACAGCCTTTTCCCACAAAGACCCCATCCCAGATGAACCCCCAACTGTGTGGGATGTAGAAGACCCTTACCCAAAATTATCCTTACTCAGAGATCAATCAAAATAGAAAATAGAAAGGTTGTTTATTAAACCTCCAGAGGATGAGCCATTTTATCATGAGCTAATATATAATGAAAAATTTTAAAAATATAATGAATAATGAAACAAAACACCTTACCATAGAAATTTTTTTCATCTCTTTTCAGTGAAATTAATGGGAATTAATGAAAAAAAATCAAATGAAGGTGGCCTAGTTGTACCAGATCTTAAATTATATTATAAAGCAGCAGTTACCAAAACCATTTGGTATTGGCTAAGAAATAGACTAGTTGATCAGTGGAATAGGTTGGGTTCAAAGGACAAAGTGGCCAATAACTTTAATTATCTAGTGTTTGACAAACACAGAGATCCCAGCTTTTGGGATAAGAACTCCCTATTTGACAAAAGTTGCTGTGAAAATTGGAAATTAGTATGGCAGAAACTAGGCATTGACCCACACTTAACACCATACACCAATATAAGGTCAAGATGGGTTCATGACCTAGGCATAAAGAATGAGATTATAAATAAATTAGAAGAACATAGAATAGTTTACCTCTCAGACCTATGGAAGAGGAAGGAATTTATGACCAAAGAAGAACTAGAGATCATTATTGATCACAAAATAGAAAACTTTGATTATATCAAATTGAAAAGTTTTTGTACAAACAAAACGAATGCAGACAAGATTAGAAGGGAAGCAATAAATTGGGAAAACATTTTTACAGTCAAAGGTTCTGATAAAGGCCTCATTTCTAAAATATACAGAGAATTGACTCTATAAGAAATCAAACCATTCTCTAATTGATAAAGGGTCAAACAGACAATTCTCAGATGAAGAAACTGAAACTATTTCTAGCCATATGAAAAAATGCTCTAAGTCATTATTAATCGGATAAATGCAAATTAAGACAACTCTGAGATACCACTACACACCTGTCAGACTGGCTAAAATGACATGGAAAGATAATGTGGAATGTTGGAGAGAGTGTGGGAAAACTGGGACACTGATACATTATTGGTGGAATTGTGAATACATCCAGGCATTCTGGAGAGCAATTTGGAACTATGCTCAAAAAGTTATCAAACTGTGCATACCCTTTGATCCAGCAGTGTTACTACTGGGCTCATATCCCAAAGAGATCTTAAAGAAGGGAAAGGGACCTGTATGTATAAGAATATTTATGGCAGCCCTCTTTGTAGTGGTCAGAAACTGGAAATTAAGTGGATGCCCATTAATTGGAGAATGGTTGGATAAATTGTGGATTATGAATATTATGGAATATTATTGTTCTGTAAGAAATGACCAGCAGGATGATTTCAGAAAGTCCTGGAGAGACTTACATGAACTGATGCTGAGGGAAATGAGCAGAACCAGAAGATCACTATATACTTCAACAACAATACTATATGATGATCAATTTTGATGGACGAGGCCCTCTTCAACAATGAGATGAACCAAATCAATTCCAATAGAGCAGTAATGAACTGAACCAGCTACACCCAGCGAAAGAACTCTGGGAGATGACTATGAAACACTACATAGAATTCCCAATCCCTCTATTTTTGTCCACCTGCATTTTTTATTTCCTTCATAGGCTAATTGTACACTATTTCAAAGTCTGATTCTTTTTGTACAGCAAAATAACTGTATGGACATGTATACATATATTGTATTTAACTTATACTTTAACATATTTAACATGTATTGGTCAACCTGCTATATGGTAGAAAGGGTGGGAAGAAGGAGGGGGAAAAGTTGGAACAAAGGTTTTGCAGTTGTCAATGCTGAAAAATTACCCATGTATATATATTGTAAATAAAAAGCTATTTTTAAAAGCCTTAAAAAAAAAAAGAATTGATCATTGTAAAATAAATAAATAAATTTCTGTGACCTTGAAGAAATCTGGCTATATGCCTAAACCTCAGTTTCCTCATATATAAAGTTGGATTAAATAATATCTAAGACTCTTTTCAGCTCTAAGATTCTCTGTTCCATAAAAGGATGTCTAAAGTTCAATCAAAACTGATTCATTTTTTTGGTGTAAAAATACCTTTTTAAAAAATAAAAATGCCCAGTATGGCTAATCCAGTAATGTATAATATCAGATAGGAAATGTGTGTTCAAATCCTAGAGAAGGCAATTATAAATCATGTGATACAAAATAAGTAGCTTAACTTCCCCAGAATATCCACATCTGTAAAATAGGAGACTTTGTTAAAGGTAATAGGGAGCAACTAAAGATGTTTGAGTGTGGATGTAAGGGAAGAGATTTTTAGGACTATCAATTAGGCAGTTGTATGCAAGATTAAATGTAAGTTTTGCTACTTTTGAAAAGAATTCAAGGATAATACTAAAAGGAGAAGGGTTTTTAGCTATGGGGAAGTTTTAGATCCAAGGCCAGCCCTATCCTTGGTCTCATTCTTGTTTGATGAAATTTGAATTATATTTTCTAAGTTATTCCATTCTGTGTAGATCTGGATTCATTCTCAACCCATCTAACTCTTTGTAACATCTGTTTTGGCCTAAGACACTTACTATATATGTGACCATGGGAAAATCACATAATTGTTGTTATTCTCAATTTCCTCAACAGTAAAATGATATAAAAGCATGACCCATCTCCTAAGGTTGTTGTGAAGATCAAAACAGATAATACTTGTAAAGCTCAAAGCCCTTAGCACAGTGCCTGACTCAGGTACTGAGAAATGCTAATTTTCTTCCCCCCCACCTTTTTGCCTTTCTTTGTATCCCTAGCATTTAGTACACTGCCCAGTGTACAGTAAATAATAAATGCTTGTTTAATTGACTTGACATAACCTTTATTTCCCTTCTCTCCCTGCCACATTCACACTTTCTAGCTCCAACTCTGAATAATTACTTCAAGATTCGAAAAGATATAACAATCAAGCAATCATCCTGTGAAACTAACCACCCTGGTTTTGTCTTCTCTGTCTCAAACATTCTTCCTTGCCCACCATTCCCTTATATGTGATATACATATAATACAATGTAAGCTCTCTGAGTACAGGGACTGTCTTGCTTGCATTTCTGTCCCTCTCACATAGTAAAATTTTAAAATGCTTCCAATAAAACACAACTTTAAGTTGATACATTATTATCATTCAATAGCTAGTTTGCAATGGAATTGTCAGGGTTGTCCAAGGCAGATGCTGGCCCACTTTCTCTCTCCTTTGTCTCCTCCATTCTCCCCACTCCATCCTATATTAATAGTTCCCATCTCTTGGTTCTCAGTTTGTTTCTCAGTGACTTCCTGTTTATACATTATCAGGAAGCTCATGATCAGTGTTGCTACTTTGTCCTACATTCAATAGCACTTATCTGAAGGAATTAGATTGACGTAGTGAGAAGAACAATCATTTCCTGCTCACAGTGAGGGGAGAGGCAAAAACAAAAGTTTGCAGCCTGGTCTAAGGTTAACATTAGATGAAGAACATACATATCTATCTCTGTAGTGTGACCTAAATCATGACCCAAGAAATTCCTTCCCAGTTCAAATGCATCTTCCACACTTCGTGGTCATGGATCCTCTCACATGGGCAGTTTTCTGCATTCCATTTGTAATGCACACCCAAAAAGTGAGGATATTGTCTCAAGCAGCATAGTAAAATAGTAAAATAGTAAAATATACTCTGTCCTATGTCCTCTGCCTGGTGATCTGTCAGGATCTCATAGGTTTATCTTTAGGCAGATCACTCACTAATCTACATACTCTATTTTCATCCCTCTCCTGAGCAACTATCCTTCTCCCAAGACTATTTCCTTTCTACCTATAGCCACTTGCATGTCCCATGGGCACATTAAAAACTATAAAGGAGCACAGTTTTGTTGCTGCAATGGAGAGCATTTTCCCTTCAAAGTACATCATTCCACTTTCCTAACTTCTCTATTTACATCCACAGCAACTAGAACCTTCATCACTTAGGTTCACAACCTTGGAATGATTCATATATTCAGTAATTAATCTTTCTTCAAGATTATGTCAATTTTGAAATTGTCATCTCCTTAATATCTACTGCATGTAGGACTTCTCCTTTCAGATTGAAGGGTCTGGAGAGTGGATATTAAAGAAATCCTCCAGATCCTCCATCTAAGGAAAGAACTCAACAGTTGTGTCATCATTTCCCTCCAGCTATCAGTTATCATTATGTACCCTCCTCTTTTTTCAATTTTTTTCTGTCTTACTCCTCCCCATTAGATTGTGAGCTCTTTGAAGGCAGGGATTGCCTTTTGCCTTTTTTAATATTTCTGGTATTTTGTGAAACGATTCACACATAATACACATTTAATAATTTTTTGATTGAGTATACTTTTTCTTTTCCCCATATGCAAGAGTCAGTCAATAAACATTTATCAAGCATCTATTATGTGCCAGGCTTTGCTTTTATGTGCCATAAAAGTATAATAACTTCTCTCTCTCTCTCTCTCTCTCTCTCTCTGTCTCTCTCTCTGTCTCTGTCTCTCTCTGTCTCTCTGTCTCTCTGTCTCTCTCTCTCTCTCTCTCTGTCTCTCTCTGTCTCTCTCTCTCTCTCTCTCTCTCTCTCTCTCTCTCTCTCTCTCTCTCTCTCTCTCTTTCTCTCTGTCTATCTGTCTGTGTCTCTCCCTCCTTGTTTTTTTCCACATCCCCTCCAGCATTTATCACTTTTCTCTTTTATCAGGTTAACTAATCTAAAAGTTATGCAATAGCCCATCAATACTGCTTTGCTTTACTGTTTTTTAACTATTAGTGATTTACCAATTCCAATTGATCAATGATGGACAGAATCAGCTACATCCAGAAAAGGAACACTGGGAAATGAGTATAAACTGTGAGCACTGTTTTGTTTTGTATTGTTTTGTTTTTCTTCCCAGATTATTTTTAGCTTCCGAATACAATTCTTCCTTTGCAACAACAACAACAAAATTCGGTTCTGCACATACATATTGTACCTAGGATATACTATAAAATATTTAATATATATGGGAATGCCTGCCATCTAGGGGAGGGGGTGGAGGGAAGGAGGGGAAAAACTTGGAAAAGAAGTGAGTACAATGGATAATGTTGTAAAAAAAATTACCTATGAATATGTACTGTCAAAGAAAATGTTATAATTATAAAAATTAATTTTAAAAATTAAAAAAAAACTATTAGTGATTTAGCACATTTGTATATGAATATTGATAGCTTTGATTTCTCCTTGTTGGGATAAAAAGACCCAGTGGAACTCAGTAGGATTGAGGGAGTAAGCCTGAGATGAGCTACTATGCCTATGGCTTCCTTGGTTGCAAGCTTCTCTAGCCATAGTGTTAGAGTAAAAGAAGAATTTTTTATTTGATTTTATTGAGAAGTGGGTGTAATCCTAACAAGTACACACTGAATTCTGAATCAGCAGCAAGCTTTAGATTGATAGTTTAGGTTCTTTTACCCATCCCTTCAAGTTTTGATTTGGTCAGATTTACAGTTATTTACAATTGGAAAGCTTTACAATCCAAATGCACAGGTAATGTTTCCTTACTGACTCCTTTCAATCCTCTTGGATTTTCTGAGTGATGTACAAGAGCAAGTGTACAAGAGTTTTTTCGTTCCATACAGACTTTGGTTTGAGATTACTTTCTTTGATAAAATAGCCCAGTTCCATAGGTAAGGAATTTCATAAATTATTTTTCACAGGCACTCTGGGAAGTGTTTTTTTTTTATTTGTTTGTTTGTTTGTTTTTGCTTCAATATATACACTAGCAGCCTCTCCTAACACTTACACATTATGAAATTCTGCATGATTTTTAAATTAGAATGGGAATACAGTTTTTTTTTTTTACAGAATTTAAAAAATAAAAGTGTGGTAAATTTACTTAAAGTGAGATCAGTCTGTTCTTTTAAAAATAGCAGTATACCAGTATGAACTGGACACTCACAATTTCAGATTGACATGAAGCTTGAACTCCTCAGCTCATCTATCTTCCATTGTTAGTAACCCTAATCCACACATTCTATCTTCAGCTTCTGAGACTTGTCTTGATGAAAATATCTTTAGAGAAGTCTGGAGTGAGATCAGTCAGATAGACTCTACCTGGCTCCTCCTTGATCCCTCTCTGGCGTCTCCTCAACATCTCCCAGTGTCCTCCCCCTACACCTTGCCCTTCTTCTTATCCACCCTAAGAGGAGCAGTTCCTAAATCCTGAAGAACATGGCTTATTGTGTCTGATTCTGCCTTGCTTAGGCATATTTGGTTGAGCCCCTGAACTATTTCCCATAACAAATGGCAAATGTTTGCTTACTGTGGCAGATGCCTCTGTCATGATTTCTTCACATGAACCATTACTCTAACAGTTTTAAAACAATGTTTTTCCCAGTCAGCTAGCTGCCTGCAATAAGAAGATCAAAAATAGTTAACTTTCTATTTGGAACTGCTAAAATTCCAAATGAAAACCATTTCTTCACATATATACAACTTAATTTTTAAAAATTATTAGAAAACCTTTTTTTCACCTTCCTATTGAATGTCCAAAGTTACATTTCTTAATAGTTCCTCATCTTAGGCTCCTCAAAGGATAAATCTTCTCGTTTATAAAAAAGTTCCTTTTCTTTCCTTTTCCTCACAAAATTGCTTCATGGCCTTATAGGGCCAATATAGTTTCTACGGTAAGAGGAGAGGGGAAGTTCAAGTTTACTTGTCAGAAGGTTTTAGTGGAGAGAAAGGAGGAGCTTGAAAATAATGGTCAGAGGAGCAAGTAGGAAAATGAGCCAAAGCGAGGGAGGTACTGAGGGAGATAATGAGACAGTGAGTGACCAAAAGCCTAGTTTTTGCATAGGCAATAAGGAAGAACTGATTATATGTGAGTCCAGAGGAGTGTTTTGTGCCCAGCACAAATATCCTATTCCTGTTTCCTCAGCTCAGGGAGCCTCTTGGCTCAGAAAGGATCAGCAGGCAAGAGTACACCCATTCCCAAGATGTCAGACACCTTTTTCTCTTAATTTCCCCATTTCCAGGAAATGGGCAGTCTCTAGTTCAGACAACTTTCGTTTCCCCTCATTTCTCTTCTTTCTCAGTCTGCCCTTTGCTGCTCACACACACACACAGCTCACACCCATGATACACCACCACTGAAAGGAAAGCTCAGCTCTGTGAGGAGGAGGCAGAAGCCTGTGCATTTTCGGCCAGCCCTACTGCTCACATTGATCAGGTGAGAGGTTGATGGCACTTTTTGGGGGGAGGTTACTCTTCTATCCTGGCCCCAGAAATGCCTTTCTCAGGCAGTCTGCTTTGTTTCTTTGCTTGCTTAAGGCTTTGACTTTGACTCCTGCTGAGTCAGGGGGGAAGTAAATGTGTAATGACTGCTCCTCATTCCCCACAAGGCACCAGGTTTGACTCCTAGAGAACAAGTCCTTCTCAGGTGGATGTTTGTCTTGTCACACTTTGCCAACTTTGGGAGTGAGAGCTGTTCTGGAGGGGTGGTGGGTGAGAGAGGAAAACTGCCCTTAATCAGGAAATCTGAAGGAAGGAACAAACCCATCTTCTGCCTATAGAATCAGGTCTGGCTCATTACTCAGTTGAAGCTTGGGTCCCTAGGAAGGGAACAGGGAGGCATAAGTCTCAGTGCTGCCCCATTTCTCCTGTCAGAGACTAAAGTCATCTAAGATATTCTCAGGAAAGGTCTACAGAAGTGTTGCTGTGACAGTGTCTTATTATCCTACGCATTATCTATTTGTCTTCTTAAAAAGTAGTTGAGGGAGGAGGCAATGCTGAACCCACAATATGGACCCACCAAGAAGGGAATTTCTGGAAGAGGAAGGAAGACATTTTAGGAGAATAGGTCAGCTTGGTTGTCATTTCTTGACCCTAAATAACATGCCTCACTTTATTCACTGATCACAAAGCTGCTCTGATTTTTTTTTTATATGTTTACAGAGTGTATAAGCAAAGCTTATTTCCAGATGCTATTTGCTGCCTCCTGTTTGCACATGTACACAGAAGTCATGCAATATTTCAACATGGCATTGAAAATATGCTTTTAACTTCATAAAGTTTTCTTAGATTGAGATCTCTTACCGGAGAAACTTCTGAGTTCCCACTGTGGCTGAAGGTTCACAATATAGAAATTACAGATGGAAAAACCCAGGTTTTATTATTTTTCTCCAGAAATGGGTTAAGGCCTCAAAGAGTATCTGAATCCTTATTAAAATTCTTACAAAGCCTCTTATAGGCACTAGACTGACAGAGAAAGAGCACATTTATATGTTGAATTCTGGTAACTTCCTCTTGGGCCATAACATTTAAAGAGAAGATAGATCCCCAATCCCATACTTCCTGCAATGTTTAAAAAAAAAAAAAAAAAGTTGATCATAATTATCTGTCACAAATCTGTGTGTTTTGGTCTTTGAACAGCACACTAAGTATAAATGATGGGTGTCATTTTATAATCAGCCTTATCCAAAACAGGGAAATGAAAAGCCCTGTGGGGCAGTGCGTAGAGCTGGCCTCAGAGCTAGGGAACAGGGGAACAAGGAAACAAAGAATTCTGGTAGGAGGACACCAGACCCATCTCTGACATATGGTATTTAACCTGGACAAATCTGTTAACTTCTCATTGCTGCAGCAAATTTACTAAAGCTGGGAACTGCAGAATGTGAGCTGATTTGTACTGGTAGAAGGAGTTTCCTCAGCAGGATGTCTCTATTCAAATGAAAACAATGGATGACATGAAAAAAATTTAAGGGCAAGGTGGGAAGTGTCAGGGGGTGGAAATCTTGAGCCCAATCCCAACTCTGCCCAGCCAGCTCTCTCTCCACTTTAGCAATCTGCCTGTCCAAGTGGGATGGAAGATGATGTATGAGAAGGAGCTTCAGGTTCTAAAATTTTCTCTTAACTGAGCACTTCGCCCTATCCTATCTGACTCCTTTGTGAGTTCCATACCAGCCTGATGTTTTTCTCTCTCAGAACAGTCTCCCTGCAGTGTGTTCCTATCTAACAGAAACTGGGAGAGCTTAGTCACTGAAGAATGGGGCATTTCTCTTTGGAGCCTGCAAGAGAGTGATTCCCTGATGATTGCCCTAGACCTCAATTTTCTTTCATTAAATAAACGGCAGAGAAACAAGCTTCCACCAGACTGACTTGAAAGAGCACAATGTTGGTCCCAGCCCTCGGTCGTCCCTTATATCTGGGAACACTATATGATTGTCGCTCGGATACCCTCGTCCCAGGTAATTACTCTCTTCAATGCAAAGCCTTGTTCCAGATATCAGGAGAGGGTGGCGTTGGGCAAGAGTTTTTCTGGTGAAAAATTGTCAGTCAGAAAGTCAGATTCAGAGACCAGCAAAGTGATTATCACATCTCAGGTTTTTCTGCTAGTTAGAACCCTCTGAGATCATGTTGTTCTGAAGGGAGATGCAGGGGAATGGAAATCCGAACCAGGAAGGATTGGGGATATCTGAAGAGGGCAGGGAGAGGAGGGGCTGATTCAACCTCAGAAGGGAAAGATCAAAAAGAGAAGCAATCTTTGCAAACTCTAAGAAGGAGAATACTAAGCTCTTGAAAAAAGCCTTTTACTCAGAGACAAGGTCAGAGACATAGGTGAATCAGACATACTGTATTGGGAGATGATGGTGCAAATTGTTACACACACACAAACACACATCCATGCCTTGTTTATATTTTATATTAACTGCTTAATATATTTTCATTATTATATTTTATATTAACTTAATATTTTATATTGTTATAATATGTTTTACTAATTATTATTTATATAATATTTATGTGATTATTATCTATATAATATTTTATAATATATTATTATGTAATTTATATTAACTATTTAATATAAAGTTGAAGAGCAGACTTGAAGGAGAAAGAAAGACATGATGGTGCAGAATGAGGAATTAAGGGGAATGTGTTTGGGTAGGCAGTCTTATCACTTTCCCTTGATAAGCCTGAGGCTTGCAGTGTGGAATATACAACATGACACATTGAATATGTTTTTATGACTGCACATATATAAATTATATATAATTTGTGCCTTTTCAATGAGGAGGCTGTGGTCTCCTGCAATCGGCCATTTCCTTCTTAATGTCTCTGTCCCATTCTAGGTGTCACCTTATGGAACAAGGAGACTCTAGAGAGAAATGTGAGCACAGAAGATCAATACAAGACTGAGTTTGATATCATCACCTCTGACTCCATGGAGGAAAAGACCAATGCAATGAACATCACTGGAGAGCTGAAAGCAAGTGTCCTTGGGGGCCTGGTTGAAATAGAAGGCTCTGCCAAATATTTATCTGACACCAAGACCTCCCAACAGCAAGCTCGGGTCACTCTCAAGTACAGTACGACTACCCAATATTGCCACCTAACCATGAGCCACCTGGGGGATGAGAATATTTCTTTCCATGATGTTTTTGACAATGGAACTGCCACTCATGTGGTCACTGCAGTGCTCTATGGGGCCCAGGCTTTCTTTGTGTTTGATCAGAAAGTTTCCTCCAATAAAAATGTCAAAGAATCAGAAGGAATGTTGAAAGCGGCCATCACAAAGATTCCCCTACTATCAGTACAAATTGGGGCAGAGATAAAAATGGAAGAGAGAGACATAAGATCAACTAAAGGGTTCAGCTGTAAATTTTATGGGGATTTTGTTCTTGAGAGAAATCCAGTGACTTATGAAGATGCAGTACAAGTCTATGCCTTCCTTCCTAAACTGCTTAAGGGGCGTGGGGTGCCCCTCCAAGTCTGGTTGTACCCTCTGGAGAAGCTGAGCTCCAAGGCTGCCAGGCTGGCTCGAGGGATCAGCATGAGTTTGGTATGGGAAGCCCAGGACTTTCTGGAGAAGTTATGTGTGTGTGACAAGAAGTGCAATGACATGCTGGAGGCACCAGATCTCTCAGTCTTTTCTGCAACCAAGGAAAAAATCAGGCTATTCCAGGAGTTAAATAAGCTGCACAGACAGCTTTTACAGAAGGAAATAGCCAAGGCCTTACCGCTGATCCGGGCGGGCAGAGCACAGGAAGATGAGCTAAGCAATATTTTATCCAGGGAAAGCCAGTCCCCATTCAGCCCCAGGAGACTCTCTGAATTTCTAGCTGAGAAGCTCTTTGAGATGAAGGTGATAAAGTCCTACCTCGCCCTTCTGAAGGAGCTGCAGGTCGTAGCTGACCAGAATGAGTTGGACAGTGTGATATTGGACTCTCCCCACAGATTTGTCCTGGTGTTTGCATTCACCTCCTTGCAGCAGGAATCCTACTTAGCAGATTGGAAACAGTGGCTTCGGGATCCAACATCATTCACTCCTGACTGTGAGCAAAAGATTTATTCCTCATGGGTCAAGGACACAGAGACAAGGAGAAAAGCCATACAATTGGCAGAATCCTTTTCAGCATTTGCCAGGGCCAATCATTCCACTGAGAAGACTCAGTTCATTGTGGCATCTGTCCCAGACCAGGAGAAGCAGGGGGTCTCCATTTATCTTTATGAAAAGGGACTGCTTGTCAGCTCTGACTTTGAGCTTCCAGTCAAACCTCCTCCTCCGCAGATAGCTAAGATCACAGAACACAGTGTTGAGCTCACACTAACCCCATCATGTGGGAGCGAGGAGATCACTGGCTATCAGGTAGAGTACCAGGTTGTAGGGGAAGAGGATTGGACTATCATCCCTGTGTCTGGAAAGCCAGAGATCTTCAAAGTGAGTGACCTTGAGCCTTGCACAGATTATGTGTTTAGATTTACAGAGATTTGTGAGCTGGGGCTCAGTGAAAGTGATGTGAGCATTGCTGTGAAGCCATTTCCCTCACCCTGCCCTCCTGGGAAGCCAAGGATTCTTGGTGTAGGAACAGAGTGTGTAATCCTAGTCTGGCAGTGTCCAGATTTTTATGGAGTACATGGCAAGGTCAAGAAATATAAATTAGAGTATATAGAAGAAACTGAGGATGCTAATGAAGAGGGGCAAGGAAAATGGAGTGAATATAGAACAGGATGTGATGTGAATTGTTGGTGCATTAATGGACTGACTCCTGGGACTGTGTACAGATTCCGAGTTTCTGCTGTGTATAATGATGGCTGGACTGGTTGCAGCAGTGACGAGAGTGACTCAGTGATGACACACTTTTCTAAAGAACCCATTTTAATCTTTGGTAAGGGTCTTTTTAGCAACTATAATTCAAAAGCATATTCATCATTATTGCAATATTTGAAGGGTTGCAGGCATTGATCAGATCCTCTCATTGACCCCCACAATCCCCTCAATGAAATTACAGAGCAACAGACTCTGAGAGACTTATTTACAGTTTGTAAGGGTCCATTTAATGTGGAGCTGTCTGTGCAATCTAATTTAATTCCTACCCCTCCCAGAAGAATGTCAGGGAGATCCGATATTTACTAATTCCAATTACTAAATTAAGTGCCTTGAAATTCTTACTATTGAAAATAATCACAATTGGGGCAGCTAGGTGGCACAGTGGATAGAGCACCAGACTTGAATTCAGGAGGACCTGAGTTGAAATCTGGTCTCAGACACTTAACAGTTCCTAGCTGGGGGGCCCCTGGCAAGTCACTTAAGCCCAGCTTTAGGGGGGGAAAAATGAATGATGAAAATAATAACAATTGACAGCCATTCCCCAATTTTTTCCTGAGCAATGGTTTTTATTCCAAGTATATACAAATGATCTTTGGCACAAATTAATTTTTTCCAATGAAAATCAGCTTACATTTCCTAACTTGAGAATTTTACAATGTTCTTTAACATAATAAAATGAACATCATAATATGTCATCTCTTCTGCGTCCTTGCTATTTCATATGTCTTCTGTGTAATGTCATCTTGGGAAGCCTGAGATGTCTGTTTCTTTTCCAAATGGAAGGATAGTTCTTTAGAAGCAAGGGGAATACTCATGTCAGTATATTCGTGTCTGCCATCTCATGTACCTTGACACATTTTTCAAGGAGCCAGTTGGGCTTAATAATGTTTAGAGAGGTGGATCTTGACATGAAAAGACATTATGAAATCCAGTTTCAGACAGCTAATTTTGGGGAGGAGGTTGTTGAGAAATGATAGTAAGTGATGACTAAAATGTTATTGAGGAGTTGATGAGCATTTAGAACTGAAAATTCCTTCAATTATTCATGATTAGCTGAGGGAGATATAGGGAAACTTATCTATGATATATGGTCATATAGGCCATTTAGGTCAAGATGGATACTTATCCCTGCAGTTAATTGAAGAAGATATAGATACCTTCTTGACTGGTTCTCAGGGCAGTAACAAAACCCATAGACAATCTGTAAAGGAAACATCAATTATCTGTTAAGGGATAGGAGAAGAGCCTTGGGTTGCTACCTTAGAATGTAGGGGTACAGGGAACAAACTCTTGTTTTCTATTTTATTGTATTTTGTTAAATTTTTCCAATTTCATTTTTTATCATTTAAAATTCATTTTGTTTTATTTTGCATTTCAATTTTAAATTCCTTTATCCCTTAAATTATCCTTTAGAAGGCTAACAATGTGATATCTATTATGTAAATCATACATCCCATACATCCATATCAGCCAGGTTGCATAAAACAAAAAAACAAAAAAAAGAAAAGAAAAAAAAGAAAATTTGAGAAAGTGTAAAAAATATACTTCTATCTGCACTCAGAATTTGTTAGTTCTTTCTGAGAATAACATTTTTATCAGGAATTATTTGAAATTTTCATGGATAATTGGATTGTTGAAAGTAGCTAAGTCTTTCACCACTGATCAGCATTTCAATTTTGTTATTGCAGGTGAATATTTTGCCTTCTGATATTCACTTCATTTACTATCCATTCAGGTAAGACTTTCCAGATTTTTTTGGAAACCATCTCCCTACTTTTTCCATATAGTACAAACACAATCACATACCAAAAAATGGTTCAGCCCTTTTGCAACCGATGGCCATCCTCTCAGTTACTAAAACTTGGCCACCACCATCACCACAAAAAACCAAACCAAACCAAATCAAAACAAACCAAACCAAACCAAACCAAACCAAACCAAAACAAAACAAAACAAAACAAAACAAAACAAAAACAAAAACAAAAACAAAAACAAAATCTGTAAATTATGTCTTGATACAAATCCTTTCCTGTTTAAATTTCTTTTGAACATAGACCTAACAGATGTATTGGAAGATAAAAGGTAATGCCCTTTTGGCATAGTTCCCAATTGTTGTTTAGAATGTTTGGTCCATCTCACAGCTCCAGCAATAGTGCATTAGTGTTGCCCATCTCCTTCAGCATTTGTCATTTTCCTCTTCTGTCCTGTTAGCTAATCTGAGAGTTGTACAATAGCACATAAGGGTTGCTTTAATTATAATTCTCTATGAGTGATTTAGAGCATATAAATGTGACTGTTGATGGCTTTGAATCTTTCTTGTGAACATTTCCTGTTTATATCCTTTCACTATTTATTAATTAGGAAATGGCTCATATTTCTACAAACTTGATGCAGTTTCATTTATGTCTGAGAAATTAGACCATTATCAAAGAATTTTGCTGTAAAAATCATTTCCGAATTTTGTGTTTTTCTTCTAATTTGGGATACACTTTTATTGTAAAAATGTTAATTTCATAAAATCAAAATTACCTAGGCAAACAGAATAGTAGCCAATTAATATGGTCTTGTATCTTCTAACAGAATACTGGTAGAAGCATAGAATTTTTTTCCAAAGAAAAATGAAAGGCCTACTACTGAAGATGATTATAGCTTTTTTACAGATTCTAAGTAAGAATAATAATTCATATTCCTTAGGGGAGGAAAGGATGTACTCCCTTATCAAATAAAGATCCTAACAAGGAAGAAAAACCTCAAAGATTAATGTAGCTGTATATAATAGGGCTATGTATAAATGTGCATAGGCAAGCATGTGCTCTCCAAAAAACAATTGTTTATTCCCTAGAGAAAGGTTGGCCTTTGCAATTATAGAGTTTTAAGAAATCCCATTTCCCAGATCTTCTTCCCTCCCAAATACTCACTTCAATGGGTGGTGGTTTCCATTCTGCTGAAAAAGATCTATGACTATTACTAAGATAATAGAGAGTTAGTCAATACTGAAAGCTTGTCCAGATTGTTAGGTCCTGTCTCAGATGGTACTCATGGACATAGCCTTTAAGGATCTAAAAGTCACCTCCATGTCATGCTGAGATCATTGCAATTGTCTAAAAAAGCAGTCATTCTTTCACTTGTTTTTTACAGATCACAGATAACAACAGAGGAGATTTAAAGGACTCAGAACTTCACTTTATTCTTAATCATCATTTTTCTAATCAGATCCTAACCAAGTGTTTGAGGAGGAAGAAAGAAATAAAATAAAAACCCTGAGAATTTAAATTTGCTTAAAAAGAACAGAGAGGTGAAAGACAAGTTATGTTGATTTGGAGTTTTTAAAATAATGATGATTAAAATTCTTGATGCTTCAGGCCTTAAGGCCAGGGTTCAAGGCTAGTTCCAGCAGAGAAGGCTTCCTTGCCATTTTAGAGTGAACCCAACTCAGCTTGTGTTCCTCTCCTCATACTAGAAACATCTGTGTAGTGCAGGGTTGGGAGGCTGAGCCTGGAGTCAGGACTGTCTGAGTTTAAATTCACCCTCAGACAATCCTTAGCTTTGTGACCCCAGACAAGTCATTCTTTATTGTCAGTTTCCTCCTCTGTCAAATGGGGATAATAACAGCATCTACTCGCAAAGATGTTGTGAGATCCAACTAAGGTAATATTTTGTTAAACATTTCTTAATATTATTTAACTTTTAAAATTCATTTTGAAATTTTAAGTTCCAGTTTTTCCTCCTGATATCCATTATACATTTCAAGTGACACAAATCATGCATCCATATTATCCATGTCTGTTAGGGGTGATAAGGCACTGCTCTCTCTTTGAGATGTGTCACAGTGCCTGTACACCCTGTCACCTGGTATGGTGGACCCAGGAGGTAAAAAGGGGCTTGGCCTCTGAGGCAGGAGGTTGTGTCTGGCAGATGTTAAAGGAACTGCTGATAGGTTCCTTGAAGTGGCCAGAGGTGTGTCCTCTTGCTAGATCTCCTCCTGGGACACAGCACTAACTCCAGGTGTCTCCCTTCTGTGGATGCGCCTACCTAGTACTGAGAGGGCTGGGCACGGGGTAATCCTGGAAGAGAGGAAGCATAAATAGCCAGCTTTGAGCTGAACACACAGGCACCCTTGTACTCTTTCATTCTTGCTTCCTGCTAACCCCTGCTGAGATAATTACTAAATGAAGATAGGCTGTTTGCATCTTACGATCTGCTCGTCTTTGTGTATATCTGGGTGGGTTCTAAAGACTAGTGAGTATGGCACTGGCAGCCTAAGATAGTGCTCAGACAGTCTAGCATAAATGGTGCCCAAACATGGGGAAGGATTAAAGCCAAGAACTCTGTGAGTTGGCTGGTCCAATTGATTAAGTTTGGTGCTGGACAGATAATTGTGGGAACCCCTTCTGGTTGGGACAGGTCCAATATGAAAAAATTCACAAACCCAAAAAGTTAGACTGGCAAAAAGAAGTTTATCGGCACTGAGAAATCAGCTTTAATAAATAAATACTTCTGCTTGCACTCAGAGTTCATTAGTTCTTTCTCTAGAGAGGATATTATTTTTCATCAAGATACCTTTGGAATTATCATGGATCATTGAATTGGTGAGA
Organism: Sminthopsis crassicaudata; assembly: GCF_048593235.1. Lineage (NCBI taxonomy): Eukaryota > Metazoa > Chordata > Mammalia > Dasyuromorphia > Dasyuridae > Sminthopsis > Sminthopsis crassicaudata. The sequence goes on along the minus strand of NC_133621.1, from coordinate 91,449,646 downwards.
GTAGATAAGTCTTGTCACCACTGATCAGCATTGAAATCTTGATGTTACTGCAGAGAGTGTTCTTATGATAAGGTCTACTTTCTTATGCTTTCTAAGCTTTTCTGAAACAATCTCCCTCTTCTTTTCATGTAGTACAATAGTATTCAATGATAATCATAGAGCACAACTTGTTCAGCATTCCTTGATTGATGGAAACCTTTGCAATTTCAGATTCTTGGCTAGCACACATACAAACATTCTTTTACCCCTGAAACAGTACTATAAATGTTGTTTTAGACACAGGTCTTTTTTCTTTTTCTTGAATTTCTTTTGGATATAGACATAATAGCCATATTGCTAGGTAAAAGGATATAGAGAGTTTTATAGCCCTTTGGAGATAAATCTAAATTGTTCTCCAGAATTTTTGGACCAGTTCAGTCCTTCAACAGTGAATTAATGTCAGGAGTCTGTATCCCAAGAAAATCATAGAGGAAAAAGAACCCACATGTGTGAAAATATTTATAGCAGCTCTTTTTTTTCTGGCAAAAGAGCTGGAAAATGGGTCAGCAAGATTGTGATGATCAACAATGAAAGACATGTTTCTTCTGAGGGATTCTATGATCCCAGGCAATAAACTTTGGATAGAAAATGTCATCTATATCCAGAAAGAGAACTATGAAGATTGAATATAAATCAACACATTTTTTCTTTTTTTTGCTTTCTCATTGTTTTTCCCTTTTATTCTGACTTTTCTTTCCCAACATGATTCATAAAGAAGTGTGTATTGAAAATAAAACAATTAAGCCCCCAAAATCCCAGTGCCTTAGTGACTGAACTTTTCACCATTCCCTCCATCTATTATTTTCCTCCTTTGTCATGTCAATTAAACTGAAAGGTATGCAATAGAACATCAATAGTGCTTTGCTTTACTGTCCTCTAATTATTAGTGATTTCGCATATTTTTATATGAATATTGATAGCTTTGATTTCTCCTTGTTGGTATCAAAAGATCCTGTTCAGGATTGGGGGAGTAAGCATGGGAGGAGTTCATGTTGCCCATGGCTTCACCAGTTGCAAGCTGGTCCAGGAATAGTGTTATACCAGTGGTTTTTTAGAGTGAAAAAGAGTCCTTTATTTGATTTTATTTAAAATAAAATTACTCCCAAGAAGGACACACTGAATGCAAAACCAAGAGCCACTTTATACTGTTGATTTAAGTTCCTTACTTATCCCTTCAAGGTTTGGACTGTTGTATTTACAATCAGAATTATGTACAATTGTAGGCTTTACAGTCTGAATGCACAAGTAATGTTGCCTTGTTGATTCCTTTCAATGCTCTGGGATTTCCCAAATGGTGTACAAGAACAGATTTTAACTTACAATTCTGGATACATTCTCTCCAAGCAGTAGAGGCATTCTCTTTGTGGAAGTTCTATGCCCCAGCAGTTTTTCCTCAACATAAATGTAGGATTGAGATGGCTTTCCTTGATAAAATAGCCCAGTTCCACAGGTAGGGACTTTTATCTATTAATTTTGGCAGGAACTCTGGGAATTTCTTTGATGCTTCGTTATCTCCAGGAGCAGCCTCTCCTGACACTTGCATATTAGGAAATCTTGCATGATTTTTAAATTAGAGTGGGAATGCAGATTTTTTTTCTGAATTTTAAAATAAAAGTGAGGCAAAATTTACTTAATAAAATGGGAAGTGTCTGTTCTTTTACTGTTTTTACAGAAGGAAATAGCCAAAGTAAGATCCCTGATCCAGGTGGGCAGAGTAGAGGTAGCTGAGTTAACCAGTATTTTATCTAGGGAAAGCTAGTCCATTCAGTACCAGGAGGCTTTCAGAATTCCTAGAACTAAAGCTTCATAAAATGAATGTGATAATGTCCTACCTCACTGTTGTGGTCAGCTTTGACCAGAATGAGTTGGATAATGTAGTATTGGGCTCTACCCACAGACTTGTCCGTGTGTTTGCATTCACCTTCTTCCAGGAGGAATTTTCCTTAGCAAATTGGAAACAGTTACTTCGGGATCCAGCTTCATTCAACCCTGACTGTGAGCAAAAGATTTATTCCTCATGGGTGCAGGATACAGCACAGAGAGAAAAGCAGTGGAGTTGGCAAGATCTTTTACTCATTTGCCAAGGCCAGTCATTCCACTGAGAAGACTCAGTTTATTGTGGCATTTGTCTCAGACCAGGAGAACAAGAGGGTCTCCATTTATCTCTATCAAATGAACTATGGATCAGCTCCAAGTTTGAGTTGCCAGTCAAACCTCTCCCTCCCCAGAATGTTGGGGTGAAATAAGATTGTGTTGAGCTTACACTGATCCCAGAATGTGGGAGGGAGGAGAAGATCACTGGCTATCAGGCAGAGTACCAGGATGTAGGTGAAGACACCTGGATTGTCATCCCTGTGACTGGAAAGCCAGAGGTCTTCAAAGTGTGTGGGTTTGAGCTTAAGACAAAGTATCTGTTCAGGTTTGCTGTGCTTTGTGACCTGGGGCTCATTGAGAGCAGTGATGTGAGGACCTTTCCCCCAACCTGCCCTCCTGGGAAGCCAACTGTTGTTTTGGAATATCACAGTATACCTAGGCTGACAGGATCCAGATTTTTTGAAGTATGTGACAAGATTGAGGAATATAAAATAGTATAAAGAGGACACTGAGGCTGTGGATGAGGAGCAAGGAAAAATGCTATGAACACAGAATAGGAAATATTGTGAATTGTTGGGACATTGATGGATTGACTGCTGGGACTGTGTACAGGTTCAGAATTTCTGCTATGTATGATGGTGGTTTGACTGATTACAGCAGTGACAGAAGTGACCTAGTGAGGACCCCCTCTGCCGTCGAGAAAGCTTCAATTTTTATAAGCTTTTAACAACTAAGTACCATAAGGATGTTACTTATTACTGGAATATTTGAAGGTGTGCGGGAATTGATTAGGACACTCTCATTGAATTTCTCCGTATACTCAATTAAATTACAGAGTGTCCGACTGAAGACTTATTTACAATTTGTAAGGATCCATTTCATGTGATAGGGGTTTGCTCAAGGTACCTGAGCAATCAAATTTTGTTCCTATCTCTCCCAGAAGAATGTCAGGTAGATAATATATTTACTAATTGAAATTATATAATATATTTACTAATTGAAATTGTTAAATTCTTACTATTGAAAATCATTACCATTTGACAGCCATTCCCCAATTTCTTCTGAGCAATTGTTTTTAATCTAGGTATACACAAATGGCTTAAAAGCCCTAATGTGAGAATTTCAAGATTCTATTTACCATAATGAAATGAGAGCCATAGCACGTCACTTCTTCTGAATTCTAACTGCTCCATCTATGCAATGTCTTCTTGGGAGCTGTTCTCCACATGGAAGGATAGTACTTTAGGGACAAGAGGAATACTCCTATCAAAATATTCCTCTGTCCCGTGCACAGGATTCAGGCATCCTGACAGACTTTTCATGGAGGCATCTGGGCTTAGCCATGGATACAGAGCTGAACCCTGAGGTGAAAAAACAGGTTGAAATGCATTTTCAGACCCTTATTGTCTGTGTGTTAGCATTTAATTTCTCTAAATAATGCTTAATCTCTCTGCCTGCCTGATTTCCTTCATCTGTAAAACTGAGTTACTAATAGTATCCTCCTTCTAAAATGGCTGTGAGGAGCCACAGAGATAATTGTAATGTATTTTGTGAATCTGAGAGCAGCACAACTTCCCAATTTTCATTTCCTCCCACTAAAATGTGTGGTCCGGTGTTGGAATACACAGGAGCCACCTGACAGTGGCTGCTGCAGATCCAACCCAGACTTGCAGAATGGATCTCCTTATGTGAGAGGATGATGGAGGCTAAAGGCAGTTGCTGTTCTCTGACCTCTCTGACAGAGAGGCTGTTTGTGTTGTCTGACCTCCCTTCTCTTCCCTCTGCCTCCAATTTATGTCATTCCCAGTCTGCAACACCTCCTGTGTCAGCAAAGGCTGCCTTGCAAATCCTTCAGATGTTATGATTCATAGCTGTGGAGGCTCTTGGATAATTGACCTGTCCTTTAACAATCAGGTTTCCTCCTTACAGGGAAGCAATTTCTAAAGGTATGTTAATGAGGTTGGTCCCATTTTAAGTTGAGGACTTAAGAGTATCATGGGAGTTAGATACAGCTTTAGAGCCCAATGTCCTCCTTGCAGAAGGAATCCATCTTATCTCTCTAACAAGTGTGGTCACCTTGAGTGATGGTGAGCTCACTCTGAACCAGCCCATCCCAAGGTGGAGGCAGCTCCAATTATTAGGGCATTCCTCCTTTTCAACTGAATTGAATTGAAATCTTTCTCCTTTAACTGCCAACTGTTGGACCAAGTTTGCTCTCTGGGCCAAGTAGGATGATGATTCCCTTTTCTGGATGATATCTCTCCAGATTCCTGAGGACAGTGACCATGCCCTTCCTAAGTCTTCTCTCCTCCAGTCTGCACATCTGCTCTTCCTTGCATTCTCCCTTCTGGGCCATCATGGCCACACTCCCATATTCCTTCTTTTCTTCTTCCTCACCATAAACTCTACCTGGTCCTGTAAGAGGATATAGGTATGGAAAGCAGAAGACCTGGCATTATAAACTGACTCTTTTTGATTTGGTGACTTTAAATTATTTTATCCACCCTGGGACTTAATAAAATGAGGGAATGGGCTTATATATCCTCATAGCATCCTTCTCCTTGACTCTGGGCAGTCTCCTTGCCTTCATAAAGTAACCTCCACTCAGCCTGTGTAAAGCAGATATTGTCCCCTCATATCAGAAGCCTCCTCACTGGCCCTCTTGGAAATCATGACTTGAGAGAAGTAAATATGGTTCTTCTTTAGAAGAAGGTTGTTCACTTTTGCTCTTAGGGCAAGAAAAATTTGCTTAGATCTGTGACAATACTCATTGCTGAGTGCTAGGAACTTGTCTCCATGCTTGTATTTTGCTGCTGGCCAAGCATCACATTTCTGATGTGAGTTCTGAAGGAGATGAAGTAAGAAAGAAGAGACCAGTTGAATAATATGGGACTTTGAGGTAGTAGTGCTGACTTTTCACCAGTCAATTGCTTGACTTCACATCATTCTCTGCCTCTGTTCCCTGATAACACTATGTCCCCAAAGTCTCAGTGCTATTTTAAGTCTTATTAGCTTAAATGTGCACTAAGATTTTTGGAATACTCTGCATATGTTCTGGAGCCTTATTTCCCAGTCTCCACTTTCACTCCTCTAATATCATCCTTGGCTTTCTGGAATACCTTGGACCTGAGGGAATAGCAGGTACTGCCAACTGAATCCTATTATATTCACAGAAATATGCTCATCTATATTCTCTGGTAGAGACAATTAAATTGGGGAAGAGGGGTTGTTGCCGAGGGATGATAGATGAGGAACAAGACGTTATTTTCTATTTAATTTTCCAGGTTTGAATCTTGGAATGTATAAGCACAGGAACTTCTTGAAGTTATGAGCATATTGAATTGAAAAATTCCTTCATTTATTCATGATTAGCTGAAAAGGGATTATATATAGAGAGAGATTTGTGATGTCTGGTCATGTGGACTGTCTAGGTCAAGATGAACACTCATCCCTGGAGAAGATACAGAGACCTTCTTGCCTGGCTCTAGGGACAATAGCCAAATCTAGTAGATAATGGGTAAAGAAAACTTGCTAATTATCTGTTAAGTGATTGAAGAAGAGCTTTGGGTTGCTAACTCAGATTCTAGGGGAATAGGCAATAAACTATAGTTTTCAATTGTATTGTATTTTTGTTTTTTTTCTAATTTGATTATTTACCTTTTAATATTTATTTTATCTTATTTTGAGTTTCAATTTTTCCATCCTTAATCCTTAAATCATTTTTTAGAAGGCAAACAATGTGATGCCCATTATGCTGTTGAAGTCATGTAAATCATACATCCATATTAGCTATGCTCCACAAAGGAAAGAAAAAATAAGAAAAAAAATTTAAAAGTGAAAAATTAGTTGCATTACAGTTAGATGGTGCAGTGGATAGAGCATCAGCCTTGAAGTCAGGAATAACTGAGTTCAATTCTGGTCTCAGACACAACACTTCCTAGCTTATCAAGTCTCTTAACCCCAATTGCCTCAGGAAAAAGCAAAAAACATCAGAATCCATGAGTCCTGAGAATAAAAATTTTCAACAGGTGTCCTTTGGAATTGTCATGGATCATTGGATTGCTGAAAATATCTAAGTCTATTTACTATTGATCAGCATTGCAATCTTGTTACTGCAGGTGATGTTCTCAAGGTAAAGTTCATTTCAGTATGCCTCTATTCAGATGTCTTCCCAGGTTTTTCTGAAACCATCTCCCTCCTCTTTCCATATAGTATAATAGTATTCCAAAACAATCATATACCACAACTTGTTCAGTCCTTTGGCCACTGATGATGATGAGTTCTTTTGTATCCATTTACCACTTTTGACTGCATTAATAAAGCCATAAAGGTCTTGAAGAATGCAGAACCCAATGACAGGAAGCCTTTCATAATCCTCACTTTTCTTTTCATTTATTTTCATTTGTTTAATTATTAATTATTAGTGGTTGGAACATTTTTCTTATTGCCACTGATAACTTAGATTAATTCTTTGAAAACTGCATGTGTTATCCTTTGACCATTTATCAAATTTAAGAATGATTTCTTATGAAATTCAACAGTGGCTCTTGAATACACTGTCATTCAACCCTGACTGTGAGCAAAAAAATTTATTCCTCATGGGTCATGGGTGTAGAATGCAGCACAGGGAGAAAAGCAGTAGAGTTGACAAGATCCTTTATTCATTTGTCAAGGCCAATCGTTGTCAATCTGAAAGCCGTACAATTTCCCAACTTTCCTTTTCTCTCACTAATATGTAACTAATAGGTTTCCTCCTGAGAGAGAAGCAGTAATTTCAAAAGGTATATAACTGAGATTAGTCCCATTTTAAATTGAGAACTTCAGAGAGTCATGGGAGTTAGAGCTTAGCTTTAGAGCCCAAAGTCCTACCTGCAGAAAGAATCCCTCTCATAATATCTCTAGTGATGGTGAGCTCATCCTATCCCAGCCTATTCCATGGTGGGGCAACTGTGATATTCTAACTTCAATCGAGCTGAAATCTTTCCCTTTTAACTGTCACATGTTAGCACCAAGTTTGTTCTCTGGGAGCAAGCAGAATGATCATTCCCTTTTCTGAATGGCATCCCTCCAGATTCCTGAGGACAGTGACCATGCTCTTCCTAAGACTTCTTTCCTCCAGGCTGAACATCCCTTCTTCCTTGCATTCTCCCTTCTAGGTCATTATGGCCACAACCCACCCTCCTACTGTTCCTTCTCTTCCCCATGAGCTCTATGTGGTCCGATAGCAGGAGATGGGAATGGAAACCAGAGGATCTGGCACCATAACCTGACTCTTTTTAGCTTGGTGGCTTTTGAGAAGTCATTTTATCCATCCCAGAACTTAGTTTTCATTTTTGTGAAATGAGGGGATGAGTTTATATACCTCTAGAGCCTCTACAAAATAACTGACCTACCTTAAAAGTAGCAGCTCAGATTTTTGAGTTCATTTCAGGGGTGAATAATATATTGCATTCTGAATTAGTCCAAATCCCTGAACTGGTTTCTAACATATCTTTTTATATATCTTTGTGTATGACTGTAAGAGAATGTTGTTATAAATAAAAATAATTTGTATTGACCTACAAAGTTGTAAAATAGACAAAGGAAGGGCTAGGATATGGAACTCTGCCAAAAGGGAGTACAAAGGTGATCTCAACCTTTGATGCACAATAAGTTTTCTGCCATATTGCAGAAATGCCATTGTTGAGCAAGGAGCAGTGATGTGCAACATAGGAAAAGGATCAGTCTGAGAATCACAGCACAGTGCCTCATAGGCAGAGATGCTTTGATAGGCCCTCTTGCCTGTGAGCAGGTGGCTGACATGGCTGGATTGACTTTCCTCCCATTGGTAGATACGCATAGCATACACAAAGCCCATGAGCTGCTTCTCTGAATGGTGATTGGGGATTGTCTACCGTTCATGTGCTGATCACTCTTGCAAAAATGTATATCAACAAGGCTGTATGGCATAATAAATTTGAGCTCTTTTCACACTGTATGAGTCTCTTGCCTCATTCTTCTCACCTCTGAGATCAAAGGGCTCTTATACTTTGAGTTTCCAAGTAAGATGGCTGCAACAACTGGTGCCTGAGAATGGGGACTTGAAATGAAAGGTGCCAAAGTGATCACTGTGTGGTCAAGCATTACTAGCTGGTCAAGACAATCTTGAAGAGGATTCCAGAGAGAGAGCCTGCCAAGCTGTGCTGTTTCCAGACCAAGCAGAGGGCAGCAGAGACAGTAAGGAATCTAATGGGGCAGAAAATAGACACCTTACTCCCTTCATACAGGACTATAAATAAAAGCATAAAAGAGCAGGGAATGTACAGTTCAATTAGTAGATATTAGAAATTTCCTGTATATTGCTTACAAAGTTTCTCCATGGTTACCTGAGAAAGGCTATTATAATTGTGAGAGATGGATTGTCTTTGGTGAAGAGCTCACTACTTATGATAAGCAGGAGAAATACCAAAAAAAAAATTAAAATTTGATTCAAATGATTTAAGACCAGCTATGAGATACTCTCTGGTGAATCAGAAATAATCACTAAATGATAACACCCCATTTTCATTAAGAAGGTCCCCTAAGAATGAGACCATGGTAATGAAAAAGGGTCCTGGAGGATGGAGGGATCCTATAGGGTTCTAATGTGGAGCAATCTCAGCAGTAGTCAACTGAGTCTATTCTAAAAATTCTGTCAGATTTCATTCTTAGACTTTATGTTAGGAGAGTCTTTGAAAGGCTGTAAATCTGGGTAGACCCAAGAATAGGGTGGGAATCTAAGGTGGTGGTGGTGGTGGGGAGACCATTCATTATCATCCATCCTCTAATGTGGGGGCCAGGATATGCTTGTATCTCCATAAGACAAAACCTTCAGCAGTGGATCCCCACCAGACATCTCAAAGTTGTCCATAAAGCAGAAGAGGAAAAGAAGGAAGAGGTGTCTGTCAAAAAGATGGTATATATATATATATATATATATATATATATATATATATATATATATATATATATATATATATATATATATATATATATGTTTGTAGTACATACAATCAGGATTGGAGACAGAGGCCAAAAGGTAGCTATCATGATAGACCCACCATGGCCTAGGATTGTCTCATGGAGGGGGCACAAGTGTGCACAAGTAAAGAACATTACTTTACAAATGCCAATTTTGTGTATGGGGCAACATGTGACACACATGTTGGGCATACAGGGGATACCCTGTCATAGTGACAACCTCATTTGCACGGACAGTTGCAGCGGTGTGTCTACATAAAGAGGTCATCAAATTGGCCTCTTATAAAGCACAAGCCTCCATTTTTGTCACTCAAGAATTGGGACAGCAGTTTGGCACATGAAAAAACATCTTGGGCCCTGGTTCTTGGACAAATGGCACCAGTTCTACACTAAAGCCTTTCTGGGAGGAAAATACACTTTCCTTGTTCCAAATCACTACTGATCAGAGAAATGCAAATTAAGACGACTCTGAGATACCACTATACACCTGTCAGATTGGCTAAGATGACAGGAACAAATAATGATGAATGTTGGAGGGGATGTAGGAAAACTGGGACACTGATACATTGTTGGTGGAGTTGTGAAAGAATCCAGCCATTCTGGAGAGCAATCTGGAATTATGCCCAAAAAGTTGTCAAACTGTGCATACCCTTTGACCCAGCATTGCTGTTATTGGGCTTATATCCCAAAGAAATACTAAAGAGTGGAAAGGGACCTGTATGTGCCAAAATGTTTGTGGCAGCTCTTTTTGTTGTAGCTAGAAACTGGAAGTTGAATGGATGTCCATCAATTGGAGAATGGTTGGGTAAATTGTGGTATATGAAGGTTATGGAATATTATTGCTCTGTAAGAAATGACCAGCAGGAGGAATACAGAGAGGCTTGGAGAGACTTAAATCAACTGTTGCTGAGTGAAATGAGCAGAACCAGAAGATCACTATACACTTCAACAACAATACTGTATGAGGATGTATTCTGATGGAAGTGGAAATCTTCAACATAAAGAAGATCCAACTCACTTCCAGTTGATCAATGATGGACAGAAACAACTACACCCAGAGAAGGAACACTGGGAAGCGAATGTAAATTGTTAGCACTACTGTCTATCTACCCAGGTTACTTATACCTTTGGAAGCTAATAATTAATGTGCAACAAGAAAATGGTATTTACACACATATATTGTATCTAGGTTATATTGTAACACATGTAAAATGTATGGGATTACCTGCCATTCGGGGGGAGGGAGTGGAGGGAGGGAGGGGATAATTTGGAAAAATGAATAAAATTAAAAAAAAAAAAAAAAAAAAAAAAGGAAATACACTTTCCTGTGGGGAAACTCTATAACTGTTACCAAAGAAACATTAGATTTTTACAATGTTACTTGTTGGAATTGTACAGTCAATGATTGTTTAAAGAATGAAACTTCACTTTAACTCTTCAAATTCTTGCTTCATTATTACTAGAGTTCAGGTAGCAATGCTTCCTTTCAAAAGTGAGAGATGGTATTGTACTAAGACTGATTATAATAGAAAAGAAGGAAACAGACCTTAGTTCCATTAGAAAAAAGAGATATATTAGCTGTGTTTATTAGATATCACTTTGTTGGTTTCACTTATAATTTGACCTGTCTCGCTTGCAATATCCATATCTAATGTACAAAACAGTATAATACAAGCTAGATATATAGAGGAATTAGCTAGGAGTATCTCAGTGGGTTTTGCCTGATGGGCTAAGATAGATGAATAATTGTATCAGATGATAAAAGAATTAAGGGAACTATCATTGGAAATAGAAATAGAAGTAGAATTATTGAAACTCCAGGCTCAATTACAATGTGACTACAGATAAACAAAGGTTTGTGTAACCCCTATGATGTATAATCATATAGGACAAGATTATGATTGTATCAAGAGCATTTGAATGGTTTATTTCTCAATAGCACAAGAAGGTAACCCAGAAAGTTTATACAAACTAGCATTTGACATAGAGAAAGCTTCTCATAAAGATGTGAATCCAGATAAAAGTGCTGAAAAAAATCATACATTGGTTTGATAATACCTCTTCATGGTGGTTAAAATTAGAATCATAGATTGCTTTGTGTGTTGTTGTATTGTTATTGTCCTGTAATATTATGATGCTTTTATAGATCTTTCTCCACCATCCTTTCAGAGGTTGTAGCTCAAGAAAGGACTTTTTATCTAAAAGATAAAAAAGGGGAATTAATAAGGTATGAGACTTTGCCAAAAGGGAGTAGAGAGGCCACTTCAATATTTGGTGCACAATAAGTTTTCTTCCATGTTGTAGAAAACATCCTTGTTGAGCAAGGAGCAGTGATGTGTGACATGGGAAAAGGATCAGTCTGAGGATCACAGTATAATTGCATCATTATCACAAATGCTTGACAGGGTTTCTCCTCTGTGAGCAGGTTGCTGACATGGTTGGATTGACTCTCCTACCATTGGCAGATACCATGCATATGCAAAGTCCACAAGGTGTTTCTCTGAATGGTAATTGGGGATTGCCTACTGTTCATGCTCTGATCAAGCTTGCCAAAATGTATATCAACAAGGCTATTTAGCATAATAAACTGAAGCTCCTTTTATACTCTCCACCTCATTCATTTCACCTCTGAGAACAAAGGGCTCTAATACTTTGAGCTCTCTATCAAGACAGCTGCAACAAGGAAGAAATAGGTTTATTGATAAAACTGCAGGATTGTTTCTAAAGAAAATCTGAAAATGTTCTTGAAAACAGAATTTCTTCAAGATTAAAAAAAAAAAGGACTTAGATCAATATCATGTCACATGGGGAATGATGTCTGGTAAAGAGAAGAAATCAGAGTAACATTTGGTCAAGGGTATAAAAATTGGTCTATGTAGGGGAATTTTACAGTCTTTTTCTTGGGCTGCCTGCAAGTATATATTCTGGCTACTGCATGTGACAATCAGAAAATTTTCCTTTAACTTGAGATTGTTTCTTCTTTATTTTTACAAACCAGTAAGAATGGGATTTTGAAGAGGGCTTCTAAGAAAAAGCTACGGCCTTCCATATCTAAAGAACTTACAATATATTCATGAAAATAGTATATGCTTATGAAACAAAATATTAACACTGACAAGGCAACATACGACCCACAATCTGAGAAAAGCCATATAAGAATTGCTTAAAAAAGGAGAGAACAGTCATCATTGGAATGGAAAAGAAGAGGAGTTAGGGAAGATTTAGGGAGAGATGATGAGTTTTCAGCTGATTCTTAAAAAATGACCATGATGGGAGTAATGGCCAACAAAATGGGGAAATTCTTTCCAGGGGTAAAGTAGGACACAATGGAGCTCAGACAGATAGATCCTAATTGTAAACAATAAGTTTTGTGTTTTTGCCTTCTCCTGATTGATCCAAGATGTTTGTTCCTATAAGAACATAAAAAATTAACTTAAGAATTAGGAAGTTATATCTACTACTACAAAATATCATGATACATTCTTTCAAAAAGGATTGCTATTTTGAAAGCAATGTGATGGCCTAGAAATGACATCAAACTTGTAATCAGGGGACTTGGATTCAATTAATATCAATATTGTTGATTAATCACATGACCTCCATTACTTAATCTCACATTGTACTGACAATACATATGGTGGAAACTAAATATGAAGTGATTCTGGCAATCAGAAGGACTTATGGAAAGGTAGAACAAAACTTGCCATATAGGGAAAAATAATTTTGAAAATTTCCAAAAAGATATTGTTATTATTCTCAGTCTCATTTCGGGCAAAGTGATAATTCTTCTGATAATGCCACTTTAACTCTTCAAACTCTTGCTTCATCTTATGCTCAAGATTTTGCATTATCTTTCCAAATTCTTCCATTTTCTTTTCCATTTCCCAGTTTTGCTTTTGCTTCTCCAGCTCTCGTATTTGATTTTCATAATTCCATCTCATTTGTTCTATTGCCTTCTCAAACTGCTCCTTGTAGCATTGCTGACGAGCTTCTGTCTCTTTCTGCAGGAGTGCTTCCACAGATTCATATATACTGTTGGTATAGCGGCTGCCCCCATTATCTTGCACCATGTTTTCAACTATGGCCATCAGCTCTGAAATCTGGGCATCTCTCTGGGCTCCACTAGCATTATTGTCAAATGCACAGCATCGATGGGCACACTTCTCCAACAACGCCTTGAAATAAGAGTCATCAATGGTTCCTAAGTAATCCTCTAGGCTTTCTTCTAGTTTGTCTTTTCCAGTGAATACAATGATCAAAAACTTCACTGCTTCAGCTCCTAGAATTTTGTAAAGGCGTTCAATGGCTGCCTTCTCCTCCTGGGTGAAACGGCCCACTTGCAACACCAGGAGTAGAGCATGTGGTCCTGGAGAGGACAGTGTCATGAAACGAACAATTTCATTCAGGTTTTTTTCCTCCCTGGTATCAGTGTCAAAAATGCCTGGAGTATCAATAACACAAATGTCCCTCCCATTCCATGTGGTGCTGGCTTTCTTGCAGACCTTGGTGACTGACGCTCCTGAACACTTGGACTCAAACTCTCTCCTGCCTAGGAGGGTGTTTCCTGTTGCACTTTTCCCACATCCTGTTTTCCCCACAAGGACAATTTGAAGTTCTGGTTCCCCTGAGTCTCCTATACTGTTCTTTGGGTCTGTAAGGAAACAAGTAAGAAAGAAAAATGAAAGGTTTGGTTTTACAGATGATTCTAATAAAGACCTGTTCAGAAATTCCAGCATGACAATCAGGTGATCTTGAGGTCTTTGAAGGTTATACCCATGGTGCACAAGTTAAGATGGGTTCTAACAATTTGAACCAAGCTTTGTGCATGGCCAGCTTTCTTTTGCCCTAATAAAACTCATAAATCTTTGTCAGCAGAAAGGAGACCATCAGGTAACTGTTCTTTGGTGAGGTGTTAAGAGATGGAGTTTTATTAGATTTATATAACTGCTAATGTCACCCTTCCTTTGGGACATAAAATGGATGAACTATTTTTGTGTGTTGGAGAACACATGCATGTAGACATTTTCATATAGCCAATTTTATCCAGCCATATTAAAATAGTGACCTTTTTCTGCATGTTATGATCTTTTTGTAAGGTGGAAGTTTATTCCTCTCTACCCTAAAGACTCTGAATTACTATTTCATAGTTAGAATCCCAAAAGAGAAAAGCTCTAATCCCTGTCAATTCTGAGTGCAGATAGAAGTTTATACACACGTTAGTCTTGCTTTTTTGTTGTTGTAACATGGTTAATAAGATTATATGATTTGCATGATTTCAAATGTATAAATGGGTGTCATGTTGCTTGTCTTTTCAATGGGGTGAGAGATGGAAAGTTGAAGAGTATTTAAAATTCAAACAATGAAATACAGACAAAAATGCTATTAGTAAATACTTAACAAAAATTTCAATAAAAGAGTTTATTTCCCATTCCCTCTAGAATCTGAATTTCAGGTAGAATATTAGAAAAAAAAACCAAAGACATAATCAACTGTATAAATTTCTGATTCTTCCCTTATGAGAACAAGTATAGGACATTTTTTAATCACTTATCAGATAATTGGTAGGTTTCCTTTAAGAACTATTTATTAACTTTTACTATTGTTCCTAAAACAGTTCAAGAAAATCATTCCTCTTGTTCAATTATTATTCAATTAGTTCAAAAATGAGTGTCTATATTGGCTTAGAGAGCCAATATCAACTAATAACATTGCTAAGTTTCTCTATAGTTCCCTAGTTAACCAGTCTTAAAAAATCAGGGAATCTATCTACTCCATATGCTCTTTCCCTCAACCAATTTTTTGACTAGGAGAAAGAAGAAATTCTTTGCCTGAATTGCTACCTACCTTTATTCACTGAGTAAAACTGAGACCTGTTAAACACCTTAGCTTAAAAAGATCAGGGTCTCCCATTGTATCCAGGGCCATCTCCATTCATCCTGATCCATATCTGGCTATTGAACTCAGATGGCTGTGTAGGTGCAAGTGAAACAGGTAATCTTGCACAGCCCTCCCTCACTTCAATCCAATTTACTTGCATGTCATTTCATCACCATTCTGATGACATGGTCCTCTTCAAGAAAGAAAGACAAGCAACAACAGGTTCCAGGACCAAGACTAAGAAAATGAGGTAGCAAATAACACTTTGGTCTTCATCTATCATCACCCTTGAATCTCTACCCTCATCACTCTGCCCAAATTAGATATTTCTAGCAGAGATCAGAGAAGGGACCTTTCATACACACAAAAAAAGGAAAGTAAGTTATTTTAGGAACTCCAGTTCAGATGCATAAAGCATTACAGCATCCTTCTCTTTTATATAGTCTTCCTGGTTTTTAGAAAGCTATAAAAGATATAAATCTCTTGGTTCTATTTACTTTTCTCTCCTTGGTTTGGAGGCTTGGTTTGCTACCTAATCACTTATTGGGAGTGACATTTACCACCAAATGAAGGAAGGTCACCTTATATAAATCTCTTTCTTTAAAAAAACAAAAAACAAAAAAACCAACTTCCTCAAACTTAAGACTTCCACAATTTCATTGTGGCCCATAGGAGACCTAGCTGAGGTCCCCTTCTGTCTCCCTACTTAAAATTTTTACAGGTGAGTATCTATCTTAGCCCCAACAACTCTCCAGCACCTAGGACCATAAATCAAAAAATCTTTCTTAACTGACCCTGAATATATTCGGAAGCATTGTAGTCCTATAATGTTCATCTCCCTCCATCTATGACACTGTTGAAAGATCCTAGCATATAAATCTAGAAGCTCAAGTAACAGATAGCACCTTTTCTCCCACGAATCACAATGCTGTAATTTTGTCCCTTCTCTCCCATCTCACAAAAGAAGCATATCCCTCACACTCATCAGGATTTTCTTGTACAAAAGGGGAAAGCTTGGAGCTCATTTTAGGAGGAACTGCCACATCTTCACCTTAATCAGGAACTTAAATTTCTTGATTAGAATGTAAGCTTTCCCTAATAGAATGGGTCAGCTCCATACAAGAAAGAATGGCTTCTTTCTCTGTATTTGAATCAACCAGCACCCAAAACTGTATTAGACACTTACTAAGTACTTAATAAATACTTCTTGTTTGATTGAATTAATTGACTGCAACATCTTAATACATCTATTTTGGCCACCTAAGTCTCCTATTGGTTTTTCCTCTTTTCTCTTCACAGGTTTCTCTTCACATTATCACATCAACACATTTTCCTCCTGGATTAATCACTGATCAACGTTTGAGGAATTGATCAAGTGTCCTTAATCCTAAACTCCCTGAACTAAGGCAAAGGGCTATGTATCCCTTATGCTGCTTCTGTAAGTTGTGTGAATTCAAATGCATGGAAAAATTGGCAGTGTAGGGCAAGAAGGTGGATCGTGTAAGGCAAGAGGGTCAACCAGGGGTTGGTAGGGGTGGGAGTGGAGGCAAGAACATATAAGAAATGTATATATCTAGGTTCTGGGATACGAATTCACTGTTTGACAAAAATTGCTGGGAAAAGTGAAAAATATGGCATAAATTAAGCATTGACCAATATGTAGCACCCTATACCAAAATAAGATAGAGGGCTCATGATGAACACATAAAGGTCATTACTATTAGCAAATTAGAAGTACCAGGAATAGTCTACCTTCTATGGAGAAGGAATGCGTTTATTGTCAAAGAAGAAGTAGAGAATATTATGAAATGCAAAATAGATAATTTTGATTACATTAAATTAGATAGGCTTGTACAAACAAAAATCAATGTAGCCAAGATTAGAAGGGAAGTAGAAAACTGCCTAAATTTTTTTTTTGCATGCAATGTTTCTGATAAAGGCTTCATTTCCAAAATACATAGAGAATTAACTCAAATTTAGAAGAAAACAAGCAATACTCCAATTGATAAATGGTGAAAAGATATGGACGATTTTCAAATGAAGAAATTATATAAGAAATGAAGAAATATGGCCATTTCTAGCCATATGAAAAAATGCTCTAAATCACATTTTATTAAAGAAATGCAAATTAAGCCTTTCAAAATGACTAAGATGACAAAAGATGATGATAAATATTAGAGAAGATGTGCAAAAACTGGAGCACTAATACATTTTTGGTAGAACTGTGAACTGATTCAACTATTCTGTAGAGCAATTTGGAATTATGTCCCAAGAGCCAGAAAACTATGCATATCTTTTGATCCAGCAGTTTGTCTACTGGGCCTATATCCCAAAGAGATCATAAAAAAGGGAAAGGGACCCACATGTGCAAAAATGTTTGTAGCAGCCCTTGTTGTAGTGGCAAGGAATTGGAAACTGACTGGAAGCCCATCAGTTGGAAAATAACTGAATGAGTTATGGTATATGAATGTAATGAAATAATATTGTTCTATAAGAAATGATCAGCAGGATAATTTCAGAGAGGCCTGGAGAGACTTATATGTATTGATGATAAGTGAAGTGAGTAGAAGCAGGAGAACAATATACACAGCAACATCATAATTATGTGATGATTAAATGTGATGGATTTGGCTCTTTTCAACAACAAGATGATTCAGGACAATTCCAATAGACTTGTGATGGAGAGAGCCATCTGTATCCAGAGAAAGGACTATAGGGATGGAAGGAGGATCACAGCATAGTATTTTCATCTTTGCTGTTGTTTGCTTGCTTGTTTTGTCCTTTCTCATTTTTCCACTTTTGATCTTATTTCTCTTGTGCAGCATGATAAATGTGGAAATATGTTTAGAAGAATTGCAAATGTTTAATCTATATTGGATTACTTGCTGTTTAGGGGAGGGGGAGAGGTGGAAAGGATGGAAGAAAAAATTGTAACACAAGATTTTCCAAGGGTAAATGTTGAAAACTATCTTTGTGTGTATTTTGAAAAATAAAGGCTATTATTATATTTTAAAAAAGAAAACACTGGGATTGAGTTTTCAGTAGATACCATTCTCCTGGTTTCATGGTATCCTCTTTTACAGAACACATCTCTTCTCCCTCTGTTAAAATATTGGGTTACTAACCAGAAACTGCCTTGGGTCCAGAGTAGTGGTAGGAAAGTGTGGGGTGGATGGAGCTAGGGAAATAAGTCTCTAGGAAACATGAAAAGAAAACCCCTACACCCACAAATTTAATTCATGAAAATTGATCAAAATACCAAGCTTAGATGAGAAATAAGTCAAAAATTAAAGTATCTGTCCTGGGGAAGAATACTATCAGCTGCAAACACAAGATAAACCAGAAAACTACAAAACTACTCCCAGCCTAGGAGTTTTTTTTTAGTGGGCTGCCCAACATGGGACTGAATAAGTCATCGAATAACATGGCAGCTGAAACCACTCATTAAATATAAGGTTACTTAACAGAATCAAAATAGCCTAAGGTTCTTACCTAAGATGTCAATTCTGTTCAATCCAATGTTTGTAATAATATTAAATAGGTAATCTAGTGATATGAGATCTTAAGTAAGACCTGATGCTTAAAAATTACAAGGTTGAAGGCAACCGTGTGGACAATGGGTAGGAGGCTGACCTAGGAGTTCTAAAGACATTTCCTATATGATGATTGGTAAAGTCCCTTACATCTTTGAGTGAATGTCCAATAAGGTATCTATACTGTGGAATCCATGAACTTGTACAGTTTTTTAAAAATATATATACCCATATATATTGATAATTGCATTTGAATGTAATTTGTTTCTTTTGTGATCCTGTATTTTATTTTATTCTTTTTAAAAATGTTATTCTGCTTTACCATACCACTAAGGGATGCAAGGCAGAAAAGAAAATAAGAATTCTTGCTCCTAAATCTTCCTGACTCCAGACACTGTGCTCTTTCCACTGAGGCACCAGCTACCTTTCTTCTAGATGCTGATAAAGATCAAAAGTCAATATATTTTGAAACAGCTTGTAAACTCACCTTTTTTTTTAGGGAAAGTGCTGAATAAACTAGCCTTTTCCTTTCCCAATCCTCATTCTGCACCCTCATGTCTTCCTTTCTCCTTAAGGCTGCCCTTCAATTTTATCTTAACCACACTGATTAACATGAACAAACACCTTGGATGGATAGATGGATAGATGGATGTGTGTGTGTGTGTGTGTGTGTGTGTGTGTGTGTGTGTGTGTGTGAGATCATCTGCCCTCCTCTCAAAATGTGTTTGATTTAACAAAAGCTCTAAGGCCCTCTTTGAGTAAAGGTGTTTTATAAACTTCTCATCTTTGTATTAGAAAGTTCAAAGGTTGTTTCTCTTTTTGACCTGCACCTTTCAATAGTAAATATGCCCCTTCTCTCCTTGCTCTCTTTACACATCTCTTATTCTTCCTAGGATTGCTATCACATAATAACTCCCATCAAAACAAATTATTCTAGATGGGTTCTAAATGAGGTAAAAAAAAAAAAAGAAGGTAAAACATTTTAATCACTATGACTTTCTCTAACATTCTGACACTGACCATTTTTCACCTATAAAAAATTATTCCCTAATACTGCCCTCTCCTGACATATGGAATAAGACTTTGCATTCAAAACAGTAATTACCAGGGATGAGGATATCCGAGAGACAGTCATACAGGGAACCCAGATGTAAGGATTGACCAAGAGCTGGGATCTCCACTGTGTTCTTCCTAGTTGGAAGTTCTTTTCTGTCCATTTCCCTAAGGAAAGAAAATTAAAGTCTGGGGCAGTTATCAGGAAACTCATTTTCTAGAAAGCTCCAATATCAATGTCCCATTCCTGGGTGACCAAGCTCTGCCAATCTCTGTTAGCCAGGAACCTTGCACAAGGGTAGTGACTGTTATAGGACATATAGACACCATTCCAGTATGGAGAACCCAAAGGACTCAGACACCATGGAGTGAGAGGCCCAGCTCAGAGAGAATTTTAGGAATAATCCAGGAGAGAGGGCAGAGGCAGAGCTGGAGAGTAAGCAGAAGGACTGGTTTGCTTGGGGGAAATTAGGATTTATGTACCACTGCAAGATTTGCAAAGTACTTTACAAATATTATCTCATTTGGACCTCACAATACTTCTGGGAGGTAAATGCTATTATTATTTGCATTTGACAGATGGTGGAAACTGAAGCCAACAGAAAATGACTTCCCTGGGGTCATACATCTAGGGAATGTCTGAGGGTGAATTTGACTCAAATCTTCCTGACTCCAGGCTCAGTGCTCTAGCCACCGCACTAGTTTCTAGTGTGAGGGGAAGAACACAGGGTAAGTTGGGTCTACTATAAAGGAACAAGGAGGCCTTCTTTGGTAGAATCAACCCTGAACCCTGGCTTTGGCTTAGGATCTGAGACATCAAGATCTATGGGGAGGTGAGGACTGCCTGACCAGGTGTTGTTTGGCTGTTATTAAGGGCTTTTGAAAATGAATGAAATGAGTGAAATGAATAGAACCAGGAGATCGCTGTACACTTCAATGCTGTATGAAGATGTATTCTGATGGAAGTGGATATTTTCAACATAAAGAAGCTCCAACTCACTTCCAGTTGATCAATGATGGACAGAAACAACTACACCCAGAGAAGGAACACTGGGAAGTGAATGTAAGTTGTTAGCACTGCTGTCTATCTACCTAGGTTACTTATACCTTTGGAATCTAATACTTAATGTGCAACAAGAAAATGGTATTTACACACATATATTGTATCTAGGTTATATTGTAACACATGTAAAATGTATGGGATTGCCTGTCATCGGGGGGAGGGAGTGGAGGGAGGGGGGGATAATTTGGAAAAATGAATACAAGAGACAATATTATAAAAAAATTTTACTCATGCATATATACTGTGGAAAAAAATTCTAAATAAAAAAAAAATTAAAAAAAAAAGAAAAGAAAGAAAAGCTTATCATCAGCAGAAGCCAAATGATCTCAGCCTCCAAACCCTGGGGTGTACCAGACCACTTGAATCTCTGCATACAGACAGGAGTGAGGCAATTCTGAGATGAGTTGCTGTAGGCTGAGCCGGCATTCCCTGCAGGCGGTAGCTGTCCTAGGAGTAGCCCTGAGAATCTCTATGCTCAATTCAGGGTAGGGGATGGAAAGGAATGGAGGAATCAGATGCTGAGAGACATCTGAATTGAGGCATTTAATAGATCTGTGTGACTTGATTCCAAGTGATTGTCCATCAGCCTCTGACCCTATTTAGAAAGATTTTATAGAAGGGGCAAAGATGTCATAATATCATCCTGTTGGAGGTTTTTAAGGAGGCAGAAAGTTTGAATGGCTGAAAAGGAATTACTGAGGGAGTGATATTACAAGGTGAGACTGGAACAAGCCTGAAACATGCAACTCCTATATGGATGCCCTTCCTCTCTTTTCTTCATATGATTGTTGTTCAATAGGGTTAAGATTTCATGAGCCATGTGGGATTTTCTTGGCAAAGATACTGAAGTAATTTGTCACTTATTTTTCTAGCTCATTTGACAGATGAATAAACTGAAGCTAATAAGTTAATTGCCCAGCATCACACAACTAGTAAGTATCTGACAACAGATTTGAGCCTTCCTGACTCCAGATCTGGCACCCTATCGACTGCTCCTCCTACTTCCCTTGTGCCCCTCTTCATTGAGCCTTCCTACCATTTCCCCTTTGGATCAGCACTTCTGCTGGACTGATTACTCCCCTAGCCTCTTCTTCCTCACTATCCCTCTCTTGACAGACATAAGCAGTGGATCGATGGGTGTTATGCCTGCTGTCCTACATCACACTCCTTGAAGCTATTTTTACTCTGGATCAATGGCTTCACTTTATCTGTGTCTTCCTGGAAAGACTGTGTCTCTGTTCCCTCAAATGTTCGTGGGATTTTCCTGAACTGACTCTCTAGCTGCTGGATAGAATATCTGTTGTTCTACAATAGAAAAACTGGTTGAGTTTGACCAGGGGTGGGGAGGAGGAAGGTGGCAGGTTGTGAGTTGTAGAAATGAATCTTCCTGCACTTGAGAGATTATCTTTCACAACGTAATCGCTCACAGGCCTGTGTTAGTTAGTCGTCTTAGCTAATTAAGACTGGGAGGACCAGTATGCCTCTGAGTGACACAAAAATTTTATAATTTTATCATTTCACTAACACTTCTTACATGTGTCCAAAAGCACTTAAAGTATTTACAAGCAGATATTTTACTTTCAGTATGAAATAAAAATATTCATCCCTAATCTCTATTTTATTTGCCTTAGGGTTCAAAATAAATACACTTCCTCAAATGAGAAATCTTAGATCTTCCTTTCCTCCCTAGAATTCCAGAGGGGAAAAAAAAAGAAAGAAGTTTATACTTCTTAAAGAAATAATTCCAAAGGGCATAATATATTAACTACTTTTTAATACATTAATAACTAAGCAAATATGATTATATGTAGTGATTACTTCCACAGAACTGAAGGGGAAAGAACTGAAGCTCTCTTTTTTATGTCTACAAAACTTCCCCTGGACAGACAGATTGCTGAGGTGGAGACAGAGCTGGCTGAGGAGAGGGCTGGGTTTGAGTTCCAGGTTTACTACCACCAGTCATTTGTCACCTTCCTCAGGCCATGCTCTGATCTCATTCTCTCCTCTTATCTGTACCTACTCAAAGGTTAGCAATTGCCTACCAAGAGCCTCTGCTGAGCCTCTGTTGAGCCCTGAGTGCCCTGATTCTGGTTTCCCCTTGTCTCCCCTCAAGAAGAAGGGATTAGAGAGATTTTCATTGCCTGCTATTTTAGCTCTTTGTTTCATCTCTGTCAGAGAAAAGACTTCTGGATTTCTTATTAGTGTTCATTCTTCTTTCTCAAATAGGATCAATGACGTTATGAGGTTATATCTCAAGATTGTCTGGCACTTCCCATCTTCCACTTATATTTTTTTCCACTGGATCCATGGTTTACATTGGGATAGGAGAATTCCTGGTAAAGAAAGTCCTTTTAGTAGGACAAGTCAGCACCTCTTCTATAATTCATAGCTTTAGCAAATTTTCTGTGCCAATGAGAAGTTCAGTGACTTGGGTAGGGTCACATGGTCAGTATACATCAGAAATAGGTCTTGTGTTCTTCTGCCAGAATTCCTTGTCTCCTTGTTCTTTTTAGCCCTATTTCTGACATCAACTCTCCCCACTCTTCTACACTGCCTTTCACTTCCTTCTTTTGTGTAATGCTGTATATAAAATGATACTCATCGCTTATAGTGCCCACAGATTTGTGGCAAGTTATTAAGTTCGATCAACTTTTATAACATTATACAAAGTATGGGATTAGGGTTGTACTTTTCATTAAATTTCATGGCCTAAGAAGAAGGTACTGGATTGTAATATGTAAAACTTCTTTCTCTCTCAGTCTGAAATCATTTTGTCAATAAGGACCTTGTGAGAATGCTTGAGCATAATAAGAAAACCTGAGATTTTACCTTTTTAATATTTGCATATAATATAATAGATTACAATCCTATAAAAACTTTGGGAATTTTAAAGCAGATTTCCTCTCCCATGTTGAAACCTTGCCTGAATTTTGGATACTTGCAGCACCAGC
The DNA here is from genome assembly GCF_048593235.1 of Sminthopsis crassicaudata. Lineage (NCBI taxonomy): Eukaryota > Metazoa > Chordata > Mammalia > Dasyuromorphia > Dasyuridae > Sminthopsis > Sminthopsis crassicaudata. Next base: position 91,426,037 of record NC_133621.1, on the reverse strand, counting down.
CTGTAGGAAATGGTGGTCTGAAAATAATACATCCTATCAACTTAATACAAAAAAAAAAAAAAATCAGACCAGCAAGGTGATAAGTGAATAAAGAAAGGCATTTTATTCAGGATTGAGGAATAACAACAGATAGACCTCTCCTCCTCTTTCTCCCTTACTCTTCCTAACATTATCTCCTTGGTAGGTCAATCTTTTGGGTGTAACATTGCCTCCTCCCTGAGATCCTCTTTAAAAGGATAAATGGTTTATAGGCAGGATGATAAGATACTGCAATTCTAGTACTTTTGTAGTAGGAGTTACCTGGGAGTGTTTTAGATGATTTTACTCTCGGTCTTGAGAAATGGGGCCTCATGGGGACCCTGGGCTCCTGGGGAAGAACAGATGCTTTCCTTGCCAAAGCTCATGGAGGAAAGAACAGAAAGGAGGAAGTTGGGGATACCAAAAAGAAATTGCTGAGATGCAAATTTCCAAGAGAGGGTAAACTGGCTGGGGATGACACTGTCCACTCACCCATCAATAAGATCAGAAGGATGGGCTTTCTTCTTGTTCTTTGGGAAAGGATGAGTAAAACTACCTTAAGAATGAGAATGTAACAGAGGACACCTCCAAAGAAATGAACAGGTATTTAGATACTTAAATATTTAGAACAAGTATTTGGGGTCAAGAAAAGACAAGGACCCATTTTTTGGAAACTGAGGCTTTCCTCTTAATTACAACTCTCAGGATAACATATTATTTGATTGAAGGTGAAAATAGCTTTCCATTTTTGGATTATGACTTCGACTATGGGTCCCTGCTTCTTTGCCCAAACCTCAAATCAGAAATGACCCTGCCCTGGCTCTATAGGCAGCAGATTTATTCGTTTCTTCCTTCAACTTTGCTGATCAAGTGCAACTTTCCTCACTCACCCACTGCCCCTCAAAAACAGCCCTCAAATTTTGGCAAGGTGGGAAAGGACAATTATTTAGCTGAGAAGCAACTGTCCTCCAGGAGCCAGGACTCTTGGAGGTAGTGGGGAGCAGCCATCATACATGTATCCAAACTCAGTAGGAGCCAAAGTTAAGGTCTTGAACAAGCAGAATAACAGAGAAGAGTGACTGAGAGGGGCAGATCTGTCCCCTGAAGAGAGCAGGGAGTCCACCCTCCCATAGAGGTGCCACCAATCACTCACCTGGCCAATTCCAGTACTGGGGCTTTACCAAAATGCACAGCCTTCTCCCTCTTCCTCACAGAGCTGAGCTTTGAGGTCTGTGTTACTGTGGTTGTGCCTAGAGCCTGGTATATATGAGCAGCAGAAAACAGATTGAGAAGGAAGAGAAATGGGGGAAAACGAAAGTTTACTGAATTAAACCGCCCATTTCCTGAAAATGGAGAGCTTCATACAAAGTTGTTCAAGGTCACTGCACTGGGTTTTGTCCTGCCAGCTGAATTTTTTGAACCTGAGGAACTCAGAAAAATAGATTTATACTGAGCACAAAATACTCCTTTGGACTCACATGTAATCAGTTGTTAATTATTATATCTGTGCAGTTACTAAATTTTTGCTCATTTACTATCTTTCTGTTTTTCTTGGTACCTCCCTTATGATCATTTTCCTACTTGCTTCCCTGGTCACCATTTTCAAGTTCCTTGTTTGTCTCCCATTAAAACCATCTGAGAAGTGAGTTTTCCCTCTTTCCTTGCCTTATAAACTACACTATCCCTTTAAGTCCCTTTTCACATGAAACAGTTTTATGATGAAAAGGAAAGAAAAGGTATTTTTAAAAATAAATTTAACTATTAAGGGATATGAGATATTGCACTGTTGACAAATGAAACTTTGAATGTCTTCCCTGAAGAGGGGACCTCAGAAACTCTGAAAATCCTTAAAGACTCCTTCAACTCTGCTTCAGTGAGGGACCCTGCCCCTAACGACAAACAGTTTCATCTTTGTTTTCTGGGTGGGGTTGGCTCAGTGAAACTCACTGAATTCAATTCAGATTTTAGCCCTACTTGAAACCCAGCTAGGAGCCAATTTAGGACTCCAGTTCAAATCTGGTCTCAGACACTTAACACTTCCTAGCTGTGTGACCCTGGGCAAATCACTTAACCCCAGCCTCAAAAAAAAAAAAAAAAAAAGAGAGAGAGAGAGAAAGATGTATATATGTGTGTAAAGAAAAAAGTTTTTTTTTGGGGGGGTGGGGGTGGGGGGGTGGGATTTGGACTGTTTCAGGCTGAGAGTTTAAGTGTGGCAAAAAAATAAAATACTGAAAACTTTTACCTGATCCTATCATCCCAACTAGCTGTCTTATATTGGAGAATGACATTTTTGAAAAAGTTGGCTCTTATTAGTACCTCCTCTTCCTTTCTTCCTACTCCATTCAATTATTTAATATATAAATTTTATTTTTTAATCTTGAATTCAAGCACCACAAAAGAGCATTTAAATATATATATATATATATATATATATATATATATATATATATGTAGTAGAACACAAAAAAGCCTTTTTCATTTAAAATTGTGCACGTCTATTTCATACTGCTAATTTTTAAAATGCAGACAGTTCTCACTATATAACTTTGTATTACCTTTATTTTTTAAATTCTGAAAAAAATTTCATTCTCATTCAAATTTTAAAATCACGAAGGGTTTCATAACATGTCAGAAGAGCCTGCTAGTGCAGATACTGAAGCAGTAAAGAGATTCTCAGAATTCCTGGAAAAATCGGTAAAAACAATTGGTGAAAGTCCCTATTTGTGGGATTGGTCTGTTTTACCAAGAATGTCAACTCAAACCTACATCTGTGTGGAAGGGAAAAAACTCTCCAGAGGCAAAAAATTTTGAAGACAGAGTTACTCTTCTGCTTGGAGGGAATGCTTCTGGGATGGCAAATTCAAACTTCTTCTTGTAAACTACTCAGAAAATCCCAGAGCATAGAAAGAAATCAGCAAGGCAATACTACCTATGAATTTTTTTCCCAATCTTAAAGCATGGATAACCCCTCTGATCTTTAAACAACCAGAGTTCATGCACTGTTCATTCCCAATAGTAGAAAAGTTTTGTAATTCTTTCAGGATCCTGCTTCTTTTGGATAAAGCCTCAGGTCACCCAACTCATCTGGATAATTTTTAACAATGATCTACCTTTCTCCCAAACACACACAAAAAATCATTTTTATAACATATGTTTCAGGTAGTAATTGAAAATTTCAGGGCATATTATTTAGGAATTATATCTGGCAATTGCAGTTTTAAATAAGGACTTGACTGGGAAATTTCTGGAGGTTCTATAATATTTACCATTTTATTACATTTTCCATTTATATTCATAATTTAATCTGGAATGTTGCTAAGGCATGGGAAAATGTAAAAGAAACATGTATGAAGAGAGTTCAGCACAAAGCACACATGCAGTTCAGTCTGATTTCCCTTAAAAGGAGTTTGACACAAAGCATGCCTGTGGTTCTTTTTTTCCTTGATTTGACAATAATGAGATGGTCACAGATGTGAGTAACAAGAACGCAATTGGAGCTAGAAGAGAATGAGAATGATGTGGAGAATTGAATCTCTTGGAGAGTTGTCCAAAGGGGATCTGATGAAGCCACCAGTTGTGAAGATTTCAGAAATGTCTACAATGAATCATTTAGCAGAAGTTATAATTTGAGTGAATTTCTTTCTTGTATTGAAAACATGGATTCCGATACTTCAAGTTTTTTAAAAGTCCAAAAACTAGTTCAGGATAATATGGCTTCATCTTATATAGAAGGAGATAAAAAGAACCATTCTCCAAATATCTCTCTGTAGCTTTATAAAAAAGGTTGTGTATTTAATGTTTCTTGCTGTTTCATGGAGCAATTAGCTTCTATTTGGTCATCTCTGATTTTTAGAGGCTTATTTAGTTTTGTTCCTTTTGTTCCAAGTTCTTAATCCTCTTATTCACATCTTTCTTCTGTAACTCTATTTTTTCTTTTAAAAGAATTTTATTTTATCATTCCTTTATTAGCTTTAAGTTCCAAATTGTTTCGCTTCCTCCTACCTATTGAGAAAGGAAGCAAAACTGATGTGCTACAGTCATTGTCAGGAATGATGTGAACTTTAACCAGTCTTTCCTGTTCTCATTGTCAACTTTATTACATAGAAATGGAGGACAAATTATTGGGACTGTCTTGTCAAGATAACTAAGGCATACTCAACTCACCAAATCAGATAAGGACCCTCCTTCCCTGAGCAGTTCATAGACAAAATGCATATATGAATTTGTTCTTAACTAGGACTCTCCCTAACTTCTCCCTAACTCTGTAGTACAGCTCTTATTCTTTGCCTCTGATCTTTATCACTCTATTCATAACCCCATTCACTCATAGCCTACTGCTTAATCATTTAGATTAGTCTGTGACAATAAAGAGCTCTTGTGACTATGAATTTTTCCCTTTCTGAACTGCTCTCCCACAATCTGGTATTTCATCATATGGTACTAATATCCACCCATTTTTGTCTTAGCCATAAGGATAAATTAAGGTCACCATTGATTTAATAAGTCCTACCTCTCCACATAGCACAAGTCCTTGGGAATCCCAAATATGCTGCAAGGTACTTATTGGAGTCCATTAGTGTCTTGGTGACTACTCAGACTGAATCTTCCCAGGAAACACTTTACTATATGTTGTCTCATTTGGTTTTGATCCTACAATCACAGAAAAGTGAATAATGGGTATCTGGCAATAGGACAGGGATCTTACATGCCTCAGGATTTACTATTTTGGCAAAGGGGAACTGAAACAAAAGTATCTGACTTCAGCACACTTTGGAGCATTAGGAAATATTTTAATTGTGTACTTTGTTGATTGTAATTGTTTTGTTATTTTGTTTGTGTCTTTGTCTCTGTGTTTGCATAATATCTGTCCTGTTTGTCCTGTGAGCCTGGCTTAGTTAACATAAAAGATTTAAATGCAGCCAACAAGTAGCTTAGAAATAACACTGGGAGTTAGAGACAATATCTGCTGACAAAATAAAGCTGAAGTTGTAAAATTGTTAAATAAAACAGCAGAGTTTGGAGATTTCCTGCTAAATTGGATAATCATTAGGAAGGTGGACAATTAGTCATTTTAAAATTGCAGGAAAGACACTCCATCTGAAATATGTTGGTAAGTTTTGAGGTATCCCTCTGTGTATGGATCTGTGTTCTTCTGTTAGCCCATCTCCTTAAAGGAGGAGGCCTGCTGGGCATGGCACCTTTTAGTCTAAGTAAACACCTTTGCTTGACTTGGAGATGGTTCCAAAACTTATAACACTATGAGATGACACCAAAACTCACTTCTAGGTATTACATCTCAGCTGTAATCCAACTTTTCTGGCCTCTCCATTTCAAAGCAACCTCACTTCCTTATTGCTGGCACCCTCAATTAGCCTGCCTAGTAGAGTGAGGGTAGGATGTTTTCGGTCATCTTATTGACCCAATACAATAAGTATTGAATCAATACTCAATTGACTCAATTGAGTCAGCTTATTGAGGGCCTTAAGACCTCCTATTAAGGTTCCCAATGCCTCCACTATTGTTCTGGGTCTTTGTGCTCACCCTGATTATGCACCTCAGTTGCTGACCTGGTTTTGGACCTTTAGTCTCTTATTAATGGGTTCCATATCAATAAGTTTTCTCTAGACAAAAGATTCTGCATTTGTGAATTTTGTTTTCCCTCATCTCCCCATAGAACTCTACACGTGGTTGGTTCTGCCTAGCCAGCCAATGTCCCTGGCAATCATTAGCATGGCAGTATATGGTGGGTGACCTAAGCAGCCTAATTTTTGGGTCCTCCTTTAATGGTTCAGTTGAAAAATGGCAGCCAAGCCTTTTGTAATCTGTTAACTGGGTTTGGGGAGAGCTAGATTCTACTCTGATGTTCCAATAGGAACTTAAATCCCTATATTCTGTAAGAAAATAATTGAACCCACCTCCCAGGTGGGTTCTGGAGGATCACATATCTGTAAAAATGCTTGGCATGAGGCAAATGCTTTCTGAAGTGTTTTGTTGGATATCATTGAGCCTTGATAAATTTATATGGGTTTTTTAATGTGACCAACATATACTGCCAATGTTGAGATAACTGATTTTCTGTGTAGGGTTATTTGGAAGTTTATTAAACTAAATTAAAGTCACCTGGTTAGTAAATAATAGATATTATTTTAAATAGGATGGTAAAAGCAAGTAATAGAAGTAGAAAATATGAGAAAAATATAGAAAGAAAAAATGAGAAAGAAAACAGAAAGGAAGCATGTAGGAATGAGTGGGATAGAAAGGAATAAGGAAGTTGTAATTTATTTGCAGTGACAGTATGAATAGAGAATTTGAGATTTAGGAACTTTGGGAAAACAAAAATGCAGTTTGGTGTAACTTAAAAGATTTTTTGGATGTCAGGAGACAGAACAGTAGCATTAAAAAATATTTCAAGGTATGATCCAAGCATTTTGGAGAGCAATCTGGAACTATGCCCAAAGGGCTATTGAATTGTGAATACCCTTTTATTCAGCAGTGCCAGTATTGGGTCTCTATCTCAAGGAAATCACAAAGGAGGGGGAAAATGTGCTAAAATGTTGTGGCAACTCTTTTTGTGGTAACAAAGATTTGAAAAAATGAGTAGATGCCCATCAATTGGGGAATGGCTGAATAAACATCTACATGAAGGTAACAGAATATTATTCTATAAAAATGATGGACAAACTGATTTTAGAAATACCTGGAAAGATATACATGAATTGATGCTGAGAGAAACAAGCAGAACCAGGAATATATTATACGCAATAAGAGCAAAAATGTGCATTGATCAACTATGAAAGACTTGATTCTTCTTAGTAGTTCAGTGATGTAAAGCAATCCCAATAGACTTTGGATAGAAAATACCATCTGCATCCAAAAAAGAACTATGGAGACTAAATATAAATCAACACATAATGTGTTCATTTCTTTTTTTTCTCTCTCTCATGGTTTTCCCCCTTTGTCCTGATTTTTCTCTGCCAATGTGATTCATAAAGCAATGTATATTAAGATAAATAAATTAATTAAAATTTTGGAAATCATCTCCCCCCACCAAAAAAAAGAAAATTATTTCAACGTGAAGGCCTGCATTTTGAAATTAAACTGGCACTTAACCTTTTCCTAGCTTATGAAGACAAAAGATTTAAGTGAATCAGGGAACAACTAAAAAGTAAATGTGATTGAATTTAGGGAATCTAAACTAAATTTAATTTAGACAAACTAAAGTCCTGGTTAATTTTCAAATCACTTTTAAATTGGAAAGTTGTTTGTAAAGCGTAAGAGACTCTTGCCCATTTTTTGGTAGATTATGTTCTACCTGAATTTTATAGATTGTTTTATTTTCTCCAAAAAACAAAGATAAATATTTAAGGAAACAGGAGGAAAAACCCTAGCCCTTCTGAGTAAGAACTGATAGCTTGGGAAAAAAAAAATCTTATCAGTTGCATCTATGAGACTCAGGAAATATTAATTGATACATAATGGTTTCTTTCTGAGACTATAAAACAGATTTGGCTTGTCATTCAGTAACCTGAATTAGAGTACAAAACAAACAATTAAAAGAAAGTGGGAAATGTCTTTAAAACTAGTTATCTGCCTGCTAACATTGGCCTTTAACTTTTTGTAATTGCCATTTAGGAAATTAAGTGTTTTAATAGGAAGTTACAATTATGACAATTTGCCAGATTTATTGGCATACCATTGGGCAAAATAGTTTCTAATTATTACTTTAAGTTTATTTTCATTGGTGATGATTTATCCTATTCATTTTTGATACTGGTAATTTGAGATTCTTTTTCTGTTTTAAAATCACATTAACCAATGATTTATCTATTTCATTGGTTTCCTTCCCCTAGAAGCAGTCTTTAGTTTTATTTATTTCTTGAATGGAATTCTTATTTTCAATTTTATCATTTTTTCTTTTGATTTTAGGATTTCCAACTTGGTGTTTAATTGGTGTTTTTTAATTTGTTATTTTTCAGCATTTTAGTTGCATGACCAATTCACTGATCTACTCTTTCTATACTTTATTGATGTAAGCAGAGATATAATTTTTGTACAAATATTTGCATTCTCTGTCTCCCACAAATGTTGTTATATTGTCTCATTATTGTCATTGTCTTTGATGAAATTACTGATTGTTTCTATGATTTGTTCGTTGACTCACTTATTTTTAAGAATTAGATTATTTAGTTTTTACTTAACTTTTGATCTAACTTTCCATGTCCATTTATCCAATGTGATTTTTATTGTTTCATAATCTAAAGAGGATGCATTTATTATTACTTTCTCTGTGTACTTGATATGGGTTTTTTACATTCTGATATGTGCTCAATTTTGTATAGGTGCCATAAGCATTAAGAAAAAGGTATATTTCTTTTTATTCTCATTTAATTTGCTCCAGAGATCTAGAATATCAAACTTGTCTAAAATACTATTCGTTTTCTCATCTTCTTTCTTGATTATTTTGTGGTTAGATATATGTAACTCAAAGAGGTAAAAATTAAAATCTCCCACTTGTATGATACCTTTTTGTAAGATGTAGTGTTTTTCCATATCTCTTTTAATTAGACCCAATTTTACTTTTGTTTTCTCTAAAATTGTGGTTTTTAGCTAAGGTATAATATATTCTGCTCCATCCTTTTCCCTTTACTCTATGTATGTCTTTCTGCTTCATGTGTGTTTCTTATAAATAATATATTGTAGGATTCTGGTTTCTAACATACTCTGATATCTACTTTTGTTTTATCAGTGAATTCATCCCATTCCATTCATAGTTCTGATAACTGTATATTTCCTTCCATTCTATTTTTCCCCTGTTTCTAGCTCTCTCTTCTTTCATCCTAACTTTTCTCAACAGTGGCTTGCTTCTGACCATTGACTCTCTCAATTTGTCCTCCTTTCTGTTAGTCCTCCCCTTATCTTTTTTCCTTTTCTCTCCTACCTCTTTACAGGATAAGATTGATTTCTATACCCAACTGAGTGAGTATATATTTATATGTATATATACATATATATAATAACCTTTTATACCAAATTCTATGAGAATAAGACTCAAACAATGTTTATCTCTACCGCCTTCTTTCCCTCTGTTGCAATACTTCTTTCATGCCTCTTCATTTAACATAATTTATTCCAGTCTGTCTTTCCTTTCCCTGTTCTCGCAGTCTTTTACCCACTATTTTTTTAATATCATCCATCCAAGTCCACTTGTACTTGCAACCTTTGTTTATGTATACTCCTTCTAACTATCCTAATAGTTCTTCCCCCCTTTAGTTCTCTTGAATAACTTTCATTTCTTTTTTCATTTTTTTCTTCTACCTCTCTTATTTGATTTTCAAAATTCTTCTTTTGAGTTTTGTCAGGAAGACTTTCTGGTCTTGAGACTATTTCATATATCTCTTTGAGGATTGATGTGTAGGTATTTTGACATTTGTTGTCCTCTTTTCAGTTTGATCTTTCCTGTCATCATAGTCAGTTCCTATGGTCAGGAACCTCCATTTTCCAGTCCATTTTGTAACTTTTCAAGTTGAGCTCAGCCTTTTTTGTATTGGCAAGGAACTGGAAAATAAGTGGATACCCATCAGTTATGGAATGGCTAAATAAGTTATGATATATGAATGTAATGGTATATTATTGTTCTCTAAGAAATGATGCGTAGGCTGACCAGAAAATCCTGAAATACTTACATGAACTGCTGCTAAGTGAAGTGAACAAAACTAAGAGAACATTGTACACAGTAACAAGAAGATAATGTGATTATCAACTGCAATGGACTTGGCTTTTCTCTTTTTTATTGTAGTAAGTTTATTTGTTTTTAATACACATTGCCTTATAAATCATGTTGGGAAAGAAAAATCAGAGCAAGAGGGAAAAGTCCTTGGAGAGATTAAAAAAAAAAAAAAAACCACAGAAAAAAAAAAAAGAAGTGAACATAGCATGTGTGGATTTATTTTCAGTCTCCTTAGATCTTTCTCTGGATGCAGATAGCATTTTCTTTCCAAAGTCTAATTGGGATTGCTTTGGATCACTGAACTGCTGAGAAAAGAACCAAGTCTTTCAGAGTTGATCATCACACATTTTTGCTGTTATTATATATAATGTATTCCTGATTCTTCTTGTTTTGCTCAGCATCAGTTCATGTAAATCTTTCCAGGTCTTTCTAAAATCAGCTTGTTCATTATTTTTTATAGAATAATAATATCTCATTACCTTCACAGCTTGTTCAGACACTCCCCAACTGAAGGGCATCCACTCATTTTCTAGTACTTTTCCACCACAAAAAGAGTACTACAAACATTTTTGGGTTCTTTTCCCTCCTTTATGATTTCCTTTGTATATAAACCTAGTAATGGCACTTCTGGGTCAAAGGTTATGCACAGTTTGATAGCCTTTTGGACATAGTTCCAGAATGCTCTCCAGAATGGTCAGATCATCACAACTCCACCAACAATGCATTAGTGTTTCAGTTTTCCCACATCTTCTGCAACATTTGTCATTATCTTTTTCTGTCATCTTAGCCAATGTGAAATGTATGATGGTACCTCAGAGTTGTTTTGACTTGTATTTCTCTATTCAATAGCGATTTGGAGTATTTTTCATGTAATTATAAATGGTGTTAATTTCATCATCTAAAAATTGTCAATTCATATGTTTTGATCATTTATCAATTGAGGAATTACTTGTATTCTTGTAAATTTGACCCAGTTCTTTATATATTTTAGAAATGAGACTTCGATCAGAAATACTGTCGGTAAATGCTTTTCCCCAGCTTTGTACTTCCCTTTTAATTTATTTCTGTTGGTTTTGTTTGCACAAAATCTTTTCAATTTAATGTAATCAAAGTTGTCTATTTTGCCTTTCATAATGTTCTCTAGTTCTTCTTTGGTCATAAATTCCTTTCTTCTCCAAAGATCTAACAGGCAAATTATCTCTTATTCTCCTAATTTTTTTATGGTATCATCCTTCATACCCAAATCATGTATCCATTTTGACCTTATTTTGGTATGGGGTATGAGATATAGGTCTATGTCAACTTTCTGACATATTCTTTTAATGGGCTTGATTTTTTAATAATGAAGTGATTTGATAGACTTGTGATGGAAAGGGCCATCCACATCCAGAGAGAGAACTATAGAAACTGAGTGTGGATCAAAGTATAGTATTTTCACTTATTCTTGCTGTTTGCTTGTTTTGTTTTTTTGTTTCTTGTTTTTTTTTTCTTTTGTATGATTTTTTGGTGCAGAATGACAAATAGGGACATATGTTTGGAAGAATTGCACATATTTAACTTATTGCTTGCTGTCTTAGGGAAGGAGAGTGAGGGAGAGAGGAAGAAATATTTGGAATACAAGGTTTTGCAAAGGTAAATGTTGAGAATCCAACCATTCTGGAGAGCAATTTGGAACTATGCTCAAAAAGTTATCAAATTGTGCATACTCTTTGATCCAGCAGTGTTTCTACTGGGATTATATCCCAAAGAGGTCTTAAAGGAGGGAAAGGGATTCACATGTGCAAAAATGTGGCGCCCTTTTTGTAGTGGCTAGAAACTGGAAACTGAATGGATGCCCATCAATTGGAGAATGGCTGAAAAAAATTTCCCTTAATTGTATTTGGAAATGTAGTGGTATTTCTGGGCCAAAAATTAAAGGCATTTTAATAATTCTTTGAGCATAATTCCAGATTGTTCTCCAAAACAATCTCCAGATTGTTGGGGTTCTAGGTATGTGTTGCAATGTTATCTTTGAAAGAATTCACATTCAGACCATCTCAAAATCAAGCAAAGACACCATCAGAATTCCTGTTCTTAATCATAAATTACAAAGGAGTTACTGCTCTTTGCCAGAATAAGTTTCTATCTGGGGAATTTCCCATGGGATAATATTACTGGTCCACACAAGGGGAAAAAAAAACTTACTATGACCTCAACTGTCAAAAAAAAGCTAATAACATTTTAGTCTACATCACTAGGAGTACATTTTTTTTTTTAATCCTGGGAAGTGACAGTCCCACTGCACCTCAAACTGGTCAGATCCTACATGCAATTTTATGTTCCACTTTAGATCCCATGTTTTCAGAAGTTTGGGTTTTTGAGTGAGAAGGAATCTGTAAGGATATACAAGTCCACCTCTCTCATTAAACAAATGAAAAAAACTAAGCCCCAGGGTGGATAAATGTCTTCCCTAAAGTTACCAAGGCCAAGAGATAGAGTTTTACTCAAGATCCTCTGGTTTCCATTCTCATCTCCTTCTGCTGCAGGGCCAGCCAGAGCTCATGCTGAGGACTGGAGGAGAGAAGGCTTGGGAAGAGCATGGACTCTGTCCTTAGATATCTGGAGGTATGTCATACTGAAAAGAAACTCAATGTCGTCTTGTCTCCAGAGAGTAAAGTTGGAGCCAACAGCTGCCAGTTACAAGGAGAAAGATTTTAGCTCAATTAAAAAGGCAGAATTTCCCAAGTATATGACCTGCTGCCACCATGGAATTGGCTGGGAGAAAGTGAGCTCACCATTATCGAAAGTGGTTACAGGTATTAAAGATATTATGAAATTCTTCATAATTTCATTCTTCAGGTGGGATGTTGGGTTCTAAAGGTGATTCCAATTTCTATGACTCCAAAAGTCTCAACTTAAAATGTGACTACTGTATGCTCTACCATTAGAAATGGCTATTTTCCTGTCAAAGGGAAGCCTGACTGATGAGGGGAGCCCCAAAACTCTTTCTCTCTCTCTCTCTGACTTTGGGGGAGAGCCATGAGGTAAAGCAGTTGAGAAATTCCTTGAAGGAGAGATTTTCCTTGAATCCTGCCTCTGTGAAAGACCTCCCCAAGGGCATCAATATAAAGTGGTTTTTTTCATTCTGTGATCTAGGTGGGACCCACTGAGTACCACTTCTACTTAGCTGGAGCTGGAGATTCCAACCCTAATGAGTTGGAAATTAACCCAGAGATACTCATTCAATTCCAAGATTTTCTATTCTGATTCCAGGTCAAACTGCTCCCAACCTCCATCAAGAGCTGCCCCCAGCTTCTAGTCAAGATTTCAATTATAAAAAAGCCAACTTGGGGCTCATTCCTTGCAGAGAACCTAATATGCCATGCCAATGAAACTCTCTCTCCTCTTAGCATAAGCTGCAACCCTCTTCCTGCTGAAATGATATTCTCTTTCAGCATTACTCCCTCTTTACCCTTTCTCTCCTATTTCCCTAACAGGACTATGCACTCTTTATTTTCCTGCTGGGATTTCTCTGCTTCAAACTTTATATTCCTCTATTGGGACCTTGCCACCTAGGAATTCAGTCTTTCTAGCAAAGGCTGACTTCCCACTGCCAATAATAAACTTCTTTTTGCCATCAGGTTCATAAATTCCTTTACAAAGGACCTCTGCAATGACCAAAGGAGTTCCCACAACTCCCTGCCCTGTGCCAAACTTCATCATTTGGGGACACAACCCCATACCTCTTCATTTGTCTCCCTGACCACCGGGAATCAAGGGGAGCTGAACCTGCCACTGATCTCTTCATGACCACATATTTTAATGACAGAAAAGTCTAACTGAAGTAGTACTGTTTGCAGATTTGCGAAGTATTTTTCAATATTATCTTCTTAGATCCTTAGAGCAGTTTTGAAAGGTAAGTATTGTTATTATCTCAATTTTACAAATGAAAGAATGAGGCAGACAGAGGTTAAGATTTTCTCCCAGAATCACACAGCTAAGAAAGGTTTGAAGCTGCAATTGAACTTGTCTATTTCCAAGTTTGTCTATCTCTGCATAGGAGAGAGGAATTTCCGGGTAAAAGGATCTCTCTTGCCATCATAGAGATATCCCTATATATTGACAAGAAAAGGATGTCTCATCCTCCCCAAGGAACCTTCCCTTTTTCATTGTGTTTACTCAATAGACTCCCCTCCTTAGGAGAGAATGCTGCACATTCTAAAAGTCCCCTCCAGTCCAAAATTTCTCTACGTGATGGTCACATTTGCAGTAAAATCTCTCATTAGAAATTATTTTTTTAGTTGAAACACTAATATTTACCAGGCTCTGAAACTTTGATTACACATTTCAGTTTCTGAAGTTGTAATGTTAAGATCCTGTGTCAGACCAGAGTACTTTGTTCATGCAATGGAACCTCATCAGTATACATTTCTGAATATTACAAATGTGAACACTTTACCTGAAGTCTCCCCACTAGTCAAATAAATAGGATGTAAAATATCTTATTAACCTTCAGAATGAATGTTGGTTGACTAGAATAAAGATACCTTGGCAGCAGTCATCAGGCATTCCTAACTGAATAGCCCTTTTCTCAGATTCAAACATTATGGCCTCTTTCCTTTCTCTCTGAAAATATTCCTCAAAGGAGAATTAGGAACTTCCTGATACCATTGTCTACAAAGTGGATCATTCTCTTCAAAGACGAAGAGAAACTTATTGATCCTTCTGCCTTAATTCTGGATGCCTGAATGAAGTAACCCATTCAGAGGACACCTACATCCAAAAAGGTACCACTGTCAGGATTATCCCAGATTAAGTCTACACCTAGCCTTATTAGATAGCTAAATCTATTGTAGGTAATGGAATGAAATCAGAAGCATCCCACATCTTAGAAGGTCCTATCAACCCATTTAAGTGAATGACTGAAGTCATTCCCCACTTTATATTATTGTACATATTTACATGATCATTAATATTAACATAATCATTAATTACTGTCCTGCAAAAGGGACTAATCAGATGGATAAGTAGGTAAAATATAACATCAATTTCCAATCTGATAAATGGAAGGTATTACTTCAGAATTGTTTTAATTACATTTCTCTAATAAATAGTGAGTTAGAGCATCTTTTTCTTGGGCTTATAGATAGCTTTGACTTCTTCTTCTGAAAACTCCTCTTTTATATCCTGTAACTTTTTAAAAATTGGGAAATGATTTGCATTCTGACAAATTTGACTTTGTTTTCTATATATTTGAGAAATGAGGCTTTGTCATACAAACTTGGTGTAAACTATTTTGATATTATTCCGTGGTCTATGGTACCTTTTACCAAAATGTAGTCTCCTTAATTATCTCTTTTAATTGTTTATTTTTACTCTTGCTTTGTCTCAGATTTTGATTGTTAACCCTACCTTTTTATTTTCTTTTTTCCCCCTCTCACCAGAAGCATAATAGATTCTGGTTTAGCTCCTTATTGTAACTGTGTATATATCTTTCTGTTTCAAGTGTTTTTTGTAAACAACGTATTGTTGAATTCTGATTTCTAATTCATTCTATCAGCTTCTTTTTTTTAAGGGTTATTATCTTTTTTTATTAATTTTATAATTATAACATTTTTTGACAGTACATATGCATAGGTAATTTTTTACAACATTATCCCTTGCACTCACTTCTGTTCTGAATTTTCCCTCCTTCCCTCCACCCTCTCCCCTAAATGGCAGGCAGTCATATTTATTTAAACATGTTAAATATGTTATAGTATATCCTAGATACAATATATGTGTGCAGAACTGAATTTCTTGTTGCACAGGAAAAATTGAATTCAGAAGATAAAAATAACCTGGGAAGAAAAACAAAAATGCAAACAGTTTACACTCATTTCCCAGTATTCCTTTTCTGGGTGTAGCTGATTTTGTCCATCATTGATCAATTGGATCTGAATTAGATCTTTGTTGAAGATATCCATTTCCATCAGAATACATCCTCATACAGTATCCTTGTTGAAGTATATGAAAATGATCTCCTGGTTCTGCTCATTTCACTCAGCATCAGTTGATGTAAGTCTCTCCAAGCCTCTCTGTATTCATCCTGCTGGTCATTTCTTACAGAGCAATACTATTCCATAACATTCACAGTTTACCCAACCATTCTCCAATTGATGGACATCCATTCAATTTCCAGTTTCTAGCCACTACACAGAGAGCTACCACAAATTTTTTGGCACATAGAGGTCCCTTTCCCTTCTTTAATATCTTTTTGGGATATAAGCCCAGTAATAGCACTGCTGGATCATAGGGTATGCAGTTTGATAACTTTTGGGGCATAATTCCAGATTGCTCTCCAGAATGGTTGGATTCTTTCACAATTCCACCAATAATGCATCAGTCCCACTTTTCCAACATCCCCTTCAACATTCATCATTATTTTTTCCTATCATTTTAGCCAATATGACAGGTGTGTAGTGTTATCTCAGAGTTGTCTTAATTTGCATTTCTCTGCTCAATAGTGATTTGGAACACTTTCATATGAGTGGAAATAGTTTTAATCTCTGCATAGTGTGAGCTGTCTGCCAAGCTCTCACTGCTTGCCCTCAGCCTGTGCTGGATCTGTTTGTCCCTGGCCCTGAGCAAAAACAAATCTTTTCTTTTGAATTTCAAGGATATCTTCTGTTGGTAATTATTTTTGGGGGTTTTTCCGGTCAAGCACTTCTGAGGTTTGTCATGAAATAAATTCTGAGAGAAAACATGGAGCTTAAGCAGATGTGTGCCTCCTCTCCACCATCTTGGCCAGAAGAGCCTATCAGATTCTTTTATGACTGGCTTATCCCATTCATATTCATAGTTATGATTAATGTGTATTACTCTCCATTCTGTTTTCTTCTGTTTTATCTTTTTCTTTCTTTTCACCATGCCCCTTTTCAAAAGTCCATTTTGCAACTGGCCACTGCCTCCTTTAATTCACCTTCTTTTTAACATCCCATATCCTTTTCCTTATCCCCTTCCTCTCTGTTACTTAAGACAGATTTCTATATCCAACTGAGTATGTATAAGTATTCACCCTTTTTGAATCAATTCTGACAGGAATATGGTTTAATCATTGGCCACCTCACCCCTACAATTATTTCACAACCCTCCATTGTAAAAGCTCTTTCTTCCAAACTTCCCCATTCTTTCTCTCCCTTTGCTTTCTTCTAGCACATCCTTCTTCCTGACCCTTCATTTTTTTTTATTTGTCCAAAATGTTTCATTGTTATTTATTATATTTATTATTAACTTTAAGGAATTCAAAATTTCACATTGAAAATAAAGAGTTAATTTTTTTACTTAATAATTTTTTATTATATATATATTTTTTTATAATATTATCCCTTGTATTCACTTTTCCAAATTATCCCCCCCTCCCTCTATTCCCTCCCCCCGATGACAGGCAATCCCATACATTTTACATGTGTTACAATATAGTCTAGGTACAATACATGTGTGAATATCATTTTCTTGTTGCACAATAAACATTAGATTCCGAAGGTACATGCAACCTGGGCAGACAGATATTAGTGCTAACAATTTACATTCACTTCCCAGTGTTTCTTCTCTGGGTGTAGCTACCTCTGTCCATCATTGATCAACTGGAAGTGAGTTGGTTTTTCTTTATGTTGAAGATTTCCACTTCCATCAGAATACATCCTCATACAGTATTGTTGTTGAAGTGTACAGTGATCTTCTGGTTCTGCTCATTTCACTCAGCATCAGTTGATTTAAGTCTCTCCAGGCCTCTCTGTATTCCTCCTGCTGGTCATTTCTTACAGAGCAATAATATTCCATAACCTTCATATACCATAATTTACCCAATCATTCTCCAACTGATGGACATCCATTCATCTTCCAGTTTCTAGCTACAACAAAAAGAGCTGCCACAAACATTTTGGCACATATGTGTCTCTTTCCGCTCTTTAGTATTTCTTTGGGATATAATCCCAGTAGTAGCGCTGCTGGGTCAAAGGGTATGCACAGTTTGATAACTTTTTGGGCATAATTCCAGATTGCTCTCCAGAATGGCTGAATTCTTTCGCAACTCCACCAGCAATGTATTAGTGTCCCAGTTTCCCCACATCCCCTCCAACATTCATCATTATTTGTTCCTGTCATCTTAGCCAATCTGACAGGTGTGTAGTGGTATCTCAGAGTTGTCTTAATTTGCATTTCTCTGATCAGTAGTGATTTGGAACACTCTTTCATGTGAGTGGATATAGTTTCAATTTCTTCCTCTGAGAATTGTCTGTTCATATCCTTTGACCATTTATCAATTGGAGAATGGTTCGGTTTCTTATAAATTAGGGTCAGTTCTCTATATATTTTGGAAATGAGACCTTTGTCAGAACCTTTGTTTTTAAAAATATTTTCCCAATTTGTTACTTCCCTTCTAATCTTGTTTGCATTAGTATTATTTGTACAGAAACTTTTTAGTTTGATGTAATCAAAATCTTCTATTTTGTGATCAATAATGATCTCTAGTTCTCCTCTGGTCATAAATTCCTTCCTCCTCCACAAGTCTGAGAGGTAGATTATCCTCTGTTCCTCTAATCTATTTATTATCTCACTCTTTATGCTTAAATCATGGACCCATTTTAATCTTATCTTGGTATATGGTGTTAAGTGTGGATCCATATCTAATTTCTGCCATACTAATTTCCAGTTTTCCCAACAGTTTTTTCCGAATAATGAATTTTTATCCCTAATGTTGGTATCTTTGGGTTTGTCAAAGATTAGGTTGCTATATATGTACCTAAAGAGTTAAATTTTGTGTATGACTATAAAAGAAAATTGTTGTAAGTGAAAATAATTTGTGTTGACCCACAAAGTTGTAAAATAGAAAAAGGAGGCCATAAGGAGTTGATAAAATTGTAGGATTATTTGTAAAGGAGATCTGAAAACAGCATTTCTGCAAGATAAAAAAATAGAACTTTCATCAACATTATGTCACATAGGAAGCAATGTTTGGTAAAGAGAAGAAATCAGAATAACTGTTTGATCAAAGGAATAAAAATTAGAGCAACATAGGGAAATTTTACAGTATTTCTCTTTGGCTACCTGTGGGTATGTATTACAGCTACTATATGGGACAATCAATAAATGTTCCTTCAGCTTGAGGTTACTTGTGCTTCTTGATTTTTGTTTTTAATTTTTGCTGAGGCAAGGGGGGTTAAGTGACTTGCCCAGATAGGAAGTGTTAAGTGTCTGATGTTGTATTTGAACCCAGGTTCTCTTGATTTTAGAGCCGGTGTTTTATCCCATGCCATCTACTTGCCCCTGCTTCTAGATTTTTACAAACCCCTATTAGCAAATAAAAAAGAATGGTCTTGGGGAGAGCTTCTAATAAGGAGTGGCAATTAAAGTAGAAGCTTCAGCCTTTTATATCTAAAGAGCTTACAATATGTTTATCAAAACAATATATCCTTGTGAGAGAAAATGTTAACACCTGTAAGGCAATATGTGACCCACAATCTGGGAAAACCCATATAGGAAGTGATGTAAAAAGGAGAGAACAGGCATCATCAGAGTAGAAAAAGAGAGGAGTCAGGGAAGATTTGGGAAGAGATGATGAGTTTTTAACCGTTTCTTAAAGATTGAGTATGATAGAAGTAATGGCCAATAAAAAGGAAAATCCTTTTTGGGGGCAGGAGATGGGGCAGGGGTGGTGTGGGGGAAAGGACACAATAGAGCTCAGAGAGATAGTTTCTAATTCTACACAATGAGTTTGTGTTCTTGAAATCTCCTGGTTTCAAGATGCTTGTTCCTATAAGAATATAAAAAATTTACCTGAGATATTAGGAAATTATATCTGCTACTGCAAAATATCATGATACATTCTTCCAAAAGGATTTGCTCTTTAGAAAGCTGTGAAATTACACTAGCCTTGTGATTAGGAGACTAGGATTCAACTGATATCTTCATCATCTATTAACCATGTGACCTCCATTACTTAGCCTCACTTAGTAATGACAGCACATATGGTGAAAACTAAAAATGAAATGATTCTGGCAGTCAGAAGACTTTCTTTTTTTCTTTCTTTTTTTTTTGTTTGTTTTTTACTGAGGCAATTGAAGTTAAGTGACTTGCCTAGGGTCACACAGCCAGGAAGTTTTAAGTATCTGAGGCCAGATTTGAAGTCAGGTCCTCCTGACTTTGGGGCTGGTGCTCTATCCACTATACCAAATAGCTGTCCCTCAGAAGACCTTCTTAAGTAAAACTAGAGCAAAATTTGCGACAATGGGCAAAACTAAAGTAATAATTTGCAAAAAAGTATTGCCATTATTCTCTGTCTCATTTCGGGCAAAGCGATAATTTTTCTGGTACCTCCAGTTTAATTCTTCAAACTCTTGCTTCATCTCATTCTCAAGATTTTGCATTTTCTTTTCAAATTCTTCCACTTTCTTTTCCATTTCCCAGTTTTGCTTTTGCTTCTCCAGCTCTCGTATTTGATTTTCATAATTCCATCTCATTTGTTCTATTGCCTTCTCAAACTGCTCCTTGTAGCATTGCTGACGAGCTTCTGTCTCTTTCTGCAGGACCTCCTCCACAGATTCATATATACTGTTGGTATAGTGGCTGCTCCCATTATCTTGCACCATGTTTTCAACTATGGCCATCAGCTCTGAAATCTGGGCATCTTTCTGGGCTCCACTAGCATTATTGTCAAATGCACAGCATCGATGGGCACACTTCTCCAATAACTCCCTGAAATAAGAGTCATCAATGGTTCCTAAGTAATCCTCTAGGCTTTCTTCTAGTTTGTCTTTTCCAGTGAATACAATGATCAAAAACTTCACTGCTTCAGCTCCTAGAATTTTGTAAAGGCGTTCAATGGCTGCCTTCTCCTCCTGGGTGAAACGGCCTATTTGCAACACCAGGAGTAGAGCATGTGGTCCTGGAGAGGACATTGTCATGAAATGAGCAATTTCATTCAGGATTTTTTCCTCCCTGGTATCAGTGTCAAAAATGCCTGGAGTATCAATAACACAAATGTCCCTCCCATTCCATGTGGTCCTGGCTTTCTTGCAGACCTTGGTGACTGATGCTCCTGAACACTTGGACTCAAACTCTCTCCTGCCTAGGAGGGTGTTTCCTGTTGCACTTTTTCCAGACCCTGTTTTCCCCACAAGGACAATTCGGAGTTCTGGCTCCCTTGAGTCTCCTCCACTGATGTTTGGGTCTGTAGGAAATAAGTGAGAAAGAAAAATGAAGGATTTGGTTTTGTAGATAATTCTATCAAAGACCTGCTCAGAAATCTTAGCATGACAAGGAAGTGATCTTGAGTTTCTGAAGGTTATTAAGCCCATGGTACACAAGCTAAGATGGGTCCTAACAACCTGGACAAGCTTTGAGTATGGCCATCTCTCCTTTGTCCTAGTAAAATTCACAGATCCTTGCAGCATAAGGGAGACTACCACCACCAGGTGACTTTTTTGGGGGGGAATGTTGAAAGGAGTATTTATTAGATTTATATAATTGTGTATGTCACCCTTTCACTGGCACATAATATAAATCAATCATTATTGTTGAAAAGACTTTACTCCTCCATAGTTGATCATCATATAATCTTGTTGTTGCTGTATACAATGTTCTCTTGATTTTACTCACTTCCTTTAGCATTAGTTCATGTAAATCTCTTCAGGTCTTTCTGAAATCAGCCTGTTTATCATTTCTTATAAAACAATAATATTCCATAACAATCATACCATAATTTATTCAGCCATTCTCTAACTCATGGACATCCACTTACTTTCCAGTTTCTTGCCACTACAGAAAGGGCTGCTACAAACATTTTTGCACATGTGGGTCCTTTTCCTTTTTTATTATTTCTTTGGGATACAGACCCAGTAGTGACACTGCTCAATCAAAGAGTATGCACAGTTTGATAACCTAAAGACTTCATTTCTGAAATACATAAAGAATTAACTCAAATTTATAGGAATACAAGCCATCTTATCAAACTGGGCATACCCTTTGATCCAGAAGTACCATTAGTGGGTCTGTATCCCAAAGAAATCATAAAGTAGGGGAAAGGACCCATATGTGCAAAAAAAATGTAGCAGCTTTTTTTTTGTGGTAGCAAAGATTTGGAAAATGATTAGATGCCCATCAATTAAGGAATGGTTGAACAAGTTGTGGTATATGAAGATAATAGAATCGTATTGTTCTATAAAAAATGATGCACAAGCTGATTTTAGAAAGGCCTAGGAAGATTTACATGAACTGATGCTGAGAGAAATAAGTAGAATCAAGAATACATTGTATACAATAACAGCAAGAACGTGTAATGATTGACTATGAAACACTTGGTTCTTCTCAGTAGTTCAGTGATATAAAGCAATACCTTTATACCAGAAAATGCCATCTGCATCCAAAAAAAAGAACTATGGAGACTGAATGTAAATCAACACATCCGACGTTCACTTCTTTTTTCTTTTTTTTTTTTTTTAAATCTCTCCCATGGTTTTCCCCTTATGCTCTGATTTTCTTTCTTAACATGATTAATAAAGCAATGTATAATAAAAAATAAATAAAAAATAATATGGGCATACAACTTTCAGATAAAGAAAATTAAAGCCATTTCAAGTCATATAAAAATGTTCTAAATCACATTTTATTAGATAAATGCAAATTAAGACAATTCTGAGGTATTACTTTAAACCTCTCAAATTGGCGAAGATGACAGGAAAAGATAATTATAAATGTTGGAAGGGATGTGGGAAAGCTGGAACACTAACACACTGTTGGTGGAGTTGTAACCTGATCCAACCATTCTGAAGAGCAATTTGGAATTATGCCTAAAGGGCCATAAAATAGCGCACACACTTTGATCCAGCAAATGTCTCTATTGTATATCCAAAAGAGATCATAAAAAAGGGAAAGGGATCCACATGTGCAAAACTATTTGTAGCAGCCCTTTTTAGTAGTGGCAAGGAACTGGAAAGTGAGTGAATACCTATCAATTGGGGAATGGCTGAAGAAGTTATGGTGTATGAATGTAAAGGAATATTATTTTTCTATAAGAAATGAGCAGGCTGATTTTAGAAAGGCCTGGAGAAACTTACATGAATTGAGGCAAAGTGAAGTGAATAGAACCAGGAGAACATTGTACACAGCAACAAGAAGTTTATGTAACGATCAATTCTGATGGACTAAGATCTTTTCAACAATAAGGTGATTTAGGGCAATTCCAATACACTTGTGATGGAAAGAGCCAACTGTATCCAAAGAGAGAATTATATGGACTGAATGTGGTTCACAACACAGTATTTGCTGCTGTTGTTTGCTTACTTGTTTTGTCCTTTCTCATTTTTCCCCTTTTGATCTAATTTTTCTTGTTTGGAAATATGTTTAGAAGAATTACATATGTTTAATTTACATTAGATTACTTTCTATTTAGGGGAGGAGAAGGGGGAGAGAGAGAGGGAGAAAAAAATTGGAACACAATGTTTTTCAAGGATAAATATTGAAAACTATCTTTGCATGTATTTTGAAAAAAAATGGTAGGGAAGTGGCGGGGTGAGGGAGGCTAGGGAAATAAGGTTCTAGAAAATAGGAAAAGGAAACCCTAATACCTGGATAAATTTAATTTATGAAAATTGATCAAGCACCAAACTTAGATGAGAAATAAGTCAAAAATTAAAATATCTGTTGTGAGGAAGAATACTACTATCTGCAATCACAAGATAAACCAGAAAAAACTGCAAAACTGCTTACAGTCTAGGAGTTTTAATGGGCTGCCCAACATGGGCCTGAATAAGTCACCAAGGTGACATGATAGCTGAAAGTACGAATTGAATATTGTAATAAGGTTATTTAAACAGAATCATAGGATCCTAAGGATCTTATCTAAGATGTGATTTCTGTGCCATACAGTTTCTCTAATGATATGAAATAAGTAATCTAGTGATAATAAGGTAAGATATTAAGTAAGACCTGGTGCTTAAAAACTGTCTATAAACTTGAAGGAAATAGTATGGTCAGGAAACTGACCTGGAAGTTCTAAAGACTTTTCCTATGTGATAATACATAAAGTCCCTTAAACCACTGAGTCAATGTTCAATAAGATATCTTTACTGTGAGATCATGAACTTGACTAAGAGTTTTTTTTTTTTGGGGGGGGGGGGTGTGTTTGTGTGTGTGTGATTGCATTTGAATGTAATTGGTTTCTTCTGTGATACTGTGTTTATTTTAGTCTTTTAAAAATGTTATTTTGCTTGACCATACTACTAAGAAGTTGAAGACAGAAAAAAGAGCAAGAATTCCTCTCTTAAGTCTTCCTGATTTTCTAGACCCAATTTTCTATCCACTGAAGCACCCACTAATTGCCGCTCTTCTAGATGTTGGTAAAGATGGAAAGTCAATGTATATTGAAAAAAAATCTGCAAACCTCACCCTTTTCAAGAGAAAGTGCTGGGTCTAATAGCCTTCCACCTTTCTCTCAGTCCCTCATTCTGAACTGCCCTGTCTTCTTTTCTCCTTCAAGGCTGCTCTTTAACTTGATGTTAACCAGTCTGGTTAACATGCGCAAACACCTTTGATAGAAGGCTGTGTGTGTGTGTGTGTGTGTGTGTGTGTGTGTGTGTGCGTGCGCACATGTGTGTGTGCGTGCACGCACACTTGTGTAAAAGAGAGTCAGAGACAGACACACAGAGAGTCATAGAAAGACCATCTGTTCTCCTCTCCTTCCAAAATGTGTCTGATTTAATGAAAACTCTGACACCTCTGAGTAAAGGTGTTTTTTAAAAACCTCAGTCATACTAGTTTTAGATAATTCAAAGATTGCTTCTCTTTTTGACCTCTACCTTTCAATAATGAATAATCCTCTCCTCTATCGGACTGCTTTAGACATTCCTTATTGTTCCTGGGATTTGCTATCATATAACATTTCCCATAAAAACACCTATAAATAATTATTCTCTACACTGCCCTCTCCTGGCATCTGGAATAAGGCTTTGCTTTCAAGACAGTAATTACCAGAGATGAAGGTATCCGAGGGATGGTCATACAAGGAACCCAGATATAAGGGTCCACCAAGAGCTGGGATCTCCGCTGTGCTCTTCTTCCTGGTTGGAAGTTCTTTTCTGGCCATTTCCCTAAGGAAAAAAAAATGAGGACTGGGGCAGTTAGTTATAAGGGCACTCACTTTCTAGCAAGCTCCAAACACCAATATACCATCCCTTGTGATTAAGCTCATCCAATCCCTGTTAGACAGGAATGCTATATTCTGGTAGGACTCCATTCTGGTAGGAAGCCCTAAAGAAACCAGGTCAAAGGGTAAAGGCAGAGTTAGAGAATAAGCAGAAGGACTAGTTTGCTTGAGCGGGAATAAGGAATTATGTACCATTGTAAAGCACTTTACAAATATAATCTCATTTGGTTCTCACAAATGCCCTGGGAGATAGGAGATCTGTCCCCATTGGACAGATAAGGAAACTGAGGTCACAGAGCATGACTTGCCTGAGGTCACACAGCTAGGGAGTATCTGAAGGATTATTTGAACTCAGATTTTCCTGACTGTAGGTTCAGGCCTCTAGCCACTGTCACACTGTGTGTGTGAGGGAAGGAGCTTGGGCTGAGTTTGGTTCACTATAAGGAGACAAGGAGGTCTTCTTTGGTGATATCAGCCTTGAACTCTGGCTTGGATTTAGAGCCTGAGGCATCAAGGCCCCAGTCTATGGGAACTGGCTGAGTCAGGACTGCCTGGCCAAGTGCTTCTTGACTGGTACTAATGGTTTTTGAAAAGCTAATCCTCAGCAGATGCCAAATGATCACAGATTCCAAATCCTGGGATGTTCCAAACTACCCAAATCTCCATCTGCTTCTGACTTTGGCCTTCTTTCCCTGTCTCAGAGCAAGAGATTTGACTTAGCAGTTAGTGATTCTTATTCAGGATATGGTTTTAGGATGTCAAGAATGAGCCCATTGGGGGCAGCCGCCTCATAGCCCTCACTAAGTGGTCTTCTGCCTTATGAGTCCTGCTGTGCCATTGCTTCTCAGCAGGCCATTTATTTAATAACAAAGCAGGCTGGAGATAAGGACCACTCTCGTTTTATTCCTGGGCTTTCCCTCTCCTGTCTTATTTCTGGAAAACTGGCACTATTGAATGCTGGAATGACCTTCTAAGCATCATTTCCATCCTCCTCCTCATGATTATCAGCAGTATGTTCCCAGCTTTGAGAAACTGTATCTTTAATAGATCAGCACTGCCCTAAGTAAGGAGTGAACTTTCCATTCTAGGAGCTTCTTGGATCTTGTCTCCTTGAACATTCTCTTCCCTATACAGATGGACAAATTTTGGATATATATCTATTTGACTTTCTCTAGTCTTCCCTTATTCCATACCCTGTAGGCTCTAGGGCCTTGAAAATTCTGCTTCCTTAGAAGGAGCTATACAATCCAGGAAAATAGTTCAGATCCCTATTAAGTGTTAGGATTCCTTTCCCTATGGATAATTCAGCCAGACATTTTTTAAGCAAGGTTTGAGGGACCAAGATGTAGACTTGTTAGAAAATGATTACCTTTTTAAAGCTGTAGGAGAAAGGAAACTTTTTATTCTATTATGGGCAAAGTAAACTCACCTTAAATAAAGTAGTGACAATACTGTTTTCCTTGACATAGGTAAGAAGGGGCTTTCAGCAATGCTTAGGAGAAGTGGGCAGCACATAAGTGAAGCCTTTTATTTAGAAGGATTTTAGAGAAGGGGCAAAGATGTCGTAGTATCATTCTGTTGGAGTTTCTAAGGAGGCAGAAAATTTGAATGGCCAATCAGTAATTACTGAGTGAATTCAAGGTGAGATTGGAACAAGCCTGAACCATGCAACTCCTATATGGATGCCCTTCATGTTCTTTCTACATGGTTGTTGTTCAATAGTGTCAACACTTCATGAACTCATTTGTGATTTTCTTGGCAAAAATATTGAAGTCATTCGCTATTTTCTTCTCCAGTTCATTTGACAGATGAGGAAACTAAGGTCAAAAGGGTTAAGTGACTTGCCCAGCATCACACAACTAGTAAGTGTCTGGGACCAGATTTTAATTCAAGACCTTGAACCTTCCTGACTCCAGACCTAGCTCTAACCACTGCACCTTCTAGCTCTGTGTGCCCCTCTTCATAGGATCCTCCTACCATTTTCCCTTGGGTTCAGCACCTCTGCTGGACTGATTACTCCCCTGGTCCCACAAAGTCTCTTCTTCACTATCCCTTTTCTGACAGACATCTGTAGTGGATAGTTGGGTCTTATGCCTACTGTCAGATATCCCATTCCTTGAAGCTGTCTTTGCTCTGGGTCAATGGATTCACTCTATCTATGTCTTCCTAGAGAGGCTGTATCTCTGTTCCCTCAACTGAACCTGGGATTCTCCTGAACTGACTCTCCAGGGACTGGACAGAGTATCTGTTGGTTTGAACTTGGCTGGAATTTGACCAGGAGTGGGGAGAAGGAGGGTGTGGGGTTGTGAGTTGTAGAAATGAATCTTCCAATGCTTTAGGGGTCATATTCTACAAAGTGATTTCTGACTGGCCTGAGTCATACTGCATAGACCATTGGTACTCTTGACTATTTAACACTGGAAGGACCAGCATGCTTCCTGAGTGTCTTATGTTCCAAATGTTTATAGTAGATAGTTTTTATCATTTTACTAATACTGCTTATACATATATAAAAAACCCTCTTAAGTATTTAAAAACAGATATTTTACTTTCAGTATGAAATAAAAATGTTCATTCCCAGTTGATAAACCCCCAAAATTCAACCTTTGAATAAGAACTCAGTACTTGACAAAAGTTGCTGAGGTAATTGGAAAATAATACCTCAGAAACTTGTCATAGAACTATATCTTACACCTCACACCAAAATAAAGTAAAAATATGATATGGATACCTAATTTAGGCATAAAAGATGATAACATAAACAAATTAGGAGAGCAAGGGATAATTTACCTATCAGATCTTTGGAGAAGGCAGGAATTTATGCCCAAAGAAGAACTAGAAAAGATTATGAAAGGCAAAAGGCCAACTTTTATTATCTTAAATTTTAAAAGTTTTTGTACAAACAAAACCAATAGTAACAAGATTAAAGGGAAGTACAAAACTAGGAAAAAATCTTTACAGGTAGTGTTTCTGGTAAAGGTCTCATTTCAAACATATATAAAGAATTGTGTCAAATTTACAATACAAGTCATTCCCCAATTGATATATGGTCAAAGGATATGAACAAACAATTTTCTGATGATGAAATTAAAGTCATCTATAGAAGACCTTATTTTGGTATGGTATGAAGTCTGGGCTAGCTCCCTGGAGGCCTCAGGATCAGCCTAGAGTCAGGATAAGTAAAAGTCATTGGTTTTTAGGGGGAGAAGTGAAAGAAGCAGGCAGACTTCCACAAGGCTTGCCAAAGATCTCTCCTCAATTCTGGAGTCCAGAATCTCCACCTCTCTCCTCCTTGTCTTGCAGCCAAGTGACTCTCCCCTCTGTCCCTCTGCCCTCCAATCCTTGCCTATCATTATCTTAACACCAAACATTCAGTACATTCCATTTAGGCCATAAAATTTAAAGAAAAGACAGAGCCCCATCTTCTATTTGCTACAATGTTATGATAGCAGATTATAAAATATATTATAATAGCAGATTATAATGTATAATATAAATATAAAATATAAACAAATAAATATAAAATATAATTATAATAGCAGATCACAAAAAATCAGAGCATCTAGGTGATCAGTGAATAAAGTAAGACATTTTATTTAGGGTCAAGAAATGACAATCAGATAGGCCTTTTCTCCTAAATGTCTCCTATACTCTTCCTAAAATTCCTTAGTAGGTCAATCTTTGGGGTTCAGATTGCCTCCTCCCTGAGATCTATCCTCTTTAAAAGGACAAATGGTTTATGGGCAGGGTGATAAGATATTGTTACATGAATACATGTGTAGGTATTAACTTGTGACTGTTTTAGATTCTTTACTCTAGGGAGAAATGGGGCAACATTGGTACCCTGGGCTCCTTGGGAAGAAGGAATCCTTTCCCTGCCAAACCTCATGAAGGAAAGGACAAAAAGGAGAGGTTGGGGACACCAAAAAGAAATTGTCAGTTTCCCTGGAAGGGTGACCCTGCTAGGGATGACACTGGATAGTCAAATAATTCCCAGAAAAATCTAAAAAATGTCTTCATAGGGAAAGAGGGGAGAACAAGAAAGGAGGCCTCCAAGTTCAGTGGAAGGAGAAAGAACCAGCTCTTGTCCCTTGACCTTCCTGGGGGCTGCCCTAGCCATTCTTTATTCCTTTGCCCCCTTCCCTCCCAGATACATCCTTCCTATCCCACAGAGTTGCTTCTTCCTTCTCCAGGACATACTCCTTCCCTCTCATTGCAGGTATTCTTTGTAAGTATCACAACAGCTATGCTATTTCACTGAAAAGTTCAACAAAATTACAGAGTCTTTCTTTGTTGCTCCATTGCCTCCTTTTTCTTCTCCCTTTCCCTTTTCCAGTGTGCTGTTGTGAACACCCAGTGCCCCAAATTCTACCATTTTCCATGGTGGAGATCTATTCAAATTTGTTTAAACTTCAGAATTATCCTTTCTTGTCCCTCAACAAAACTACCATTCCCCAGGCTTTATTTCAATTGCCCAGGCATGAGTATCTTTGATAAACTTTTAAGTTTAATCAATGTTATTAACATTTTTTCACTACTTTTTAAAGTCTATCCAAGCACAAAACAATAAATTAAATCTGGATTTGTAGGGCTTTCCCGAAAATCTAATCATCAGCCCTGGGTAGCTTGTGAGAGCTAGCTGTAGCATACCCCTCTGTCAGGTACAAAATAAACTCTACAAAAATGCTTTATCTCTCTAAGCCATTGTCTGATAAATCTAATTCACAATCAAAAATGAACAGTTGAGAATAATTTATTTGAAGATAATTTCATCCCAGAAGAGGATTCATATAGTATTCTTTGGAGAAGCTTTTTCTTGATGAGATTTTTTAAAGTATAGTCCAATATTTCTGGTGTTTCTTGAAGGATTGAGAGAGAAAAATTACTTGGACACCCATAAGGAAGGTCAGAAGAAAAACTTTCTTCTTGATCTTTGAGGAAGCATGAGAAAGCTATCTTCAGAATGAAAATATAACAGAGGACACCTGGAGTAAGCATTACTCATTTCAAAAAAATGAATGTATAATGGCGACTTAAATATTTAGAACGGATATCTGGGGCAGGAAAAGACAAGGAAACTGAGGCTTGCTTCTTCATTACAACACTCAGGATACCATATTCTCTAATTCAAAGTGAGACTAGCTATTTATTTTTGAGTCATGACTTTGTCTTTGGATCCCTGTACCATTGCTCAAGTCTCAACTTAGAAATGACCTTGTTTTGATTCTATATGCAGAAAATTTCTTTGTTTTTTGCTTCAGATTTGGTGATCAACTGCAGCTTTCCTCTTTCACTCACATTTCTTCAAAAACAGCCCTCACTCATGAATTTGGCAAGGTCAGAAAGGACAATTATTCACCTGAGAAGCAATTGTCTTCTAGGAGCTAAACCAAACTTACTCTTGGAGCAAGTGGGGAGTAGCCATCACACATATACTTCACCCCAACTCAATAGTAGCCAAAGATAAGGTCTTAAACAAGCAGATAAATAAAAATGACTGTGAAGAGAGGCAGGTCTGTCCTCGAAAGAGCAAGCCCACCCTCCCATAGAGGTGCCACCAATCACTCACCTGTCCAATTCCAGCACTGGGATTTTATCAAAAGGTACAGCTTTCTCCCTCTTCCTCACCAAGATGAGCTTTGAGGTCTGTGTTACTGTGGGTGTGCTTAGAGCCTGGGTGTATGTGAGCAGCAGGAAAAAAAGATTGAGAAGGAAGGTAAATGAGAGAAAATGAAACTGAACTAGAGACTACCCATTTCCTGAAAATGGTGAGAGAAAGGTGTCCAAGTTCACTGGACTGGGTGTTGTCTTGCCAACAGAATCCTAACCTGAGAAACCAGGAAAATGAAATTTGAATTGGGCACAAAAATACTCCTATGAACTCACATGTTATCAGTTGCTAATTATTAGATCTGTGCAGTAACTAGACCTTTGCTCACTATTGACCAGTTACTTCCTTCCCTGGCCATCATTTTCAAGCTCCTCCTTTGTCTCCCATTAAAACCATTTGACAAGTCAGCTTTTCCCCTTTCCTTGCCCTATAAGCTACACAGTCCCTTTAAATTCCCTTTTCACATGGAGCAGTTTTGTGATGAAAAGGAAAGAAAAGTTATTATTTTAAATAATAAATTTAAATATTAAGAGATGTAAGATATTGCACTATTAACAAGTGAAACTTTGAATGTTCTCCCAAAATAGGAAAATAACTTTGTTGTATGAAAAAAGAAAGAACTTGTAGCATGTTTATGTGTCAAGAAACAGCTTTCATAGGGAATTTAGACTGTCTCAGGTAGAGAGATAAGTGTGACAAAAATATAAAATACTAAAAATCCTCACCTGATCCTTTCATCCCAACTAGTTCTTTTCTACTTGGAGGATGAAAAATTTTTTTAAAGTTGGCTCTTGGTAGTGCCTCCTTTTCCTTTCTTCCTACTCCAATCAATTATTTATTTTATGAATTTAATTTTTAATCTTAAAATCAAGTACAAAAGAGCATTTCACTATATGCAGCATAACACAAAAAGATCCTTTCATCTGAAATTGTGCATGGCTATTTCAGACTGCTATTAGAAAAAATACAGTTGCCACTTTATATAAATTTACATTACCTTCATTTTTAAAATTCTGAAAATTCTCCATTTCCATCCAAATTTAAAAATTATTCAGGATTTCATGATGTCAGGAGAAGCTGCTAATACAGTTATTGAAGTAGTAAAGAGATTCCCAAAATTTCTCCCAAAAATAATTGGTGAAAATCCTACTTGTGGGACTGGCCTATTGTATCAATCAATGAATGCCAAACCTATATCTGTGTGGAAGGAAAAAACTTTCCTGAGACATAAAGTTTTGTAGATAAAGTTACTCTTTTGCTTGGAGGGAATGCTTCTGGGATGGCAAATACAAACTTCTTGTAAACTACTCAGAAAATCCCAGAGCATAGAAAAGAATCAGCAAGAAATCTGTGCATTATTTCTCTACTCTTAAAGCATGGATAACACTTCTTGATCTTTGAACAATCAGGGTTTATATTCATTCCCAATAGTAGAAAAAACTTGTAATCCTTTTAGAATCCTACTTCTTTTGGATAAAGCCTCAGTTCATCCAACTCATCTGGATGATATTAGCAAATATGTAACAATAGTTTACCTTTCTGCAAACACTACTTCATGTAGTTTCAGGTAATAGTTGAGAAATTCAGGGCATATTTTTTAGGAACTATATGTGCCCAAGTAATTACAGTTTTAAACAAGGACTCGACTGAGAAATTTCTAGAGGTTCTAAATACTTATAATTTTCTTAAATTTACCATTTATATTTATAGTTTAATCTGGAATGTTGTTGGGGTATGGAAAAATGTATAAGAAACATGTATGAAGAAAGTTTGGCACAAAACATGCCTGCAATTCAGTCTGTTTTTCTCAGGGAGTTTAGCACAAAACATGCCTACAGTTCTTCCCCTGCTCTCCCAGATTTGACAATAATGAGATGGTCAAAGAAGTGAGTAATAGCATTGTAAGGTTGGCAGAAGATTTGTAGCTAGAGGAGAATAAGAATGATGTGGAGGATTGAGTCTCATGGAGAGCTGTCCAATGGGGATCTGATGGAGCCACTAGCTGCAAAAATTTTAGAAATGTTTGCAATGAAACACTTAGCAGAAGCACTTCATCATTTGAGTGAATATTTTTCTTGTATTGAAAACACAGATACAGATACTTCAAGTTTTTTAAAAGTTCAAAAACTGATTCAAGATAATATTCCTTCCTTCATTTCATATAAAAAGAGAAAAAGAAAACTACTGCCCAAATATCTCTCCATAGTTTTATAAAAATGTTGTATTTTTACTGTTTCTTGCTGTTGCATTGAGTTATTAGTTTTTATTTGGTCAATTCTGATTTTTAGAGACTTATTTAGTTTTGTTCCTCTTGGTCCAAGTTCTTAATTCTTTTTTTTCATATCTTTCTTCTATAGCTCTATTTTTTCATTGAAAAGAATTTTATTTTATCATTCATTTATTAGCTTTAAGTTCCAAATTGTTTTAGTCCCTCCCACCGATTGAGAAAGGAAGCAATATTGATATGGTGCATTCATTGTCAGGAATGATATGAATCCTAACCAGGTCCATCCTGTTCCCCTTGTTAACTTTATCACACAGAAATGGAGAACAAATTATTGGGACTATCTTGTCAGCATAATTAAGGCATATTCAACTCACCAAATTAGATAAGGAACCTGCTTCCTTGAGCAATTCATAGACATAATGCACATGTGAGTTTGTTCTCTACAGATTCTCCCCAACTTCTTCCTAACGTTCTAGTTCCATTCTTACTCTTTGCCTCTGACCTTTAAATAACCCTGTTTACTCACAGCACACTCTTTACTCATTTTGATTAACCTGTGAGTCTTTTCATGATAATAAAGTGGCCTTAGGACTATGATAACACCTATAATGAATTTTTCACATTCTGAACTGCTCTCCCACAATCTGACACTTCATCATATGGTGCTGAAGTTTACCCAGCTTTATTTTAGTCATAAAGATAAATTAAGGTCACCTTGGTTTAATAAATCCTGCCTCTCTATATAGCACAAGTCCTTGGGAAGCTCACATATACTACAAGGTACTTTGAAGTCCAGTAATGTCTTTGTAACTACTCAGACTGAATCTTCTCAAGGGATACCCTGACATATGTTGTCTCATTTGGTTTTAACCCTACAGTCTCATGATACTGGATAATGTACATCTGGCTGTGGGAATAGGACAGGAACATTACATTCTCAAGATTTACTATTTGGCAAAGGGAAACTCAAAGAAAGTTATTTCACTTCACTTTGGAGGATAAAGACGTATTTTAATTGTGCACTTTGTGGAATGTATTTATCTTGTCATTTTGTTTGTGTATTTGTCTCTGTGTTTGCATGTCTGTCCTGTTTGTCCTGTGAGCCAGGCTCAGTTACCATAAAAGATTTAAATGCAGACTTCCGGCCAAGATGGTTGCGTGGAGGCAAACAGCTGCTTGAGCTCCGCATTTTCTCTCAGAATTTACTTCATGACAAGCCTCGGAGTTAATGCTTGACGGAGAAAGAAACCCACAAATAATTACCAAGAGAAGACATCCTTAAAATTTGCCAGAAAAGATCTGTGTTTGCTCAGGGGAGGGTCAATCAGACTGGGCGCAGACTGAGGGCAGGCAAGCCAGAGCGAGACAGGCAGCTCACACAGCTCAGACCAGAGGGGGAGGGGTACGATCTCTGCTGTTTCTGTGAAAAGACTTTTACCCCAGGGTGGATACTCCATCTTGGCAGCAAGCCAGGAGCAGCGGAGAGGGTGTAAACACCGGAGGTAAGGAATAAAACCCCAGAAAGCTAGCATCTCTTGGGACCCAGCCACCCCCAACCCCCACCTGGACTGACTCAGCGAGTTCTCAGAGCCTCAGAGCGCAGACTCAGCACAGCCATCGCTGTCCTGTTAGTGCCTCGCTGCTGCCCTCCCCCCCAGTCTGTAGAGGAAGCCCATTAATACCATCCAGCCCCATCCCCCAAAAAACAGAACAATTGTTTCTCTTGTCAATTTGTTTTCTTCGATCCCAGCTCTAACAAAATGAACAAAAAATTCAAAAGGCCTCTAACCACTGACAGTTTCTGTATAAAGAGAGAGAAGAATTCAAATACTGAGGAGACTAAAAACAGACTGTGCCCCAGGAATCTCTTACGGGGGATTTGAGCTACTGCTCAATACAAAAGAATCTCATAGAGGAAATCAAAAAGGCTCTCACAAGAGAGCGAGAAGAAAAATGGGAAAAGGAAAGGGAAGCTTGTCAAGAGAGCCTGGAGAAGTCATCCCACGCATTTAAAGACAGAGTGGATAAAGAAATCAAATCCTTGAGAAACAAAATTAGTGAATTGGAAAAGGTAAACAACTCCAAGTAGAACAGGATTAGTGAGCTGGAAAAAAGAAAACAGCTCTCTAAAAAATAAAATGGATAATATGGAAAAAAAAATCCATAGAAGATAAAAACTCAATTGGACAATTACAAAAAGATATAAAAAAAATGAGTGAAGAAAATACATCATTGAAAATTAGACTTGAACAAGTAGAAATGAATGAATCAAGGAGAAACCAAGCAAAACCAGAGAAATGAAACAATTGAAAAGAATGTCAAATACCTTATTAGAAAGACAACAGACCTGGAAAACAGATCCAGGAGAGACAATTTGAGAATAATCAGACTCCCTGAAAAATGTGAGGACAAAAAGAGCTTGGACACTATTTTTGAAGAAATTATCAAAGAGAACTGCCCAGACGTTTTGGAAACAGAGGGTAAAATAGACATTGAAAAAATTCATCAATCACCTACTGAAAGGGACCCTAAAATCAAAATGCCAAGAAATATAGTGGCCAAGTTCAAGAACCATCATGCAAAGGAAAAAATATTGGAAGCTACTAGAAAAAAGCAATTCAGATATGGAGGAACCACAATAAGGATAACCCAGGATCTAGCAGCATCCACATTAAAGGCTAAGGAACTTGGTATTCAGCCAAGAATAACTTACCCAGCAAAAATGAGCATCATTTTCCAGGGAAGAAGATGGACATTTAACAAAATAAATGAATT
This sequence comes from Sminthopsis crassicaudata, assembly GCF_048593235.1. Taxonomy (NCBI): domain Eukaryota; kingdom Metazoa; phylum Chordata; class Mammalia; order Dasyuromorphia; family Dasyuridae; genus Sminthopsis; species Sminthopsis crassicaudata. The sequence goes on along the minus strand of NC_133621.1, from coordinate 91,390,519 downwards.
CCATCTATTCTTGATGAAAAAAACAGACCTACATAAAATGTTTGATCTTCAAATACAGAACTCAAGAGATTTCTAAAAAGGTAAAAAGAAATCTTGAGAACTATACTTCTCTGTTATAAAAATATGTAAAGAACATATGTATAATTTGTCCTGGAAACTACAGGTGGAAAGGAAATTATATAATAAAAAAGTGTAAAGTGATGGTACTACATCTCATGAAGAGGCAAAGGTAACCTATTATATCTGAGAGAAAGAAAGGAGGGAGATGAACATAGTGTGTATCAATAGACATATTCGATTTATGGTGAAACTTCTTCCACTTCATTGAAAAGTGAGAGGAAAGGAGTAAGCTAAGGGGAAGGGAATACAGAAATTGTGAGGAAAAGGGGTAAAATAAGGGAAGTAACTTCAAGGTGGGGAGGGATACTAAAAAGGGAGGGCTGTGAAAAGCAAGTGGTGTTCACAAGTTTAATACTGGGTAGAGGGGTAAGAGTGAAGGAAAGGAGTAAAGCATAAGCAGGGGTTAACAGGATGGCAAGCAATATAGAATTAATCATTCTAACCATAAATGTGAATGGGGTAAACTCCCTCCAAGTTAGCAGATTGGATTAAAAGGCAGAATCCTACTATATGTTGTTTACAGGAAACACACCTAAAACAGGGTGATACATTCAAACTAAAAGTAAAAGGGTGGAGCAGAATCTATAATGCTTCAGGCAAAGCCAAAAAAGCAGGGGTAGCCATCCTCATCTCAGATCAAGCAAAAACAAAAATTGATCTAATTAAAAGAGATAAGGAAGGGCATTATATCCTGCTAAAGGGTAGCATCAATAATGAAGCAGTATCAATATTAAACATATATGCACCAAGTGGTGCAGCATCTAAATTCTTAAAAGAGAAATTAAGAGAGATGCAAGAAGAAATAGACAGCAAAACTATAATAGTGGGAGATCTCAACCTTGCACTCTCAAATTAGATAAATCAAACCACAAAATAAATAAGAAAGAAGTCAAAGAGGTAAATAGAATACTAGAAAAGTTTGATATGATAGATCTTTGGCGAAAGCTAAATGGAGACAGAAAGGAGTATACTTTCTTCTCAGCAGTTCGTGGAACCTATACAAAAATTGACCATATACTAGGACATAAAAACCTCAAAATCAAATGCAGTAAGGCAGAAAGAGTAAATGCATCCTTTTCAGACCACAATGCAATCAAAATTACATTTAATAAAAAGCCAGGTGAAAATAGACCAAAAAATAATTGGAAACTAAATAATCTTATACTAAAGAATGATTGGGTAAAACAGCAAATCATAGACATAATTAATAACTTCACCCAAGAAATTGACAATAATGAGACATCATACCAAAATGTGTGGGATACAACCAAAGCAGTAATAAGGGGAAGTTTTATGTCTCTACAAGCCTACTTGCATAAAATAGAGAAAGAGAGGGCCAATGGATTGGGCTTACAACTAAAATTGCTAGAAAAGGAACAAATTAAAAACCCCCAGACAAACACAAAACTTGAAATTCTAAAAATAAAAGGTGAGATTAATAAAATTGAAAGTAAAAAAACTATTGAATTAATTAATAAAAATAAGAGTTGGCTCTATGAAAAAACCAACAAAATAGACAAAACCTTAGTAAACCTGATTTAAAAAGGAAAGAGAAAAAGCAAATTGTTAGTCTTGAAAATGAAAAGGGAGAACTCACCACTAATGAAGAGGAAATTAGAACAATAGTTAGGAGCTACTTTGCTCAACTTTATGCCAATAAATTCGATAACTTAAATGAAATGGAAGAATACCTTCAAAAATATAGCTTGCCCAGATTAACAGAGGAAGAAGTAAATAGTCTAAATAGTCCCATTTCAGAAAAAGAAATAGAACAAGCTATTAACCAACTCCCTAAGAAAAAATCCCCAGGACCAGATGCATTTACATGTGAATTCTACCAAACATTTAAAGAACAACTAACTCCAATGCTATATAAATTATTTGAAAAAATAGGGATTGAAGGAGTCCTACCAAATTCCTTTTATGACACAGATATGGTACTGATACCTAAACCAGGTAGATTGAAAACTGAGAAAGAAAACTATAGACCAATTTCCTTAATGAATATTGATGCTAAAATCTTAAATAAGATATTAGCAAAAAGACTTCAGAAAATCATCCCCAGGATAATACACTATGATCAAGTAGGATTTATACCAGGAATGCAGGGCTGGTTTAATATTAGGAAAACTATTAGTATAATTGACCATATTAATAATCAAATTAATAAAAAACATATGATCATCTCAATAGATGCAGAAAAAGCATTTGATAAAATCCAACATCCATTCCTACTAAAAGCGCTCGAGAGTATAGGAATAAATGGACTATTCCTTAAAATAATAATGAGCATATATTTAAAACCGTCAGTAAACATCATATGTAATGGTGATAAACTAGAACCTTTCCCTGTAAGATCAGGAGTGAAACAAGGTTGTCCACTATCACCATTACTATTCAATATAGTACTAGAAACGCTAGCCTCGGCAATAAGAGCCGAGAAAGAGATTCAAGGAATTAGAGTAGGAAATGAGGAAATCAAAGTATCACTCTTTGCAGATGATATGAGGTATACTTAGAGAACCCCAAAGACTCTGCTAAAAAGCTATTAGAAATAATTCAGAATTTTAGCAAAGTTGCAGGATACAAAATAAATCCACATAAATACTCAGCATTTTTATACATTACCAACACAATCCAACAGCAAGAGATACAAAGAGAAATTCCATTCAAAATAACGGTCGATAGTATAAAATATTTGGGAATATATCTACCAAAGGAAAGTCAGCAATTATATGAGCAAAATTACGAAACACTTGCACAAAAATAAAGTCAGATTTAAATAATTGGAAAGACATTAAGTGCTCTTGGATAGGCCGAGCGAATATAATTAAGATGACAATACTCCCTAAACTAATCTATTTATTTAGTGTTATACCAATCAGGCTCCTAAGAAACTATTTTAATGACCTAGGAAAAAGAACAACAAAATTCATATGGAAGAGCAAAAGGTCGAGAATTGCAAGGGAAGTAATAAAAGAAAAATTAAATGAAGGTGGTCTAGCTGTACCTGATCTAGAACTATATTATAAAGCAACAGTCACCAAAACCATTTGGCATTGGCTAAGAAATAGACTAGTTGATCAGTGGAATAGGTTAGGTTCACAGGGCAAGATAGTGAATAAAAATAACAATTTAGTATTTGACAAACCCAAAGATCCCAACTTTTGGGATAAGAATTCATTATTTTACAAAAACTGCTGGGAAAACTGGAAATTAGTATGGCAGAAACTAGGCATGGACCCACATTTAACACCACATACTAAGATTAGATCAAAATGGGTCCAAGATTTATCCATAAAGAACGAAATCATAAATAAATTGGAGGAACATGGGATGGTTTACCTCTCAGACTTGTGGAGGAGGAAGGAGTTTGTGTCCAAGGGAGAACTAGAGACCATTATTGATCACAAAATAGAACATTTTGATTACACCAAATTAAAAAGTTTTTGCACAAACAAAACTAATGCAAACAAGATTAGAAGGGAAGTAACAAATTGGGAAACCATTTTTACAGTTAAAGGTTCTGATAAAGGCCTCATCTCCAAAATATACAGAGAATTGACTTTAATTTATAAGAAATCAAGCCATTCTCCAATTGACAAATGGTCAAATTATATGAACAGATAATTTTCAGATGATGAAATTGAAACTATTTCCACTCATATGAAAGAGTGTTCCAAATCACTATTGATCAGAGAAATGCAAATTAAGACAACTCTGAGATATCATTACACACCTGTCAGATTGGTTAAGATGACAGGAACAAATAATGATGAATGTTGGAGGGGCTGTGGGAAAACTGGGACACTGATGCATTGTTGGTGGAGTTGTGAAAGAATCCAACCATTCTGGAGAGCAATCTGGAATTATGCCCAAAAAGTTATCAAATGTGCATACCCTTTGACCCAGCAGTGCTACTCCTGGCCTTATATCCCAAGGAAATATTAAAGAAGGGAAAGGGACCTGTATGTGCCAAAATGTTTGTGGCAGCCCTTTTCATAGTGGCTAGAAACTGGAAAATGAATGGATGTCCATCAATTGGAGAATGGTTGGGTAAATTATGGTATATGAATGTTATGGAATATTATTGTTCTGTAAGAAATGACCACAGGAGAAATACAGAGAGGCTTGGAGAAACTTACATTAATTGGTGCTACGTGAAACGAGCAGAACCAGAAGATCATTATACACTTCAACAATGATACTGTACGAGGATGTATTCTGATGGAAGTGGATATCTTCTACATAGAGAAGAGCTAATCCAATTCCAATTGATCAGTGATGGACAGAATCAGCTACACCCAGAAAAGGAACACTGGGAAATGAGTATAAACTGTGAGCACTGTTTTGTTTTGTTTTTCTTCCCAGATTACTTTTTGCTTCTGAATACAATCCTTCCTTTGCAACAACAACAACAACAAAATTCAGTTCTGCACATATATATTTTACCTAGGATATACTATAATATATTTAATATGTATGGGAATGCCTGCCATCTAGGGGAGGAGGTGGAGGGAAGGAGGGGGAAAAATTTGGAACAGAAGGGAGTACAAGGGATAATGTTGTTTTAAAAAATTACCTATGAATATGTACTGTCAAAGAAAATGTTATAATTATAAAAATGAATAAAAAATAGATTAAAAAAAAGATTTAAATGCAGCCAGCAAGTAACTTAGAAATAACATTACGAGTTAGATATAACATTTGCTGCAAAAATAAAGCTGAAAATGTAAAACTATTAAATAAAACATCTTAGCAGATTCTGGAAGTTTTGAGGTAAATAAGTTAATTATTAAGAAGGTAGGTGATTAGTCATTTTAAAATTGCAAGAAAGAACACTTCTTCAGAAGCATCTTGCTAAGTTTTGAGATATCATTCTGTGGGCAGTCCATGCTCTTCTCTTAGCCCATCTCCCTTAAAAAGGAGATCTGTTGGATATGTCAACATCCTTGCTTGGTTTGAAGATACTTTCAGCCTTAAGTCTTTCAGGGATGACAGCAAAACCCACTCCCTGGTACTCCAACATCTTTGGTGTTGATGTACCCCAACATTTTTGGGCTCTCCAACTCAAAATTGTAGCTTGCTAGATAGACTGGTGGGGAATGTTTTGGGACCTGAACCAAGCAGAACCAGGAATACACTGTATATAATAATAGCAAGAATATGTGATGATCAACTATGAAAGACTTGGTTCATCTCAGTGGTTCAGTGATCCAAAGCAATCTTAGTAGACATTGGACAGAAAATGCCATTTGCATCCAGAAAAAGAACCATTGAGACTGAATGTAAATTAACATATGCTATATTAATTTCTTTTTTGTTTTTTTGGTTTTTTCTCTCCCGTGGTTTTTCCTTTTTATTCTGATTTTTCTCTGCCAAATGATTCATAAAGCAATATATATCAAAATAAATTAATTAAAATTTTGGAAACTCCCTCTCCCCAAAAGAAAGAACACAGGCACTTAACCTTTCCTGGATCACAAAAAGAGAAAAGGTTTATGTGTATCAGGGAACAACTAAAAAGTAAATGGGATTAAATAGAACATCTAGGCAAAATTTAAGGAATCTCACAAACTAAAGTTAAGTCCTTAGTCAATTTTCAAATCACTTTTAACTTGGAAAGTTGGTTGCAAATTATATGGGACTCCTACCCATTTTTGTGATAGATAATGCTCTACCCAAATTTTAAAGATTGTTTTCTCCCAAAGCCAAATAAAGAAACACATTTAAGAAAACAGAAGGAAACACCCTAGCCATCCTAAGTGAAAACAGATAACTTTAGGAAAGAAAATTTTATTAGTTGCATCTATGAGACTCAGGAAATATTAATTGATACATAAATGATTCTTTCTAAGACTATGAAACTGAGATTGGCTTGTCATTCAATTAGAGTACAAAATAAAGAACTACAAAGAAAGTGGAAATTTTCTTTAAAACCAGTTATCTGCCCTGCTAACATTGTCCTTTAACTTTTTGGAACTGCCATTTAGGGAATTAAAATTTTTAATAGGAAGCTATAATTAAGACAATTTATCAGATTTATTGGCATACGATTGGGCAAAAACAGTTTCTAATTATTGCTTTAATTTTGTTTTAATTGGTGTTTAATTCACCCCTTTCATTTTTGATACTGGTAGCTTTCCTGTTTTAAAATCACATGAACAAATGATTTATCTATTTCACTGGATTCCTCCTCCCCTTAGAACCAGTCTTTAGTTTTATTTATTAGTTAAATGGCTTTTTTACTTTCAATTTTATTAATTTTCTCTTCTGATTTCAGGATTTTCAATTTAGTGTTTAATTGATGATTTTTTAATTTGTTGTTTTTTCAGCTTTTTTAGTTGCATGCCCAATTCATTGATCTACTCTCTCTCTATTTTATTGACATAAGCAATTAGAAATATATTTTTGGGTTATATATTTTTGTACAAGTAATGCATTCTCTGCCTTCCAAAACTTTTGCTACATTGTCTTAATATTATCATTGTCTTTGATGAAATTATTATTTCTATTATTTATATATTTATTCTCATTAAATTTTGCTCCAGAGGCCTAAAATATCTAACTTGTCTAAAATTCTATTCACTTTCTCATTTTCTTTCTTTAATATTTTGTAGTTAGATATATCTAACTTAAAGAGGTGAAAGTTAAGATCTCTGATTTGTATGGTATCTTTTTGTAATATGTAGTGTTCTTCCCTATCACTTTTAATTAGACCCAATTTTACTTTTGCTTTCTCTGAAATTGTGATTGCTACACCTGCTTTTTAAAATTTCATTTTAGTTTTAGCTAAGGCATATATTCTGCTCCAGCTTTTCACCTTTATTCTATGTATATCTTTTGCTTCAGATGTGTGTCCTGTGGAGGGCAGAGCCAAAATGGTGGAGAGAAGACACAACTTTCTATGACCTCCTCTGAGCTTCTAACAAACCAGCAGTAGATAAAGCCTCTAAACTGGTTTTGGAGTGACAGAGCCACAAGTATTTGGAGTACAATATATTTCCAGAAGAAGATACCTTGGAAGAACTTCAGAATGGGTCTATTTCAAACAGGCAGGGAAACAGGGTGCAGAGTCCAGACCACAATTCAGGGAGCCTGGGGGCAAGGAACTGGGGCATGGAGTCAGAGCATTGCAGCTTCCACACATCTTGGAATCTTCTGAGAGCCTTTTAGGCTACTTTGTCCTGGTTGCAAATGGGCGATCTAGCATATTTGGTACAAAAGATAAAGTGCAAATCACTGAGTCCTGAAAGAACACGAGACCTAATTGTGACTATTCAACACTGGAAGTAAATCACTAGAACTGTCTTAGGGCAAATTAAAGCAGCTATTGCTCCTTTGCATTAAGAGCAGACTTCAAGCTTTAAAAAAAATGAGCAAAAAAAACAAAAAGAACTCTCACCATAGAGAGTTTTTATGAAGAAAGAGAAGAACAGACCTCAAATCCTGACATTTCCTAAAGATTACAACTCTAATGAAGCTCCAAAGGGAGATATGAGCTGATCCCCATTTCACAAGACTTTCTGGGAAGATTTCATAAGGGATCTTAAAAGACAGAAGAAAAATAGGGAAAGGAAATGAGAAATTCATTGATCATCTTCTGAAAGAGACCCCAAAATTAAAACTCCAAGAAATATTGTGACTAAATTTCAGACCTATCACTCCAAGGAAAAGATACTGAAAGCAGCCAGAAAGAAACAATTTAAATACAGAGAAGCCACATTTAGGATTACCCAGGACCTAGCAGCTACCACCTTAAAGGATCTAAGAGCCTGGAATCTGATATTCCAAAAGATAAAGGAACTTGGATTACAGCCAAAAATAAGCTATCCAACTAAAATGGGCATTATTTTTCAGGGAAGAAGATGGACATTCAATGATATAGACGAATTTCATTTATTTCTGATGAAAAGACCAGAACTGAACAAAAAATTTGATCTCCAAACATAGAAGCATAAAAAATGAAAAAAGGAAAGAACTCTTGAGAGCTATATTTCTGTTATAATTATGCTTATAGTATGGCTATAATTTGATTTTATTATGATAATATGAAAAAAACTAGAGGTGGAAAGGGAATTGTACTGGAAAAACAGGAATAAGAAGGTAAATCTCACAAAGAGGTAAAGGAGATTTATTATAATTGACGGAAAGAAGGGAGGGGGATGAGTTTTGTGTGAATCTTACTCTCATCAGATTTGAGTCAAAGAGAGAATATTAGACTTATTTGGTTTCACAAAGAAACTTGTCTTGCCTTGTAGGAAAGTGGGAGGGGAAAGGGGAAAAGAAAGAGGAAGGTTAATAAAAAGGAAAACAAAACTAGTAGGGAAAAGGTGTAAAAAATGGAGAGGGGCTCTGAAGGGGGAAGACTGTTTGAGGGAAATGGGGATTAGAAGCAAAATACTGGGGAGGAGGAAAGGGGGGAAGGAAACAGAAAAACATAACAGGATAAATAAGATGGCAGGGATTACAGAATTAATTATTTTAACTGTGAATGTGAATGGGGTGAACTCTCCCATAAAACAGAAGCAGATAGCAGCCTGGATTAAAAGCCAGAATCCTACAATATGTTGTTTACAAGAAACACATTTAAAGCAGAATAATACATACAGAGTGAAGGCAAAGAGCTGAAGGAGAATCAAAAAAAAAAAAAAAAAAGAAGAAGTAGCAATCCTGATCTCAGATCAAGTAAAAGCAAAAAGATATAATTAAAAGAGATAAGGAAAGAAACTATATCTTATTAAAGGGTACCATACATAATGAAGTAATATTAATACTAAACATATATGCACCAAGTGGTATAGCATCCAAATTCCTAGAGGAGAAGTTAAGAGGGGTGAAAGAAGAAATAGATAGCAAAACTATACTAGGGGGGAACCTCAAACTTGCTCTCTCAGATTACCCAGGACCTAGCAGCTACCACCTTAAAGGATCTAAGAGCCTGGAATCTGATATTCCAAAAGATAAAGGATAATTCTAACCATAAAATAAATAAGAAAGAAATTAAAGAGGTAAACAGAATGTTACAAAACTTAGGTATGATAGATCTTTGGAGAAAATTGAATGGAGACAGAAAGGTGTTTACATTTTTTTCAGTGGTTCATGGAACCTATACAAAAATTGAGCAGTTATTTGGGCATAAAAACCTCAAATTCAAATGCAGAAAGGCAGAAATAGTAAATGCATTTTTTTTCAGACCATGATGCAAGAAAAACCACATTCAATAAAAGACCAGGAGAAAATAGACCAAAAATTCATTGGAAATTATGAATCTAATTTTAAAGAATGAATGGGTGAAACAACAAATCATAGACACAATCAGTAACTTCATCCCAAGAGAATGCAATAATAAGACAACATACAAAAAATTTGTGGGATTCTGCCAAATTTGTTCTTAGGGGAAATTTTATATCTCTAGTTGCTTACTTGCATAAAATAGACAAAGAGAAGATCAACGAATTGGACTTAACAACTAAAAAAGCTAGAAAAAGAACAAATTAAAAACACCCAGTCAAATACCAAACTTGGAATTCTGAAAATAAAGGAAAATTAACAAAACTGAAAATAAGAAAATAATTGAATTAATAAATAAAACTAAGAGTTGGTTTTATGAAAAAACACAACAAAATAAACATTTAGTTAATTTGCTTACAAAAAGGAAAGAATAAAATCAAATTGTTAGTCTCAAAAAATGAAAAGGGAGAACTTTCTACCATTGAAGAAGAAATTAGAGCAATAATGAGGAATTATTTTGCCCAACTATATTTCAATAAATTTGATAATCTAAATGTACTGGAGGAATATCTACAAAAATAGAGATTGCCCAGGTTAACAGAAGAGGAAATAAATTATTTAAATAGTCCCATTAAAACAAAAAAGAAATAGAACAAGCTATTAATCAACTCCCTAAGAAAAATTTCCAAGGCCAGATGAATTTACATGTGAATTTTACCAACATTTAAAGAACAATTGTCCCATCCACTGGGACTCAGTCATTCATGGGGAACTGAGGAGAACCCAGCCTGAAAGAGAAACGGGCAAGAAAGAGGAGCGAGACCAAGCAAATTCTTGTCAAGGTCTCGTTTATTGTTGGAAACAGCTCAAGTTATATAGGGTAGGGCTACGTGTGAACATGGGTATGGGGGGGCAGCAGGGGAGAAGGGACCTTCAAAGAGGGGGAGAAGAAATATCTGTGGTTTATTGTTCTTTCTGGGGCCCCAAGGCCGTTACGCTTCAAGATGTCCTTCACAGAGGGGGAGGAGAAACATCCTGCTTCCTGGGGCCCCAAGGCTGTTCACAAGAAGAATGTGTTGATAGAAATGTGTTGATGGCTTCTGACAAATAATTCATTCCAATACCATATAAACTATTTGAAAAAAAAAAAAAGAAGTCCTACCAAATTCCTTTTATGACACACATATGGTGTTGAAAGCTAAACCAGGAAGGGTGAAAACAGAAAGAAAATTATAGACCAATATCCCTAATGAACATTGATGCTAAAATTTTAAATCAAATATTAGCAAAAAGATTACAGAAAATTATCCCCAGGATAATACACTATGACAAAGTAGGTATAACAGGAATGCAGGGCTGGTTCAACATTAGGAAAACTATTAGCATAATTGACTATATCAATAGCCAAATTAATTAACAAAGACCATATGATCATCTCAATAGATGCAGAGAAAGAATTTGATAAAATCCAACATCCATTCCTAATAAAAACTCTAGAGAGGATAGGAATAAATAGACTTTTCCTTAAAATAGTCAGGAGCATATATTTAAAACTGTCACTAATCATCATATGTAATGGGGATAAACTGGAACCTTTCCCAGTAAGATCACGAATGAAGCAAGGTTGCCCACTATCACCATTATTATTCAATATTGTATTAGAAACACTAGCCTCAGTAATAAGAGTCGAGAAAGAGATTAAAAGAATTAGATTAGGTAATGTGGAAACCAAATTATCACTCTTTGTAAATGATATGATAGTATACTTAGAGAATCCCACAGGTTCTACTAAAAAGCTATTAGAAATAATTCACAATTTTAGCAAAGTTGTAGGATACAAAATAAATGCACATAAATCCACAGTATTTTTATACATTACCAACAAAATCCAACAACAAGAGATACAAAGAGAAATTCTATTCAAAATAACTGTCAATAGCATAAAATATTTGGGAATCCATCTACAAAAGAAAGTCAGGAATTATATGGGCAAAATTACAAAACACTTTCCATACAAATAAAATCAGATTTAAATAATTGGAAAAATATTAAGTACTCTTGGATAGGCTAAGCAAATATAATAAAGATGACAACACTACCTAAACTAATCTATTTATTTAATGCTATACCAATCAGACTCCCAAGAAACTATTTTAATGATTTAGAAAAAATAGCAACAAAATTCATATGGAAGAACAAAAGGTCGAGAATTTCAAGGAAATTCATGAAAAAAAAAAATCAAATGAAGATGGCCTAGCTGTACCTGATCTAAAACTATATGTCACCAAAACCATTTGGTATTAGCTAAGAAGTAGACTAGTTGATCAGTGGAATAGGTTAGGTTCACAAGACAAAATAGTATACAACTATAGAAATCTAGTGTTTGACAAACCCAAAGATCCCAACTTTTGGGGAAAAATTCATTATTTGACAAAAACTGCTGGGAAAACTGGAAATTCACATAACAGAAATTAGGCATGGACCCACATTTAACACCATATACCAAGATAAGATCAAAATGGGTCCATGATTTAGGCATAAAGAACAAGATCATAAACAAATTAGAGGAATATAGGATAGTTTACCTCTCAGACTTGTGGAGGAGGAAGGAATTTGTGACCAAAGAAGAATTAGAGATCATTATTGATCACAAAATAGAAAATTTCGATTATATCAAATTAAAAAGCCCTTGTACAAGCAAAACTAATGCAAACAAAATTAGAAGGGAAGCAACAAACTGGGAAAACATTTTTACAGTTAAAGTTTCTGATAAAGGCCTCATCTCCAAAATATACAGAGAATTGACTCTAATTTATAAGAAATCAAGCCATTCTCCAATTGATAAATGGTCAAAGGATATGAACAGACAATTTTCAGATGATGAAATTGAAACTATTTCCACTCATATGAAAGAATGTTACAAATCACTATTGATCAGAGAAAAGCAAATTAAGACGACTCTGAGATTGGCTGTCACACCTGTCAGATTGGCTAAGATGACAAGAAAAAAATAATGATGAATGTTGGAGGGGATATGAGAAAACTGGGACATTGATGCATTGTTGGTGGAGTTGTGAACGAATCCAACCATTCTGGAGAGCAATCTGGAATTATGCCCCCCAAATTATCAAACTGTACATACCCTTTGATCCAGCAGTGCTACTACTGGGCTTATATCCCAAGGAAATACTAAAGAAGGGAAAGGGACCTGTATGTGCCAAAATGTTTGTGGCAGCCCTTTTTGTAGTGGCTAGAAACTGGAAAATAAATGGATGCCCATCAATTGGAGAATGGTTGGGTAAATTATGGTATATGAATGTTATGGAATATTATTGTTCTGTAGGAAATGACCAGCAGGATAAATACAGAGATACTTACATGAACTGATGCTGAATAAAATGAACAGAACCAGGACATCATTATACACTTCAACAATAATACTGTATGAGGATGTATTCTGATGGAAATGGATATCTTCAACAAAGAGAAGATCTAATTCAGTTCCAATTGATCAATGATGGATAGAAGCAGCTACACCCAGAGAAGGAACACTGGGAAATGAGTGTAAACTGTTTGCATTTTTGTTCTTCTTCTTAGGTTATCTTTACCTTCTGAATCCAATTCTTCCTGTGCAGCAAGAGAACTGTTCAGTTCTGCACACATATATTGTGTCTAGGATATACTATAATATATTTAACATGCATAAGGCTGCTTGCCATCTAGGGGAGGGGGGTGGAGGGAGGGAAGGGAAAAATCAGAACAGAAGTGAGTGCAAGGGATAATGTAAAAAATTACCCAAGCATATGTAATGTCAATAAAAAGTTATAATTATTTAAAAAATAACAAATTAAAAATACCCAGTCGAATACCAAATTTGGAATTCTGAAAATAAAAGGGAAATTTAACAAAACTGAAAATAAGAAAACAATTGAATTAATAAATAAAACTAAGAGTTGGTTTTATGAAAAAAATAAAAACAAAACAACAAAAAACTTTAGTTAATTTGATTACAAAAGGAAAGAATAAAATCAAATTGTTAGTCTCAAAAATGAAAAGGGAGAACTTTCCAACAATGAAGAAGAAATTAGAGCAATAATCAGGAATTATTTTGCCCAACTATATTCAAATAAATTTGATAATCTAAATGAACTGGAGGATTATCTACAAAAATAAAGATTGCCCAGGTTAACAGAAGAGGAAATAAAATTATTTAAATAGTCCCATTAAAACAAAAAAGAAATAGAACAAGCTATTAATCAATTCCCTATGAAAAAATCTCCAGGGCCAGATGGATTTACATGTGAATTTTACCAATTTTAAAGAACAATTCATTCCAATAACATATAAATTATTTGGAAAAAATAGGAAAAGAAGAAGTCCTACCAAATTCCTTTTATGACATAGATATGGTGCTGATAGCTAAACCAGGTAGGATGAAAACAGAGAAAGAAAATTATAGACCAATTACCCTAATAAATATTGATGCAAAAATATTAAATAAAATAGCAATGATATAACACAAAGTCATCCCCAAGAGAATACACTGTGACCAAATAGGATTTATACCAGGAATATAGGGTTAGTTTAATATTAGGAAAGCTATTGGCATAATTGACTATATCAATAATCAAACCAACAAAAATCATATGATTATCTCAATAGATGCAGAAAAGGCATTTGGTAAAATCCAACACCCATTCCTATTAAAATACTAGAGAGTATAGGAATATAAGGACTTTTCCTTAAAATAATGATCAGTAGCCTCTATTTAAACCCATCAGCAATTATCATATGTAATGGAGACAAACTAGGACCATTCTCAGTAACATCAAGAGTGAAACAAGGTTGCCTACTATCACCATTACAATTCAATATTGTATTAGAAATGTTAGGTTTGGCAATAAGCAAAGAAAAAGAGACTAAAGGAAATAGAGTAGGTCATGAGGAAAACAAATAATCAGATAATATGATGGTATACTTAGAGAATTTTAGAGAATCAACTAAAAAAACTACTAAAAACAATTCACAACTTTAGCAAAGTTGCAGGATACAAAATAAATTCACATAAATCATCAACATTTTTATATGTTACCAACAAAGCTCAGCAGCAAAAGATACAAAGAGAAATTCCATTCAAAATAATTGTAAATAGTATGAAATATTTGGGAATCTGTCTGCCCAGACAAAGTCAGGAGCTATATGAACACAACTACAAAACACTTTCTACACAAATAAAGTCAAAGCTAATCAGTTGGAAAAATGTCAAGTATTTATGGGTAGGCTGAGCTAATATAATAAAAATAATTTACTAATTATTAAACTACTATTCAGTGTCAATCAAACTCCCAAAAAATTATTTTAAAGATCTAGAAAAAAAATAATATCAAAGTTCATCTGGAAGAACAAAAGGTCAAAAATTTCAAGCGAATTGAAAAAAAAAATGCCAATGAAGGTGATCTAGCTATGCCAGAACTAAAACTATATCATAAAGCAGTAGTCATGAAAACCATTTGGTACTGGCTAAGAAATAGGGAAGTTGATCAGTGGACTAGGTGAGATTCACAGGACAAAACAGTCAATAACTATAGCAAACTAGTCTTTGACAAATTCAAAGGCCCCAGATTTTGGGATAAGAACTCAGCATTTTGTTTTTCTCTTTCTTTTTTTTTTTTTCTTACTTCAGTAATTATTTTTTTGTTTTGAATTTTTTTTAATTAATTTTATAATTATAACATTTGACAGTACATATGCATAGGTAATTTTTTACATTATCCCTTGCACTCCCTTGTGTTCCGAATTTTCCCCTCCTTCCCTTCATCCCCTTCCCTAGATGGCAGTCATTTCCATACATATTAAATATGTTATAGTATATCCTAGATACAATATATATGTGCAGAACCAAATTTTGTTGTTGTTGTTGTTGTTGTTGCAAAGGAAGAATTGGATTTGGAAGATAAAAATAACCTGGGAAAAAAAACAAAAAATGCAAACAGTTTACACTCATTTCCCAGTGTTCCTTCTCTGGATGTAGCTGATTCTGTCCATCACTGATCAATTGGAATTGGATTAAATCTTCTCTATGTTGAAGATATCCACTTCCATCAGAATACATCATCATATAATATTGTTGTTGAAGTGTATAATGATCTCCTAGTTCTGCTCATTTCATTCAGCATCAGTTGATGTTAAGTCTCTCCAAGCCTCTCTGTATTCATCCTGCTGGTTATTTCTTACAGAACAATAATATTCCATAATATTCATATACCACAATTTACCCAACCATTCTCCAATTGATGGGCATCCATTTATTTTCCAGTTTCTAGCCACTACAAAAAGGGCTGCCACAAACATTTTGGCACATACAGGTCCCTTTCCCTTCTTTAGTATTTCCTTGGGATATAAGCCCAGTAGTAGCACTGCTGGATCAAAGGGTATGTACAGTTTGATAATTTGGGGGGCATAATTCCAGATTGCTCTCCAGAATGGTTGGATTCTTTCACCACTCCACCAACAATGCATCAGTGTCCCAGTTTTCCCACATCCTCTCCAACATTCATCATTATTTTTTCCTGTCATCTTAGCTAATCTAACAGGTGTGTAATGGTATCTCAGAGTTGTCTTAATTTGCATTTCTCTGATCAATAGTGATTTGGAACACTCTTTCATATGAGTGGAAATAGTTTCAATTTCATTATCTGAAAATTGTCTGTTCATATCCTTTGACCATTTATCAATTGGAGAATGGCTTGATTTCTTATAAATTAGAGTCAATTCTCTGTATATTTTGGAGATGAGGCCTTTATCAGAAATTTTAACTGTAAAAATGTTTTCCCAATTTGGTATTTCCCTTCTAATATTGTTTGCATTAGTTTTGTTTGTACAAAAGCTTTTTAATTTTATGTAATTGAAATTTTCTATTTTGTGATCAATTATGATATCTAGTTCTCCTTTGGTCACAAATTCCTTCCTCCTCCACAAGTCTGAGAGGTAAACTATCCTATGTTCCTCTAATTTATTTATGATCTTGTTTTTTATGCCTAAATCATGGACCCATTTTGATTTTATCTCAGTATGTGGTGTTAAGTATGAGTCCATGCCTAGTTTCTGCCATACTAATTTCCAGTTTTCCCAGCAGTTTTTGTCAAATAATGAATTCTTATCCCCAAAATTGGGATCTTTGGGTTTGTCAAACACTAGATTACTATTTTTATTCACTATCATGTCCTGTGAACCTAACCTATTCCACTGATCAACTAGTCTATTTCTTAGCCAATACCAAATGGTTTTGGTAGAACTCAGCATTTGACAAAAACTGCTGGGAAAATTGGAAACTAGTATGGAATAAATTAGGGTTTGACCCACACCTAACACCACATACCAAAATAAGAGCTAAGTGGGTTCATGATTTAGACATAAAGAGTAATATTATTATTATTACTAAGGTAATTGGGGTTAAGTGACTGGCCCAGGGTCACACAGTGTTAAGTGTTAAGTGTTAAGTATTAAATGTCTGAGGCTGGATTTGAATTCAAGTCTTCCTGACTTCAAGGCTAGTGTTCTATGTACTGTACTGCCCAGCTGCCCCTAAACAGTGATATTATAAGCAAATTAGAAAAACCATAGGATAGTTTATCTCTCAGATCTGTGGAGAAGGAAGGAATCTGTGTCCAAAGAATAATGGGAACTCATAACTGAATACCAGATAGACAATTTTGATTATAGTAAGTTAAAAAGTTTTTGTACAAATAAAACTAATGCAGACAAGATCAGAAGGGAAGGAATAAATTGGGAAATCATTTTTACATGTAAGGAGTCTGAGTAAAGGCCTCATTTCTAAAATATATAAGAGAATCAACTCAAATTTATAAGAATTCAAGCCATTCTCCAGTTGATAAATGGTCAAAGGATATGAACAGACAATTTTCAGATGAAGAAATTAAAACCATTTCTAATCATATGAAAAGGTGGTCTAAATGACTGTTGGTAAAAGAAATGCAAATTAAGATAACTCCAAGACACCACTACACACCTCTCAGATTAGCTAAGATGACAGGAAAAGATAATGATGAATGTTGAAAGGAAAAACTGGACTCTAATACATTGTTGGTGAAACCGTGAATGGATCTAGCCATTCTGGAGAGCAATTTGGAACTATGGTCAAAAAGTTATCAAGCTGTGAATACCTTTTGATCCAGCAGTATTTCTATAGGGCTTATATCCTAAAGAGATTTTAAAGGAAGGAAAGGGACCCACATGTGCAAAAATGTTTTTGCCAGCCCTTATTCCAGAAACTGGAAACTGAATGGATGCCCATCAGTTAGAAAATGGCTGAATAAGTTATGGTATATGAATGTTATGGAATATTCTTGTTCTATAAGAAACGATCAGGAGTATGATTTTAGAGACACCTGAAGAGACTCACATGAACTGATGCTAAGTGAAATGAGCAGAACCAGGAGATTATTGTACACAGAAACATCAATATTATACAATGATCAATTCTAATGAATGTGGCTCTTTCCAACAAAAAGATGATTTAAATCAGTTTCAATGATTTTGTGATAAAGATAGCCATCTATACCCAGAGAGAGGACTGTGGGAACTGAATGTGTATCACAACATAACGTTTTCACTCTTTTTGTTGTTGTTCACTTGAATTTTGTTTTCTTAGTTATTTTCTTTCCTTTTTGATCTGGTTATTCTTGTGCAGCAAAAGAATTGTATAAATATGTTTACACATATTGGATTTAATGTGTATTTTAACATGTAAAACATATATTGGATTGGTTGCCATCTAGAGAAGAGGGGAAGGAGGGGAAAATCTGAACCACAAGGCTATGCAAGGGTAAATGTTGAAAAATTATCTGTGCATATGTTTTGAAATAAAAAACTTTTAAAAAGAGAAATGAATCTAAGAATGCACATTTATTTTTAATACAGCATTTTGGGGAATGAAAAAAAAATTTTAAAAAGAACAAGATGGCCTAAATATTGGAATTATTCCTCTTTTTTCTATCTTTTCCTCCCCAATAAAATAGTTATTAAATCTCTTAAATAAGATATTGTAGCATTCTGGTTTTTAATTTATTCTACTATCTACTTCTGTTTTATAGGTGAATTCATCCAATTCACATTCATAGTTTTGATGACTGTATATTTCCTTCCATTCTATTTCCCTCCTGTTTTTAGTTCTTTCTCTTTCATCCTAACTTTTCTTAACAGTGGTTTGCTTTTGACCACTGCCTCCCTCAATTTGTTCCACCTTCTATCAGTTTAAGATAATTCTATACCAAAATGAGTATATATTATTTACTTTTGGACCAAATTCTATGAGAGTAAAGTTCAAGCAATGTTCACCCCTGCCTCCTTCTTTTCCTTTGTTGCAATAGGTCTTTCATGCCTCTTCCTGTAATATAATTTACTCCAGTCTGCCTTTCCCTTCCCTGTTCTCTCAGTTCAATCTTCTCTATCAATCTTCCCCTTTATTTCCCTTTCCCTTTCCTACCTATTTCTCTACAGTATGAGATTGATTTTGATACCCAACTGAGTGTGTATGTTATACCCTTTTGGACCAAATCCTATGAGACTCAGGTTCAAACAATGTCCAGCACTGCTGCCCTTTTCCCTTTTTTTGCAATGTGTTTCTTACCACTTCATCTAGTATAATTTGTTCCAATCTGCTTTTTCCTTCCTTGTTCTCCTAGTCAACCCACTTTTTCACCCACTAGTTTTGTATATCATTCATCTAGTCAACTTATACTTAGAATCTCTGTTTATGTATATTCCTTCTAATTATCCTAATAGAGATGTTCCTGAGAGTTACAAGTATCATCTTCCTATGGAGGGATGTAAGCAGTTTTAACCTTATTGAATTACTTGTAATTTTTTCTTTGCTTTACCTTTTTATGCTCCTCTTGAGTCTTTATTTGAAAATTGTATTTTCTATTCATCTCTGGTTCTTTCATTAGGAGAGCTTGAAAGTTCTCTATTTTATTGAACGTCCACTTTTCCCACTGAAAGATTATGCTCAATTTTCCTAGGTAGTGATCTTGGTTGTAAATGTTCCTTTGTCTTCCAAAGTATCACATTTTAAGTACTACATTCTTTTAATGAGGAATCTGCTAAATTCATTATAATCTTCACTTTGGGATCTGAATTGTTTCACTTTGGCTATTTTCTCCTTGACCTGAGAGTTCTGGAATTTGGTTATAAATATTCCTAAGAGTTTTCATTTAGGATTTCTTTCAGGAGATATCAGTAGATTGGTCCAATTATTATTTGACCCTCTGCTTTTATGATCATGACTCTTTTATGATCATGACTTTCAGGAAGCTCAATTATTCTTAAATTCTCTCTCCCAGGTATATTTTATAGGTCACATGTTTTTCCATTTTCTGCTACTTTTTCATTCTTTTGATTTCATTTGATTGATTCTTAATGTCTTAGAGTGTCACTGGGTAGTTCTAATTTTAAGGGATTTTTTTTCAGTTAGCTTTTGTATCTACTTTTCCATATCACCATTTTACCATTTTAAGGGAATTGTTTTCTTCAGTGAATTTTTTTGCTTCCTTTACTAAGCTGTTGACTCCTTTCCCCCCTTAATTCTCTTCTGTAGCTTTCATTTTTTTTCTCAGTTTTTCTTCTACCTCTCTTATTTGATTTTTAAAATCCTTTTGTGAGCTTTTTCAGGAGGAGCTTTTCTGGGTTTAAGACCATTTCAGGGGCAGCTAGGTAGCACAGTGGTTAGAGCACCAGCCTTGAATTCAGGAGCACCTGAGTTCAAATCTGGTCTCAGACACTTAACACCTCCTAGCTGTGTGACCCTGAGCAAGTCACTTAACCCCAGCCTCAGGGGAAAAAAAATTTCATATTTCTCCTTAAGGCTTCATGTGTATGTATTTTGACATTTGTTGTTCTATCCTCAGTTTGAGCTTTCCTGTCACCATAGTAGTTCTATGATCAGGAACCTTCTTCATTTTCTCTTTCCAAGTCTTCAATATTTTCCTGGGGCCTGGTAAGCTTTAACAGAGGCTTATCTCTCTCCTTGGTTCCTGCCACTAGTCTTTTGTCTCTGCCAGCTTCAGCCTCTCATCCTCCCAAAGTCTCCATCCAGCACAAAGGTGGAAGTTGGAATCAATCAGACCACCTCCAAGAGTGTGGAATTGTGATTTTCTGTGGGCTTGTGAATCTCTGGGAAGTCAATCCTAGTTGTGAATCTCCTGGAAGTCCATGAGCAGGCTTTAGACTTGTGAATCTCCAGATTGAATCCTGGCTCTGAATCTCCTGGAGCTTCCAGTGGGCCTGTCCTTTTATATGCTCTTTTAAAGGTGTGAACTCTTAAAGGTGTGAAAGGTGTGAACTCTGAACTAGAGAACTGTTAAGTATCATGCTAAATTAGACAACCAATTTAGCAGTTTGTAAGAATCCTACCATGATTGTAAAATTGTTTCCCACTGTACTTTTGCAGGCTTTGTTAATTGAGAAATTGTTGAGGCTTGATTTAAAATTGTTTCAAGGTAAACTGGAAGAAGTTCAGGCAACCTACATGCTTTTTTCTTCAGTATCTTGAACTCACCTTGGAGAAGTTGACAAACTCCTCAGTTTCTCCCTAGTCATCTTCCTGGTTATCTAGGGACAATGTAGTGCAGTTACTTATATTTCTCAGGAATAGTTCTCAGAAATACATACACACACACACACACACACACACACACACACACACACACACACACATACAGACATGTTTTTGTGTCAGGGACTCCTTTGGCAATGTGGTAAAATATATGAATCCCTTATCAGAAAATTGCTTTTTAAATGTAAAAAATGAAATACTTCAGATGATGAAATAAATGAATTATATTAAAATATACTTAACAAAATAATTTTTAAAATTATATTTTTGGACCCACGGTTAAGAAACCCTATTTTATACATACATAGATATATATATATATATATATATATATATATATATATATAATTTCACAAACATTTACTAAGTAACTTTTACATGTTACCTAATGAATTCCCTAGATCCCTTTAAATCTCACCTAAAATCCCTTCATTTACTGAAAGCTTTCTTTATTCACTTGACAGATTTACTCCTGACCTGGAAAATTTTTTTTAAGCCTCTGAAAATCACATGTTCCATCTCTAATAGAAGAAATCCTTACACAGCCTCTTTCTACTTTGAATCTCTGAAGCTGGTTTCTCATTTTTCTACCCCAAGGCATTCACACCTCCAACTGTGAGTCCTTCTGTTTCTTCCATAATTAGGGAAGCTTCACCTCCTCCTGGCCTGGGGATTGAAACAAACCTCTGTTGTCATAGATTTCAGAGTGTTTACCATGCCCTCTCCTCCCTTCCGTTCAATGAAGTAAGTAGTGCCATTGTTATTAGCCCCATTTTATGGGCAAATAAATTGAGACTCAGAGAGATGTTGTTCAACTTTTTGGAGAACATACACTTAGTATGTCTTTTGGTCTTTGATTCCAAAAGTAGCCTACCACACAGCCTGCCCTAGAGAAAAGACAGGAGGTGACCCAGAGTGAGGTCAGTGAGGGAGGGTAGAGCTTTTGCTATGTTTTTTCTGGGTACAATATTTGGAATATTCTCTGAGACAGAGAAGCAGTATTTATGCCTTTGAAAAAGTATAGCTTCTTGTGGTTTTATTGACAAGAGCTTTTGTTTTGAGACATTCTATGGTGCTAGTCAATAGTAATGCAGTGGGAGAACAGGTTCCATATCTAAGAATTACCAGAAGACCCAGATCATTTCTCTGAGGAAGAGGTTTTATTTTCTTAAAAGTAGCCAAGCATCATCAAGGAACCCTCTCTGAGTATCTTGCATAATATTTATAAGACAAGGGTTGTCATCTTTCAAGGGAGGTAACCCTTCAATCATTGGTTGGAACTTACAAGCAGGGTCTCCAGATCTTTAAACATTCAGTACAACCCAAATTTCCTACACCTGGCTGAGTGGGCAACAACATCCTCTCCTTTAATCAGTTGCCCAAGCAAAAATTTAAACAAGCCCTTTTGGGGGCCTTTTCAGTAATAGTACTCTCTAGTATTTGTATAGCACTACAATATTTGCTGAGAACTAGAGAACAATTGAGCAAGTTGCAGTATACAATTGTGATGGAATACTCTTTTGTTATAAGAAATGATGAGCAAAATGTTTTCAGAAAAACCTAAAAATACTTATGTGAACTGATACAAAGTTAAGTGAGACTAACTAAAACATTGTATACAATAACAGAATTTTTGTACAATGATCACCTATGAATGGCAATTATTTTTAGCAGTACCAAGGATTTTGGGAGCAAAACGCTATCTACCTTCAGAAAAGGAAGTGATGGAGTATGAATGCAAGGATTTTTTTTACTTTTTTGGGTGCATTCTGGGAGTTTAGCATGACATGACATGACTAAATTTATTTTCCATAATCACATGTACATAACCTATATAAAATTTCTTGCTATTTTGATGATGATGGAGAGGATAGAGAAAGGGACTTTGGGATGCAGAATTTTAATAAATGAATATTAAATTTTTCTTTTAAAAATTATTGTCTTTACATGTGATTGGAAATAAATGAATTAAAAATAATAAACAAATATTTTCAAAGTACTTTTGAAAATATTATTTCATTTGATCCACAGAAAAATCCTATTAGGCCAGTGCTAGTATTATCATGCCCATTTTTGTAGATGAGAAAACTAAGGCAGAGAGGGGTAAAGTGTCTTGCTTAGGTTTACACAGCTAGAAAGTGTCTGAGGCTAAATTTGAAATTAGATCTTCCAGATTCCAGATGCAGCATTCTATCACTGGAGGCAGCAACTTCCTCCTTCTAGATTGTGCTAAAAATCAAAAGCCAATGAACATCTCAACAACCTGCAATCCTCCCGTTTTTGACCAAACATGGTGGGTTTGTTTGCCTGTCTTTACTTTCCACCTATTCTCTCATTCTGATCTATGATGTCCTTCTTTTCCCTTCAAGGTTGCCTTTCAACTTTAACTAGACTGATTAAAACACAAATCATCTTGGATGTGTGTGTGTGTGTGTGTGTGTGTGTGTGTGTGTGTGTGTGTGTGTGGTGTGGTGTGTTTGAGAGAAGTAGAGAAAGAGCCAGAGAATAAGAGAGTAAAACAGAATGATATATATATAGAGAGAGAGAGAGACATACCATCTGCCTTCCCTTCCTCCCAACACAATCTCTGATTTAATTAAGGTTCTGGTTCCCTTTCCCCCTCACCCTGTTTCCCTCCACCCCCATCCTGGCTAAAGGTATTTTTTAAAAGCTCAGTCTTTCTTTTCTTAGGCCTTTCAAAGATTGTTTCTCTTTTTGACCTCCACTTGTCAAGGCTGAATAAGCCCCTCCTTTCTCTTCCTTCTAAAGCTATCCTTCATCAATACTAGCTTGGATTTGCTTTAACCTGGCACCTCATCAAAACTGATCTAGGTGGGTTCTAACCATGGCAAAAAAGATGAGAAACTCTAATCACCTAGAAAGAATTGTTTCTAACTGTGCCCTCTCCTGATATCTGGAGCAAGACTTTGCATTCAAGACAGTAATTAACAGGGATGAAGGTATCTGAGGAACAGTCATACAGTGTACCCAGATGTAAAGGTTGACCAAGAGCTGGGATCTCCATGGTGCTCTTCATGCTGGTTGGAAGTACTTTCCTTGCATTTCCCAAAAAAACCAAATTGAGGTCTAGGTCAGTTATCACTTTCTAGTAGGCTCCAACATCAATGCCCCATTCCTCTGTGACCAAGTTCTCCAAATTGTTACCTAACAACTATTCTGAAAGGTAATAATTGTTCTGGGACAGAAAAACACCATTCTGGTATGGAGGCCCCAAAGGAATCAGACGCCATGGAGTGAGATGCTTAACACAGAGAGAATATTAGGAACAAATCAGTGCAGGGGACAGAGGCAGAGCTAGAGAATTATCGGAAGGACTAAATTCCTTGGGGGAATAAGGGTTTATGTACCACTGTAATATTTGAAAAATACTTTACAAATATTACTTCATTTGGTCCTCAAAACACCCCTGGGAGGCAGGGACTCTTATTATACCAATTTGATATATGAGGAAACTAAAGGTCAACAGAGAATGACTTGCTTGGAGTCACACAAAACTAGGGAGTATCAGTCTTCATGATTTTAAGCTCATGTCTCTAGCCATTGTACCTTCAGGCAGCTTCTACTATGAGGGGGAGAAACAAAGACTGAGTTGGGTTCAGTGTAAGGGGACAAGGAGGCCTTCTTTGGAGGAATTAGCCTTGGACCCTGACCTTGACTTAGGGCCTGAGGCATCAAGACCCCAGGCTATGGGCAGCTGGCAGAGAGCATCACAGAACTGGCTAACCAGGTGCTCCTTGGCTATTACAAATAGTTTTGGAATAGTTGATTATCAGCAGAAGCCAAATGCCCACATACCAGAAATGCTGTATTGTTACAGACAATCCCAATCTCTGCATCTAGCATCTTGAGCCAAGGAATTTTGAGATGAGTTTTCTAGGCTGATAGCCAGGATTCCCTGCAGGATCCACTTGTTCTATGGTTGCCCCAAGAGTCTTTATACCCAAATCACCTAAACTGGGATAGCTACCTTTGATAAATCAATGTGACATGATTCCAAGTGACTGATTGTCCATCTTCCTCGGACTTTCTTCCCCTTTCTCAGAGGAAGAGATTTGCCCTAGCAGCAGGTGAGTCTTGTTCAGGTTATGATTTGGAGAAGTCATGATAAACTCACTGAGGGAAGCCCCATCACTGCCCTGACAATGTGGTCTTCTACCTTATGGGTCCTGCTGTACCATTGCTTCTGAGCAAGCCACATATTTGATTGCAAAGCAGGCTGGAAATAGGACCCACTCTCACCGTATTCCCTGGCCTCTACTGTCTTACCCCTGGGCAGCTGAATACTGGAATATTCTTCTAAAGTATCTTTTCCAACATCATCTCAATAACTGTCAGCAGTATGTATCCCAACTTTGAGAAACTGTATCTTTGATAGATCAGCACTGCCCTACGTAGGGAATGAGCTCTCCATTGTAGGAGCTCCTTGGATCTGGTCTCCTTAAACGCTTTTTCCCCTAGACAGATGGACAATTTTTGGATTGATATGATATGATGCCTAGCTGACCTACTTTAGCTCTCTCTTATTCCACACTCTAAAAGATGTTTCTAAGTCTGCTTCCTAATAAGGATCTTTACAATCCTGGAAACTGATTTATGTGCCTCTTAAATGTTAGAGTTCCTTTTCCTATGGATAATTTAGCCAGCTGCTTCTAAGAAAAGTTTGAAGGATCAAAGCCTACATATGTTAGGAAATCTTTTGATTTTTAATGCTATGTGAGAGAGGAAAGTTTTTATTAAACTTAGGGCAAAGTAGATTCATTTGAAATAAAGTCTTTTTTAGCTAAAATAGTGGCAATACTATTCCTGGGTTCAGGTAATAGTGTGCTTTCCTCAGTGTTCCAGAGACCATGGGGTAGCTCCTCACCAAAGCCTTCTACACAGGTACAAACATATGGCATTGTTGACATGATGGGACATCTAGAGAGCAAGAAATTTTGAATGGTCAGCCAAGAATTATTGAGTTAGTGGTATTGGAAATTGAAATTAGAACAAGCTTGCACAGGGTAACTCCTAGTTGGAGGCCCTTCTCTTTTTTTGTGTTTTTTAATGATGTTGACTCTTCATGAATCCATTTTGGATTTTCTTGGCAAATATACTGGAGTGGATTTCCATTTTCTTCTATAATTCAGTTTACCATTAAGGATCTTCAGGTAACTAGGATTAAGGCATTTGTCTAGCAACTCTAAGATACCACTACACACCTGTCAGATTGGCCAAGATGACAGGAAAAGATAATGACGAATATTGGAGGGGATATGGGGAAACTGGTTCAATAATACAGTCTTTTTTTTTAATAGTTTTTATTTACCAGATATATGTAAGGGTAATTTTATATGTATGGGTAATTTTACAACATTGACAATTGCCAAACCTTTTGTTCTAATTTTTCCCCTCCTCCCCCCCCCCCCCCCGCCCCAGATGGCAGGTTGACCAATACATGTTAACTATGTTAGAGAATAAATTAAATACAATATATGTATATATGACCAAACAGTTGTTTTGCTATACAAAAAGAATCGGACTTTGAAATAGTGTACAATTAGCCTGTGAAAGAAATCCAAAATGCAGGCGGACAAAATTAGAGGGATTGAAAATTCTATGTAGTGGTTCATCGTCAACTCCCAGAGTTTTGCTGGGTGTAGATGGTTCAGTTCATTACTGCTCTCTTGGAACTGATTTGGTTCATCTCATTGTTGAAGATGGCCACATCCATCAGAATTGATCATCATATAGTATTGTTGTTGATTTCTGGTCCGGCTCATTTCACTCAGCATCAGTTCCTGTAAATCTCTCTAGGCCTTTCTGAAATCATCCTGTTGGTCATTTCTTACAGAACAATAATATTCCATAATATTCATATACCATAATTTATTCAGCCAATCTCCAATTGATGAGGATCCGTGTAGTTTTCCAGTTTCTGGCCACTACAAAGAGGGCTGCCACAAACATTCTTGTACATACAGGTCCCTTTCCCTTCTTTAAGATCTCTTTGGGATACAAACCCAGTAGCAGCACTGCTGGGTCAAAGGGTATGCATAGTTTGATAACTTTTTGAGCATAGTTCCAAATTGCTCTCCAGAATGGCTGGATATATTCACAGTTCCACCAATAATGTATCAGTGTGCCTATTTTCCCACATCCCCTCCAACATTTTGCATTACCTTTCCCTGTCATTCTAGCCAATCTGACAGGTGTGTAGTGGTATCTCAGAATTGTCTTAATTTGCATTTCTCTGATTAATAATGATTTGGAGCATCTTTTCATATGACTAGAAATAGTTTCAATTTCTTTATCTGAGAATTGTCTGTTCATATCCTTTGACCATTTATTAATTGGATATTGGCTTGATTTCTTATATATTAGTGTCAATTCTCTATATATTTTGGAAATGAGGCCTTTATCTGAACCTTTGACTGTAAAAATGTTTTCCCAGTTTATTGTTTCCCTTCTAATGTTATCTGCATTAGTTTTGTTTATATAAAAACTTTTCAATTTGATATAATCAAAGTTTTCTACTTTGTGACCAATAATGATCTCTAGTTTTTCTTTGGACATACATTCATTCCTCTTCCACAGGTCTGAGAGGTAAACTATCCTATGTTCCTCTAATTTATTTATAATCTCATTCTTTATTCTTAGGTCATGAACCCATTTTGACCTGACTTTGGTGTATGGTGTTAAGTGTGGGTCAGTGCCTAGTTTCTGCCATATTAATTTCCAATTTTCCCAGCAATTTTTGTCAAACACTGAGTTCTTATCCCAAAGGCTGGGGTCCTTGGGTTTGTCAAACACTAGGTAATTAGAGTTATTGATTATTTTGTCCTTTGGACCTAACTTATTCCATTGATCAACTAGTCTATTTCTTAGCCAATACCAAATAGTTTTGGTAACTGCTGCTTTGTAATATAATTTTTACATCTGGTACAGCTAGGCCATCTTCATTTGATTTTTTTTCATTAATTCCCTTGAAATTCTTGACCTTTTGTTTTTCCATATGAACTTTGTTATTATTTTTCTAGGTCAACAAAATATTTTTGGGAGTCTGATTGGTATAGCGCTAAATAAATAGATTACTTTAGGTAATATTGTTATCTTTATTATATTTGCTTGCCCTATCCAAGAGCATTTAATATTTTCCCAATTGGTTAGATCAGACTTAATTTGTGTGGAAAGTGTTTTGTAGTTTTGCTCATATAGTTTCTGATTTTCCCTTGGCAGATAGATTCCTAAACATTTTATACTATTGGTAGTTACTTTAAATGGAATTTCTCTCTATAACTCTAATTGTTGGATTTTGTTAGTGACATATAAGAATGCTGATGATTTATGTGGGTCTATTTTGTATCCTGCAACTTTGCTAAAGGTGTGCATTATTTCTAGTAGCTTTTTAGTAGAATCTCTGGGGTTCTGTAAATATACCATCATATCATCAACAAAGAGTGATAATTTTGTTTCCTCATTATCCACTCTAATTCCTTAATATCTTTCTCCACTCTTATTGCCAAAGCTAGCATTTCTAATACAATATTGAATAGTAATGGTGATAGTGGACAACCTTGTTTCACTCCTGATCTTAATGGGAATGGTTGCAGTCTTTCCCCATTACATATGATGCTTATTGGTGGTTTTAAATAGATGCTACTGATTATTTTAAGGAAAAGTCCATTTATTTCTATACTCTCAAGTGTTTTTAATAGAAATGGATGTTGGATTTTATCAAATGCTTTTTCTGCATCTATTGAGATGATCATATGATTTTTGTTAATTTGGTTATTAGTATGGTCAATTATACTGATAGTTTTCCTAATATTGAACTAGCCCTGCATTTCTGGTATAAATCCTACTTCATCATGATGTATTATCCTGAGGATGATTTTCTGTAGTCTTTTTGCTAATATCTTATTTAAGATTTTAGCATCAATATTCATTAGGGAGATTGGTCTATAGTTTTCTTTCTCTGTTCTCAATCTACCTGGTTTGGGTATCAGTATCATGTCTATGTCATAAAAGAAATTTGGTAGGACTCCTTCATTCCATATTTTTTCAAATAGTTTATATAACATTGGAGCTAATTGTTCTTTGAATGTTTGGTAAAAATCACCTATGAATCCATCTGGTCCTGGAGATTTTTTCTTAGGGAGGTGATTAATAGCTTGCTCTACTTCTTTTTCTGAAATGGGACTATTTAAGCAATTTATTCCCTCCTCTGTTAAACTGGAAAGCCTATATTTTTGGAGGTTGTCCTCCATTTCACTTAGGTTATCAAATTTATTGGCATAAAGTTGGGCAAAGTAACTCATTATTTCTCTAATTTCCTCCTTATTGATGGACAGTTCTCTGTTTTCATTTTTAAGACTAACAATTTGGGGCAGCTAGGTGGCGAGGTGGATAGAGCAACAGCCTTGAATTCAGGAGAACCCGAGTTCAAATTTGGTCTCAGACACTTAACACTTCCTAGCTGTGTGACCCTGGGCAAGTCACTTAACCCCAGCCTGGGGGGGGGAGGGGAAGACTAACAATTTAATTTTCCTCTCTCCTTTTTCTAATCAGATTTACCAAAGGTTTATCTATTTTATTGTTTGTTTGTTTTTTTCATAAAACCAACTCTTAGTTTTATTTATTAGTTCAATAGTATTTTTACTTTCAATATTATTAATTTCTCCTTTTAATTTTAGAATTTCAAGTTTAGCATTTAATTAGGGGGTTTTAATTTGGTCTTTTTCTAGCTTTTTAAGTTACAAGCCCAATTCATTGATCTCTTTCTCTATTTTATTCAATTAAGCCTCCAAAGATATAAAATTTCTCCATATTACTGCTTTAGCCACATCCCACAAATTTTGGTATGATGTCTCATCATTGTCATTATCTTGAGTGAAATTATTAATTGTGTCTATAATTTTCTGTTTCACCCAATCATTCTTTAAGATGAGATAATTTAGTTTCCAATTACTTTTTGACCTACTTACCCCTAACTTTTTGTTGAATGTAGTTTTTATTACATCATGATCTGAAAAGAAAGCTTTTACTATTTCTGCCTTCCTGCATTTAATTTTGAGATCTTTATGTCCTAATATGTGGTCAATTTTTTTATAGGTTCCATGAATTGCTGAGAAGAAAGTATACTCCTTTCTATCACCATTCAGTTTTCTTCAAAGATCTATCATACTTAATTTTCCTAATATTCGATTTACTTCTTTAATTTCTTTCTTATTTGTTTTGTGGTTTGATTTATCTTATTCTGAGAATGCAAGGTTGAGATCTCCTACTATTGTAGTTTTGTTGTCTATTTCTTCTTGCAACTCTCTTAACGTCTCCTTTAGGAAGTTAGATGCTATACCACTTGGTGCATATATATTTAGTATTGAAATCGCTTCATTGTCTGTGCTACCCTTTAGCAAGATACAGTTTCCTTCCTTATCTCTTTTGATTAGATCAATTTTTGCTTTTGCTTGATCTGAGATAAGGATGGCTATCCCTGCTTTTTTTTACTTCCCTTGAAGCATAATAGATTCTGCTCTAGCCTTTTACCTTTACTCTGTATGTATCTCCCTGCTTTAAATGTGTTTCCTGTAAACAAAATATTGTAGAGTTCTGACTTTTGATCCAGTCTGCTATCCATCTCCGCTTAATGGGAGAGTTCATCCCATTCCCATTTACAGTTAAAATTACTAATTCTGTATATCCTGCCATCATATTATCCCCTGATTATGCTTTTTTCCCTTACTCCCTCCCGAACCCCTTCCCCAGCATTAAACTTATGAGCCCCATTTGCGTCACACAGCCCTCCCTCTTTAGTATCCCTCCCTCCTACCTCCTCCCTTTAAAATAATACATTCTTGATGGAAATGTGAACAGATCCAACCATTCTGGAGAGCAGTTTGGAACTATACTCAAAAAGTTATCAAACTGTTCATACCCTTTGATCCAACAGGGTTTCTACTGGGCCTATATCCCAAAGAGATATAGAAAAGAGGGAAAGGGACTCACATGTGCAAAAATGTTTGTGGCAGCCATTTTTGTAGTGGCTAGAAACTGGAATCAAGTGGATGACTATCAATTGGAGAATGGCTGAATAAATTGTGGTATATGAATGCTACGAAATACTATTGTTCTGTAAGAAATGACCAGCAGGATGATTTTAGAGATGCTTAGAGAGTCTCACATGAATTGATTTTAAGTGAAATGAACAGAACCAGGAGATTATTATATACGGCAACAATAAGACTATACAATGATCAATTCTGATGGAAGTGTCTTTCTTCAATATAGAGATGATTCAAAGCAGTTCCACTTGTTCAGTGATGGAGAGCCATCTACATGCAGAGTGAAAACTATAGGAACGGGGTATGGACCACAACATATCATTGTCACTCTCTTTGTTGTTATTTTCTTGCATTGTGTTTTCTTTCTCAGTTTTTCTTTTTCTTTCTTCTTGATCTGATTTTTCTTGCACAACAAGATAACTATAACTATGTATACGTATGTTGAAGCTAACATGTATTTCAACATATTTAACATGTATTGGACTACCTGCCAGCTAGGGGAAGGGATGGGAGGAAAGAGGGGAAATTTTGGAACAAAAGGTTTTGCAAGGGTCAATGTTGGAAAAATTACCCATGCATATACTTTGTAAATAAAAAGCTTTAATAAAATAAAAAAAACATATTTGTCTAGTATCACACAGATTAAATGTCTGTGGACAGATTAGAATTTAAGATGATGAGTTTTCCTGGATCCTCTGTCCACTGCACCCCCCCAGATCCCTGTTTCCTTCTTTATAGAGCCCTCCTAAAGTTTTCCCCTGGAATCAGCACCTCTGTTGGATTAATTACTCAATGGGCCTCACAATATCTACTCCTCTCCAACATGTCTTGACAGCCATCATGAATTGATAGATTGCTCTTATTAATCTTGTTAGAACACCCCTTCTTGAAGCTGTTTTTGCTCTGAGTTTCTGACTTCAGTCTATATCTTCCTGGGGAGGCTGTGTCTCTGTTTCTTCAAATGCCGTTGGAATTCTCTTGAACTAACTCTTCAGCTGCTGGATAGTTTCTATTGGTTGACGATGGAAAACTGGTCCAAACGTGGTCAGGGGTGGGAGGAGGATGGGGTTAGAAGTTATAGAGTTAATCTTTATCCCCATCAAAGATCAGACTGTGCAAATCTGTCTCAGACAGATGTAAGTCTCTCCAAGGTCTGCCTAGACCATTAGCTGTCTTAGCCACTTAACTCTGGAAGGATCCATATACCCCCTGAGTGACTCAAGAATTATACAATTTTTTTTTATCATTTTATTGAAATTTCTCCAAGAGAACTTAAGATATTTACAAGGATATATAATATTTTTCATTGTGAAATAAAAATGTTCATCTCTATTTTATTTGCCTTAGGTATCAAGATAAATGCATTTCCTCAAATTAGGAATCTTAGTTTTTCCTTCCCTCCCTAAAATTTCAGCACACACAAAAGAGGTATTTACACTTGTTAAAATATAATCCCAAGTGACAAGAAAAGATAATGGCAAATGTTGGAGGGGATGAGGGATAACTGGGACATTGATACATTGTTGGTAGAGTTGTGAACGGATCCAACCATTCTGGAGACAATTTGGAATTATGCTCAAAAAGTTATCAAACTGTGCATACATTTGATGCAACAGTGTTATTACTGGGTTTATATCCCAAAAAGATATTAAAGAAGGGAAAGGGACCTCTATGTGCCAAAATGTTTGTGGCAGCCCTTTTTGTAGTGGCTAGAAAATGGAAATTGAATGGATGCCCATCAATTGGAGAATGGTTGCATAAATTGTGGTATATGAATGTTATGGAATGTTATTGTTCTGTAAGAAATGACCAGCAGAATGGATACAGAGAGTCTTGGAGAGACTTACATGAACTAATGCTGAGTGAAATGAGCAGAACCAGGAGATCATTATACACTTTAACAACAATACATATATGATGATCAATTCTGATGGAAGTGGATATCTTCAACAAAGAGAAGATCTAATTCAGTTCCCATTGATCAATGATAGACAAAATCAGCTACACCCAGAGAAAAAACACTGGGAAATGAGTGTAAACTGTTTGCATTTTTGTTTTTCTTCCCAGGTTATTTTTACCTTCTGAATCCAAT
The DNA here is from genome assembly GCF_048593235.1 of Sminthopsis crassicaudata. Taxonomy (NCBI): domain Eukaryota; kingdom Metazoa; phylum Chordata; class Mammalia; order Dasyuromorphia; family Dasyuridae; genus Sminthopsis; species Sminthopsis crassicaudata. The sequence goes on along the minus strand of NC_133621.1, from coordinate 91,357,377 downwards.
TGTTCCGGTGCAACAAGAAATTCGTTTCTGCACACATATATTGTATCTAGGATATACTATAACATATTTAACATGTATGGGACTGCCTACCATCTAGGGGAGGGGGTGAAGGGAAGGAGGGGAAAATTTGGAACAGAAGTGAGTGCAAGGGAAAATGTTGTAAAAAAATTACGTATGCATATGTATTGTCAAAAAAAAAGTTATAATTATAAAATTAATTTTAAAAAAGAATGGGTATGATAAGAGTAATGAGCAATTAAAAGGAGAAATTCTTTCCAGGAGGAAAAAAGGAAACAGTGGAGTTCAGAAAGATATTTCTTAATTGTCCGTGAGTTTTGTGTTCTTGCCTTCTGGTTGTTGGGCCAAGGTGCCCTATAAGAACTTAAGAAATGAACATAAGAAATTAGGATATTATATCTAATACTGAATTTTTTTTAAGGAAAAAACTGTGATGGCCCAGAAATGACCTTAAATTTGTAATCAGGAGACTTGGATTCAACTGATGACTAAATCATTTTTTAACCACAGGATTTCCATACTTAATTTCACTTTGAACTGACAGCACATATAATAGAAACTAGACAGAAATAATTCTGACAGTCAAAAGACTTTCTAACAAAAAATTAGAGAAAAATTTAACACACAGGACAAAATAATCTTGAAAATTTCCAAATATATAGTCGCATCATTCTCAGTCTCATTTTGGGCAAAGTGATAATTTTTCTGGTACCTCCAGTTTAACCCTTCAAACTCTTGTTTCATATCATCCTCAAGATTTTGCATTTTCTTCAAAGGATATGAACAGACAATTCTCAGAGGGAGAAATTGAAACTATATCCACTCACATGAAAGAGTGTTCCAAATCACTACTGATCAGAGAAATGCAAATTAAGACCACTCTGAGATACCACTACACACCTGTCAGATTGGCTAAGATGACAGGAACAAATAATGATAAATGTTGGAGGGGATGTGGGGAAATTGGGACACTAATACATTGCTGGTGGAGTTGCGAAAGAATCCAGCCATTCTGGAGAGCAATCTGGAATTATGCCCAAAAAGTTATCAAACTGTACATACCCTTTGACCCAGCAGCGCTACTACTGGGATTATATCCCAAAGAAATACTAAAGAGCGGAAAGAGTCATATATGTGCCAAAATGTTTGTGGCAGCTCTTTTTGTTGTAGCTAGAAACTGGAAGATGAATGGATGTCCATCAGTTGGAGAATGGTTGGGTAAATTGTGATATATGAAGGTTATGGAATATTATTGCTCGGTAAGAAATGATCAGCAGGAGGAATACAGAGAGGCCTGGAGAGACTTAAATCAACTGATGCTGAGTGAAATGAGCAGAACCAGAAGATCACTGTACACTTCAACAACAATACTGTATGAGGATGTATTCTGATGGAAGTGGAAATCTTCAACATAAAGAAGATCCAACTCACTTCCAGTTGATCAATGATGGACAGAGGTAGCTACACCCAGAGAAGAAACACTGGGAAGTGAATGTAAATTGTTAGCACTAATATCTGTCTGCCCAGGTTGCATGTACCTTCGGATTCTAATGTTTATTGTGCAACAAGAAAATGATATTCACACACATGTATTGTACCTAGACTATATTGTAACACATGTAAAATGTATGGGATTGCCTGTCATCGGGGGGAGGGAGGGGGGGTAATTTGGAAAAATGAATACAAAAATTTAAAAAAAAAATTTACTTTTAAATAAAATGTTTATTTTCAAAAAAAAAAAAAAAAAAGATTTTGCATTTTCTTTTCAAATTCTTCCATTTTCTTTTCTATTTCCCATTTTTGCTTTTGCTTCTTCAACTCTCGTATTTGATTTTCATAATTCCATCTCATTTCTTCTCTTTCCCTCTCAAACTGCTCCTTGTAGCATTGTTGAAGAGCTTCTGTATCTTTCTGCAGGAGTGCTTCCACAGATTCATATATACTGTTGGTGTAGTTGCTGCCCCCATTATTTTGCATCATATTTCCAACCATGGCCATCAGCTCTGAAATCTGGGCATCTCTCTGGGCTCCACCAGCATTATTGTCAAATGCACAGCATCGATGGGCACACTTCTCCAACAACGCCTTGAAATAAGAGTCATGAATGGTTCCTAAGTAATCCTCTAGGCTTTATTCTAGTTTGTCTTTTCCAGTGAATACAATGATCAAAAACTTCACTGCTTCAGCTCCTAGAATTTTGTAAAGGCGTTCAATGACTGCCTTCTCCTCCTGGGTGAAACGGCCCACTTGCAACACCAGGAATAGAGTATGTGGTCCTGGAGAGGACAGTGTCATGAAACGAACAATTTCATTCAGATTTTTTTCCTCCCTGGTATCAGTGTCAAAAATGCCTGGACTATCAATAACACAAATGTCCCTCCCATTCCATGTGGTTCTGACTTTCTTGCAGACCTTGGTGACTGACACTCCTGAACACTTGGACTCAAACTCTTTTCTGCCTAGGAGGGTGTTTCCTGTTGCACTTTTCCCAGACCCTGTTTTCCCCACAAGGACAATTTGGAGTTCTGGCTCCCTTGGGTCTGTAGGAAACAAATGAGAAAGAAAAATGAAAGACTTGGTTTTGTAGATGATTCTAATAAAAACTTACTCAGAAATCCTGGCATGACAAGGAGGTGATCCTGAGGTCTTGAAGTTTATGTCCATGCACAATCTGAAATAGGTCCTAACAATATGGGAAGTTTGAATATGGCCAGCTCTCTGTTGTTCTAGTAAAATGCACAGATCTTTATTAGCAGAAGGGAGGCCATCTCCACCAGGTGACTTTTATTTGGGGGGATATTAAAAGATGAGAATTTATTACATTTATATAACTGCAAATATCACCTTTCCTCTGAGACATAAAGTGAATGAATCATCATTGCATGTTGGAAAACACACATATACATATTTATACATAACCAATTTTTATGCAGCCATTTTAATAATTGTGACCTTTTCCTGTATGTTATGATCTTTGTGTGATGTGAAAGTTTATTCCTCTCTACCTAAAGACTCTGAATTACTATTTCATAAAAAGAATCCCAAAGGAAAAAAGCTCTAATTCTGAATTCTGAGAGCAGATAGATGTATATGTATGTACACACACACACACACACACACACACACACACACACATACACAACTTGTCTTGCATTTTTGGTTGTTGCAACATGGTTAATACAGATATACGATTTGCATGACTTCAGATGTACAAATAGGTACCATATGGCTTGTTTTTTCAATGAGTGAAGTAAGGGATGGATAGAGAGTATTTGGAATTCAAAAAATGAATTAAAACAGACAAAAATGAGTAAATATTTAACAAAAAAACCATAAATAAATAACTTTATTTTCCATCCCCTTTAGAATCTAATTGAACATCTCACAGGTAAAATACCAGAAAAAAAAAAACAAAAAAAACCCTGAGCACCTGTATAAATTTCTGATTCCTCCTTTATGAGAAGAAGTTTAGGTCATTCTTTTATCATTTAACAGATAATTCATGGGTTTCTTTTAAGGACTGTCTATTAGCTTTCCATAATTGTCCTGACTCAGTTGCCCTAATTGTCCTGACTCAATTTCCCTAAATTATTCTGCCTCAGTTTCCCTAAATTGTTTTTGCCTCAGTTTCCATAAATTGTTCTGCCTCAGTTTCCTTAATTGTTCTGCCTCAATCCCCTTAGTTGTAAACCCTCCTCTGGTTCATGAAGACTGATATAACTCAGGGCTATTTTCTCTAAGATTATAAATTGTCAATGTGTAAACTCAGAAAGGGGGACTCCAGACTTTCTGTCTGTAGTCAGACACTTTCTTAACTCCCAGCTTGTTAGAATTTATGGTCCTACCCCCCCTTCAAACTGTCAGAACTGGATTTATGATTCCTGCTCACCAGAGTTTGGACTCCTGCCTTTGTTTATTTACTGTGTATAAACATGTCATTGAGAACTCAGATTGGTGGCTGGATGCTGGCTGGATGCCGGATTCTTGGAGATGATAGTCTTATTCAGCCCAGGACCAAATCATGGATCCATTTGGTCCCAGTAAATCTCTCCCTTTCAAATAAAATATTAGAAAACTGTCTAATCTCTATCTTGCCTCAGTTTCTCTGGCATTACACTATTGTCCCTAAAACCAGTCTAGCATGTCTTGTATAATTAGTATCATAGTTGAATGCCCATATTGGCTTAGACAATCAAACAATATTGCTTAGTTTCTCTATAATTCCCTAGTTAACCAGTTTTTTAAAATCTGGGAATCTTTTAGTTCTTTCCCTTGATCAGTTTTTTCTGACCAGGAGAAAGAAGAGATTATTTGCCTCAGTTACTACCTATCTTTATTCACTGAGGCAAACTGACACTTGTTAAAGACCTTAAGACCATGGATTTCCATTGTATCTAGAGTCCTCTCCACAACTCCAGATCCATATTTAATCACTGGACCCAGATGGTTCTAGAGGGGAAAGTGAGGCAAGTGACATTGAATAGCCCTCCCTCACTTCAATTCAAATTACTTGCATGTCATGGCATCATCTCCCTGATGTCATGGTCCTCTTCAAGAAGAAGGACAAAGGGTAGCTAGGTGGTATAGTTGACAGAGCCCCAGCCAAGAAGTCAGGAGGATCTGAGTTCAAATCTGGCCTCTTAATACTTAATACCTGACACTTAATACTTAATTACTTGACCCTGAGCAAGTCACTTAACCCCAATTGCCTTAGCAAAAAACAAAAAGTAAAAAAGAAAAAGAAATGGAAAAGGAAAAAAAAAAAAGAAAGAAGGACAAGCAACAACAAATTCCAAGACCGGGATCTAAAAACTGATTAGTAAATAACAACTTGGTCTTCATCTAACATCATCCTTAAATCTCCACCTCATCATTCTGTCCAAATTAGACATCTCTAATGGAGATCAAAGAAGGTCTTTTCATAAACCAAAAAGGGAAACTAAGTCATTTTTGGAACTCCGCTTTAGATGCATATTTAAAGTATTACATCATCCTCCTATGTATAGCCCAATTGGGCTTTAGAAAGACATAAAGAATATAAATTTCTTGTTCCCTTTTCTCCTTCCTAATGTAAAGACTTAGGTTACCACATTGTTACTTATTGAGAGGTATATTTGCCACCAAATGAAATAAGAGCACCACAAATAAATCTCATTCCATTAAAAAACAAACAAACAACAACAAAAAAATTTCCTCAAATTCACAAATTCCACATTATCATTGTGAATTGTAAAGAGTCCTGGTTGAGGTTTCCTTCTGTCTTCTTAATTAGGATTTTATAGATGAGCATCCACCTAAACCTAAACTCTTTGACTCCTAGGACCATAAATCAAAAAAAAAAAAATCTTTCTTAACTGACCTCAAATAGATTAAAGATCATTGTAGTCCTATAATGCTTATCTCTCTCCACCTATGACAGTATTGAATGATCTTAGCATATAGATCTGGAAGAACAAGCAGCAGATAGCATCTTTTGTCCCATCAATCACCATCCTATAACTTTCTCTCCTGCCCGCATCTTACAAGAGAAGCACATTCATTATATCCATCATTATATCCCATTAGGAATGGATTTTCTTGTACAAAAGGGGAAAGTTTCTCCTCACTTTAGGAGAAACTGCCATACTACCTACCACCTTAATCAGGAAATTAATTTCTTAAGTAGAATATAAGAATTCTTCAACAGAATGCTGGCTCCTTGCTAGAAAGAATAACTTCTTTCTTTGTATTTGAATCAACCAACACTAAATACAGTGTTAGAGATTTAGTAAGTACTTAAGACTTCTTATTTAATTGGATTAATTGACTGCAGCATAGTCTTTCTATCTATAGCCAGTTCTAAAAAAGTATTCTTTAATAGACCAATTTTGACCACCTAAATCTCCTATTGGTTTTTCCTCCTTTCTTTTCTTAGCAAAGATGACACATTATCATATCAACATTGAATGGAAAAGGCATTTTCCTTCTGGGATAATCATTGAAATAAATTTGAGGAATTTCCCAAGTGTCCTTAATCTTAAACTCCCTGAATTCAAAGAGCCATCCCTCATGCTTCTTCTATGAGGGGACTGAATTCAAAGGCATGGAAAGATTGGTAGTATAGGGCAAGAGGGGCAACCAGGGGCTGTTAGAAATTGGAGTAAAGGCAAGAACATGGAAGAAGTGTTTACATCTAGGTTCTGAGATAAGAACAAATTTTTTTTGTTCAAAAATTTGACAAAAATCAAGGGGAAAATTGAAAAAAAGTATGGCAGAAATTAGGCATTGACCAACATCTAACACCCTCTTCCAAGATAATAAAGAAATAGGTTCATGATTTAGATATAAAGGTAATGCCATAAGCAAATTAGGAGAAGAAAGGATAATCTGCCTCTCAGATCTATGGAGAAAGAAAGAATATATGGCCAAAGAAGAACTAGAGAACATTATGAAATGCAAAATGGATAATTTTGATTACATTGAATTTTAAAAGTTTTATAACAAACAAAACCAATGTAGCCAAGATTCGAAGGGAATCAGAAAAATGGGGGAAATTTTTATACCTAGTGATTCTGATGTAGGCCTCAAATTCATAAAAATACAAGCCATCCCCTAATTGATAAATGGTCAAACCATATGAACAGACAATTTTCAGAGGAAGAAATTAAAGCCATTTCTAGTCATATGATAAAAGGCTCTAAATCACCTTTGATCGGAGAAATGCAAATTAAGACAACTCTGAATTATGGTATATGAATATAAAGGAATATTATTTTTCTATAAGAAACAATGATTAAGCTGATTTCAGAAAAGCTTGGAGAGACTTACATGAATTGTTGCTAAGGAAAGTGACTAGAGCAAAACCAAAATTATGTTATGATCAACTGTGATGGACTTCACTCTTTTCAACAATAAGGTGATGCAGGCCAATTCCAATAGATCTGTGATGGAGAGATTCATCTGTATCCAAGGAGAGGACTATAAAGATGGAATGAGGATCACAACATAGTATTTTAACTTTTTGTTGTTGTGGTGGTTTACTTGCTTGTTTTGTCCTTTCTCATTCCCCCCCACCTTTGATCTGATTTTTCTTATGAAGCATGATAAAGGTGGAAATATGTTTAGAAGAACTGAACATGTTTAATCTATATTGGATTACTTGTTTAGGTAAGGGGGAAGGTAGAGAGGGAGGGAGAAAAATTTGGAATACAAGATTTTCCAAGAGTGAATGTTGAAAACTAATTTTGCATGTATTTAAAAAATAAAAAGCTATTATTATATTTTAAAAAAGAAAATAATGGGATTGAGTTAGCAGTAGATGCCATTCTCCTAGTTTCATAGTATCCTCTTTCCAGAACACAGCTTGCCTTTCTCTGTTAAAATAGTGAGCTACTAGCCAGAAACTGCCTTAGTCCCAGGGTAATGGTAAGAAAGTGAGGAGTAGGTAGGGCTAAGGAAATAAGGTTCTAGCAAACAGGAAAAGAAAACACAACACTTGACATATTTAATTCATGAAAGCTGATCAAGCACCAAGCTTAAATAAAAAATAAGCCAAAATTAAAGTATCTGTCCTAGAGAAGACTACTACTAGCTACAAACACATGATAAACAAGAAAAGACTACAAAATTTCTCACAATGCAAGAGTTTTAGTAGGGTGCCCAGCATAGGCTTGAATAAGTCATCAAAGTGACATGGCAGCTAAAAACACGGATTGAATATAAGGTTACTTAAACAGAATTCTAGCTATAGTCTAGGGTTCTAGATGTCAATTCTGTGTAATCCAACATTTCTAATGATATAAAGTAGGTAATTTAGTGATATGAGGTAAGATGTTAAGTAAGATCTGATGCTTAAAAACTATAAGCTTAAAAAAGCCAGTATGGATAATGGATAGGTGGCTGGCCTGGGACTCATAAAGACATGTCCTATGTGGTGATGGGTAAAGTCCCTTAAACTTCTGAATGAATGTCCAAACAAAGTATTTTTACAGTGGGATCCATGAATTTAGACAGGTGTTTTAAAATACATATATACATATATGTTGATAAATGCATTTGAATGTAATTTGTTTCTTTTGTGATCCTGTATTTTATTTTATTCTTTTAAAAACATTATTCTGCTTCACCATATCAGTAAAGGATCTAAGATAGAAAAAAGAGCTCCTAAGTTTTCCTGACTCCAGACACCCAGCTGCCTCTTTCTAGATTCTGGTAAAACTCAAAAGTCAATGTATATTGAAAAAATCTGCAAACTTCACCTTCTTCAAGATAATGCTTGGCCTTCCATCTTCCCCTAATTGCTCCTTCTAAACATTCATGTCTAACTGTTTCTTTTAAGAGTGTTCTTCAACTTTATTTTCACCAGACTGTTTAACATGCACAAATACATTGGATAGATGGGTATGTGTCTGTATGTCTGTGTGTGAGACTATCTGCCTTCCTCTCCTCCCAAAGTTTTGTCTGATTTAATTAAAGCTCTGAAGTAAAGGTGTTATTAAAAACCTCAGTCATGTTTGTATTAGATAATTCAAAGATTGCTTCTCTTTTTGACCTACACCCTTCTACAGTGAATAAAACCATCCTCTCCCTGCCCTCTTCTCATCTCTTATTGTTGCTAGGATGTGCTTTCATATAACATCTCCCATCAAAACAAAGTATTTTAGTTGGATTCTAACTGGGGAAAAAAGGTGAGACACTCTTATCACCATAATATTTTCTGAGTTTCACTTTCTGACATTGACCATTTTTTACCTCAAAAGAACTATTCCCTAACACTGCCCTCTCCTGACATCTGGAATAAGACTTTGCATTCAAGACAGTAATTATCAGGGATGAGAGGATCAAGATGTAAGAGTCCATCAAGAACTGGGATCTCCATGCTGGTTGGAAGTTCTTTACTGGCCATTTCCCTAAGAAAAGAAAATTGGGTCAGTTATCAGGGAACTCACTTTCTAGCAGGCTCCAATGATCAATGCCACATTCTTCAGTGACCAAGATCGTCCAGTCTCTGTTAGCCAGCAATCTTGCAGAAAGGTAGTGACTACTCTGGGACAGAAAGACTTGATTCTGACAGAAGACCCCAAAGGAACCAGACAGCAGGAGGTGAAGTACCCAGTTCAGAGAGAATTTTAGGAAGAAACTAGGGTAGAGGGCAGAGGCAGAGCTAGAGAGTAAGCAGGAGTACTAGTTTGCTGGGGAGGGGAATGAGGATTTATGTCTGAGGGTGAATTTGAACTTGGATCTTCCTGATTCCAGGCTCAGCCCTTTAGCCACTGTAGTTCTTGACTAGTTCTAGTGTGAAGGGAGGAACACAGACTGAATTGGGTTCCCTGTAAGAGGACAAGGAGGCCTTCTTTGGTGGAATCAGCCTTGAACCCTGGCCTGGGCTTAGAACCTGAGGCATCAAGGCTCCAGTGCAGTTCAGAGCTGGCAGAGTCAGGACTCTCTGGTCAGGTGCTTCTTGACTGTTACTAATGGCTTTTGAAAAGCTGATTATCAGAAGAAGACACATTATACACAGCAACAACAAGACTATATGATGATCAATTCTGATGGACTTGGCTTTCTTTAACAATGAGATGATTCAAACCAGTTGCACTTGTTCAGTGATGAAGAAAGCTTTATACACCCAGAGAGAGAACCATGGGAAATGAGTGTGGACCACAACATAGCATTCTCACTCTGTTGTTATTTGCTTGTATTTTGTTTTGTTTCTCAGTTGTTTTTTTTTCTTCCTTCTTCATCTGATTTTTCTTGTGCAGTAAGATAATTGGATAAATATGTATACATATATTGGATTTAACATGTATTAACATATTTAATATGTATTGGACTACCTACCAGCTAGGGGAGAGGATGGGGGGAAGGAGGAGAAAATTTGGAAGAAAAGATTCTGCAAGGGTCAATGCTGAAAAAATTACCCATGCATATGTTTTGTAAATAAAAAGATTTAGGGGCAGCTAGGTGGCGCAGTGGATAGAACACCAGCCCTGAATTCAGGAGGACCTGAGTTCAAATCTGATCTCAGACACTTAATACTTCCTAGCTGTGTGACCCTGGGCAAGTCACTTAACCCCAGCCTCAGGAAAAAAAAAAGAAAAAAAAGATTTAATTAAAAATAATAATAATAATAATAATGATTGTATGGCCTTTTAAAGTATCTCTTACATCATCATCATCCCCATAACTATCAATAGTATGAGTCCTGGCCTTAAGAAGTTGTATCTTTGATAGATCAGCACTGCCCTAAGTAGGGACTCAGCTCTCCATTCTAGGAGCTTGTTGGACCCAGCTTCCTTGAACATTCTCTCCCCTAGACAGATGGACAAGTTTTGGATACAGGCATAATTGACCTTCTCTACCCCTCTCTTATTCAATACTCTGTAGGCCATCTCATAGGTCTTGAGATTTCTGCTTGATTTAGGCACTGCTAAGCCTCTGACCAGTCCTGAATGTACTAACTCTGGTTTCCCCTTGTCCCCAATCTAGAAGAAGGGGATGATTGAGATTTTCAAACCTCCACTATTTTAGCTCTTTGTTTCATCTCTTTCAGAGAAAGGGGTTTGTTATTATTGTTCATTCTTCTTTCTCAACTAGGATCAATGACATCATGAAGTCATAACAAGATTGTCTGATACTCCCCATCTTCCACTTATATTTTTTCACTGGATTCAGGATTTTCATTGTTGTAGGAGAGAATTCCTAGTAAGAAAAATCCTTCTACCAATACAAGTCAGTATTTCCTCTGAAATTCATAACTTAAGCAAATTTTCTGAACCAATAAGAAGTTAAGTGACGGGTAGGGACACATGGTCAGTATATATCAGAAATGGTCTTGTGGCACAGCAGAATTCCTTCTCTCCTTATTTTTTTGGCCCTATCTCTGAGTTCACCTCTACTCACTCTTCTACACAGCCTTTCACTTCCTTCTTTTGTGTAACGCTGTATATAAAATGATACTCATCGCTTATAGTCCACACAGATTTGTGACAAGTTATTAAGTTTGATCAACTTTTATAACATTGTAGAAAGTATGGTATTGGGGTTGTGTTTTTTTCTTTAAATTTCATGGCCTAAGAGGAAGGTACTGGACTGAAATACATAAAAATTATTTCTTGGTCAGTCTTTTTGTCAATAAGGGCCTTGTGAGAAAGCCTATCCTTGAGGACAATAAGAAAACCTGGATTTTTATTCTGTAATATCTGCATTGTGGCAAATATGGATGTGACAACAGTTACCTGCAAATGGGTACTCAGAGAGATGTTTCTCCTATAATAGATCACAATCCTCTAAAAACTTTGGGAATTTTAAAGCAGGTTTGCACTCCCATGTTGAAACCTTGTCTGAATTTTGGGTACTTGCAGCACCAGCCTACAGGAAATGGCGGTCTGAAAATAAACCTTGCTCATACATCCTGTCAACTTATACAAAAACATCACACCAGCTAAGTGATCAGTAAATAAAGAGAGGCATTTTATTCAAGGTCAAGGAATATCAATCAGATAGACCCATTCTCTTAAATGTCTCCCATTCCCTTCCTAAAATTCTTTCATTGGTAGGTCAATCTTTTGGATTCAACATTCCCTCCTCCCTGAGGAGGGCAATGGTTTACGGGCAGGATAATAAGACTGCTGAGAAGTCTTTTTTTTTTTTTTTTTTTTTGCTGAGGCAATTGAGGTTAAGTGATTTTCCTAGGTCAGCCCTCCTGACTTTAGGGCTAGTGCTCTCTGTCCAGTGTGCCACCTACTTTTGTAGGAGTTACCTGGACATGTTTTAGATGACTTTACTCTCTGACAGGAAAATTGGATTAGCATGAGGACCCTGGGCTTTTGGGGGAAAAGAGATGCTTTCTCTGCCAAAGCTCATGAAGGAAAGGACAGGAAGGTTGGGCATACCAAAGAGAAGTTGCTCAGATGCAAATTTCCCTGGGAGTATAATATTGCTGGGGATGACACTGGACAGTCCAAGAATTCACAGAGAAAAAAATCTAGAAGTTGTTATCATAGAAAGAGAAGGGAGAGCAAGAAAGGAAGCCTCCAAGTTTGGTGGAAGAAACAAAGAGCACCCTTGTTCCTTCCGGGGGGCTACCCTGGCCATTCTTCACTAATTTGCCCACCCATCAGGAAGGTCAGAAGAAGGATGGGCTGACTTTCTTCTTGTTCTTTGGTGAAAGATGAGTAAAGCTACCTTAAGAATGAGAATGTAACAGAGGACACCTGGAGTAAGCATTACTCACTCCAAGGAATGAATGTATAATGGCGACTTAGATATTTAGAAAAGGCATCTGGAGCAGGAAAAAACAAGGGGTGGTATTTTTGGAAACTGAGGCTTGCCTCTTAATTACAATTCTCAGATCAACATATTTTCTGATTGAAGGTGAGACCATCTTCCCATTCTTGAGTCATAATTTTGTCTAAGGGTCCCTGTTCCTTTGCTCCAAACTCAACTCAAAAACAACACTGTTCTAATTCTATAGGCAGGATTATTCTTTGTTTCTTCCTTCAGCTTTGCTAATTAAGTGTAGCTTTCCTCACTCTCCCACCTCCCCTCAAAAACAGTCCTCACTTACAAATTTGGCAAGATGGGAAAGGACAATCATTTAGGGAGAAGCTATTGTCCTCCAGCAACGAAACCTGGGGCTCTTGGAGGGAGTGGGGAGCAGCCATCACACATATATCCTGACACAATAGGAGCCAAAGAGTAATCAGAGAAAGAAAGAAGAGTACCTGAGAAGGACAGGTCTGTCTCCAGGACAGAGCAGAGAACACCCCCTCACACACACAGAGGTACCACTAACCACTCACTTGGCCAATCCAGGCACTATGCTTTTACCAAAATGCACAGCCTTCTCCCTCCTCCTCAAATAACTCAGCTTTGGGGTCTGTGTTGCTGTGGGTATGTCTGGAGCCTGGGTGTATGTGAGCAGCAGGAAACAGGAAGAGAAATGGGAAGAAATAAAGTTTTCTGAACGAGAGAACGCCCATTTCCTGACTTTGTCCTTCAAGTTGAGTCCTTTTGAACCTGAAGAACTCAGAAAAAGAAATTTGTACTGAGCACGAAAGTATTCTTCTGGACTCACATGTAATCAGTTGTTAATTCCTAGATCTGTGCAGTAACTAGATTTTTGCTCAGTCACTGTCTGGCTGTCTCCCTTGGTACCTACCTCCCTTTGGACCATTTTCCTACTTGCTCTCCTTGTCATCATTTTCAAGCATGAATGTAACTATTAAGGGATGTAAGATATTGTTAACAAAGGAAACTTTGGGCATCCTCAAAAAATAGAAATATAACTGTTGTATTAAAAAAGGAACTTGTAGCATGTATGTGGGTAAAGAAATAGCTTTCATATGGGATTTGGGATGTTTATAATTTATAATTTAATCTGGAATGTTGCTAGGGCATGGGAAAAATGTAAAAGAAACATATATGAAGAGAGTTCGGCACAAAGTATGACAGCAGTTGTCTGATTTTCCTCAAAGAGAGTTTTGGCACAAAGCATATTTTTCCTGGATTTGACAAAGATGAGATGGTCAAAGAAGTGAGTAATGAGTTTGTAAGGTTGACAGAAGATTTGGAGCTAGAAGATAATGAAAATGATATGAAGGATTGGAGTCTCTTGGAGAACTGTCCAATGGGATCTGATGGAATCATCAGCTGCAAAGATTTCAGACATATTTACAATGAAACATTTAAGCAGAAGCACTTTATCATTTGAGTGAATTTTTTCTTGTATTGAAAACATGGATCCAGATACTTCAAGTTTTTTTTTTTAAGTTCAAAAACTAGTTCAGGATAATATGGCTTGCTTCATCTCATATACAAGGAGAAAAAGAGAATTACTGTCCAAATATCTCTCCATAGCTTTATAATAAGTATTGTGTTTTTAATGTTTCCTGCTGGTCATGGAGTAATTGGCTTTTATTTGATCATTTTTGGTAGGCCCACCTTTTATGTTTCAGATGAAAAAAGCAAAGCCTTTTGTAATCTATTGATTTCTGTTAACTGGGTTTGGGAATAACTAGAATCCTACTCTTCACTATTTTGTGTAAGAGGATAATAATTGAACCCACCTCAGGAGGAGTTGTTCTGGAGTATCGCATGACTGTAAAAATACTTGGCATAAGGCAAATGCTTTCTGAAGTGTTTTGTTGCATGTCATTTCTTCATACTTGATAAATTCATATGGATTTTTAACTAGGACCAACATATACTGCCCATGTTTAGATAAATGATTTTCTGTGTAAGGTTATTTGGAAGAGCATTCAACTAAATTAAGCTCACTTGATTTGTAATTAAGGGATATTATTTGAAATAGGATGGCAAAACTAAGTAACAGAAGTAGAAGTATTGGATCAAAAATAAGAAAGAAAACAGAAAATATGTAGAATGAGAGGAATAGAAAGAAACAAGTTGTAATTTGTTTGCACTGACAGGTGAACAGACAATTTGAGATTTTGGGAACTTGGGGAAAAAAGAAAAACAGTTTTCTGCCATTTAAAAAAAAAAAAAAAAAAACAACCTCTAGATGTCAGGAGACAGGATTCCTGTCAAAATTATTTCATGATGAAGGCCTGCATTTTGAAATAAAATTGACAGTTCTCCCTTTTCTGGCTTACAAAAAGGAAAAAAAAGTTTATATGAATTGGGGAGAAACCAAAACATTAATGAGATTGATTAGAATATCTAGTTAGAATTTTGGGAATGTCACAAATTAATATCAAGTACTATATTGGGAAACAATTCCCTCAAAAGTAATTGAGATTGATTGGGATATTTAGTTAATAATTAAGGAATTCCACAAACTAAAATTAAGTACTGGTTAATTTTAAAATCACTTTTAAATTGGAAAGTTGATTGTAAATTATATTAAACTCCTGTTCACTTTTTTCCTCTTTAAATTTATTTTATTAAAAAACAGAATAAGAAAAAAGAAAAATAGAAAAAGAATACAAAACAAAATGAAACAAGAGAGAACATTGTCATGTGCCTAGCAGACCATCAGGCAGGATTTAAAATATTTAACAACAAATTACCAGTTCAAGAAAGGACATATATGTGTGTATACATATTAGTAGAATTATGATACATATACATGTATGCATATATATATTTGTAGAAGAAATTATAGTCATGAGTGTCCATCTTTATTTCCTTGTAAATTGCTCATTTGTTCTCTGTTGCTCACCTTTTTGACTTTATTCTTTTTCCCTTTTTCATTCACCCCACAACCTCTAAGCAAGCTATAATTTTTAAAAGACATATTAATGTATGTATGTATATATATATAATATATATATGTAGATGTATACATACACATCCCACCACACACATTTCTACACATACATGCACACATACCTTTTCTATCCCTGTTGATTCTTTACTTTAATGCTGCTCCTTAACTTGCTTTGCTATTACTTAACCCCTCCCCCCACCCCTGGATCCCTTCCTTGTCTTCTTCCCCTTATCTTTTGCTTCCCTGCTCACCATCCCTTCTCCCTTATATCTTTATTGATTTTGGAGGGTGTTATACCATTCCCAAAGTGAATAGGTTTCCAGAACTATAAGCCTTCTTCTTTCTTCTAATGTTTCTGTGTATATTCTTCTTCTACACCTCCTTTGTATGACATAATTACTATTTTTGCCTTAATTCAGACCCAATCTTTCTTTTGAGCTGTTGTATTGCTGATGTAACTCTTAAACATAGGGTATTCACTTCCCAAGTGGAAAAAACAAGCAATTTGCCCATGTTGAGTTTCTTGATATTGGTTTTTATATGTTAAATTTTCTATTAAGTTCAGGTTTGGTTGATAGAAAATCCTGAAAATCTGCAAATTCACTGAATGTCCATTTATTCTCATTCAATATTTTAGATAATTTTACTGGTTATGATATTTTTGTCTGCAGATCTAATTCTTTTGATTTTCAGTACATATAAGTGCAGGACCTGTGATCTTTTATTGCAGCTATTGTTTATATCCTATACAAAAATACTAATTGCAGCTCCAGCATATATGAATTGTTTTTTTCTTATTATTTAAATTTTTTTTCTTTGGTCTGGTGGTTGTAAAATTTGTTCATTAATATTCCTATATGTTTTCCACAAAGGATCTTGTTTAGGTAGTGATCAGTGGATTTTTTTTTTCTATTTCTTCTTTCCCCTCATGTTCTATCACTCCAAGACAATTTTCTTGGATTATTTCGTATTATTATGTCAAGGTTCCTTTTTTTAGTCACAACTTTCAGGCAGTCCAATTATTCTTTATTTTCTCTTCTTGATCTATTCACCAGATCTATTGTTTTTCTTAAGAGATATTTCACATTCTGTTCTACTTTTGCATTCTTTAGAATCTGTTTTTGTTTTTGTTTTGTTTCGTTTTTATTTCTTGATCTCTCATAGCTTCACTGGCTTCCCCTTGCCCAATTCTAATTTTCAAAGTGTTATTTTCATTTTTGAGACTCTATCTTCTTTTCTAGTAGATTAATTTTTTCTTCATAATCTTCTTGTTTTTCTTGGATGGTATTCATTTTATTTTAAAAATTAAATGAGAGACATGTTTGTGATAGATTATGTTCTTCCTGAATTTTAAAGATTGTCTTGTTTTCTCCCTAAAACAAAGAAAAAAATCACTTAAGGGAACAGGAAGGAAAAAACCTTATACCTCTTAAATAAGAACTGATAGGTTGGGAAAGAAAATCTTATCAAATGCATCTGTGAGGCTCAGGAAATACTACATGGTAGGTAATGAGTTCTTTCTGAGACTGTGGAACTGGGGTTTGGCTTGTCATTCAGTATAAGTGATTTTATACATGCATATCCTGTGATTGAAGATATTGACTCTGTAGGTCATAAAAGGAGAAAATATGCACCTTTAGATTTGAATAAAATTAAAGATTTGAAAAAAGGTTGTACCCTTTATGGGGCTACATCAGCTTATGTTAAAATGTTACTAGATGGTTTGTCTTATAAAGTCCTAACCCCAAATGATTGGAAATCCATAGCAAGGACATGCCTAGAACCTGGAGAAAATTTGTTATGGCTTGCGGAGTTTCATGAATTATGTAAAATCCAAGTCAGATGCAATTTGGAAATAGGAGTTAACACAAAATTCACTTTTGAGCACTTAGCTGGTGAAGGTCAGTATGGAGAGAATTCAGAACAGATTAATTATACTATGACAATATATGAGCAAATTGCTAAGGCTGCAATAAAAGCTTGGGGTGTCCTCCCTGGACAGAAAGATCGTGGAGAGGCTTTCACTAAAATAGAGCAAGGTCCCAATGAACCTTTTGCAGATTTTGTGGGACGTTTGCAAACTGCTGTTAGAAGAACTATTGGAGAAAATGCAGCTACAGAAATAATGGCCAGACATCTGGCTAAGGAAAATGCCAATGAGATTTGCAAAAGAATTATATGGGGAATAGACAAAGATGCTCCTTTAGAGGAGATCATAAGGCGCTGTGCTACAGTGGGAACAAATGCTTTTTATACCCAGACTATGATGAACGTGGAAAGACAGAGTCCCTGCTGGCAAGGGACTTCTAGAGAAACTCGGCGATGTTTTCAATGTGGAAAAATTGTACATCTAAGAGCTCAGTGTAGATATGGAGATACAGTGAGAAGACAGGGTGAGAGAAGACCTAAAACTCCATGTCCAAAATGTCACAAGGGCCTCCACTGGGCCTCCGAATGTAGATTGACCCAGGACAACAGAGAAAAGGTCTGTTGCACTAGGATGGGAGTGCAGCATAGCCTCCACCCCAGCACAATCAGGCCTAAAGGTCTCAATCAATGGCAGCAGTGGCAGTTTCTAGCCCAAGGGGATTGGCCAACAGGTCACAGAGAGATTTATAGAGAGCCCAGTGACAGCCTAGGAACCAAGCCTCTTTTGCCCATACCTGTATCTGGGTTGCAGGTTGGGTCTAGCACAGCAGAGGGCTTTTTTTTTGTTTTGTTTTCTTTGTGTTTTTTAGGGGGGAATACAAGAGATTTTGGTCACAGTTCATTGTTCCAGGGTTGAAAAAATTGATTGTAGGGTTTCTAAACCAGTGTATAGAACAGAAAAGTATACAGAGAACACACCTACTTCTCCCTAGATCGATCGATCTTTCTTTCTTTCTTTTTATCATAATGAATTAAAAAGTATTCATTCAGTTAAATCCAGTAGTTCTTATACTCTCTCTCCTGAATCTTTTTTTTTAAAGTCATTTTTTTCCAATGACATATTTCACTTATTCTCCTATTTTTTTCATTCTTGTGAGCCACACACAAAAATCTGAAGCTTGAGACTGTGCTCTCTCCATTTAGGAAGCAGTCCAACTTTAGTACAGTGTTCAAACAGAAAAAAAGGTCTTGGCCCCAGAAAGTTACTATGGGGGCAAGAAGATCAAAACACAAAATAAGAAGACAACAAAGTCAAAATTCCTCCATCCAAAACTTCAAAGAAAAATCTCGGCCCATAGAAGAGTTCAAAAGGAATTTTAAAAATCAGTGAGAAAGGTAAAGGAAAAACTAGAAAGAGAAACGAGTCAAGCAAAAGAAAATCATGGCCAGCGAGCGAATATAATAAAGATGACAATACTCCCCAAACTAATCTATTTATTTAGTGCTATACCAATCAGACTCCCAAGAAACTATTTTAATGACCTAGAAAAAATAACAACAAAATTCATATGGAAGAATAAAAGGTCGAGAATTGCAACGGAACTGATGAAAAAAAAGTCAGAGGAAGGTGGTCTAAGTGTACCTGATTTAAAGCTATATTATAAAGCAACAGTCACCAAAAGAATTTGGTATTGGCTAAGAAACAGACTAGTTGATCAGTGGCATAGGTTAGGTTCACAGGGCAAAATAGTGAATAAAAATAGCAATTTAATCTTTGACAAACCCAAAGATCCCAAATTTTGGGATAAGAATTCATTATTTGACAAAAACTGCTGGGAAAACTGGAAATTAGTATGGCAGAAACTAGGAATGGACCCACATTTAACACCACATACTAAGATTAGATCAAAATGGGTCCAAGATTTAGGCATAAAGAACGAAATCATAAATAAATTGGAGGAACATGGGATGGTTTACCTCTCAAACTTGTGGAGGAGGAAGGAGTTTGTGTCCAAGGGAGAACTAGAGACCATTATTGATCACAAAATAGAACATTTTGATTACACCAAATTAAAAAGTTTCTGCACAAACAAAACTAATGCAAACAAGATTAGAAGGGAAGTAACAAATTGGGAAAAAATTTTTACAGTTAAAGGTTCTGATAAAGGCCTCATCTCCAAAATATACGGAGAATTGACTTTAATTTATAAGAAATCAAGCCATTCTCCAATTGATAAATGGTCAAAGGATATGAACAGACAATTTTCAGATGATGAAATTAAAACTATTTCCACTCACATGAAAGAGTGTTCCAAATCACTATTGATCAGAGAAATGCAAATTAAGACAACTCTGAGGTATCATTACACACCTGTCAGATTGGCTAAGATGACAGGAACAAATAACGATGAATGTTGGAGGGGCTGTGGGAAAACTGGGACACTGATGCATTGTTGGTGGAGTTGTGAAAGAATCCAACCATTCTGGAGAGCAATCTGGAATTATGCCCAAAAAGTTATCAAAATGTGCATACCCTTTGACCCAGCAGTGCTACTCCTGGGCTCATATCCCAAGGAACTACTAAAGAAGGGAAAGGGACCTGTATGTGCCAAAATATTTGTGGCAGCCCTTTTCATAGTGGCTAGAAGCTGGAAGATGAATGGATGTCCATCAATTGGAGAATGGTTGGGTAAACTATGGTATATGAATGTTATGGAATATTACTGTTCTATAAGAAATGACCAACAGGAGAAATACAGAGAGGCTTGGAGAGACTTACATCAACTGATGCTGAGTGAAACGAGCAGAACCAGAAGATCATTATACACTTCAACAATGATACTGTACGAGGATGTATGCTGATGGAAGTGGATTTCTTCAACATAGAGAAGAGCTAATCCAATTCCAATTGATTAATGATGGACAGAACCAGCTACATCCAGAAAAGGAACACTGGGAAATGAATGTAAACTGTTATTTTTACCTTCTGAATCCAATTCTTCCTGTGCAACAAAAAATTCGGTTCTACACACATATATTGTATCTAGAATATACTGTAATATATTTAACATATATAAGACTGCTTGCCATCTGGGGGAGGGGGTTGGGGGAGGAAGGGAAAAAATCTGAATAGAAGTAAGTGCAAGGGATAATGTTGTAAAAAATTACCCATGCATATGTACTGTCAAAAAAATGTTATAATTATAAAATAAAATAAAAATTTAAAAAAAAAAAAAAAAAGAAAAAAAAGAAAATCATGGCCAGACTTGACGCGGCTCTCTGCAGGAAGGGAAGTCACTTCTCTGGACGAGAGTTAACGGCAACTGTCTGGTCTAAAGCAGAGACTCACTATCTCTGGAGTGCTGCCCTCTTTATCCTCCCAGAGAATGGGCGTGGGATAATGCAAGGGCTTCTGGGAAGAACCACTTCAACCAATGAACTTGCTCCTCCCAAGCATGCAAGCTCTTCCCTAGGAATTCACAAGTCAAACTACCAGGAAAGGCCGGAACTAGAAAATTGTCAAGTACTGACTTAACACTTAGCAAGAACCCAATATCTCATTATCTCATTAGTACTTAGTAAGAACCTAACAATTCAGTAGTCTGAATTAAGAGTACAAAGTAAGCAATTAAAAATAGATGAAAAATTTTGTTTGAACCAGTTGGTTATCTGCCCTGCTAACATTGCCTTTAACTTTTTGTAACTACTATTTAGGGCAAGAGTTCTCAAACTATGGCCAGTGGGCCAAATACAGCAGGCTGAGGACGTTTATGCAGCCTGCTGGGTTATGGCAAATGGGCTGAGAGGCAGAGACAGAGTGTGAGGTTTTGTTTTTACTATAGTCCGGCCCTCCCACAGTCTGAGGGACAGTGAACTGGCCCCCTATTTAAAAAGTTTGAGGACCACTGATTTAGGGAATTTGATATTTTAATAGGAAGTTACAATTAAAGTAATTTGTCCATTTTATTGGCATATAATTGAACAAAATGGTTTCTAGTTATTGTTTTAATTTTGTTTTCATTGGTAGTGAATTCATCCTTTTCTTTTTTAATACTGGTAATTTTACATTCTTTTTCCTGTTTTAAAATCAAATTAATCAATGATTTCTCTATTTCATTGGTCCTCCCATCCCCACGGAACTAGTCCTTAGCTGAATATATTAGTTGAATGACTTTCTTACTTTCATTTTTATTTTTTTATTTTTTATTTTATTTCTCTTTTGATTTCAGAATTTCCACCTCGGTGTTTAATTGATGATTTTTAATTTGCTTTTCTTTTTATTTTTTTAGTTACATGCCCAATTTGTTGATGTATTCTTTTTCTATTTTATTGATGTAACTAGAGATATAAAATTTTATACAAGTACTGTATTCTCTGCCTTCCACAAGTTTTGCTATATTGCCTCATTGTAATTCTCTTTGATGAAATGAATGATTATTTCTATGGATTTGTTTTTTGATTCATTTATTTTTAAGGATTAGAATATTTAGTTTTAAAGTAATTTTCTTTGCTTTCCATGTCCATTTCTTCAATGTGATTTCTCTTGTCTCAAGATCAAAAAGAATGCATGTAATATTAATGTCTTTCTGAATTTGATTGTAGATTTTTAATGTTCTGATACATGCTCAATTTTGTGTAGGCACCATAACCACTATAAAAAGGGTATGTGGAGCAGCTAGGTGGCGCAGTGCATAGAGTACCAGTCCTGAAATCAGGAGAACCTGAGTTCAAATCTGACCTCAGACACTTAACATTTCCTAGCTGTGTGACCCTGGACAAGTCACTTAATCCCTAATTGCCTCAGCAAAAAAAGAAGAAGAAGAAAAGAAAAAAAAAGAAAGAAAAAGGTATGTTCATTTTTATTCTCATTAAATTTATCCTAGAGGTCTAGAATAACTATATAGAATACTAACTTGTCTAAAATTCTATTTACCTCTTCTTCTTTCTTGCTTATTTTGTGGTTAGATATATCTAACTCAGAAAGGTGAAAGTTAAGATTTCCCATTTCTATGGTACCTTTTTGTAAGATGTCCTATTCTTCCAGGTCTCTTTTAATTAGACCTAGTTTTTAGGCATGGACCCACATTTAATACCACATACTAAGATAAGATCAAAATGGGTCCAAGATTTAGGCATAAAAAATGAAATCATAAATAAATTGGAGGAACATGGGATGGTTTACCTCTCAGACTTGTGGAGGAGGAAGGAGTTTGTGTCCAAGGGAGAACTAGAGACCATTATTGATCACAAAATAGAACATTTTGATTACACCAAATTAAAAAGTTTCTGCACAAACAAAACTAATGCAAACAAGATTAGAAGGGAAGTAACAAATTGGGAAAACATTTTTACAATTAAAGGTTCTGATAAAGGCCTCATCTCCAAAATATACGGAGAATTGACTTTAATTTATAAGTAATCAAGCCATTCTCCAATTGATAAATGGTCAAAGGATATGAACAGACAATTTTCAGATGATGAAATTAAAACTATTTCCACTCATATGAAAGAGTGTTCTAAATCACTACTGATCAGAGAAATGCAAATTAAGACAACTCTGAGATATCATTACACACCTGTCAGATTGGCTAAGATGACAGGAACAAATAACGATGAATGTTGGAGGGGCTGTGGGAAAACTGGGACACTGATGCATTGTTGGTGGAGTTGTGAAAGAATCCAACCATTCTGGAGAGCAATCTGGAATTATGCCCAAAAAGTTATCAAAATGTGCATACCCTTTGACCCAGCAGTGCTACTCCTGGGCTCATATCCCAAGGAAATACTAAAGAAGGGAAAGGGACCTGTATGTGCCAAAATATTTGTGGCAGCCCTTTTTGTAGTGGCTAGAAACTGGAAAATGAATGGATGTCCATCAATTGGAGAATGGTTGGGTAAATTATGGTATATGAATGTTATGGAATATTATTGTTCTGTAAGAAATGACCAACAGGAGAAATACAGAGAGGCTTGGAGAGACTTACATTAATTGGTGCTAAGTGAAACGAGCAGAACCAGGAGATCATTATACACTTCAACAATGATACTGTATGAGAATGTATTCTGATGGAAGTGGATATCTTCAACATAGAGAAGAGCTAATCCAATTCCAAATGATCAATGATGGACAGAATCAGCTACATCCAGAAAAGGAACACTGGGAAATGAGTATAAACTGTGAGTACTGTTTTGTTTTGTTTTTCTTCCCAGATTATTTTTAGCTTCCTAATACAATTCTTCCTTTGCAACAACAACAACAACAAAATTCGGTTCTGCACATATATATTGTACCTAGGATATACTATAAGATATTTAATATGTATGGGAATGCCTGCCATCTAGGGGAGGGGGTGGAGGGAAGGAGGGGGAAAATTTGGAACAGAAGGGAGTACAACAGATAAGGTTGTAAAAAAAAAATTACCTATGAATATGTACTGTCAAAGAAAATGTTATAATTATAAAAATTAATAAAGAAAAAAAAGAAAGAAAAAAAATAAAATAACTAGAGAATAAAGTTTAAACATCTTTTCTCTAAAAGAATTCTTCCTCCCTCCTTGAGTAGTTAGTGGAGAATGAAAATTCAGGATTTGCTTTCTTCATGTCATTTGGCTATTCTAAGTAGTATTCATCATTTTAACTAATATTTATTTTTACTTCCAATCTTTCCTTGAAGTTGCTTGTAGATGTAAGCATACAATGGAACCTGAAGGAAGTAGCTACTTTGGTAGACTTTTGAACAAATGCCAGCTTAGCACTCTGTCTTTTCTAAATTTGACCAATTTGGGGTTTGGATTATTTGTATTCATAATTTAACAACATGAACAATAAAGAAAATATTCCTTTAAAAATAATAATAATAATTAGACCTAGATTTACTTTTGCTTTCTCTGAGATTGTGATTGCTATATATACCTGCTTTTTAAAATTTAAGGCATTTAAATATATTCTTCTTCAGTCTTTTACCTATCCTCTATGTGTGCCTTTACTCTCTGTATGTCTTTTTTCTTCACATATGTTTGCTTTGTTTTGTTTTGTTTTTGTAAATAACAAATCTGCCTTTCCTTTACCTGTTCTCCCAGTCCAATCCTCTCTATGGGTCTTCCCCTTTATTTCCTTTTCCCTTTCCCTACTACTTCTCTACAGGATAAAATTGATTTTGATACCCAACTGAGTGTATATGTTATATCCTTTTGGACCAAATCCTATGAGAGTAATGTTCAAACATTGTTCAGCACTGCCCTCTTCTTTCCCTCTTTTGCAATGAGTGTTTGGTTTTTTGTTTGTTTTTTTTGCCACTTCATGTAATATAATTTATTTCACTTTGCCTTTCCCTTCACTATTAACTTATTCAAATGAAACAGACATTTCCTGCAGTTTTTTAAGTTATCTTGAATTATAAAATTTTCACTGTCCTTTTGCTGGTTCTGTTAATCCAGTAATTTTTGAGGCTTGATTTAAAATTGTTTCAAGGGAAACTGGGGGGAATTCAGGCAACTTTCATGCTTTTTTCTCCAGTATCTTGACCTTACCATGGTGAAGTTAACACTCTCCTCAATTTCTCCCTAGTTATTTCCCCGATTATCTGGGGGCAATGTAATATAGTTACTTATATTTCTCATGAGTGGTTCTTAGAGATACACATGCACACACACACACATACACACGCATGCTGTTGTGTCAGGGATTCCTTTGTCAGTAGGGGAAAATATAAGAATCCTTTATCAGAAAAATTGCTTTTTAAATGTAAAAAATAAAATACTTTAGATTATGAAAGAAATGAATTATATTAAAATATACTTAACAAAATATTTAAAAAATGTTTTTGGACCCAAGATTAAGATATCCTGTTACATAAAATAGGAATGGGAAGAAAGTAGTTAATTCCACAAATATTTACTATGTAGTTTTTACATGTTACCTAATGAATTCTCTGGCTTCCTTTAAATTCCATTTAAAAATCTTATTGCATTTTAAACTTTAGCACCACTGGGTCCAGTGTGGTGGTAAAGAAGTGCAGGTCACAGGATTGTGGCTATAGAAACAGGGTTCCAGACAACAGGGAAAAAAATTATCTGAACAAATTTAATTCGTGAAAGTCAATTATGTATCAGGCTTAAAGGAGAAACAAAACAAAAGTCCCTATTCTCAGGGACAATTCTACCCAAGGCAAGCACAAAATAAACCAGTAAACACTGGAACACTAGTCATACCTGAGGAATTTTAGTGGACTGTCCAGAATGGGCCTGAGTGTGGTGATGTGCCAGCTAAAAACACTCCTGGAATATTAGATTGATTCAATAGAATTATAGTAGCCTACATTTCTTATCTAAGCTGACAATTCTGGGCAATACAGCATTTCTACTTACATGAGGTTCTAAATAAGACCTCGTAATTAATAAAATAAAAAAACAAACAAACAAACAAACAAACAAAAAAAAAACACACCTGTCTATAAGCTTGAGGGAAGCAGTGTGAGATAATGGATAGAGAGGCTGGCCTTTGAATCAGGAGAACCTGGGTTCAAGTCCTATTAGGTGATGAGTAAAGTCCCTTAAACCTTTAAGTACACTTCAAACTCAATTATAGATGTCTTTATCCTGGGAATCACGAACCTGTATAGATGTCTTATAAGTTTTGATACCTGCTTTGGAATATGATTGGTTTAGTGTTACTACTGGGCTTATATCCCAAAGAGATTAAAGGAGGGAAAGGGACCCACATGTGCAAAAATGTTTCTGGCAGCCCTTTTTGTAGTGGCTAGAAACGGGAAACTGAATGGATGCCCCTCAATTAGAGAATGGCTGAATAAAATTGTGGTATATGAATGTTATGGAATATTATTGTTCTGTAAGAAATGACTAACAGGATGATTTCAGAAAGGCCTGAAGAGACTTACATGAACTGATGCTGAGTGAAATGAGCAGAACCAGGAGATCACTATACACTTCAACAACGATATTGTATGAAGATGTATTCTGATGGAAGTGGATATCTTTAACATAGAGAAGATCCAATTCAGTTCCAGTTGATCAATGATGAACAGAAACAGCTACACCCAGAGAAAAGAACACTGGGAAAGAAGTGTAAAATGTTTACACTATTGTCTTTCTACCCAGGTTACTTATAACTTCGGAATCCAATTCTTACTGTGCAACAAGAAATTTGGATTTACACACATATATTATATCTAGGATATACTGTAACACATTTAATATATATGGGATTGCCTGTCATCTAAGGGAGGGAGTAGAGGCAGGGAGGGGAAAATTTGGAAAAGTGAATACAAGGGATAATGTTGTAAAAAAAATGCATATGTATTGTCAAAAAAAATGATAATTATAAAATTAATAAATTATTTTTAAAAACCCAATCAATTCTGATGGCCATGGCTCTCTTCAACAATGAGATGATTCAAACCACTTGTTCAATGATGAAGAGAGTCATCTACACCCAGAGAGAGGACTATGGAAAATGAGTTTGGGCCACAAAATAGCATTTTCATTCTTTCTGTTATTATTTGCTTGTATTTTTTGTTTTCCTTCTTAAGTTTTTTTTTTCTTTCTTTCTTGATCCAATTTTTCTTGCAACAAGATAGCTGTATAAATATGTATACATATATTGGATTTAACATATATTTTAGCATATTTTACATGTATTGGACTACCTGCCATCTAGGGGAGTGGGTGAAGGGAAGGAGGGGAAAATTTGGAATAGAAGGTTTTGCAAGGGTCATTGTTGAAAAATTACCCATGCATAGGTTTTGTAAATAAAAAGCTACGATAAAAACAAAACAAAACAAACAAACAAAAAAGAATATGACTGGTTTCTTTTGTGATCCAGTATTTTACTTTATTCTTTTAAAAACATTATTCTGCTGACAGGTCTATAGGCTTCACCATACTGCTAAAGGATCAAACAGAAAAAAGCAAGAACTCTTTCTCCTAAGCCTCTTGTGCTGCTTTTGAAAGCTGGTATGGTGAGTCTGAAGCATTGTCTCCCTTTCAAATGTCATATAATGATGCAATTAATAGGTAGTCAAGCCTAACACTGGACTCATCCATTGGATATCTCCTATCAATTTCTGAAAGTCATTTAAGGTGTTTAGCTTCTCTGTTCTTAAGGAAAGTTTTTGTACTGTAAGCACCTTAGGCTATACTTCATATCCTAAATGTTGAAAAGGAGCATGTCTTTGAAATTTTCCTGGAACTATATGCAATTTGTAGCTCCTTAGTGTTTCTACGGTCTTTTGTAGACATGCTTCTAACATTTGCTCCTATTGCTTAGATATCCCAAAATATCATCCATGTAATGTAATAACATTACTTTAGGAAATGCTTTTCTTACTGTAATAAGAGCAGCAGCTACATACATTTGACACATAATAGAGCTATTTTTCATTCCCTGTGGCAAAACTATCCATTCATATCTTTTATGAGGCTCAGCTAAGTTAACACTGAGCACAGAAAAGATTTGCCTTTTCATATCCTTTTTATCTAGAGGGATAGAATAGAAACAATCCTTAACCCAAAGAGGCCATTCCCTAGGCAATTGAGCAGGAGATGGAAGTCCAGTCTGGAGAATTCCCATTGTCTCCATCTGTTCATTTACTTTTCTCAAATCAGTCAACATCCTCCATTTTCCAGATTTCTTTTTTATGGCAAATGCAGGGGAATTCCAAGGACTTAGAGAAGGTTGTAAGTGTCCTTATTCAACTTGCTCCTGTACTTTATCTAATAAGGCTTGAATTTTTTCACTTTCTAAGATGTCTCTTCCCCACAGATTGATGGGGATGTTTTTCAACTACAAACTCGTGTTTCACCTTCAAATGTTCATCTCAATGGGGTAGCACTAACATTAGCGGCTATTGATCCTCCTATGACAGACATATAGGTTTCTGCCTTAATTTATAGCCAATGACTGGGCCAACTAGCACCTCTAATGACTGTATGATCTGCACCCATGTCTACCAACCCTTTCAATGGTATTCCATTTACATAGATAGTGAGCATAGGATGATCAGCTGTAACAGCTGGAGTCTAGAATATTCCTGGGTTCTGTTGTTGGGAGTCAAAATCTGGATAAATATCACTGAATTGAATTTCAGGAGTCTGTCTCCTAATTTTTCTGGCATCTCTGCCATAATATTTCTAGTCTTTTATTTGTCTTATTTTCAAGATTCCTCTTTTTCTTCTGACAGCCTCACTGATTCTTCTTTTTCATTTTCTTTTCCATTTTCTTTTCCCATATTTTCTTTTGCTTCTCCAACTCTTGCATTTGCTTCTCATAATTCTGCCTCATTTCTTCTCTTTCCCTCTCAAACTGCTTCTTGTAGCATTGCTGATTAGTCTCTCTTTCTTTCTGGAGGAGTGCTTCCACAGATTGACACACTTTGTTGGGATAGTGAGTGCACCCATTATATTGCACCATGTTTTCAACCATGTTCATCAGTTCTGAAATCTGAACATCTCTCTGGACTCCTCTGGCATTATTATCAAATGCACAACATCGGTGTTCACACTTCAACTCCCTGAAATAAGAGTTGTTAATAGTTTTTAAGTAATCCTGTAGGCTTTCTTCTTCCCAATTATCTTTCCTAGTGAATAATCAAAAACTTCACTGCTTCAGCTCCTATAATTTTATAAAGTTTATATTTTATAAATGGTTGCCTTTTCCTCTTGAATGAAACAGATCACTTGTAGCATCCGGAACATAGCATGTGGTCCTAGAGAGGATAGTATCATGAATAGTATCATTATTTCATTCAGATTTTTTTGCCCCTTACCATGAGTCAAAAATGCCTGGAGTATCAATAACACAACTGTCCTTTCCATTCCATGTGGTTGTGGCTTTCTTGCTAACCTTGGTGGCTGATCCTCCTGAACACTTGAATTCAAACTCTCTCCTGCCCAGTAGGGTGTTTCCTGTTGCACTTTTCCCAGAACCTATTTTCCCCATAAGGACAATTCTGTATTCTGGTTGCTTTGAGTCTCTTTCACCATTGTTTGGTACTGTAGGATACCAGAAAGAATTAGGCTGGATATTGTAGGTGATTATAATAAAACCTTGCTCAGAAATCTCAGCATGACAAGGAACTGACCCTTTGGTTCTTGAAGAATATAAAACTGAGACAGGTCCTAAAAATCTGGGCAAACTTTGAGTATGGTCTAGCTCTCTATTGTCCTAGTGAAATTCACATATCTTGTCAACAGAAAGAAGACCATTCTTCTATAGAATAAAATGAATGAATTACTATTGTTTGCTGCACAATAGACGTATGCATATATGCATTTATAGATAATAGTATTATACATAGTTATATTAATCACTGAGGTCTTTTCCTTCATGTTAGGATCTTTTTATGATATGGGAGCTTATCCTTCCCTTCCCTAAAGAATCTGAATTATTATTTCAAAGTTAGACTTCTTTCAGAGGAAAGCAATAAACACCTCCAATCAGAAGGCCTTTGATTTTTGTTTGAGAGTAGCCATCCTGCTACTCTATGGCTACTTGTAGCCATCTTAATTTTCTACCATCTTGTTTGCCTAAGTCATTTTGATTTAATGAAATTAAAGCTTTTTACACTAATAAAACTAAATTCAAATGAAATTATAAGGAAAGCAGGAAACCAGAAAATAATTTTATAGCTAGTTCCTCTGATAGAGGTCTCATTCCTCAGATAAAAAGATAATTATATCAAATTTATAAAAATAAGAGCTACTTCCCAATTGAGAAATGGTCAAAAAAGGGAAAAGAACAGAAAATTTTCAGAAGAAGAAATCAAAACCATCAAAAGGCATATAAAAATGTGTTATATTACTAATAATTAGAGAATTGTAAAATTTAAAAAACACTGAGGTGCTATTGCACACCTATCAGATTAGCTAACATGACAAAAGAGGAAAATGTCAAGTATTGGAGGAAATATGGATGAGTAGGGCACTAATGCACTGTTGGTGGAGCGATGAACTGGTTCAATCATTATGGAGAACAGCTTGGACCTATGTCAAAGGGTTATATCCTTTGAGTTAGTACTATAATAACTACAAGGTCTATATGCTAAAGAGATCAAAGGAAAAGGAAAGGGACCTATGTATAAGAGATTATAGCAGCATGTGTGTGTGTGTGTGTGTGTGTGTGTGTGTGTGTGTGTGTGTATGGATGGATGGATGTGGTGAAAGAGAAGTAGAAATTTAGAGGATAATCATCAATTATGAGAATGGTCTGAACAAGTGATACCATATGATTTGATGGAATACGATTGAATGAAATGAAATGATAATGGGGATGAGTTGTTTCAGAAAACCTGGAAGACTTGTCTGAATTGATGCATAGTGGAATGGACATCACCATAAAAACACTGTCTGGAGTAACAGCAGAATTGTAATGCTGACAATGTAAAAGAATTGAGCTATTCTCATCAATCCAACAATCCATGACAATTCCAAAGGTCTCCTGTTGAAAAATGTTATCCTCTCCAGAGAGAGAACCAATGAACTCTGATTACAGGTACATGTACATGATTTAAGGTATTGAAGAAGGAAGAAAATTTGGAATTCAAAAGAAAAAATAAATTTTAAAAAAGATAAATAAAAATAAGAAAAAGTTAACAAAATAAATAGCAATACAATAAAATAGAAAAAGAGAGTTTATTCTCTCACCCCTCTAGATTGTAAGTTAACATTTCAAGTGTTAGGAGAAGTGCCTTGGACTGTTTTCACAAGTGAGGAATCAGAGATTTATAGAGATGCTCACATTGTTTTAAAATATGGGATTCTACATCTGACCTTGGCCTTCTTCCCCTTTCTTAGAGCAAGAGATTTGCCATAGCAGCAAATGAGTCTTGTTCAAGATATAGCTTTGGGATGTCAATAATGAGTCTCCCATCACAGCCCTGACAGTGTGGTCTTCTGCCTTATAGGTCCTGCTGTGTCATTGCTTTTGAGCAAGCCACTTTTTTGATTGCAAAGCAAGCTGGAGATAGGGGCTACTCTCACCATATTCCCTGAGTTCTCCCTGGCTATAGAGAACTTATCATAATGTAAAGTTATACAATTTTTCCAGACTTTAGAATTATCCTTTTTAAAATTTCTTATTTTTAAATTTTAATTTATCAAATAAAACAAACATTTGCATAATATAGTATAATAAAAATATGATTGCAATGTAACTAGAAAGCTATTATGTACAACTTGCTATTCTTTTAAATATATCATAATGTTATCAAAAAAATTTTTTTCTTTTTTTATTTCTTTCTTTTCCCAACTCACCCCTTTTCTCCAGAAATAGTAACCATTAGGTAGAAACAAACACACACACACACACATACACACACACACACACACACACACACACACACACACACACACAATGTTATTCTATAAATGCTTTTATTTATCAGTTCTTTCTCTGGATGCAGATAGCATATTCTTTCCTATGACTGTTTAAAGCTAATTTGGATATTTATAATGTTCACAATTTAAGTTTTAAGGATGCTTTAAAAAACATTGTTATTGCTGTATACAATGTTCTCCTGATTTTGGTCATTTCACTTTTCATTTTTTCATGTAAGTCTTTCCATGTTTTTTGAAGATCGTTGAGCTCATCATTTCTTATTGCACAATACTATTTCATTACAATCACTTGTTCAGCCATTCCCTAATTGTTGGGCCTCTCTCCACAAGGAGAATTGCTATAAACATTTTAGAACTATAAATTTTTTTTTCTTTCCTATCTGTCATTTTGGAAATAGACCTAGTAGTGGCATTGCTGGGTCAAAAGATAGGCATTTTAATAATTCCACATTG
Organism: Sminthopsis crassicaudata; assembly: GCF_048593235.1. Classification (NCBI taxonomy): domain Eukaryota; kingdom Metazoa; phylum Chordata; class Mammalia; order Dasyuromorphia; family Dasyuridae; genus Sminthopsis; species Sminthopsis crassicaudata. The sequence goes on along the minus strand of NC_133621.1, from coordinate 91,325,475 downwards.
TTTTCCATAATGACCAGATTATTTTACAATTCTATCAACAATAAACTTTTTCCCACATCTCTGCAATATTTGTCTCTTTTTTCTTCAATAGTATTAGCCAATCTATCTCAGGGTTCTTTTAATTTGCATTTCTTTAATCAATAATGATTTAGTACATTGTTTTCATGTGACCAGGAAGTGTTCTGCTTTCTTTATTGGAAAAATTCCTGTTCATATTCTTTGACCAAAATTTATTAATTGTTTCTTATTTATTTTTTGGCTAGATTTATCTAGTTCTGCAAGGGGAAGATTAAAGTCTTCCATTATTATAGCATTACTATCTAGCTCTATCTGTAATTCATGTAACTATTCTTTTAAAAATTTATGCTTAGCTTCTCTGTTAAGATGATACCAGATCTGAGTCTCAGAGCAAGAGAGGGATGCTTAGTAATCAAATAAGATCACACCACAGGTGAATTAAAATTGAAGTGTGAAAAAGTATTCTTTTTCTTTGTGAAACCTTAAGTAGGCTTTGCTATATTTTACTGTTTCCAATGGGATTCTTCCAAAAGTCAAGGAAAATTGAATTCTTTGCCTGATCTTTGGTCTTTTAATAATTATTTAAAAGAAAACAAAAGAGTAACGGATGGTTACATATCTGAAAGGTTAATCAAGGCCAGGGCCTTTCCAGGCCAAGTCACATATTATTCAAAGTGGCACATGGACCTTTGACAACACTGGAAAGCAGTTCTTGGCTTGAAACTGCCTGTTTTCTCTGGCTTGAAAGGTATAATTCTACTTAGACCATCTTCAGTTGATCTGGCTTCATCCTGCATCTTGTTTGGACTCCTGATTCAGTGGCATTTGTCAAAGAATTGCCCAAGAAAAGCTAGATGACAATCCAACTCCTAGGAGTGAGGTAAGAAACTTTTGTCATTGAAGTATATTCACTCATTAGTGATGCATACACCACACTGTATGGAACACTTTGTACTTCTTGCTTTTTTGGTTTTGATTTCAAGAATTAAAAGGAAAAAATATCCAAAAAAATTTTAATTAAATTTTATCCTTTTGGAGAGAGCCATATGTATCCAAAGAGAGGACTATGGAGACTGAATGTGGATCACAACATAGTATTTTCATCTTTTTTATTGTTCTTTGCTTGCTTTTTTTCCTCATTTTTCCCCTTTTTCATTTGATTGTTTTTGTGCAGCATAATAAATGTGGAAATATGTTAAGAAGAATTGCGCATTTTTAACCTATGAATTACTTGCTGTCTAGGACAGAGGGTGGAAGAAGGGAGAGGAAAAAATTTGGAACACTAAGTTTTGCTAGGATGAATGTTGAAAAATATCTTTGTATTGTATTTTGAAAACAAAAAGCTATTATTAAAAAAATTTAAAGTACAGATGTTAAAAAATAAAGTAAATAAAATAAAAATGTATCCTTTCTTATTCCTCCAGCAAAACTACAGTTTCTTCTGGCTCTTCTTTCAAGTCCCCACGGATCAAGCATGTATTGTAAATATTCAACAACCTGCTTTTGGAAGGGAGGAATGTGCCTTTGATATACTTTCAAGTTTAATCTGCATAATGAACATTTTCTTCATGATTTTGTAGAGTCGATATAAACAAAAGGAGAATAATTCAAATCCAGATTTGAAGTTCTTGAAAATTTGGCTGTGGGGAGCTAGTGAGAGCTGGCTCTAATGCAGACCTCTGCCAGGCACAAAGGCACAAACTTTTAAAAGCTTTATCTAATTCAGTGTCTGATAAATTGATAAAATTCACAATAAGACTAGGAACAGTTTATTTGAGGATAATTCTTATCCTAGTGGAGGATTCTTATCCTAGTGGAGGATTTACTTATCCTTCCTTAGGAGAAGGAAAGTTTAAAAAATCCAATGTTTTTGTGTATGAAGTGAGACAGAATAGAGAAAAATGGCCAGAGTACCTCCCAGAATGGTCAGAGGAAGGAAAGAAACCTTAACTGGATCTCTTCCTTTGGGAAAAGACAAGTAAATCTTCTTTCAGGATGATAATGTAGCTAGAGGATACCCAGAGAAAGCCATGCTTACCCCCCAAAGAAATATGTAATAGTGAAATTATTTTTAGAATAGGTATTAGGGACAAGAAAAGGCAAGGGGACCTTTTTGAGAATAATCTAAGGCTTGCCTTTAAATTGTGACACTCAGGATACCATCTTCTCTGACAAAGATTTATGAGATGGCTTCCCATTTTGGGGTCATGTCTTTGTTTATAGGTTCCTGTTTTCCATACTGGAGACCCAAACTTCCATCAATAGTGATCCTGATTTGATGGGTTAGGAGATGGGTTGGTTACTTCCTTCAGATTTGCTCATCAAGTACAACTTTCCTCTCACCCCTGTGTGCTCAAGAACAGCCCTCATAGATTTGACAAAGTATGAAAGAATAATCATTCACCTGAGGAGAGTTTGTTTTCTAGGAATTAATCCTGAGGCTCTTGAAGGAAGTCAGGACTCACATCATACAAGTACTTCACCCTAACTCAATATGAGCCAAAGTTAAGATTGTAAACAAGCACAAAAACAAAGCAAAGCGCCTGAGAAGGTATCCGCCCAATGAGATGCACCTGGCCAATCCCAGAATTGTAGTTTTACCAAAATGAATAGTCTTCTCCCCTCCTCAGCATAGAGCTAATCTTTGGGGTTAATGTGGAAGTGTGCCTGGAGATTGGGTGTTTGTAAATAGCAGTTCAATGGAAAATGAAACTGTTTTGACCAAGGACCACCCATTTCCTGAAAACAGGGAGATTTAGAAAGATGTCCAAGGTCATGTAAGTGGGTGTGCTCCTGCCTGCTGAGCTCTTTACAGTCATTAAGCATCCTAAATTGAGGAACTGGGAGAAAAAGGGATTTTTACTAGGCATAAAACCTTCCTCTGGATTAATATGTAACTACCTCTTAATTATTAGGCCAATGGATTAACTAAACCTTTACTCACTGGCTATCTCTTTCTGTCTCCCTTGCTACCTACTTAACCTTCCTACCATTTTCCTGCTTGCTAACTTGGTCATTACTTTCTTTTTTAAAAATTGTCTAAAATTGTTATTTATTTTTAATTTATGGAACAAAGTAAGATTTTCATAATATAGCATAATTTTTTAAAAGTGCACATGAAACAGCAAGTCTATTATGTACAATTTGCAACTTCTATTAAATATATAATACAATTATGTAAATTACATTAATTTTCTCTTTGTTCTAACCACCCCATCCTAGAAATGGCCAAAATTCAGCACAAACATATACACATATGTAAAATCATTCTATACATGCTTCTATTTACCAGTTCTTTCTTTGGATGCAGACAGCATCTTTCTATGACTTTTGTAGTTAATTTGGACATCTACAGATATAATTTATATATTCATATATATAATAAATTATTTATTAATTTAATTAATAATTAATTGTATGTTGTATATTATAATTAATTAAATTGATAATTTATATATAAGTCAATTTGAGTAAATAACTTATTTACTCAAAATCATTCTTAAAGCTATATTGTTGGTACTATATGCAGTGTTCTCTTGATTCTGCTTATTTTGCTTTTCATTTTTTCATGCAAGTCTTTTCATGTTTTTTCTAAGATCATTGGGCTCATCATTTCTTAAAGCACAGTAGTATTCCATCACAATTATACACCACAACATTCCCCAATTAATGAGCATCCTACAATTTCCACCTCTTTGCCATCAAAAGGAAAAGCTGCTATAAATAACATATAGATTCTTTTCCTTTTTCCTTAATCATATTTGGATTGAGTATTATGAGGTCAAAAAGTATAGGCATATTGCTTTTCCAAATGGTTGGATCAGTTCACAATTCCACTGTGAGATGCCAGTCGTATGTTGCAGTGTCATCTCTGAAAGACCATCTCCAAATCAAGCAAAGGCATTTATTTGACATAACAAGCTACGAGAACTCCTACTCTTAACCGTAAATTATGAAGAAGTTACTGCTCGTCACAGAAATTTTCCATGAAGTTGTAATTACTGGTCCAGACAAAAAAAAAAAAAAACAAAAAAAAAACCCAAAAACTTATTATGTAATGCTGGAGAAACTAAAGCAAGACAGAGATTTGTTTTTAATATTTTAATTATGAAGAGTTTAGCCTAGCCAGTCAAATGGGACTCATGTCCAAAATTCATTCAACCATGAGCAACTAAGTCAGGGAACTTATATAGCTACAATCTCATAGGGGAAACAAAGGCAGATAAGGGGGGAGGGGGAGAACACTGGGTGAGCAGACAAGCCATAGTTCCAGGAAATGATCATAACTAAGTCCTGACAAGACAAAGGTCAAAATAAGAAGGTCAGGGCAGGAGACAGCAAGGTAAGGGGCAATATTTAAGTGAAGGGGGGATTATCCCAGCAAGGATTGAGATAATGCATCTGGACTTTTATGATACAATGGAATATAAAGTGGCCAGAGCTCAAAGTTTTAATTTTCTCAGTCCTAATGGCAAGGGGGTGTATGGCCATAATAATTTTATTCAGGGCATAGCATAATAATTTTAATAATTCAGGGCATTACAATTATGGGCTCAATTGTCCAAAAAAGCTAATAAAATCTTAAGAGTTTATCACTAGATAACAATGCTACATAGAGGAATTTGAGAGGGAGAGGTAAGAAATCAGAAAGAAATATAAAAGGTTAATGGAACAGAAAGAAATAGAGAACTGAGGTTGAGAAGTCAAATAGCTGGCAAGGAGAAAAGGCCAAAAGAAAGAAATCATTGAATGAAAAGATGTAGAAAGAGTTAGAAGTATAAAAGCAGGAATACAGGAGGGAATATCATGGGGTTGGAGAGGAGCCTGAAAATGATCAGGAAATCTTTGATTCATCTTTAACTTATTGCATTATTGGGAGCATTATTTATTTATCTTTGAAAAATAAGATTAAAATTCATTTCAGATTGTCCCCCAACCAGAACTGTTTGATTAATAGTTTAAACTCTGGGCTGCACTCATGAGATCTACAATTTTAAAAGAATGCAAAGCTCTTGAGACCACTCTATTTTTTTTTTCTTTTCTTTTCTTTTTTCTTCTTTTTTTGATGAGGCAATTGCACAGGGTCACAGAGATAGGAGGTATTAAGTGTTTGAGGCCAGATTTGACACTCAGGTCCTCGTGACTTCAGAGCTGCTGCCACTGCACCACCTAGCTGCCCCCACACTTGCAAAAAAGCAACAACAACAAAAAAAAAGTACGAAATATAAAAAGAAAGAAAAGGAAAAAAAATCTTTTCTTCATATTTTTTTTTCTTTTACTTTTTTTCCTAAATTTTAAAATATTCTCACTCAATCTTCAAATCTATTATAATGATTATGTCATTTATTGATGATGTTTAAGTAATTGGCTATATGTGTTTTCTCTAAGATTTCATTTTCATATGGGTGTCAACTTTCAAGTGCCTCTAAATATATATATATTTAAATAACTTTATCTTTCAGGTCATCTAGTTCCTTTGCAGGCAAGCCTCAAACCCATCAGCGAGTTATGGGGATGTCTATGCCAAGCAAGTGAAGACATCCCTCAGAGAATGGGCAATTTTATGCTGATAGTAACAATCCAAAGTACTTTATGATGCCCTACAAGTTATTTACTGGCCAAAGACACATGTACATCTCAAATACTTAGCTGTATTGGAACCATATTGATTGATTAGTGATAAGGACAAAATCCTGGAGAGATTCTGAATACTTCCCTAGTGTTTTCAACAGACCATCAACAATTAGTGTTCAAGCCATTGACCATATACCTCAAGTTGAAGTCAAACCCTCTCCAGATGAATTTCCAACTGAAAAAAGAAGTTTTTGGAGGCCACTAGGCTCCTCTCATGTGCCAAAGTGCCTGTGATAATTCTATTTCAACTGAGATTTACAAGAAATGGGTCCACTACTCATACAAAAGCTGACTAAAATGTAGGTTACATGGCAAGAGAAAGTTATTTCCCAGTGGTTCAGGGACACCTCTACTATCCATCTCTACAAAGGACAAGGAAATAGGTTGTCCTGACAATCACAGAAGGAAGAGAACTCTCTCTTAGTCACTAGAGCAAGATTTTTGCTAGAATTCTCTTTAACAGATTAATCCTTCATCTGGATGATGGTGCCACTGTGGCTTCAGAAAGGGTAGAGGAATGGTTGATAAGGTGTTTGCTGCATAATAACTCTAGGAGAAATGCCAGAAGCAAAACAGAGGTCTGTATACAATATTCATTGATCTGATCAAGACCTCTGATACTATCAGTCCCAAAAGTTCAACAATATTGTTTGCCAGTTCCATGATCATATGCTTGCACAAGCTCTGATAATGGACTATGCTCTTCTGCTTTCCCAATCATTCATGGCTTGCTTTCTTTTCTATCCACCCACCTTTTCCTAAAGTCCAGTTAAAGAAAAACAAACCCACTATCACAAACATATATAAACAAGTAAAACAAATTTCCTCAAAGGCCATTTCCAAAACATATCTCCTAATCGATGAACTATGAGTGCAGATGGAGCACACTTCTTTCATTTTCTTTGATTTTCTTGTTTTGTTTTGTTTTGTTTTTTTTGCAATATGGCTAATACAGAAATGTTTTGCATTATTTCATATATATAATTGATATATCAATGCTTCATGAGTGAGGGCATGGTTAGAGAATGAGAAAATTTGAAATTTGATTTTTAAAAATGAATGTTAAAAATAAGCAAATAAGTGTAAAACATATCTATCTTTCTATTTATTTATCTTACCAATTTCTGAAGTCTCAGTCCTTCACCACTTTAATAAGACAGAGGTAATATGTTTTATCACCAATTCTTTGGAATTGTGGTTAGCCATTACACTAATCAGTTCCTAAATCTTTCAAAGTTGTTTTTCTTTATATTTTTTGTTACTGTATAAATTGTCTTTCTAGTTCTCTTCATTTCATTATGCATCAATTCATGCAAATATTTCTAGATTTCTTTGAAACCAATTCTTTCATCATTTCTTACAGGATATTATATTCTATCACATTTAAATACTTTTAACTTGTTCAGCCATTCCTCAGCTTGATGAGAACTAGATAAGGAGTACCTAAATGAAGTTAGGTTTAATTGAGGTCTAGTGGCAGGTTCAAGGTACAGGGAGTCAAATTGAGCTCCCCTGCAGCCCCTTTGGATTCGGCGCAAGGATACAGAGTCTAGTAGTGGTGCAAGAGTCCTCTGTAAAGGAATTTACAGACCTGAAAACCTAGATGGATAAAAGGTTTATTGTGAGGTTTAGAAGTAAAATTTAGTTAGTAAAGTTGAGGGTAGAGATAAGAGGGCACTGGAACTACAGGTCGATGGGCAGAAACCCTTGACATGGCCGGCGTAAGGATGCCATGTTTGGGATCTCTGCAAAGAGTGGACTCCAGTTTGGCCCTTTTTATAATAGGGGTCTTTTGATAATCTGAAGGGGCTAATGGGTGGAGTCCCAGGTTGACTTCTGGTTTGAGCTTCAGTTAAGGTTAGAATTTGAATAGAATTCAATGGGTTTTTAGATAAGGAGGAAACTGTTTGTGCTTGGGGTGGGGATTGGGAAACCTGAGCAGATCATTAGAATGGAGGCTGGGGCAGCCCAAGTTGGCTCAGATCAGATGGGACTCTCAAGAGAGAAGTAATTTTTGCAAAGAGACATTTTCTGAAGGCTTACTTTAGACAGAAATAGAACAATAGAACAGAATAGGCAAGACCACTTGAGTTTGTATATGAAAAGATACATCCCCTGGATAGACTTCAGAGGGTTCCAGAGGGTGTGGGACCATTTAGGTTTGTATAAAAAAAGAGTCTTTCTCTGGAGGTACTTCCTGGTTCCAATGATTGTAAGACCATTTAAGTTTGTATAACTTTTTGTAATTTCTAGTTCTTTGCCACCATAAAGAGAGCTGCTGTAAACATTTTAGAATATAGAGATACTTTTTCTTTTTCCCTAATCATCTTTGGAAATAAACTTGTTAGTGATATTACTGGGTCAAGTAATAGATAGTTTAAAAACTTTTAGGAATAATTCTAGATTGCTTTCCACAATTAATGAGGGAAAGGAAAGGGAGAACCCCATTTGTCGGCGCATAGATAGTAAAATAATCCCATGAGGTGTAGTGTCCCCTGTAAATGAATGTACAGGCCCGAAAACCTAAATTGATAAATAAAAGGTTTATTGTAGAAATTTGTAAGTAAAGTTCAGTTAGAAAGATGCCAGGGCCAGAGGTGGCCGCTGGGCAGGCAGGAACCCTTACATGGTCAGAAGGATACCATGTGTTGGTGGGGAGGGCTCCTACAAAGAGAGGGCTATGCTTGGCTCTTTTATACCTAAAAGATGATCCCAAGTTCTTGGTGGGCTTTTCAGTTAGCTCAGATCAGGTGAGGGCTGGGGAAAGCTGAGCAGATAGTGGGGCTGGGCCCGGATATTCAAAAGGGTGCTTTTGACCAGGATTTGTGAATCAAGGTTAGCCATGGGGGTTGGGCAGTCAGAGAGGAATCTTAAAGGGACCTCAATCCCCATCACAATGATTGGATGATGAATTCATAACTCCAACAACAATGAATTAGTGTCCCATTTTTTCCAATAACTTCCAATGTTTGTCACTTTCCATTTCTATCATTTTAGCCAATCTGATAGGCATAAAATGATATCTCAAGATTACTTTAATTAGCATTTCTCTAGTCAATAATGATTTAGAGGACTTTTTCATGTAATTGAAATTTTTGATTTCTTCATTGGAAACCTGACTCTTCATTTTTACTTTTACTTATAAGGGATAGCTTTCTAGGAAAGAGCAAGAAGGGATACATTTGGAAGTAAAGCTGAGATAAACAACAGATATCAATTAAAACTGAAAATTTTAAAGAAGAGAGAAAAATACCTGGTCGTATTCTTTGACCAGTTATGTATTATTAGGGAATGATTGTTATTCTCATTCATTCATTGTATCAATTCCCTATAGATTTTGAAAGTCATCAAGTCAACAAGAATGAGCTAAGCACTTACTATGTATTAGATGAAGAGGTCAAAAGAGATAGCCCCAGACACAAATGATTAACAGAGAAATTCTTGTCTTAGAAGAGGTTAAAGGAGATAACTTGAGACACAAATAATTAACAGAATTTTACATCCTTAAGAGAAATTCTTGTCTTATTTACAAGTCTCTCCGGAGCCTCTTTGATATACAAACATCTCTATATCCGAAGGAAGCAGAAAAGTCCTTTTCAAATAAAAACTCTGTTTTATGATTTTGCTCATGTATAAAATGAACCTCCAAAATCCTATTCTTTGCAAATTGGCCTCTTGTCTTGAAGCCTCTTTGTACTGACCCTGCAGCTTTCCCTTTCTAATCAATAAAGATTTTGTTTTAGCAAAGCATTGGGTAGCGAATTCATTTGCTAAACCAGCCTTGGTACTTTGGGAAGGAGAAGGGACAGAGGTAATCAGACAACCAGAAAAGACTGACCCTTCCTGGCTTAGAGCCTCAGTTTCATCATTATTAGGTACTAGTCTAAGGTCTAGAAATACCAAGAAAGGCCAATAAAGTCCCTGCTTTCAAGGAGCTCACATTCTCATGGAAAAGACATGCAGACAACTCTAGATCTACCACATATATTCAGGAAAAATAGGAGGTAATCTCAGAGAGAAGGCACCAGTAGTGAGGTGGCAGGAGTGAGTTATACCATAAAAAGACTCTTATAAAAGGCAGGCTTTGAGCATTATTTTGGGAGAAACCAAGAAAATTAGGAGACTTAAGGAGACAAGAGAGTATTCTAAGAAAGAGAGAGAGATAGTGCTTACTTGAAATTTTGACCACCTGGCCTTTGTTAATATCCAAGGCCTATGTTGTTGGTTTTTTTTTAAATAAAGAGTTGTTATTGATTTCTTTTGTTTTTATCATCCCCTTAGTTTCCCCCACTATTCCTCTTTCTCCCCATCTTAGAGAGTCATCTAATTTTTTAAAGACAAAAAAAGAAAAGAAGAAAAAAAAAAAAAAACAAACTCACTGATCAATACATTGAAAAATAAGCTATGTATAACACTTGTGGGCTACCTGCTTCTGCAAAAGGTTGAGGTGATTGTATCTAAACTAAATGTTCTTTCAAAGCAAATCACCTACCCTGTAGGACTTCTACACCTGATCTTTCCCACACTCTTTAAGATTCATAGTTATTAGTTGGAAGGTGGTACATGTCCATTCTTCCTTTTTCTGAGGCTGGTGGATTGCTTGAGTTCAGAAGTTCTGAACTTCAGTAGGGATAAAGTTGATCAAGTGTCATGTTAAATTCAGTATTAGTAGGGTGAGTGCCCTGAAAAGTAGGGGGCCACAAGACTGCCTGAGGAAAGGCAAACACCCCAAGACAAAAAAAAAAAAAAAAAAAAGGAACGGATTAAAATTTTGGTACTGTTCCAATGAATGGGCAAGATCAATTACCAAAAAAAAATAAAAGATTCATGGTAAAATTGAAATGTAGAAATATTTTTAGCTTCATGACATTGGTTAAATTTCATAGATCATTCCCCTTTGGGAGCAGAAAGACAATGTGCAGCAAGAATAGTACAGAGACTCCAAGGAGAATAGAATCTCATAGATCTTCATGAATCTGGCTTCACAAGGTTAATTAAAATCTAATTCTGGTTTTAGAAAATACTAAAAACATGTCTTGTTCCACAAAGCAGGGCGGGGGAAATAAACTGAAAAGTGAAACTAGACATTTATGGGAACACACCCTTTATTTTTGAAAGGCATTTCCTGACATTACAAAGATTTTGTGAGATCAGATATTAACTGTTTTAAGTCATATATACTTTCTTTAAAGATCTTTTGTGCAATAGCCCAGAATATTTCAAGGCTGAAAAGGTTCTTAAAGGATTTTTTTTTTTTTTTCAGGAAGATCAGCATTCTCTTTTTGAATGTGAAGTCAATTTTTTTTGAAGTGGACTGTTAGCATGATACAGTGGGGATAAGAAGAGATTTGCTAATCACAAATGCTGCTTATCTCTGAAGACCACTGAAGGACATGGAATTGCTACAATATAGTGAAAAGAATATGGGAGTCGGAAAACCAAAGTTCAAATCCTCTTTGTGACATTTTCTGCCTGAGTGACTGTAGGCCAGTGATTTAACTTTTCTACACTGATGAAATGATCCCTAAGGTTCCCTTCGCACTTTATATGACCCTATGTGCTTCAGAAGCAAGACATTGGAAAATGCTATAGGTCCTTCTCCCTCTCTCCATGTGGATAGAACTTGTTTCTCTGAAGATAGAGCTAAGGTAAGTCTGACTATTTTCTCCCTTGGGGACAAATCTAGATCAAATAGATTACTGAATGACAGGAATATTGAATGAAATCTCCCAAAGGCAGTGTATTTCAAAAGGGAGCATCCATTATGGACAACAGGGAAATACAATTAACTGTATTTTCAGGATGGAAAGAACCAATCATAGAATCAAATGTAGGGTTTTCTACCAATCTCTCCATGGAGAGCTCCCTGTCTACTCCAGATGAGCCTTTTTCTCCAATTTACCAAGCTCAAAGTCTCTAGGGACATTGAGCAGTGAGGTGACTTAGCCAGGAAAGAATTTTTGGGGGACATATTTCTGTCCACTACACTATCCTATCTCTTGGGCTGTAGAGGCAACTAGAGCTCATAAAGAAAAGGATCTGAGTTTGAATCTCAGCATTATTTGAACCTCTCAGTCTCAATAGGAATAATAATAACACCAATCTTAAAGAGTAGTTATGAGAACCAAATGAGACAATATACAATGCTTTGTAAGCTTTAAAGCATTATATATATGCTAGATATCCTTTCCCCAGATGACTTAATATTTTGTTTCCTCCCAATTACATGTAAAAACAATTTGTAACATTCGTTTTTTTGAAAATTTTGAACCATCTCTTCTCCTCCTATCCCCCAATTGAGAAGGCAAGCAATTTGATAATAGGTTATGCATGTGTAGTCACGCAAAATGTATTTCCATATTAGTTATATCAAACAAAAAATACCTCCCAAAAAGACAAAAGAAACAAAAAAAAAGTAAAGAAAAAATATGCTTTGATCTACATTTATCTGATTTTTCCATTAGTTCTTTCTCTGGAGATAAGACAGCTAATTGCTAGATATTCTGATATGTAGGGAGGGTAAAGGAATAGTTTATAGTGGATTTGGAAAAATTATCTTGCTCATGGGAGAGGAATGCTATGTTTCAGAGATCACATCAATGGGTCTGACTATTATGGGTCAAAGATTATAAGCCAAATTGAAGGCAACAGCTTCATTAGTATACTAAAGAAATTGCCGATAGAACTTCAACTTCCTAGAGCACAGATTTAGTTTTTAGAACTGTTCAATCTCTTTTAGAGAACACAATTAGCAGCATTCTGAAGTAACTTCGAATAAAAATGCAACACTTTCCACAGAAAAAAATGAAATAGAAAAAGAAGGAATCATCCAATGGAGAAAGGAGAGCTTCTGGAGAAATATTTTTCATTAATCTTGTAGAATCTTTAAGTAGGATGACAAGCATTCCCTGTTCAAGGGATGGAGATAAGGAAAGGTGATCAAGTACTTTTCTAATTATGAATAAGGTCCTTTTGGACAAAATTGCAAAGATAAAGTAACCATTGGGACCGGTCTGGATATGTCTGTGATCTAAGGACAACAAAGATCTATGGCAACAATGGAAAAGAATGTCCATTTTATATAATTTTCTCTCTTTTCTTTTTCCTACCATTCCACTACCAGGCAATTGGGGGGGGGGGGGAGAAGGAGGGAAGAATTAACTCATTAATTTGTCAAGAAATGATTCCTAATTCCTATTTTCCCCCTCATGACAACTAATATTTCTAGAAAATACCTGAAAAGCAAATTTTTTTCTTAAAATAAAACTTGAAATTCCCTGGGAAATTAGCCCTATAAGCTACAGGATACATCAGTAATACAGATGTTATTATATAATAGTATATAATTATATTAAATAGATACAGAAAAATGTCATGTACATGAATATTTGTATATATATATATATATATATGTATATATATATGTATATATATATGTATATATATATACACACATACATGTAAATTATAAAATTTATATATATATACCTATATATACATATGACATAACCTCCATTAAGCTATACATTTTTATGTCTATACATATATAAATAAAGTATATTTGTGTGTATATGTATATGTAAATACACACACATCCAAGTGTAAATATATGTGTATACATAATTACATACATAAAGTGTTTGTAAAATATATGTGAAGGTCGTCTTTGACCAGGGGAATTTGGAGAGGCTCACTAGAGGAGATATTTGACTTGACCATTAAAGGATTGGGGGAAATTTAACATGAAGAGAAGGGAAAGCAAGCTCTTCCAGGGATGGGAATCAGTCTGTGCAAAGACCCAAGCATGAGAATACAGGCAAAATGATACAGCTTGTTCAGAGGACAGAGTGCATGGAGAAGGGCTCTAGGAGATAAAGCGGTTATGGTGAAGTGGCACAAGATGGTGGAGGGTTTGATGGGTAGACAAAAGATGATAGGCATCATTGAAAATTATTGAATAAAAGAGTATCATTATCCAGATCTCTGCATTCTTTGGAAATAGTATCTTCAGAAAATTAAATACAAAATAGGTACAAAGTATTTTGTATACACTAAAGTACAAAGTACAGACAGAGAGATACTCATAAACAGGAAAAATCAGGACAGCCTTCTTGTAGGGAAGCATATGAGTTGAGCTTTTAGGTAGAGATTCCACAAGACCAAGACTATGAGCAGGGAGCAGACGAGAAGAGCTTTTACAAAGGCTTGGAAATGGGAGATCGGATGTTGTAGATGGAGAACATCATGCTGAAGAATAGCAAGGAGTCCATTGTCACTGAAACCTGATCACTTAAAAGATAAAAGCACTGACCTGGGTTCAGGAAGACCTGAAATTAAAACTTCAGCCTCAGACACTTAATTAGCTGTGTAACTGAGTAAGTCCCCTAACTTCTGTCTGCCTCACTATCCCCATCTATAAAATGGGATAACAATAGCAACAGAGCTCTTGAGAGGATAAAATGATATCTGATTTGTAAAATGCCTTAGAGTGCTATATAAATGCTAACTATTGTCAATCACTAGATTGCAAAGTATGTGGGAGGAAGTAAAATGATTAAAAAGATAGAAAGTGGCCAGATTATGAAGAGCATTAAAACCAAATGTAGAGAGCAGCTAGGTGGTGCAGTGGATGGAGCACCAACCCTGAAGTCAGGAGGATCTGGCCTCAGACATTTAACACTTCCTGGCTGTGTGACCGTGGGTAATTCACTTAACCCCAAATGCCTCAGCCAAAACAACAACAACAAAATGCAGGCTTTTATATTTGTCTTCGACCCTAAATACTAAAACTTTGCTGATCCCCAAATCCCAAGTTAAAACAAGCAATGGCTTCCTGACCTTCTTGGTTCCAGAACTTACTTGGTTCCCTGGGTTAGAAAAAGATCAGCCTCTACCTCGAATTGCCTTCTTTCTCTTCCTTCCTCCTTTGTGGGACAGTAACAACCACAAAATCAATCAGAGACTCTGAGAGTTAGAAAAAGCAAAGTGGGGGAGACTGTTATGATCTCATGAGAAAGGGCATCTCCCATCAAACAAGGTGTTTGTCAGTAAAAGGAATGCAAATCATGTTTGGGATGAAGAGACCTACCCAAATTTACTCAGAAGTTACTCATAAAAAGCAGAATTATTTATTAGAAGCAGACCCGTTTTCCTGGTCTGTGAGCCGAATTTCACAGTAAGAGAGAGCCATTCCCTTGAAAATGTTCACAGTATTTATACATTTCAGACAAAGAACCTCCTAAATCTCACCATATGGTGTGATTGGTCACATAAGTCTCTATTCCCCTATATGGTCAGTGGAATGCAGTAGGCATGTAGCTTTCTCACCAGTATCTTTCTTTGAACAGTGGAATATAGTCCAGGCTTTATCTAAAAATCGCATGCTTCCTCACTACTATCCTCTTTTGGACAGTGGAATGCAGTCTAGGCCCTATCTAAAATCACATACTTCCTAAATTGAGGCCTTTAAGGCTGTAGCTAATCGTCTCTGATCAATATGTTCTTGATCTATAAGTTCTTCACATTTTCCACACAAGCATAACTTCGAAACACAAGATTAAATACCCTGAATGTAGAAACACCCCAAACCCTCACACACTGCCTCCAGGCTGGCTTTTCTCTCTCATTGTTTGAGTGAGTCCAGACTTACATTCTAATCAAAGAAATCTAACCCAGAAACAAAAGAATCCAAGTAAATAATAACAAATTCTTAATTTAAGTTTCCCTGGAAAACTGCTATACAAGCAGATATAATTCAAAGCCATATCACCTTTAAAAGAAGTACTTAAATGCTAATTAAAATGTAGTGAGAAAACAGGAGACAACACCTGCAACTTTTAGCTATAGCTCTATTTGCTATGATAAAATCTCAAGTCACAATTATATTTAAGATTATATTTCCTTGACAGTGTTTTCATTCAGTTAATTCCACACACTCCTTTCCTTTCCTCCTTCTTTCTTTCTCTTTCTCCCTCCCTTCCTTCCTATTTTCCTTCCTTCCTTTCTCTTTCTTTTTTTCCCATTCCTTCCTTCTTCCTTCTTCCTGTTGAGGTTGAGACCAGTGTCCTGAGGTGTCTCAAAAGAACTTGCAGTCTTGAATCCATTTCCTACTCAAAGAGCAAAGTTTATTGTAATTGTAACACCATTACAAGTGGGCTGAATTACAAAAGAAATTAGCAAAGAAACAGAAACAAAGAAGCACATTTATCCAGCTTTCTATCTCTGATATGCTAATTCTATGACCCAAAGGAGGGTAGCAGAATTTGGTTATCACTGACCAACAGATTATCTATCTGATAGTCAGCAATGAAATGAGGAGTGGTTTATTCACTATTATCTCAGAAGTTTGGTCTGTGGGACTACCCTGAGGATAGAAGCTATATGACTGAAGAGTAGTCATTCAGAATCAGACAGAATGGGTGTGGGAGTTTTCTGAGGCAAATTCCAAAGTCAGAAGATTTAGGACTACTGACTTATTGTTAGAACAGAAGCTCTCCCCTAAAATCAAAGGACCACAAAATCATTGTTATATTACATTACATCACTCCTTCCTTCTTTCTTTACGAATTACACTTTATCTTGGTACTTGCATCTAGTACCTATATTCTCTTTTCCTTACTTTACTCCAGCTACCTTGGCCTTAAGCAAGAATATTTATTTATACAGAAAAAGAAAATATCAATTCAGAAGTAAAACACAAAAAGCAAGGTAGACAGATCAAAGATCCTATCTTATCTAGTGCTATCTGGATGATACTAAAATATCTAAGCTAATTTTCCTGATTATTATCAGCACCCTCTGATCTAGTTTGGATCCATGATTATCTCATTCAGATAGTCTTACTCTGGGATCCATGAATTATTGATTTTCTTTGTAATCCTACATATTTTTATTTAAAACATTTAAATATATTATTCTGAGAAGAATTCAAAGACTTCACCAGACTGCCAAAAGGTCCATGAAACAAACAAAAAAAGATTTAGAAACTTTAATCTAAGCAGATAATTAATTCCAGGAAATGTGGCTCTTTTGTTATCCTCAAAAAAAATTAATGTCATTCTACTCCAGAATATCTTCAATCTTCTTGAAGAGCTCTTGATTACCAGAATTTGGGGGAGCATTATGAGGAGGAAGAATAGGGAATTTCTCTGTGATCTAGCAGGTTAGGCTATAAGTTCAAGACAACTTCCTCAAATCTCAATTTTCTTCCATAGGAAAATTTCAGTGAGAGAACATCAGGCACAATGACCTTGGAGAGAACAATGCAGATACCAGCTCTTGGCCGTCCCTTGTATCTGGGGACACTCTATGACTGCCGCACAGATACATTCATACCAGGTAATTATTCACTTAAAACCAAAATTTTATACCAGAAATCAGGGGAGGAGAACATGAGAAAAGGGGAAGAGGAGGAAAATGTTAGGTGTAAAAAGATCAGATTGGGGGAAAGTGCCAGGCAGTATAGTTTGTTACCTTGTCCTTTCTCCCAAACAGAAGTCAACTAGATTTTTAACTCTAATCCAACTAAAGGAGAGCCTATTTACTGGCAAATGTCAATCCATCAGAGAATTAGTGTACCATAATGCCAAGCACTCCAGATATGAGGAGGGAATGGCCTACGAGGACAAGTTAGAAAAGGAAGTCATTCATCACATCAGATAAAAATCAAAAACAGTTGCAATCTTCACAAGATCCAGCAGAGTCCATGATTGTTGCAAAGTGGCTGAATTAAGTCAGGCATATTCTGCATTACAGGGACCCAACAAACCTAGACATGATAGCAAATCAAGTTACATTTAATATTCAGGGTATCCTTGAAAAGGAAAGGAAATGTTTGTGGAAAGAGGAAAAGATAGTGACCTCATTTTCCCTTCGTTAAAGTGAGGACTGGGAATGGTTTGCATATAAATGGATTTCTCAGGCTCTACCAGTCTGTGGAAGAAGCATCCAAGGCAAGAAGCTGGTCTTGGAAAAGGAGTGCTCAGAGGCATAGTTTGGGATCATTGGTAAAGGAAACTCCCAGTGAGTAAACTTTTATTACCAATGCAGACCCACAGCTTCTTTGAAATTCAGGCTTATGGAATTGCTTGGGTCACTGAGAAAGGAAGTGACTTGCCCACCTGGACCCACAGTCATATTGTGTTAAAGAAGGAACTTTGACATCAAGCTTCTTGACCCTGGGGGCCAGCTCTCTATTCACTACTCCATGCCATCTCTCTTTGTAGTATGCTATTACTTTTCAGCTCTAGAGCAAATTCTAATAACTGCATACCCAGCTGCCACTTGGAGACCTGCTGTGAACACAAGTGCCACTTAGAATCCCCACCAGGTATTGACCTCACCCTTGGTCACCTATTTTCTACTTAGGGTAGACAGTGTGGTGGGCTATTCTTGCAGTCCAAAGACCAAGGCTTCACTTTGACACTTACTGGCTATGTGTTTCCCAAAAAGTTAACCAGCATCTTTCTGAGTCTCAACTTTATTTGTCTGTAAAATGAGACTAATGGAATTTTGCACGATTTACCCTATAAAAGTGTTGGAGAGAAAGTACTTTGTCAATGCTGTGAAATCTAAATCAATATTTGTTTGGTTTTTTGGGGTTTTGGGGGGAGGGATGCAGTTCCCATGCTGAGAGGAGGAAAGGCTTCTTTACTTATAGAAGGAGCATAGGGATTTGTATATTGGATAAGGAATTGTGTACTGGAGCTCTAGGATAAGGATCCAGATTCAGGCATTTAGAATGGGGAGAGGCTTTGTAAGAGTTCTGTCAGCATACATAGAAGGCTTGATAGAACAAGGAAATTTCAGAGGCCTTGAGAAGTTTTTCCAGGGCAGGAATGAGATTCTGCCATCTGTGCCTCTTGTCCTACTTACCCTCCTTCCAGATGCTATCTCCACTACTCCTTCTGGAAAAGACACCCTAAGGTGATAAGCTGTGCTCCCTCTGCAATCTGCCATTTTCTCCCTAATATCTCTGTCCCATTCTAGGCATCACTTTGTGGGATAGGGAGACCCTCGAGAGAAATGTAACCACAGAAGATCAATACAAGACTAACTTTGAGATAATCACCTCTGACTCTATGGATGAAAAGACCCATGCCATGAACATCACTGGAGAACTGAAAGCAAGTATCCTTGGAGGCTTGGTTGAAATAGGAGGATCTGCCAAATATTTATGTGACACCAAGACCTCCCAACAGCAAGCTCGGGTCACTCTTAAGTACAGTATGACTACACAGTATTTTCACCTAACAATGAACCACCTAGGACATGAGAATATTTCTTACCATGATGTGTTTGATAATGGAACAGCCACCCACGTGGTCACTGCAGTGCTCTATGGGGCCCAGGCTTTCTTTGTGTTTGATCAGAAAGTTTCCATCAATGAAAATATCAAGGATATAGAAGGAGCATTGAAGGCTAACGTAGAAAAGATTCCTCAAGTATCAGGAAAAGTAGAGGGAGTGATGAAAATGGAAGACAATCAGACAAAATCAACTAAAGAATTCAGCTGTAAATTTTATGGGGATTTTGTTCTTGAGAGCAATCCAGTGACTTATGAAGATGCAGTAAAAGTCTATGCCTCCCTTCCTAAGCTGCTTAGGGGCCGTGGTGTGCCCCTCCAAGTCTGGTTGTACCCTCTGGAGAAGCTGAGCTCCAAGGCTGCCAGGCTGGCTCGAGGGATCAGCATGAACTTGATATGGGAGGCCCAGGACACTCTGGAGAAGTTATGTGAGTGTGACAAGAGGTGCAATGACATGCTGGAGGCACCAGATCTCTCAGTCTTTTCTGCAACCAAGGAAAAAATCAGGCTATTCCAGGAGTTAAATAGGCTGCACAGACAGCTTTTACAGAAGGAAATAGTAAAGACCTTACCCCTGATCCGGGAGGGTAGAGCAGAAGAAGATGAGCTAACCAGTATTCTAGCTAGGGAAAGCCAATCCTCATTTAGTACCAGGAGACTCTCAGAATTCCTAGATCAGAAGCTCAGTGAGATGAAGGTGGTAAAGTCCTACCTCGCGCTTCTGAAGGAGATACAAGTCATAGCTGATTGGAAAGAGTTGGACAATGTAGTATTAGGCTCTACCCACAGATTTGTTCTGGTATTTGCATTCACCTCCTTGAAGGAAGAACCCTACTTAGCAGATTGGAAACAGTGGCTTCGGGATCCAGAATCATTTACTCCTGATTGTGAGCAAAAGATTTATTCCTCATGGGTCAAGGACACAGAGACAAGGAGAAAAGCCATACAATTGGCAGAATCCTTTTCAGCATTTGCCAGGGCCAATCATTCCACTGAGAAGACTCAGTTCATTGTGGCATCTGTCCCAGACCAGGAGAAGCAGGGGGTCTCCATTTATCTTTATGAAAAGGGACTGCTGGTCAGCTCCGACTTTGAGCTCCCAGTCAAACCTCCTCCTCCCCAGATTGCTGAGGTCACACATAACTGTGTTGAGCTCACACTGACCCCAGAATGTGGGAGAGAGGAGAAGATCATTGGCTATCAGGTAGAGTACCAAGTCGTAGGGGAAGAGAACTGGACTGCCATCCCTATATCTGGAAAACCAGATGTCTTCAAAGTGAGTGGCCTTGTACCTAGCACAGAGTATCTTTTCAGGTTTGCTGAGATCAGTGAGCTGGGGCTCAGTGAGAGCAGTGATGTGAGCATTACTGTCAGGATACATCCCCCAACCTGCCCTCCTGGGAAGCCAAAAGCTGTTGTGGTGGGACCTCAGTCTGTTACCCTTAACTGGAAGCGTCCAAGAATTGTTGGAACAAGAATCAAGATCAAAGAATATAGAATAGAGTATAGAGAGGAAAATGAAACTGTGAGTGAGCAAGGGGAAGGAGAATGGAATGAATACAGAACAGGAAATAACCAGACATATTGTGACATTGATGGATTGAGACCTCAGACTGTATACAGGTTCCAAGTTTCTGTTATGTATGATGATGGATGGAGCAGTGACAGCAGTGACAAGAGTGATCCAGTGAGGACCCTTCCTGACACAGAGGAAGCTTCAATTTCTGGTAAGGGGCTTTTAGTAACCAGAATTCATAAGAATGTTTTCATTACTTGAAGAATTTCAGGGATTGATCAGGAGACTCTCATTGAGTTTCACAATCCATTTAATTAAATTACAAAGGATTAGATGCTGATTTATTTGCAGTTTTTAAGGGTCCATTGACCCTTAAAGGAGGAGGTTGGTCAATCAAATTCCACTTCCGCCCAGAAGAATCTCAAGTAGAAAAGATATCTACTAATTCAAATTATTAAGTACCTGAAATTTGTATCATTGAAAATCATACCCAGTGAAAAGTAATTTCCCACATTTTTCTGAACTATATATTTTTTTTATTCCAGGTAAATAAAAAGTAGTGTTTGGTGTATATTTTAAGTGAAAATCAGTTTTAATTGCTTCAGAATTTCTAGATACTCAAGTATAATACAGTAAAAAAAAAAAAATTCTAAAGTTGAGGGGAGTCATAAAGATTCTGATTCCTAGCTGCATCATATGTCCTCTCTATAATGTCTCCAAAAAGTGATTAAAAAGCCACTAATAGGAACCTCACTCTCTCATGATCCAGCTTATTCATTCCATTTTAATGAACTCAGATCATTAAGTTCTTTTATCAGACTAAAATCTATCATCCTATAACTTACATCCACAGATTTTAGTATTTTTCTCTGGAGCCAAGCAAAACAAATTTGTAATCACTTTTATACACAGTAGCTTTTAAAATATCAAAGAGAGCTATCATAGCCCTACTCTCCATGTCTTTTTTTTAAAACATTTTATTTTTCCCCAAACATGTAAAAAATTAATTTTTAACATTCATTTTTTTAAAATTTTGCTTTCCAAACTCTCTCCCTCCCTTTTCCCCTGCCTAAGACAGCAAGCAATTTTAAGCATGCTATATATATATATGTATATATGTATATATGTATATATACATATATTCAGTCATGGAAAACATATTTCTGTATTAGTCATGTTGTAAATAAAAAGAGTAAAAAGAAAAAGAAAAAAAGGACAAACACTATGCTTTGATCTTTGATTCAGACTCCACTAGTTCTTTCTCTGGAAATACATGGCATTTTCATCATGAGTTCTTTGGAATCAATAGGAATAATATCATGTCCATGATGGATAGCAACTGTTTAAAAATACTAAGGAAAACAGTTTTCTGGACAACAGACGGAATTAAGGAAAGAGACATAATAATATAATTCCTTATAGACTTATGCCACTCATTTGTGTTCTTTCACTCAATTTAATAAACATCTATTAAGCACCCAAAACATTCAAGGCATTGTGCTGGTTAACATTTTGTTAGGCTCTATTTTGCTTGATTTTAGTAAATAATGTTTAAATATCTGAGCTTATGAGAAAGTTTCATGAGAAACATATTGATCTAATTTCTTTTGTCTTCTTTATTATTATTGCTCACAATTACATTATCAGAATTTCATATGTGACCCAGGATTCAAAACTAGCATTTGCAACTTCATTGAGAAAGAGAATGAGTACTTCCTCATCTGTCAAGCTCTTGTCAACTCTTCCTTTCATGTAGGTACAAAGCTCTAAGGAATCTTTGTATCTACCAAGGTGGAACCTTGGGTCACACATTTTTGAGAATCTTTAACCACTTTTGATCTGTCTTCCTTTTTAGTGTTTCTAGAGATGAAATCAGATCTTTCCCCTAACTGTCTGAAGTGTACTTTCCTATATAAATTAGATCATATCCAGTATAGTATAACATAATCACTCTATCCCCATATTCCCATGATTTATTATTCATTACTCAGCTCTTCTTTAGCAATCAAAATTATGTATTAAGAACTTATTCTTGGGGCAACGAGGTAGTGTAGTGGATAGAGAACCAGCCCTGAAGTCAGGAGGATCTGAGTTCAAATATGACCTCAGACACTTAACATTTCCTAGCTGTATGACCCTGGGCAAGTCACTTATCCCCAATTGCCTCAGCAAAAACAAAACAAAACAAAACAAAAAACTCATTCTTCCTGTTCTCTCTATTTTCTGAAAGATGAAATTGTCAGCAATGTAAAAAAAGATTTCATCATATATCCTAATAAACAGAATAAAACTTCCAGCAGATTACAAGATAATTGACCTCTACCTAATCTCCACAACTTCCATATTTGACTCTTTGACAATTTTATGCTATGTTTAAATAGTCACATTACATATAATACATATACATACCTACTTGTATATGTAAATACACAAATGTCTCCTCTATCAAGCTAGGCAAGCTATAGATTAGTGTTATAACAGTAACTTAGAACCTCAGAGTTTAAAGGGACTTCAGATTTTATTTAGTCTAACCAGTCACTATCTGAAGCATGAATTCCTTTATCAATATCCACAAGAAATAGTCATACAGTCTCTAGTTGAAAAATCTTCTATTAGAACTTTTCCTTGATCTTCCTAATCAGGAAACTCCAGTGATTCCTTCTTGCCACTAGAATATAATATAAATTCTGTCTGGATTTTAAAACCTTTGCTATGTGAATTATTTCTAATCTTACCTTCTAATTTACATTAGTCCCATCTGTGTATTTTTGTGATTCAATGACACAAGACTTCTTGCTGTATTTTGCACAAGAAATTCCATCTCCTATTCCAGATATTTTTACTGATTGACCACAATATCTAGATGTTCCCTCTGTATCTCTGCTTTTTGGCTTCACTGGCATCCTTCACATCTCAGCTAAAATCTCACCTTTTATAAGAAATTTTTCCCAGTCTTCCTTAATTTTAGTGCTTTCCTTCTAACATTATCCCTAATTTATCTTGTACATATCTTGCTTGCACATAGCTGTTTACATGTTGTCCCTCTACCAAATGTCATCTCATTGAGAACATGGTCTTTTTGCCTACTAGCAAAATATTTTCCATTCTGGACTTATGAAATTGATTTTCTCAACCTAAGGGTAAGCATTCATATGCATACATATTAAAGCAGGGGTTCTGGAACTATGACCCGTGGGCCAGATGAGGCCCACTGAGTACATTTATGCCACCCACTGGGTTATGGCAAATGGGCTGAGGGGTGGAGACAGAGTGTGAGTTTTTGTTTTTACTATAGTCTAGCCCTCCAACAGTCTGAGGGACAGTGAACTGGCCCCCTATTTAAAAAGTTTGAGGACCATGTTAAAGTTTGCTTCATCAGAGTAAGCCCATTTTTTACCCTTTCCTTATGCTTTTATACTCCATGGATCCCAGATTCATATCTCTTCAAAATTTGATGACCATGCCATCTATGTTTTCATCCAAATTACTTTTTTTGCCTTTACCAAAATGTTCTCTATTATTCTGTTCTCATTCAGGTAGAGGGATATGTCTATTATCTTGACAAATACTACTACTTCTCTGTCCCTTTTATCAAATCTATTACTCTTCAACAAGATATGTCCTTTATGTTAAAAGCCACATTTTAACAAGTCTCAGTGATTACTATGAGTTCCTATTTCTCCTATTAAAATCTTGAGTTTACCTTGTATACAGTAGAATATACTTTGAGGTATATACTTTCTAGTAGAAAAGCATTGTGCTCTCAAAAACAAAACAAAACAAAACAAAACAAAACAAAAAAAAACAACCCAAAATCAGAAATAGGAACCACTGTTATGTAGTATTCATTCAACACTATTATTTCAATTATATACCCTAGGACTCATTCAGGTCATTCTGTTCACAGAATTATAAGATTGAAAAACAAATCTAAGCCAACAATCAAAGCAGATAAAAACATTTTTCTGTTTTTAAGGGATCTCCAGAGTAAGAAAACCTTAGAGAGTCACCAAGTCCTCAGGCAAGATTTTGGTGGAAAGAGAAACTTAGAAAAACAACATTCCTATTGCCTTTCTATGAGATTCTGTCCTCCATAGGATTGATAAACATTATCATACACGTCATCCTTATGATATCATTCATTTTTCTTCATGAGATAATAGCTAACTGAAACAAATATTATTTACATTTTTAAAAAATTTTACTTGACTTGTTTTATTTAATTTAATTTTTATTTTTGAATTCTCTCTGTTCCTTATCTACTTCCATCACCTACTGAGAAGGCAAGAAAAACAAAACTGATTATAAATATGTATAGTCACTCAAAATAAATTTCTACATTGCACACGTCCAAAAAGGAAAAGAAAGAAAAGAAAATACAGTCCAATCTTCACTCTAAGTCTCATTTAGAAGATATTTGGGGATAACATGTTTCATTACAAGTCCTTTAGAATAGCAATAGGTCTTTATGTTAATCGGAGATGCTAAGTCTTTCAAACAGCATTATTATTACAATATTGTTGTTATGTAAGTTGTTCTAGTCCTATTCATTTCATATTGCATCAGTTCACACAAATCTTCTCAGGTTTTTCTGAAATCATCCCTTTCATGTCTTACAAAACAATAACATTCCATCACATTATTATACCATAATTTATTCATCCATTCCCCAATTGATAAGTATATCTTTAGTTTTCAATTCTTTAAAATTAAAAAAGGGCTGCTATAAATATCTTTGTACTAAGGGTCCTTTTCCTTTTTCTTTGATCCCTTTGAGTGTAAGTCTAGTAGCATATCTCTGGCTCAAAAGCATGTACAGAATGTTTTGAGGGCATAATTGAAATTGCTTTCCAAAATGGTTGAACAAGTTCACAGCTCAAACAGTGTATTAATTTATCTGTCCTCCTACAGCCCTTCTAGCACTTTTTATTTTTCTTTTTTGTCATCTTAGCTATTTTGATGAGTATGAGCTCATACCTCAGAGTTATTTTTATTTGCATTCTTCTAATTATTCCCTGTATAGTTCCCTATTTATCTTATATCTATATGTCTTAGAAATGGGACCTTTAGCCTCATTTCTAAAATATATAGAGAACCAACTCAAATTTATAAGAATACAAGCCATTCCCCAAATGATAAATGGTCAAAGGATATGAACAGAATTTTCAGGTGAAGAAATTAAAAGCATTTCTAACCATATTGAAAAATGCTCTAAATCACTATTGATTAGAGAAATGCAAATGAAGACAATTCTGAGGTACCATTTCATACCTCTCAGATAAGCTAAGATGACAGGAAAAGATAATGATAAATATTGGAGGGGATGTGGGAAAACTGAGATACTAATACATTGTTGGTGGTGGTGTGAAATGATGCAACCATTCTGGAGAGCAATTTAGAAGTATGCCCAAAGGGCTATCAAAATGTGCATACTCTTTGATCCAGCTGCTTCTCCACTGGGTCTGTATCTCAAAGAGATCATAAAAAGGGAAAAGGACCCACATGTGCAAAAATGTTTGTAGCAGCTCTTTTGTAATGGCAAGTGGATGTCTATCAGCCATGACTGAGAAGTTATGCTATATGAATGTTATGGAATATTATTGTTCTATAAGAAATGATCAGCAGGATGATTACAGAAATGCCTGGAGAGACTAACATGAACTGATGCTGAGTGAAGTGAATAGAACCAAGAGAACACTGTACACAGCAACAGCATGATTATGTTGATCAACTAGGATGGACTTGGCTCTTTTCAACAATTAGTTGATACAGAGCAATTCCAATAGTCATGTGATGAAGCCTTTTGCATCCCAAAGAGAGAACTATGGAGACTGAATGTGTATCAAAACATAGTGTTTTCACTCTTTTTGTTGTTATTGTTTGCTAGCTTGTTTTTTTCTTTCTGATTTTTTTTACCCTTTGATCTAATTTTTTCTCCAGCAGCATGACAAATGTGGAAATTGGATTCCTTGCTGTCTAGGGGTAGGAAAAGGGAGGAAGGAAAAAAATTTGGAGCATAAGGTTTCATAGGAGTGAATGGTGAAAACTATTTTTTCATGTATTTTGAAAAAAGGCTATTATTATTTTTTAAAAGAAAGAAAGAAATGAGACCTTTACCAGAGAAACTTGCTGTTCAGTTTTCTATTTTTCTTTTCATTCTAAATGTATTAGTTTTGCTTGTGCAAAAACTTTAATTTTATGAAATCAAAATTGTCCATTTTACCTCTTATGAATCTATCTCTTGTTTGATCATGAGATCAAATCTGACAGGTAATTTTTTTATATTCCACTAACTTGCTTATGATGTCATCTTTTATGTCTAGAGTATGTGCCCATTTTGAGCTTTGTCTTATTATATGATGTAAGATGTTTAACTATATCTAGTTTCTGTCAGACTACTTTCCAGTTTTCCAACAGTTTTTGTAGAATGAGTTCTTGCTCCAGTAGCTAAGATCTTTGGAAACACTTCATTACTGTTTTGCTAATGTGTTCCACTGATAACTGCTCTATTTCTTACCTAGTACCAAATTGCTTTACTGGTTACTATCTAGTAGCAAATTGCTTTGTAGTAGGGTTTGAAATCAGGTACTCCCCATTTTTTCCATTGATCATCCGTGCTATTCTTGACATTTTGCCTCTCCAGATGAAATTTTTTTTTCTAACTCAGTGAAGTAATTCTCTGATGGTTTGATTGATATGATACTGAATAAATAAACTAATTTAGGTCATATAGTTATAAAATGTTAGGAACAGCTATATTGTATTGCTTCCTCTCACTCCACCTTCTTGGCTCAACCCCCATATGTTTTCTCATAGAACCTATAGAACAGGGATAGAGTCAGTGCCCTACTCTGGTTCCATCATTAGCTAAATAGACAAAGGAGATAGGGAGCTTTCTACATAGGTAATATTAAACTTCTAACATATATTAGACTTAATATATATTATATATTAATTGATAATATATAATATATTAATATATTATATTAATTATATATATATTAATATATATTAATATAAACTTAATATATATTAATATATTAATTGAGCATAGACAGCTCAATTAATGTTGAAATTTTAGAACCTCAAAAAAGCCCCTCCCTCTTTATGCCAACAGGAAAAAAAAAATCTCCTTAACTTGAGTACTAACAGTTTTAGAAATAAGTATTTATCAGAAGGACCTGAGTTCACATGCAGCCTCAGACACTTGATACTTACTAGCTATATGACCTTTAGCAAGTCACTTATCCCCAGCTGCCTCACACATAAAAAAATAAAAGATTCATTCCCTTTTTACCTGGTTCTCTATTATTACCCCAGGACAGGTAAGACACTGAGACATATCAGTCAGTTATATTACAATATAAATGGTTTTTATCAGACTCTTTCCTAAGTACTTTCTAAGGAGGTGCAACCCTTCTTTAGTATGGATATATCCAGCCTCCTAAATCTCTTTTGTCCTTAATCCAGATTCTAAATTCTAGAATGTTAGAGTGAGAAGGACCTTAGACATTACCTAGTTCAGTAAAACCCCTAAGCCTTTTAAATGATTGCTGTAATTTTAATAGTAGTATTCTTTATTACTGATTTATGATAAGTCTTAATGGGACATCCTTAGAAAAATTATTTTGCACTTGAAGACACTAATACATGATTCATCTCTGCTACCTCTTTTTACATCATGGTCACTTTTCAATGATCTCTTTTTACCTTACCTTGCTCTCAGAAGGACAATTCTGTTAAGTCAGTCAACCTATCTGCCTCAGTTTTTGCCTCAGTTTACCCTAAAATGAGTATAATAATCCAGAGTTGCTGTAAGAATCCAATGAGATTTCTGGAGAGCAATCTGGAATTATGCCCAAAAAGTTATCAAAATGTGCATACCCTTTGACCCAGCCATACTACTACTGGGCTTATACCCCAAGGAACTACTAGAGAAGGGAAAGGGTCCTGTATGTGCCAAAATGTTTGTGGCAGCCCTTTTCATAGTGGCTAGAAGCTGGAAGATGAATGGATGTCCATCAATTGGAGAATGGTTGGGTAAACTATGGTATATGAATGTTATGGAATATTACTGTTCTATAAGAAATGACCAACAGGAGAAATACAGAGAGGCTTGGAGAGACTTACATCAACTGATGCTGAGTGAAACGAGCAGAACCAGAAGATCATTATACACTTCAACAATGATACTGTACGAGGATGTATGCTGATGGAAGTGGATTTCTTCAACATAGAGAAGAGCTAATCCAATTCCAATTGATTAATGATGGACAGAACCAGCTACATCCAGAAAAAGACTGGGAAATGAATGTAAACTGTTATTTTTACCTTCTGAATCCAATTCTTCCTGTGCAACAAAAAATTCGGTTCTACACACATATATTGTATCTAAATTATACTGTAATATATTTAACATATATAAGACTGCTTGCCATCAGGGGGAGGGGGGTTGGGGGAGGAAGGGAAAAAATCTGAATAGAAGTAAGTGCAAGGGATAATGTTGTAAAAAATTACCCATGCATATGTACTGTCAAAAAATGTTATAATTATAAAATAAAATAAAAAATTAAAAAAAAAAAAAAAAAAAAAAAAAAAAAAAGAATCCAATGAGATATTTATAAAGTGATTAGCACAATGCCAGGAACAAGTACCAGGCACTTAATAAATATTGTTTCCTCCCTTTTTCCTTTCAGGATCCTCTCTTGTACAATTAAGCACAAGAAATTAACATACAGCTCATTCTTCTAGACCTTTTTCTCATGAATTTCTCTCTTATTCTGTTAGGTGATAGCACACTCAGAAACTGAAAGGAATGAGGATGAACACAAAATGGAAAATGTCAGTCAGCAGAAATAGCTCACCCTCAAGATATGTCGCTAGCAATAATAGGGTTTTTCCAAAATTTCAGCAAAGGCACACTAGAAACCTTCCTTAAAAGGAAGTCTTGTACTTTCATAACTCCTCTAGATTCAAAAACTCAATAATATAAATACAGGATGTGGGTAGCGTGTTTAAGCATTAGTCCAAGACTTACAGATGTCAGGAAACAATAAATTCCCTCTGAGGTAACAAGTTGACAACAATAATAACAGTAACAGCAATAATAATTGGTATTTAGATAGCACTAAAACATGTAAATTTGTAAAAACATGTCACAAATATTATCTTATTTGACCCAAGAGGTCAATAAACCAAAAGGTGCTATTTTCATCGCCATTTTTTACAGATGAGGAAATAGCAGAGAGAAGTTATGTGACTTGACCAGGATCCCATAGCTAATAAATATCTAAGGCTAAATTTGAATTCAGGTCTTTCTGAATCCAAGGCCAGTACTTTATCTACTGTGTAACCCAACTGACAAAAAAAGAAAGAATTGTTATAAACTGTATTCAGAGAGGGTGAGGGCCCATAACGAAGGACATAATAATCCCATCTGACACATCAGGAGGCCACATCAGGAGAACCATGTCTAGTTCTGGTCACCACATTTTAAGAGAGGCATTGACTTTCTGGAACAATTACAAAGAAAGATGGAAGAATTAGAGCTGGTTTGGAGGCAGTGTTGTGTTAGTAAATGTTTCATAACTTGTTCCCCAAAATGCAAGATATATTTGAAAATTTAATCTGCATATTAACATTTTCTCCATCACACTTTCTCAAATTGAGACATCCAATAAGACAACAAAACAAAGCCCTAATTTATAGCTTTTAATGATTTCTGAGGTATAAAGGGTAAAAGTGAAAATTTAATAACCAGCTCTTGGCAGTCAGTATGAATTGGCTCCAGTATATAGCTCTGACTAAAGACAGGGTTGGACATAAAGTATAGTCTAATTATAGATACAGATATAGCAGCTGGGAGACAGGAGGCCTACCCTTTTGTTTCTCACTTTGTTGGCAATAGTAGGGGAAAGAATTCAGGGAAGAAGGTGGAAAAAGGAACTTAAGACCCTGGTATTGTAGCCTTGGAAAAGAAGCCTATTCCCTTCCCCAATATTGGTACCCTGAGGCAAAGTCTTATTCAACTCATGCCAGGTAGAGTTGCAAAACCTGGCCTGAGTTACTCTGATGTTGGGATGGTTCATTGTGAAGTAGACAACAATGACAGCAGAGGTAGAAAGAGTCTGAAGGAGAATACTGAAAAGCTGTTTTAGGGGCTCCTACTAACAGCAAATACTTAAGTAAAAAATATATTGGACAGATATGCTGAATTTCATTTTGGTTTCATTTTTCTTTTTAAAGTGTTGTTAAGTAGGATGGCCCTCTGGGAAGGAAAAAGAAAGGGAAACAAAAAAGGAAGAGATGTTGAATCATGTGATAGTTTTTTTTTTTTTAATCCAAAAGATATCAATAGAAATGTATTTAGAAAAATAAAGAAAATATTTATAGACCCTCCTTGAGAGGTAACAGGTAAAAACAAAGTTAAACTAGGAACCCAAACTTTGGCTCTCACCTGAAGAATAAATTTTAATAGTTACGTCATTTCTAACTTCAATGCAGTCTATGAAAGGATATGAATGTCTTTCTTTTTCCCAGGAGGGCCTGGACCTGGCAGTTGGTACTCTGAGGAAGTAAGAATTATCCTTTTGGGGAAGACTGGATCTGGGAAAAGTGCAACAGGAAACACTATCCTTGGCTGGAAAGCATTTAAATCTGAATTATCCCCAGTCTCAATAACTAAGACATGTACAAAAGCAAGAAGCGTGAGGGATAACAGGATATTTTCAGTGGTTGACACACCTGGCATTTTTGATACTCACAAAAACATTGAAGAAACTTTACAAGAACTTGTTAAGTGCTTGGTTCTCTCCTCCCCAGGGCCTCATGTATTTGTTCTTGTAATACCTTTGGGTTGCTATACTAAAGAAGAGAAGTTAACCATTGAACTCATTCAAAAACTTTTTGGAGATGATGCACTGCAATATGTCATTTTCTTATTCACTAAAAAAGAGGGGCTAAAGGAGAAGAGCATAGATGATTTCATAAAAAAATATGATGATCAGGACTTTGTGAAACTGATGGAAAGATGTGGGAGACGGTACTGCACTTTCAACAATAATGCAACAGGAGAAGAGAAGGAAGTGCAGGTCAGGGAGTTCATAGAGATGGTCAAAAACATGAGGAAGGTCAATAGAAACTCCTACTACAACAATGAGATCTACTCTCAGATTGAGAAAATTATCCAAGAAGAAAAAGAGAATCAGGAAAAAGAGAGAGTCTGTCATGAAAACAACAAAGAAACAAAAAAGGAGGACAATTTCTTAAACTGTCTGATTTCAAAAATTATCACTTTTTTCAGATGGCTTTGGGAAGAAATTTGTGCTTTTATCCAGAAGAATGCTTCTGAATTGAAAAGCATTTTAAAAGATACTTGTTCTTAAGATAGTAGTTTTTGCTAATGATGAAAACATTAAATGATAAATATTTTTTTTGCTTCTTTCTTTTTTTTTATTTTTTTTTATTTTTATTCATTTTTCCAAATTATCCCCTCCCTCCCTCCACTCCCTCCCCCCGATGACAGGTAATCCCATACATTTTACATGTGTTACAATATAACCTAGATACAATATATGTGTGTAAATACCATTTTCTTGTTGCACATTAATTATTAGCTTCCGAAGGTATAAGTAACCTGGGTAGATAGACAGTAGTGCTAACAATTTACATTCACTTCCCAGTGTTCCTTCTCTGGGTGTAGTTATTTCTGTCCATCATTGATCAACTAGAAGTGAATTGGATCTTCTTTATGTTGAAGATTTCCACTTCCAATGATAAATATTTTCCACAAGGACCCTTTTCTCTCCTATCTTAGTATGAGGAATTGCTCTACAAAGAAAGAACACAATTTTTAAAGGTTCTTTAGTAAGCAATCATTCTGAATTCTTATTCATTCCATCCTACCTCTCTTCTCTCCCCCCAAAAAACCCAAAATGACACTAATACATTGTTGGTAGAGTTGTGAACTGATCCAACCATTTTGAAGAGCAATTTGGACTTATATCCAAAAGGCTATCAAAATGTGCATAGTTTCTACTGGGCTTATATCCCAAAGAGATCTTAAAGGAAGGAAAAGGACCTACATGTGCAAAAATGTTTGTGGCAGCCCTTTTTATAGTGCTAGAAACTGGAAACTGGGTGAATGCCCATCAGTTGGAGAATGATTGAATAAGTTATGGTATATTAATATTATGGAATATTATTGTTCTACAAGAAATGATTATTTCAGAGCAGATGATTTCAGAGAGGCCTGGAGAGACTTACATGAAATGATGCTAAATGAAATGAGCAGAACCAGGAGATCATTGTACATGGCAACAAGAAGATTATATGATGATCAATTCTGAGGAATGTGGCTCTTTTCAACAATGAGATGATTCAAACCAGTTCCAATGATCTTGTGATGAGGAGAGCCATCTACACCCAGAGAGAGGACCATGGGAACTGAGTGTGGATCATAACATAGCAATTTCACTCTTTTTATTGTTGTTTGCTTGCATTTTATTTTTTCTCTTTTTTCTTTTTTGATCTGATTTTTCTTGTGTAGCAAAATAATTGTATAAATATGTATACATATATTGTATTTAATATATATTTTATCATGTTTTTTTTAAAAAAAACTCAAAGTTCACCTCCTTAGGGATAAGTTTCTCCTAACAGAAGCTGGTCTTTGAATAAAACATGTATCATCTGTGATGGGCCCTGTATTCAAATAGGTACTTTCTTTACAGAGCTTTCCAGACCTTAGGTTATCTCTATGTGAGGATGAGATACCACAATAGGAAATGCAAAAATATGTCTACAAATCAGACTGAGGATGGTATCAGGGATACAGTCTGAAACAGATATTTTGCCTGATTATTATCCAGGGTGATCACAAAACTTCAAATTTTCCAAAAAATTCCAAAGAAGGAACCTTGGAAGCTTTTGGGATCATCAATTGGCAGCAGCCATTATGCTGCTGTGGTGCTCAGGCAAGGACAAACCAAACCTAAAAGTTTTGAGTTCCCTAACACTCCATATAGGTATTGAGATTCCAGAGAGGGCCTCAAAGATCCAGAGTGTGGGGCTCATCATGGGAAATGGGGGTCAACACAAGAACTCTAGGGAACTAGAGTGAGAGTAGTAATCGACTTGATCCAAAAGGGTACAAAGGGCATAGCTTAATCCTAGCACAAAGTCCCTTTTCAGGAACTGAAGCCCAAAGTAAGTAAATCAAAGAAGACACTAACTGGTAGTAGATTTAGATATCCTCTAGAAATATGAGCAACTCTACAAGCAAAGAATCAAATGAAAAAAAAAAAAAAAAGATTTTTCAGCAAGAACTATGAAAATACCTAGAAAAAATGTAGCAAGGTATTAAAAATAATAAGAAGAACAGCTAGTATTTAAGCTAGATTCAGGATTTATAACAACCTTTGCAAATATTATTTCTATTCTCACTACAACTCTAGAAGATAGGACTATAATTATCCCCACTTTATAGAAAAGGAAACTGAGGCATACAGAAGTTAAGTAATTTGCTCAGGGTCATCTCTAGGAATTGTGTGAGGTTGAATTTGAACTCAGTTTTTCCTGACTCTAAGTCCAAGGCTCTGCCCATTGTGTCACCTACCTGCTTACAATAAAATGAAATAAGAATTTTTGAGAAAAGAATGAGAATAAGCAACTTAAAAGAGAAAATGGTATACCTTAGGCAAATTATGGAGTTCCAAAAATTAAAATGGACCAAATATATCAATGTTTTCATAATATAGTTAAGAAATATTAGGAAAAAATCAAAAGAATGAAAAAATGGAAGAAAAATGTAAAATTGATATAAAAAAAGTAAAACTGGAAAACAAGTGACAGAGAGAAAATTAAAGAAACTTCAGACTTCCTGAAAATCATTTTTAAAAGGATGAACACCATATTTAAGAAATCACAAATAAAAATTGTTTAGCTCTATTAGAACCAAAGGGGGAAAAGAATTCACCAATTATCTTCTGGAAAAAAAAAAAAGAAAGAAAAAATTCCCAATATCATGATAACCAAAAGAGTTCCCATATCAAAATAAAAATATTACAAAGTTGTTCAAGCACTAAGGAACTTTTGGCAGGATCATGTAAGAACTGGTACCTTCATACATAAATAAAAAAAGATCTTGGAATATTCCAAAAGATAAAAGATTTACAATCAAGATTAATTAAGTTGAGAAGGAAATGGGTTTTTAAAGAATTAAAGGACTTTTAATGATTATTTATAAAAACCTAGAGCTTGGTGAGATTATGAAATGTATTATTTTGTAAATAATATGTGAAATAGTATATTGTGAAATATACAAGATTAAGGGGCAGCTAGGTGACGCAGTAGATAGAGCACTAGCCTTGAATTCAGGAGGACCGGAGTTCAAATCTGTTCTCAGACACAACACTTCCTAGCTGTGTGACCCTGCCCAAGTCACTTAACCCCAGCCTCAGGGAAAGTTAAGTAAAGTGAGTAGAACCAGGAGATCATGGTATAAGGCAACAATAAGATTATACAATAAGTAATTCTAATAGATGTGGCTCTTTCCAACAATGAGATGATTCAGATCAGTTCCAATAATCTTGTGATGAAGAAAGCCATCTAAATCCAGAAAGAGGACTGTGAGAACTGAGTGTGGATCATAGCATAAC
This sequence comes from Sminthopsis crassicaudata, assembly GCF_048593235.1. Lineage (NCBI taxonomy): Eukaryota > Metazoa > Chordata > Mammalia > Dasyuromorphia > Dasyuridae > Sminthopsis > Sminthopsis crassicaudata. The sequence continues at coordinate 91,290,347 of NC_133621.1, read as the reverse complement.
ATTTTCACTCTTTCTGTTGTTGTTTGCTTGTATTTTGTTTTCTTTCTCATTTTTTTTCCCTTCTTGATCCGATTTTTCTTGTGCAGAAAAATAATTGTATAAATATTAATATATATATTGAATTTAACATATATTTTAACATAAAAAAATTCCTAGTTAGCAATCTTGTCATATCACGTATAAAGCAGGCATTCAATAAGTGATTTTAAACTATGATAAATCAAAAGTATTTTGATTACTATCACTTAGTTTATTTGTAAAAATATAAACCATGTTGACTTTCCTTTTTTTCTTTTATAATCTATGATTCTTTACTTTTCCTGCATTCTCTCATATAAGTCATGAAGTCCCATTGATTTTTCCTTTAAAATTCTTTGTCACAGAAATACACAGATTTAAAATTAGAGGCTGGAGATTTTGAGTAGACTGAGGAAACCAATCTAACTAAAGTAAAATATATGTGTTGGAGAGTTATATATCTCTGCTAAAAAAAAAAAAAAAAAAAAAAAAAAAAAAAAAAAGGCATAGATAGCAATTGTGATCTCAAAGCAAAAGCAAAAAAAAAAAAAAAAAAAAAGACAATGAATAGGGAATTAAAAACAATTAAATTAAAACACAAAAACAGGGAAACCACATTTTGCTAAAAGGTACCCCCAGACAATGAAGTAATTAATATAAAAAAAAATTACAGCAAATTTCTGTATTAAAGATCTTGTTTTTCAAATATATAGGGAATTGAATCAAATTTATAAATGCCCAGGCAGTTTTCAGAAGAAGGAATCAAAGCTGTCTATAGCCACAAGAAAAAAATGCCCTAAATTATTACTGATCAGAGAAATGTGAAGTAAAACAATTCTGAGGTACTACCTCACATTTTCACATGATAGAAAAGGAAAAAGACAAATTCTGGAGGGGATGTATAAAAATTAGGTACACTAAAGGACTATTGATGGAATTGCAAACTGATTCAACCATTCTTGAGAACAATTTGGACAAGGCTATGGGGCAAATTGGTGGCATAGTGGAGAAAGTGTTGAGCTGGAATTGGGAAGACCTAAATTCAGATGTAGTCTCAGATATTTACTAGTTGTATGACCCTAGGCAAGTCACTTAACTCTGTTTACCTCAGTTTCCTCCTCTTATAAAATGAGTTGGAGAAGAAAATGGCAAACCATTTTGAGTATCTTTGCCAAGAAAACCCCACATAGCATCATGAAGAGTAGGACACAACATAACCTTTAACCTAGCAATATCTTTACTAGGTCTATATATCAAAGAGATCAAAGAATAAAGAAAATGGCCTCAAGATACAAAAGAATATAACAGCTCTTTCTGTGGTACAAAGAATTGAAAACTGAGGGGATATATATCAATTGTGGAATGGTTAAAAAAGCTGTGGTATTTATTTGTGATGGAATATTATTGTACTATAAGAAATAATGAGCAAGGCACTTTCAAAAAAACTGAAAACCATCTATGAAGTGTTGGGGTGAGATAAACAGAACCAGGAGATTATTGTATACTGTAACAATACTGTGAAAGACTTGCTTTTTTGCAACACAGCTAATTATTTGTATAATTTTACATGTATAATTCATATGATAGTGTTTGCCTTCTCATTGGGTAAAGAAAAAGTTAAAGAAGGAGAAAGAATGTTCAAAATAATGGTAAAAATAAATGGTAATAAATGTTCTCTTTTATTCATCTCTTCATTGCTATTTAAATTGCTATTACCCTAAATCTCTGTCTTTACCAATTCATGCCTGAACTATTGGCAGGAGTCTCCCAGGTGGTCCCTTTGCCTCTAGAATCTTTCTTAAAAAGTTTCACCATGGAATTCCCATGCTCTAAAATCTTCAGTAGTTACCTATATTCTATTACATGAAAGTTAGACTTCTTTTCCTCCTTTTTTTAAAGTCTTCCACCATTTGATTATACCCTATTTGTCTCAACCTATTTTATACTTCTCCTCAACACCTATATTTTACTTCAATTAAGTTGGTCTCCTCAGTCTACTCAAAATCTACCAAAATCATTCTTATTTCTATGATTTGCTCATGTTGTTCATGTCTCCCAGACCTGATTGCTTCCCTTTTCTTTGTTCTGTTTTTGCATTTTTTCTATCTAAATCCTATTCATTTTTTCCCAAGCTCCTTGAAAGCAGGGACTCTGCCTTATACTTCTTTCCTATCTACTTGCATTTCAGATTAAGTACTAATGTAAATGCATACCAGCAGATTAATTACAAGACTAATTCACTTCTGTCAAAATAACTGCATTGATTCAACAAACATAATTAAGAGCCTACAACATTAAATGTACTACACCAAAACTAGGGATACAAAATGGAAAATAATATACTTCTTAACTTTAAGGATACCTCTACTAAAAGAGGAGGGATACAACATATAGAAAAGTAAGAAAAATATAGATACAAAGTAATTTTGAGAATTTGATGATGTGTGTGCTCTATTTAGATTTTATCAAAGTGAAATATTTAAAGAGACAATGACAAAGACAATGAAATATGAAGGTAAGGATCTTTTATGTAAATTAAGCATTCTATAATACATATACACATATATATATACATGTACATACATACATACATATATATATATATATATACATGTACATACATATATATATATGTATATGTATATAAAGTCTACAGAGATCATCCTTCAGGGCATAGACTACTTTCACTAGCTCTGCCCCCAGCCCCTTATTTATATAAAATCTGAAAGAAATCTAGAGAACTTAAGTGGGATGGACATCATAAGCCAGCGAGGAGTCCCTTACTAAGGGAACCAACTTTGGACCAAGGAATTTTCAGACAGGATAAGGTCTACCTCACCTGTCAGCCTGTCAGTACCTGAGATCCTAACTTCTAAAATAAATATATATAGGACATGTTTTTAAGTTTCATCTTCATTATTACCATTTCTCCCATTACTTTCTTAAGTCTAAGCAATGAACAAGACAATAAATCAATTTATGATTTGTAGGATTTTTCAAATTTGACTGTGGGTTAGATCAGTCTTTAACATACCCATCATCAATGCTATACAAAGAATCTCTGAGGATGAGAACTAGATAAGGGGTACCTAAATGAAATTAGGTTTAATTGAGGTCTAGTGGAAGGTTCGGGGCAAGGGAGTCAAATAGAGCTCCCCTGCAACCCCTTTGGATTTGGCGCGAGAATACAGAGTTAAATGAGGTCTAGTAGTGGTGCAAGAGTCTTCTGTAAAGGAATTTACAGACCCAAAAAACCTAGGTTGATAAAAGAGGTTTGTTATAGGGTTTGGAAATAAGGTTAAAAAGTAGGAAGCCACCAGAGCCAGAGTTGGTTCCAGTGGGCAGAAATCCTTGACATGGCAGGTGTAAGGATGCCAAGTTTGGAACCTCTGCAGAGTGGACTCCAGTTTGGCTCTTTTTATAATAGGGGGCCTTTGGACAATCTGAAGGAGCTTGTGGGTGGAGTCCCAGGTTGGCTTTGGGCTTAAGTTTCAGCCAGGGTTAGAATTTGAATAGAATTCAATGGGTTTTGGGATTGAGCTAGATAAGGATGAAACTGTTTGTGCTTGGGGTGGAGTCCCTTCCCTGAGGCAGAGTTCAAGGATGTTTTAAGAGTTTTGGGGTTTCTTCATCATGACCTTTCTGAAAGAGCAAAATAGTACCCCAGCAGAAAAAAGCATTGTAACAGCACATCAAGAAAGTACAGTAACATCAGCTGAGACAAAAGCTAGAAATGGTAAACACAGAAAAATAATTGTGAACTACATAATATAAAAAAGCAATGAAAATTCTTCCAGGATACATATTGTTTAGGGTTTTCTGGTTGTGGATTACATGTGTTTATACTTCAATCTCACTCTGCTCCCCCTCTCCCTATCTCAATCTGTACATGAATATCTTACTATTCAAGAAAATGTGCTTTGAGGGTTTGGGGTTTTTTTCCTAGGGATAGTGATAAAGTGTAGCTAATAGTGGCCAGTCTTCCTTCTATTGGCTACTCAAAATTGGTGTGGAGGAGTTAAAGTAAGGAAGGTAAACTAAAGATCATACTCCAAGCATAATTTTTATTAACAGCAACCTGTATAACTGTTTACAAAGCAGTTAGACTGGCCACCTTTGTTAGTGACTTGTAAAGGGCTGAAACTCTTAAAAGATGTACTTGAATCAGAAAACCAAGCACTTAAGGTTAATTACTTATTGGGCAATGAATAATTCTATTAGCATGTTTAGAATTGCTCTTCTCACAGTTAATGCTAGCTCAATGTTTGGGGTTAAGAGAATTGTAGGGAAGGATTAGGGGGTGGGGTGACAGAGGCCAGAGAACTTCACTTTGTAGCAGGATCATGAGAAGGGAGGTTGGTGGCAAGCTTGTGGCAGTTTTGCCCATTTCCTTCACTTCTCCCCCTAAAGACCAAGGACTTTTACTAATCCTGACTCTAGCTGATCCTGAGGCCTCCAGGGAGCTAGTTCGGAGTTTACAGTGATCCCAATGAGAAAGGGGAGTATGTTCTTAATTAATATACAGGAAAAGAGAGGGCAACTGGATAGTTTTGGAACTTTATCATTAGTTATACTAGGAAAAATGAATTCAGGAATGACCTCTTCTAACAACTAAGGAATGTTCATTGTTTTATGGAATTCATCTGCCTTTTGTAATCTTTCTTAGATAACCAGAACCACCAGATTTGTTGTCTTCTTAGGGTAAGCAAGTCTCCCCTAATTGCACAAGGAGAGACAAGGACAGATGGCTTGTCTTTTGGGAAATGGCAACAGATTAAACCTATTCTTACAATGAGTAGATGATCCAGGGCCTCCAATGGCATGAATGATATCAACATTTTCTTTTAACCACAACTTTCTTGAGTTAATACCAGAATACAGAAATTTAGCTTGATAAAATGGGGAATACAGTCAATTACATTATTAAATGATACAGAATAATTTCCTCATTGGTTAACAAATCTCAGAGAGTTAACTATAATCACAGAATTGAATTTCACAGAGAGCTAGCAGGTCCACTTATGAATCTAACTTCAAACTTTGATTCATCAGCACTGTGAACTAATCTGCTGATCAAACTTAAGATAATATAGTCACTCCAAAAAATTTTAAATGAGGAATAAACTGGTTACATACTAGCTAGGGCAAATTTTCAAATCTCCTGATCTATATGTTTTTTTGAAACAGACTTTCCCTGGCTCATTGAGTTGTGTATTGAGTAGGTATTTCTACTATGTTTCTGCTTTCTTTCCTTGCTTGTACACAGATAACTCTATTCCTTTTTTTTCTATTTGTTTCTTTATTCCTTATTTCTATTTATTTTCTTCCAAAAACTATTAATACATAGTTGCTACCAAACCATGTACAACCATGTATGAGCAAAGAATATTTCATTGTAAGATGCTTTGTTTCTTACCTACCAAGAACTCCACTGACTCATTGATGAATGCAGGAAAAAAACTGCATTCTTGCAAGAATGGGTGCCAAAAGATTCTTTTCAAATTTCAGGCCACCACCTTTGATTACAAAAGTCATTCCTTGCCCAAGGAGCTTACATTCTTTTGGGGGAAGATAACCTCCCACTTTGATTATTCTTTGATGTCCCCAAAGGTTTCAGCTTTCTAATTTAAGTTTCATTTCTCCAATTTAATTTTTTAAATTGTAGAAAACAGAATGCCATCCATTTCTCACAATTTGTCCCTTTTCTTCTTTTTAATCATTTGATTTCCACATCCTTTTCTAACCCCTCAAATTTTGCACCTCCTAAAAATCTATTAATCCCTAAACAGATCTCTTTACATAGATGGATAATCCCTGAATTCTGGTCATTCTTCTCATAGGGCTGTACTAGGAGTGAAACTACTTCCAAATGTAACACATGTTCCTTCTTTTCCAATAACTTTTCTAGAGTCATTCTATTTTCCCATGTCATTCTGCTAGTGGCATCTAACTATTCTGCTATTCCCTTCATTGCCTCTCTGAGTTAACTTATCCAATAATATTTACTCATCACAGTAGGAATAACCCAACTCCAGAACTAGATTTCTGGCCTTGAATTCATCAGTTACTGTCCTTGATTTAATTTTTCCTGATTCAGTCAAATGCCAGTGTAAAAGAAATAGTCAATTAGATCAGTGCACAAGTGCCGCCTTAATAAAGCAGGTTTGAAAGTGCAGTTTCCATAATACCATCCAAGGTATGCTTGGGGTATGCTCATTCAAGAAATTGTCAAAACTACCATCAGTTACATTTCAGACTCAGGTACAGGCCACATAAGTCCCTAGGTTTTGGTATCTTTTACCCTGCCATCAGAGACAATATATATTACTCCAGAAGTAAGGGGCTAGTATAATGCATTGCAATTCTCCCCAGAGATGTTATTTTAGGAACAGGAGGAATTCACTCTCATTTTTCCATACTCAAGGGGAATGATACTCTATCGGGACTTGGGGAACCCATAGTATAGACATAGAAAATGCTTTTTGTAAAGATTTTTTACAAAGTACTTTACCAATTCTACCCAGGCATTGGTATCTATCACTTGCCTTAAATCCTTAATCTGATTCCAAATCCTCTTAAGAGATCTATACCTATTAATGTATTACCAACTTACTTTTTGATCTGCATTTTCTAAATATCCAGTCCTTGTAGCAAACCAAACATTATTCCAAATTGGACCAGCAATTCAAAAATTCCTCTTTCTCTATTAGGACACAGTTGTACTTATTTGTCAAGGATAGTCAAGCCTCTACAATTCTATAATTTGGCAAGCATTAAATTGAATTATTTAAGGGATATCCTTTTTCAACAATATTAACACAAATCTTAATCTGATGTCACCATCCTAAGTCCCAACTGCTATTGTAGCAGGGGAGTAGCATTGATAGCCTCCTCTCTTCACAGGATTGCTAGACGCCTTTCACTTAGACACTGAGTAATTTGAGGTCTATTCATCAACCAGTTCCAGTTTCTTCCCAAACAAATGGTGCCCAAAGTCTTTTGGAGTATAGAGAAATGATCTCATCTTTTGAAACTACTTTTTGCTGAGAATGGGCATTGAACTGGGTCATCCTATAGGGTCTCATTTGAAGAGGCTTGAACTAATTGAAGATCCAGTGGGTTGAATGAGATCCCTGAAGCTGGCCAGTACAGCTGTCTAGTGATGGTTATTTGAAGGTGAGTTGCTCAAAGTTAAAAGAAAAACAACCCTAAAAGAATTTAAACTTAAAATCAAATCAAATACATAGTTAAACTTCTAGTAGCAATACTACAACATGAATGCACACATTTTTAAAAAATCTTATCCCAAATGCAACAATTGAAAATAATTCTATATTATTTAATATATTTATTAAATATTTTAATATTATTTTAATATATTAATTTATTTTAAAATATATTTAATATGCTAAATAAATATATTTAAATTACCATTTAAATTTAAACACACAGTAAATAAAGTCACATTTTGGGGAGAAAACTCTTTCCTCCTCAAAACTCTATTCTCCTAGAGTGCTTGAAATCTTTGAAAAGGCAGTAAACTATTTGAAACCTGAGATGCAGACACAGGCCCCTGGAAACAAAATGGCAATAGAACCTATCTCCCCCTACCTAAATTATGTACTCTTCCCTATGTGGACCACTGTATTGGGAAGGGGAAAAGATTTTAAAATGTAAAGTGGATTTCCCTAGATTTCCCCAAGCCACATGGAAATAGATGATACCCTCTTACAGAATCCAGAGTCCCCTGAAAAGAGTTTGGGGACTCTGGGGAGGGGGTTGGAGAACATAGAATCCATGTAGAGAAAAACCAAGGCTGACTTCAGAGCATGGGGTTTGGTGGAGCCTATCATCCTTTGAAAAAGCTGGTCAAGGTGTAAATCCACATACAATGGCCTTGGTCATTCCTAATCTCCTCTAGAGAGAGAACCTTGAAAGCTTCAGAAAAATTCAGCAAATTTGCAACAAGATGACTTACAAGTGCTTTTAAATCCCAAAATGGCCACATTTTTTCCCTTTGTAACTCAGCTGCCTGAAATATTGAAGACAAAACATACATACATACACACAAACACAAACTGCTTTTAAATTTCTTTTCTTTCTGTCTAGTACAGAGTTGTTCCTTCCCTACTACCTGGAAAACTATCCTACTTCTTTCTTTATTAGAGTTTCTTGTAAATTTCTTTCATGAAGATCCTTCCTGCCCCCCATTATGGAGATCTCCACACTCCAGTGATCCCAGTTCACTAATATTTACTCAGCTCTAGATTTCCTGACAACCCTTTCCTAGGACTAAATGAGAAGAATGTCCCATGAGTTCTTACTCCTTGATACCATTATATTCCCTATTTTACTAATTTGTCTGACACCTCAGAACCCTGTAAGATGGCCTCAGCTACCAAAGACAATACTAAATAGTCCATGTTCTGACCTTTGGTCTGAGAACAGTTTGCTTGGCTGCTGCAAAATCTAGTTTTCTTCCTGATTCTTAGATTCATCAGCAACCTTATTTACCAACGTGGTCTTGGGATCTTGGGATCAGGCTATGAGGGGGAAAACCTGAGCTGAAACATAAGGTTATTGAAATGACTGGGAGGAGTCCCCTTGTGCTTGAACAGGTCTGAATTCATAATGTATGGATCCCAGATGAGCCCCCATTTATAGGAAACAAAATATGTTATCAAGAACTCCACTGACTTACTGATGAGTGCAGGAAAGATTTATTTTACATTGTTGCAAGAATGGGTCCCTGGGTGAGTAGACATACCTTTGAAACTCCAAAGGCAACATTTTATTTCCTACCCTGAAGCACAAGTTCCTCCCCTGATTCCTCATTAATTGAATATTACATGACATGAATCTCCACCCTTCATTACATAACCAGTCCTTTCTCCAAAGGAGCTTCCATTCTTGAAGGGGGGGGGGGATTAACAGAGGAGGGATGAGGGCAAAGACTAAAAGATTCTTTTCAAATCTCAGGCTACCACCCCTGATTACAAAAAATCAGTTCCTGCCCCCAAGGAGTTTACCTTCATTTGGAGGAAGGTAATCTCCACCCTTGATTATTCCTTGATGTCCTTGTGGATTTCAGTTTTCTAATTTGTTTCATTTCTCCAATTTAATTTTTAAAATGGTGGAAACCAGAATGCCCATCCATTTCTCACATCATGATATTCCACTGTAAAATATTGGGGAGAGTATCAAAGAAAAAACACACACATACACACACACACACACACACACAGAGTACTCTGCATTTCAGGCACAAGTCTGCCAGAAACAATTCTTAATATTAACAATTTAATGTTTTTTAGTCTAAATCTAAGCATTCCTTGTTGGGAGGAGGAAAGGGGTGTCCCAAATTGGAAGAATCCTCACTTGCCTCAGGCATGTTCTTACTGCAAGATAATTTGAAGTAAGTATATAGGACTCTCAAAACAGGGGGAAAGTCACAATATGCTAAATATATAATTTAGGTTTAACATTTGTCAAACACAATGTGAAAACCAAGTTTATTACAAGAGAAATGAATATGCATGTGAAACTCAGCATTCACAGTTCATACTGAAGTTTGCATATTTGTGACAGTAGAACAAAGAAAGGAGGAGATACCAGGAAAAAGGAACAATATGGGAGGGAAAAAATGCAGTAAAGGTGAGAAAAAGACAAAACTCCTCTCAAAAAGGAGGAGCAACAAAAGATGGCAAAAGCCACATTCTTTTCCTTGGGAACTGCTAGACTATGAATATAGAACTATCCACTTTATCTGCAATGGACTCCAATTGAGCAAGCATTTTCCCAGCCTGGTACAGATTGGCTGATGTCTGTCTTGCCTTCTAAGGACACACAGGAATTCAGCTTGGGATACAAACAACAAATTATGTCAGCTCAGGAGGGGGCTTTGTCCTTGACACATTCAGGGCCTTTTGCAGGATCCAATGATTCTAGAAAATATGACAACTCAAAATAAGTTCAGGGGACACCTTAACACATTCTACTTCAATAGAAGAATAATCACTTAATCTTCTTTTAACAAATTAAGTGGTTGGGGAATTAAATGACCATTATCCTCAACAATGGAAAAGGATTTCTTCTCTGTGATCAATACTTTTCTCCAGTGATTCTTATTAAACTTTTTTTATCTCAAGACTCTTTAAGAATTTTTAAATTATTGAAGACTCTTCCCCAAAAGTTTTTGTTTAGGTATGTTATATCTATTAATATTTACCATACTATATTGAAAACAATTTGACCTTGGTTTTAGAACCCTTATGGATATCCCAGAACAACCATTGCTCTAATCTAGGGGTTAGCAAACTACTGTGGAGGGCTAGCCAGCTATTTTTATACATTGTAGACCCAGGAGAACTAAAAATATTTTATAATAATTATTATATTATAATAATACTATATGTAATATAGAATATTATAGATAAAACTGGTCTTGTGTATAATCATTAATATTGATATAATGCATTAATATATAATATGTACTATTATAATAATATTATATTGTTTTAATAATAAATAACTTTATTTTAAAAGATAAAAATAATCCTAAATCAAGGGGGCTGTAAAAACAGGCTAAGGGCAAGATTTGCTAAGCTCCTGCATCCCTTTTAAATGGGAAAGAAGATACTGTAGAAGAATCTTAATACCAGTTCTTTTGAGGGACAGAGAAGGCAACATCTTAACAAGAAAGGAGGTATTTTTGTTCTCAGTTTGATTTCCACTCTTAATCTATTTTTCCTAGGCCTTTTGTTTTTGTATTTAAAATTTTTTTCTAAAAGGAAAAGTCTAGAAAGATTGGATAAATATTTCTTAATATTTTTAGTTGAACCAAAAAGAATACTTTTACTATATCTCCACAGGTGTTAGATGAAAGCTTAATAGATTGTTCTATGCAATGAGCCTGTTGTCCAAAGCAAAACAACCACAGCTGCTCAGCTTCAACACGTTTTCCACTGCCATTCTTTAGAATTACAATGGAATCCATTTGCTCAGATTCCAAATTCTCTAAGGCTTTGCTTAGCAGATGAGCTGAAAAGTATTTGTTGAACTAAATTATTGAGTAACATGGTATTGAGCTTTCCCCCTCTCTTTATATCATCTTTTCTACTGAATTTCAGGGTGTTTTGCTCATTCTACCTGATTGTCCCTTTCCCATTCCTAGATGGGCTAAACTCCACATTTGTACCTCTGTTTATGGCATTTTCCCAAATACAAATGTCTCTTCCAGTTCTTTTCCACAATCCTCATCCACTATTTCAAATAAGTCTCCTCAGTTGAACCCCAGTCCACTAGAATTGCTCTCCTTTATATCTCTCTAGTTTTTTTCTGTTCAATTTGCTTTTATAAGACTTTCTTTGCAAGTTGGAAGTTGCATATTTCATGTGCATTCATATATCTACTTCATGTGCATTCACATATATATTTCATGGTCATAGGATGAGATCATGTAGTTTGATCTTTTCCTCCAATTTTTTACGATTCTTTTCTTGGTTATTTCCCATTCATTAACAAGATTTTGTGTTTTTGTTAAACAATAACAAAAAATTTTTTTAAAAATTAATTTTTTCCAATTCAACTTTCTAACACTGTTGGTAACCAGCATAATTTTTTTAAAGTCAGTCAATAAACACTTAAGTCAATTCATCAACAACTAAAAATAATAATAAAGAAACCGTGTTTTGTTTTTGAAGTTCTAAGCTATTCTTTGGATCAGATTTTGCTAGTGGAGAACATGGTGAATAATAACGTACAATAAATACTTTCCAAGCGGCAGTCACCACTGACCTTACATTTTCTAAAGAGACTTTTTTATATTCTAATTTCAAACATTTCTACTGAAAGAACCAAGGGCATTTTTGTACAACAGGATTTTGGTGCAAGCCCAGACCACTTGAAATAGCATCACTCACTAGAAGAGGCTCGAGATCAGAGACTGGGGAAAAGAAGAACAGGACAACTAGCGCATGCGCTTCTCACTAGCACTGCAAGATAACGGAGGAAGGGGGAATCCTCCACTTGGATTGTATCATCCTGTTTATTTTCTCGGGGGAGGATGAGTCTTAAAAGGTTGGCTTTTCGGTCTCAATTCTTTTTAACTACCCCTCTCGTATCTCTGAGTGATAACCCCCCCCCAGTTACATTCCGATGAGCCGGTCCAGGTCTACGGCTCCCTCCAAGCTTCATCATAGGCTAGTCGTGGCTGCGTCCCCAGAGCGCCCTAGACCGGGGAAAGTGGGGCGTGAGCTGCTCCCGAGGTCGGGCCCGCCTCTGTGGGCGGACTGGATTGGATGCAGTTGGTTACCGCCCAGACTGAGACTTTCCCCAGCTGCGTCGGGTAAGGGCCCCTGGCTCGGGGAGACCGAGTTACGGCTGGGGTCACGGTTAGGGGAAGCGGGGCAAGAGGTTGGGCATTATTTCTCCTTGACGCCTTTTCAGTGCTCGCGGTGAGGGACCAGAGAAGTGGTTTAAGGCCGGGTTGCTCAAAAGGAGTGGCCTGTGGCGTATCCTGCCCACCCAGGAAGACAGGGTACACGAGACTCGTAGTCCGGGAGAGTCATCGTCACGGCCTGAGCCCATTCTGCACTCACACAGTCCTGCTATTGGTAAGGTGAAGCAGGAACGAGGATTATACTCAGGTGACAAGTGAGTGCCTCTTGTGTGACCATGGGCAACCTCTCTGGTGCTAGGTTTCCTAATCTGTAAAATAAAAGGGTAATTGTCATTGTATTGGGACTGTCTTCCAGCCCATATAAAATAAAAAATTATAATGTTATGCTATATACTATATGATTAAAATGTAGCAATATATAAATGCTGGCTTTTATATAGCACTTTAAGGTTGGCAGAACGCTTTTCACATACACATAGACATACACATTTGTATCTTTGAGATTCCAATTCTACCTTTAAGGTAGTGATGTTTCATTGGAAATGTTCAAGGAAAGGCTAGATAACCAGGATTATAGAAGTGAATTCCTCATTGGGCTGAAAGGTTGGATTGGAGGATTCCCAAACTCTTTTATTAATAAATTTTTGTCCAAGATCACACAGGCATTGTGAACCAGAAGAAAAAAACAAGATCTCCGAATTGCTAGTTTATTGTCTTTTCCAATCATAATAGTGCTTCCCCCAACTACACATGGAGAATAGGGACTTAAATAATAAAAAAATCATACCCAAGTGGGATTTTCTATAAATGCTTTTGTCTGCCTTTAGCCCTCTGACACCATAAGATTTACAATTCACAAGATTTTAAGTTTAAATAGATATTAGTTTATCTAGTACAACTTTCTTATTTTGCAGATTAAGAAATTTAGTGAAGAGGTTTATCTGAGATTACATAGCTGAACCAAGATGCTATCTTGTCATCTGCTCTAAAGCTATTGCTTTTTCTTTCCCCACATCCCTTACAACAGTTACATTAAAGATATCCTATTAAGCTGTTAGTACTGGAAGGACAAAGTGGAAGAAGAATGAATTTCGCAGAAATCAGGTAAGCCATTAATGTCGAAAGAGTGAGAAGCCTCAGATGAAAAACTCAAATACCACATTGGTAGAACTCATAATGAAAAGGTTGGAGGAAGTGTTTCAGTATGTTCTTCACAGAAAGATATAATTGAACAAAACTCACAAACTATGAAATGGGTTTGCTAAGCTCTAGCTAAAGAAGTACCCATCCTGATGAGGTCACACAGCTCTGATTAGTAAAGATACACCTACCCATATGTGCATATATATGCACATAATCAGGGTTATCATAAAAAGATATGATTAAAAAACTGTATGATGTAATTGGTTCATATTTAAAGGGAAAATAAAAATTTAATGAAAAACCAAGGTATATTTGATTTTGTGATTTTAAATATTCTTCTTTGCTTATTTTTACTTTATAAAGGACAAGTTCTTAAATGGAAAAAAAGTAACTGGTTATTGTTATCTCAGCCTGTTATGTAGATATATGTTTTATGTGTGTGAATGCACTCACTATCTCAGCCATTCTGCCTCTTCATTTTTTTAAATGCTCTTCCCTTTGTAAGTAGGCTTATACTTATGTAGTTCTGAATTTGGACTTTGGAGACTTCAATTTGAATTCTAGGATGCTAGTGGTATGACTGTAGACAGGTTACCAGTGTCTCCTTTTCTTTATCTGCAAAAAAAAAAATAAATAAAATAAAATAAAATACTTATTCTGTCTACCACATAAAATTATGAAAGTTGCTTTGTAGAGTTTAAAATTCTATAAATATTAATTATTACTGTCACAAATTGGCCAAATTACTGTCACAATTGGCAATACAGAATGTCACAAAACACACAATTTTCAAAATCCCCTGTGCACTAAAGATATCTTCAGGTATATGTTGGAAAACCATTTGTCAAACATTTTAGAGGGGCTTCATGCCTCAGATGGAATGCTGAAATTGTTTAATCTAGTATTCTATGTTTCTCTGGTTAGAAACTGTTAGGCTGGGGCCTTGAGATTTTGGAAGTATGACAATAAGCAAATGTTAAATAAGGAGGACTGAGACAAAAGGCAAAGAGCTTAACAGTGTTCACTCTGTCCAAAGCCCTTCAGTGGGACAGTTGGGATCGGACTATAGGTAAAACAAATAGAAGCATAGTCCTTGCCCTCGAGGAGAAAATAATTCAGGAAGATATTATATATTCATGTTGAAAAAGATAATAAGAACAAAGCAATTTTAAATGGACGACCAATAAATATAGTGCAGATAAAATTTGTGAACACTGAAATACAGGCAAACATATTTACATGATTGCTAAAAGACAGTTTACAAAAAGGGGTCTAACTTGTGGCAAACAAATATATCATGATTCTAGAATACAGGGTTGGAGAGGTAACCAATACCCTGACTCTTTCCCATTCCTTTGTGATAAGTGAGAAAGTCTCAGTAGTTGTTTAGTTGTTTTTTATTTAAATCAAAAACTTCCTTTAGGTTCTATCTGATAATGGTGTTAAAGAAAAAACTCAGGACTTAGATCCTCCAGCTGTGGATTTTAATCCTAGCTCTGTTATCTACTGTGTGATGTTGAGTAATTGGTCTAATTTCTCCTGGCCTCAGTTTTTTTTTTCATCTGTGAAATGAAGAGACTGGAATAGATAACTCCTAAAATCCTTACTAACTCTCATGTTCTGACATCTTTCTTGAGCAGGGATGTGATCTTTAGTTTCTTTGGTATCTCACTCCCTACAAACCCAGAGAATAATACTATTTACACTTGAGTTCAACAAATAATTCAGTGTATAATATCAACAATGCATTGATGGTGATTCTGAAGTAAATAAAGATTACTCTCTGTCTTCAGAGAATTTAGAGATTGCTATCTGTGATCATGGCCCTGACTCTCTCTGAGCCCATTCCTCAACTGTAAAATAGTAATAATAATACTTATACTATTTATCATATAGGATGTAGGGAAAGTGCTTTGTAACCTAGCTGTGGTCCTCAAACTTTTTAAATAGGGGGCCAGTTCACTGTCTCTCAGACTGTTGGAGGGCCGGACTATAGTAAAAACAAAAACTCACATTGTCTCCACCCCTCAGTCCTTTTGCCATAACCCTGAGGGCCCATGTAAACGTCCTCAGTAGGCCGCATGCGGCCTACAAGCTGCAGTTTGAGAACCCCTGCTTTAGAGCCTCTATATAAATGTGAGCTATTAGCAGGGAATATAAATCAAGTAACTGTAATATAAAATAAAAGATAAGTGCATGATATATGTTAACAGTATTATAAATGCCCATAGCATAAAGAGATTACCACTAATTCATAGGTTTACAAGCTTAAAATTCATATAACCACAATTTAAGTTTAGGGATCTTAGAGATCTTTTAGTTCTTTATTTTTTAATTTGTTCTTGGTCATAGGTTGAAAGCAGCAAAACTGAAATTTGAACCTTAGTCCTCTGATTGTAATTTCATCATTCTTTCTGATATACCACACTAGGGACTGGAAGAGGGAGATATTGAGAAAGATTCATTGAGGAAATAGGCAGTTAAACAAACACTAAATATTCAAATAAGTCCCTCATAGACTTGATAGGTATTAGCTAGGGATAGGAATAGACTTGAAAGTATTGGATCTTTCCCTTTCAAGACCCTCAAAACAAAGATCATCTAGTGTTTCCTCTCCTACTTTTCAAAGAACAAGCTGGAGAATTTTCCCAACAATGACCTACCATCCTTGATCTATCCTACTTGATAGAAATAACAAGCACAGCAGCCATCTTAAAATCACATGATTCTGAGACCTGCTGAAGGAATGGCACACTTCAATTTTTAGCAGTTTTGTGTTGGGAGGTACTTTTTTATATTTAATTTCAATCACTCGATATAATTTCAATTCTTTTTTCCCCATTTCAAAGTGAGAGGCTCCTATGTTCAGAATTGGAAATGATTCAAGAAGACATCAAGTCAAAGACCTTCATTTGACAGATGAAGAAACTAAGATCCACAGATTTGAAATGATTTGTCCAAAGTTATACAAGCAGTGAATAGTAGTATTAGGATTTGAATTCAGGTCTTCTGACTCATTCTTTTCAAGCACTCATGGGTTTTCCATGGTATAATTTTGTCTTCTTTTCATCTACTTGACAGCTATATTAGATCTGCTCTTTTTCAAATTAACACTAATTTCTTTGCTGTTTTTATAAATGAAGTTGGATTACCCAATCTATTTCTTATTCTTTTGTTATCTTTATTTCTCTCATCTCATTTCTTTGTCAAGTTATCCTCATTCTTACTATATAGAGACCTGAACTTGAGTCAGTAACCTAGTTAATACTCTATTATTCCTAAATAACAAACAAACAAAAAAAGAAGCTTTTGAGTTTTTAAAAATATATCTTATGAATTAACTGTAACATTTTAAATCTTGGACTTTCTTCTTGCACTGCTTTACTCTCTACTTGAAGGCAAACTAATTTTATCATTAACCAAAAAATAATATAACTAAACTTGTAAATTAGCAGTAATTTTTTTTAAAAAATCCATATAATGCATTATATAACTGAATAGCAATGACAATTTTATCATACATGAGAATCTTTGAATTAACTTTGTTTTTATGTAGATGGCTTGTCTCACCCAGCTTAGAAGTGACTCTAGGGAAGCCTAATGGATTTTCATCTTGTTCTCTTCTATCAGAGGCCCAACTTGTTTCAGTTTGCACCTTCTAGTCCTTATAGGATAAGAGTAGCCTTCCACCATGATACCATGACTGAGAGAGACAGGTCACTAGGACTCCACTTTTCACATGTAAAATGATTTGTAGAACAGAAGCACCATTCTTATAATTAGACCAAAAGGTATTAGCTTGATAAATAGGGGTGAAGATCTTCTCCCCAGGATTTTAGAGCCTTACAGAAAGTCTATTGAAGTTCCTGTAGCCCTTTGAAATGATAATCTGAGTGCCCAAAGCCTCAATGAGTCAGGTGCTGCCACAAGTGTACTCTCTGCATACTTTCCTGAAGATCCGTTTGTACTTTCAGGCTCAGGAAAATGGGAAGATCATTCTTTCTGTGCTGTTGCAGCTCTGTACCTCTTTACTACTATATTCATTAGCTTCCCCTGGAAGTGGAGCCCCCTCTCTACAGAGAATTGGTCAAGAAACCAGACCAGGGGGGCTTGTTCCACTAAGGAAAAATATGTGACCAACCCTTGCCCTGCTAGCCTTCTTTTGCTTGTCCTGCCCACCTTCTGGAATCTTCTCTGCATATTCTACTCCCCAAATCGTCCTGTCATCTTAAACCAGAGACTTTCCCTGGAGATGAAGAGTATTAAGCTTTTCAGAGAACAAGCTTTTGATCAACCTTGGGGATGTCATAGTCAGTTGGAAGAGAAGACCCTTTCTAGCCCAGCATTCATAGCCAGCTTAAGTGTTTAGGACATGGAAAGACTAGAGGATTTGGAAGCTGTTAGTATTACTTCTGCTAATTCAGAGAGCTCAGGACAGCACAGAGCATTCAGCTCTGATCAGTATCACCTGATAGAACCTTAATCTCTGAGAATTATGCCCTTTCCCTCTGGTGGGAACACCAGAAATTTTATACGCATATGATGAAAATTTGAAATGGCTTTCAGACTTCTATCTCCATGCTTAATCAGAAGATTATCAGTTTTCTTTTTTGATCACTTAAAATTTATAACTTTAACAATCACATATGAGTAGGAATATTTGTATCATTTTTGTGTGATTTTTATTACTTCGTAGAAGCAGTTGACATCTTGCATCATATAGCTTTTCAAGCATATATCTACCAAGCTATTTCAGTATCATAGGAGATGTATTCAAATAAAGGGACAGGCAACAGCAAAGAGGTACTTTGCATGATAAGAATAGATGTAGGCCAACAGAGAATTTCTCAAAATTACTTTAGGAATCCTTCTAAAAATGTACCAGTTTTAAAGGGAAATGAAAATATGTAACCCCATTCTAATGTATTCACCCATTAATGTCTTCATGGATCCACAAAGTTGCAAAGGATTATGCTCGAGATTGTTGGGAGCACTTACAACCTAAATGGTAAACATTGGGAGCTACCCAATACACAGAGTATCTCCCCCACCAATCTGACCCATAAAGTTCATTTCTTGTGATCAATTGGAATCTAATGACTTTTTAGTGTTTTCTACTGTATACAAGGAAATACACAAATGAAATATAGACCTTGATATTAGGGAGGTTATAGTTTAATAGTTAGAGGCACAATATGACATATTAATAAAAGTAGAATAAAGTGAGAGAAATCATAAGTCACTCTTGCCAAAACAAGTTGGGTGAGAGGAGGGAGGCAGGCTATTCCTTTCTTTAGTGGTGAGAGAACTGGAATTAAGAAAAAAGACCTGTCTCCCAGGGGATGGACCTAGGATTCCAAGGCTCTTAATTCCAAATTCAGTGTTGGGTGTTTTTTTGTTTTGTTTTGTTTTGTTTTTTCACTACACCACAGTGCATCCTGAAAAGAAAGTATTCAGTAGAATGAAATAAAACAGCAGGTTAAGATGGTATGTTTTATGAGAACTACTAAAGGGGAAAGTCCTCAATTGGGAGAAGTGAGAAAAACTCATTTGTTATGTTAATATGAATCATATTGCTCAATAAGAGAGGCCCTAAAAGGATGGGTCACCAGCCAGGTGTATTTTGATGAGGGAATTAAGGAAAGAAAGAGAAAGTTGGAGATAGCTTAGGAAGACCAGCCAAAGTATGGGGCTCTGACTAGCTTCCTGAGATTTAGGGCATCTGGTATAGACAGTACTAAAAGGCAGAGAGGAAGATTGAAAAATGAGGTGGGGCATGATCCAAAGGCCTTCATAACATGGTCCAGTAGCTTAAGGAAGATAGCCTTGGGGATGCATTTCCCTTTCCTCGTTATCAGAACTAAAAGAGACCTGAAGGACCAGCCAGTCAATTCCCTCATTCTGGATGTGAGTAATCAAATTAAAGCTAAGAAGGGTGAAGTTATTTTTCCTTGTTTTCACGATGAACTCACAACAGAGTTGGGTTAAAATCGCTTAAAGTTCAAATCAAAGCTCTTTTCACCACCCTACACAGGCTCTAATGGGTTAATGAATCCAGACCCTACCTTTCAAGCCCCCTAATCCATTCTGTTCATACAGAATTGGGCCTCCCAAGGCCATGTGTTGTTTTTTTTTCATTATACTAAATTCATTTTATATTTTGAGGTAATGTGTTCATTAAAAATGTGTGGGTTTTTTTGAACACTAGTCTACTCAGATATTTCACCACCTCCTTAATAGATAGAAAATTGTGTGTATATGTATGCTTATGTTCATATATGGATAGTTATATTACTATAAGCAATAGTGGCATAATGGAAAGAGCATAGGATTTGGAATCAGAAGACCTAGGTTAAATGCCTACTTTACTATTTACTACTTACTGTGGGGCTTGGAGCAAGTATCCCTTATAATTAGGGGATTATTCTATATCGATAGTTCTTAAAGCTTTTGGTCTCTGAATTATTTTACACTCTTAAAAAATGTTGACTCCCCAAAGAGCTTTTGTTTATGTGTTTATATTTATTGTTTCTATCAAATTTTATTTGTATTGCAAGATAAAATGTCTTAGTATTATTTTGAAAATAATTTTGGCTTAGAGAATCCCCTGAGAGAGTTTTAGGTACCCCCAGCAGGACCCCTACAATACTGAGAACCACTGAGCTAGATGATATCTAAAGCCCATTGCAGTTCTAAAACCTGTAGGCTTAAGAAGATAATTTTCTTAAGGTCCCTTTCTCTAAATGTGTTCAGATTGAAAAAAATAATAATAATCAGGGCATATGCCTTCTGTTCTTTCCTGCCTTCCTAACTTCCTCCATCCCTCCCTTTCTACATTCCTCCCCTTCCTCCCTCTTTCCCTCCCTCCCTTCCTTCCTTCCTTGTTTCCTTCCTTCCTTCCTTCCTCCCACTCTCCCTTGAACCTACCTGTTTTTCCTTCCTGCAAAGCATTGTGTTAAACTCTAGGGACATGAATTTTAAAAGTCAGATACTCTCTGCTCTCCAGAGCCTCACATTCTAACGGGAAAACAACATACATGGAAAGTTTCATCTATAAATCTGACAGAAAGGTTTCTAGGGTGCAGCAACTAAGCAGCTGGAAATTAATGTTTCTTTGAAGTCATTTTCACTAGTAAAAATCATATCCACTTCTGGAATAGAAGCATTTCTTTTCCAAAGTTTCTTGGCTTCAGAATTCGCTAGTGTTCAACAGGGTCTGGAGGGAAATAGTGCTGGCTGAAGATGGTTGCCCTCATTTGTATAGACATTGCCTCGCTTATTGGCTGTGATGACAAAACTCACGTTAGTTTGATGATTGTATCCACATCCAGGACTCCTGCACTAATCTTCTCTTTGGGTGTCAGTTAACCAGCTGCTGTTATTGATGGACTTCTCCATGATGATTTCTCCCCTCAGCAGTGGCTCAAGGTATTGGTCTCAAAGCAAGTCTGGTAGCCTGGGGGATGCTTTTATTCCCAGTACTTTGAGGTTTAAAATCTTGTTTCCATCAGGGTTTGAGTTAAGATGATGGGTAAGGTGCTGCTTCAGCTAGGCTGGCTTGCTTCCCCTGTGGGTGACTGTTCAGGAAGGAAAACCTGTCAAAGGAAAAGGGCTGAAGGGTTTTCTAGGAGTAGCAGCATTCATAGAAATCATCCCCAACACACACATGGCTCTGTAGATTAACTGCCTTTATCTCAAGACCAGTTGAATATGAGAGGATCTTGATTCATCCTTCTTAGTGCTGGTTGTTTCTCTTGCTGACAGATCAAAAATAATATTGTGGGCACTATACTAGAGATAGGAAAATTGGGACTCAGAGAGGGAACTACATCATATAGTTCCCCAGTGTAGATTCCCTATAAAGAAAGGACATAAGCCATTCATTTGTAAAGTAGGAAACAAAACATTTAAAAGACAGTTTTAATTTTTATTATATTGATTATGCTTAGATTATTTTGTGTGAAATAACTAACTTCTGCAGGAATCATTGTCTTCATTGTACAGAAAGTAAAATAGGCTCTATCCCTTGTCATATAGCTACTGAGATCCTTCTAGAATACTGTTTTTTTAATATAGAGAGAGTGCTATTGTTCAACCATCAGTGCATATGTACTTTTGAGCTTTTTTTCAGTGCTAGATAAATTTGTACTGATCTATACAGGTCTTGTTGAGGCTAGTAGTATGTGATTATGAAAAAACCAATTTACCTATTCAAAAATTGAATCCATGACTCTGTTTTCTCCAATAGCATCATGACCTAACCACTTCATAACCAACTAATACAGGAACAAGAACCAGGAGCTTCTTGATTCCCAAACCTCCCTGTTATAGACCACATAACAGTAATAATAACAGTAATATTTACATGACATTTTTAAAATTTGCAAAGTGAATTCCATATTATCTCAGTTAAGCTTTGCAATAATTTTATAAGGTGGGTATTATCTCAATTTTACAGATAAGAAGTTGAGGCTCAAAAGTGATTTTTCCATGATCCATAATAGTAAATGTCAGACAAGACTTTCAACCTAAAATCTTCAGATTTAAAATTCAGTATGCTATTCTCTTGCCACACACTAACCCCCTGAGACTTAGATCTATTGTGGAAATCAAAAAAGAAAATTCTAATAAAATAATTGCCTAAATATACTACCTTTTACTTCCAAACAAGTTTAATGAACAGTATTGTGTACAAGCTCAATTTGATTTTATTATATGACTTATTTTGAACAGAAAATCAGCAATCAAAAGAAATGTTTGTTCCAATGATTTTTAACTTTTTTGTCTTAGCATCCTACTATAAACTCTTTAAAATTCTTGAGGACCTCTCAAGAACTTTTTTTTAATGTGGATTATATCTATTGATATTCAGAAATTAAAATGTCTTAGTATTATGAGAATACTTTTGACCTCTTTGGACTTCCTAAAAGTGTATTAGGGATCCCCAAGAATGAACCACACTTTGAGAATTGGTTTATTTTGATAGGCTTCACTAAGAAGGTACAAGTATATATGAGAATACAGGAAAAACAAATTCAGTGAAGAAATAATTTTTTTAAATATATAAATGATATATAGTAGCAACAACCTCCGCTCATAAGACATCTGTCTTGTGATACATTGTTTAGGTGATACTTTGTTTAGAGAATTACTGAAAGATAAAAAGTTCAAGATATTTCATCAATGCAATTTGTTCTGGAAAAGGTCTGACTTGGGATCATCCCAGTAGTTTAGATTTAAATTTGGAGCAAAATCATATTTTATTGCTCATTCAGCAAGTTAATAAATAGATTTGTTTATAGCAAAGAAAGATATTTAACAATTTGTTGATTCAGAGGAATGAAATTCTTGTTTTAGACTTGATCTTGATGTACGAGTAAAGCATTAGAATGCTCCTAGAGTGCCTTCGAATTTGTGTTTAGTTGATCATTCAGTGATGTCAACAGCCTGAGCCAACCAAAACTTAAAGATGGTCTCGATACCTTTTAAGGAAAAAACTTAGTCTATCTCACATGGAGTGAGGGATTGTTACATGGAGTGTAACATTGTTCTGCATTTGTACTTCCTCAGTAAATTGTAGCTGTTTATAGTTACTTAAAAGCAAGATGGAGTTACTTAGGTTCAAATTTAATTCAACTTTGGCCTAAAGATAATAATGAAATTTCCTTATTTCAACCAGACTTGAAATATCTCAATTAAACCCTCCTGAGAAGCATCTTTTTTTTTTTTCCAGGAACCATCACAACAGGTAGAACCCGAAGTGGTAGACCTGGGCTTTTGGCAGGTATGCCCCTGCCACTAACTTGATGTATTATCTTGAATGCATCACTTCATTTCCCTGTGCCTCAGCTTCCTCATCATGAAAGACTGATCTAGATGACCTCTCAAATCCCTTCCAGGGTGCATGGTATATGCAATAGCATGAGTAATCTAAAAATGAATAGAGAGTGAGGTAAAAATTGAAAAGTGGTAAAAGTGGATTCCAATGGCTTGTGTCTTTAGTTAAAATAAATCACTTATTTTACGTTTTAACCTTCTTTTAAAGTGTAACTGACTTTTTCCTCACAGTGTTGATGAATAATATTAAATTGCATTTAGGCGTCTGAGAAGACTTCATAGAAGAGATGACCCTTTAGAAAGAGGGCAGCACTGGTGTGACTTAATAAATGTTTGTTTAGACTAGATGTAGAAATGGAGAGAGGAATAGTTATGTGCAGAAGAGAGAGGTTATGTGTTTACTGTGAGTTGTGTTGTTATGGGGTAGATGTTTTAGGTAAGGGGAATAGGTCAGCTAACAGAATCTTGCTGAAAATCTCATAATGTGAGGGTGTTTGCCAAGGTCAATGGTACTAGCAGGGAAGGAAAAATAATTATAGAAATATTCATGAACATGCCTTCCAGCTTTTTGCCTCAGAGATGGATTTTGGTCTTCCCTATTGCACTGCTACTTGGGTATGAATCTAGCCCTTTAAATGTATGGGAGGATCTGGTTGCCTTGGCAGAAGGCCTGGTTTCCATGGAGATTAGGTATGGCTCACAAGGTGGTAACTGTTGTAATTAATAGCAGCATATCTTGGGAAGTGGCCACATTTGAAATCACAGATTCTAAAATTCCTGGGGTGAGTGGCTCCTCCCCTCCACTCAAAAGCCACTCCTGATTCCTTTACAGGCCTTTGGGGCACATCTAATTTATCAAGATTAATGAAGCCACCAGGATTAAGGATTCTGTGCTGAGCCCAGGACTCTTGGGTTTGGACCCAGCTTGAGTATCTTAGACTGAAACTAGTCCAACTATGCAGAGAATGTGGGCCATAAGGGAGCATTGAAGGAACAGCTTGGAGTGTGTCTTTTAGCAGAGGTATTTTAATTTTTCCAACCCTTTTTCCTTAGTGCAAATCCTTCCCTCCATCCAGGTCAGGCTCTTTGCTATTTCTTCTCTCCACCCATGACTCATTCTTTCCTCTTGCTGTTAGCTTACACTGGGTTTGTTTTTGTTTTTTTGTTTTTTTTCCTATTCCCAGCTTGAAATATCCTTCCTCAGATATACACCCCTGCTCCCAAAGTCAACATAACTTCTGAAGAAAGGGCTATTTCAACCCACACAGATCTCTCCAATTTCTAAAGTCATGTATAGTGCTTAGAGCCTAAACAACATATAATAATTCTGTGAGGTACATAATGGAGATGTTTTCCATTTTGCAGATAAGAACTGAAGCCTAGAGAGAGGATGTGGTTTATTAAAAATCATACCGCAAGCATCAGAGTTACATTTTAAAACTACATCTTCTGTTGGTCTTTCTGTCACATTAAGTTACTTCTGTAGTAGGTGTTCAGTAACATGTTGATTGTCTTCTTATCTCAGGGACCCTGAAACAGATCAAGTGGGACTTGGCCTACATCAAGGTGATTATTGATGCAAGGGACAGTGTACATCATGATGGAATACCTGAACTGACCCTTGGATGAAGACAGATCTCCACCAACTAATACTTTTCCCAGTTCACCCCAACTGTCTCTAAATAACCAGACTCCAGCCTATTGAAGTCTTTTTTGGCTTCCAACCATTGCCACCTAGCTATCATGGAGTCCCATGGGGAGAGAGCAGGAGAGGGTGATAGGGTACGTCTTACAGCCCAAATGCTTAAAGCCTGGTCAGGTGAATTTTCCTTGGAATCCATTTTGCTGTTGAAACTTTGTGATTTAGGGCTGGTGGACTTGGGCTGCTTAGGAGAATGTTTGGGACTGGAGTGGCTGGACTTGTCTGGTAACACCCTCACCCACCTGGGACCCCTATCCTCTCTCCGGCAGCTAGCTGTACTCAACGTCTCCTCCAACCGTTTGACAGGACTAGAACCACTGGCCTCTTGTGAGAACCTGCAGAGTCTCAATGTAGCTGGTAACTTGCTGGCTGGGGTGGGCCAACTGAAGTGTCTGGCAGGACTTCAGCGCCTGGAACATCTGAGGCTTCAGGACTCCTTGGCACGGCTTAGCAACCCACTCTGTAAGAGTCCTTCTTACAGGGCTGCGGTGTGGGAGCTGTTGCCTGGCCTAAAAGTCATTGATGGGGAGCGAGTGTCAGGTCAGGGAAGTGAATTCTACCAGCTGTGCCGGGACCTTGACAAATGCTTGCATCGGAGCCCGGGGCCGGTCCCTCCCTTTGAGGCTAAGCCCTGGGTAGAGCCCAGCTACTGGAAGCCACCCAAGGACCAGGGCAACTCCATTCTGGAAGAAGCGTGTCGCCAGTTCCAGGACACAGTACAAGAATGCAAAGAGCTAAGCCAGAAGGCTGATGATACTCTAGCCCAGGCGGAAGAAGCTCTTAGACCTGCCAGGGGAGACACAACTTCCTTTGTCTTCTAAGCCCAGCCAATACCCAGTGTTGAGAGGGAAGTTCCCCAGGGCACCAGGCTTTGAAGAATCACAATCATTATTGACCCCACAAATTGTATCCAATTAGTTTTGTCTCCCTTATTATGTTTCCTACATATTCTCATGGAAAAGTAAATCTAGAGTCTCATTCTTGTGGAGATAGTTTGAACCCTCTTCCTTCTTTCTATCTGTATGTACTCATAGAGAAACCAAACATTCCAGACCTCTTCCAGAGTATGTTGTGCCTACCTCCACCCCCACTCTCACAAGATTGATACCAAGAGAGCAGGTGCTTTTACCTAAATTGATTCTCTAACCCCCAGTGGGGATATGTAAAGGCTTCTTGAAAAAATAAAATATACTATGCTAGTAAGAAGTTTCTCTGTCTTCTTGGTATCTTATACCTATCTGATGCTTGCCTGCCTACCAGACTTGAGGGTGTGGAGGAAATTGGCCATACCTTCTTAAGATACTGAGACAGAAGATGATACATCTTGGGACAAAGAGAACTGAACGTGGGGATGGAGGGGAAAGACTTCTAAGTTTCTAAGATTTTCTCAGAATTGCCTATCCAAAGTCTATGCATCCTTTAAAGCCCAGTTTAAGTCACACTTCCATGAAATCTTCAGAGACCAGCATAGTCCCTCATTGGTCACCCTCTCTTCTCTAAAATTCTCCTAAATTTTATAGTAGACAACCTGCAGAGCAGAGAGTATAATTATCTACTGTTTTGTATAGTTCTGCCTTGTTTCACTTCTAAAGGGAACTGACTTGATTCATCATCCCAACAGATTGAATATGTAATACAAACCCAGGAAATGTCTGTTGATTTACAAGTTGAATGACAGACCCTCAGAACCAGAAGGGATCTCAGAGCACATCTAGTCCAATCTGTTCTTGTTTGTCCTTCTTGAAGTGGACCATAACATCAGGGAGGTGATGCCATGACATGCAAATTAATTGAAGTGAAGGAGGGCTCTGCAAGGTTACCAGCCTCACTTTCTCCCCTGGAGCCATCTGAGTCCAGTGGCCAGATACAGATCAGGAAGACTAGTGATGAACCCGGATATAGTGGGAAACCTTGGCCTTAATTTAAGCTCCTTGACCTTAATTTAAGCTAAGATTTTTTTAGCAGGTCTCAAATTGGACTGAGGGAATACCTAGTAAGCAATTAAGGCTAGATAAGAAATGAGGCAGAGAATAACCTCTTTTACCTACTCAAAAGAAAAAAAAATCAATCTGGTAGGGGAAGACCCTCAGGGTTTCTGGCCAAAACAGAAACAAGTGAGGCCCCAAAAATGACCAAGGAGGACTTTGGCCTGGTCCCCTACTGTTGGCCAATAAGTGAGAGCCAGAGTGATTTTGGGTTTAAGGCATTGCCCTTCAGAAAGCTAGCCCATAGAACCCAAGATATATTTAGAGATTTCAGCAATTTACATTCCTAAAAACAAAAAAAAAATTTTTTTTTGAAAATAAAGATTTATATTTCTTTGGACAGAATACCTGCAGATAAGGGTATGTGGATAATTCTATGTGAGCAAAGAGAAGGAAAGGGAAAAAAAGAATAGGAAAGAAATGTCTATTCAGTATCTGAATGGAGATCTCTTAAGTCTTCTTAAAAAACTTACTATCCAGATTCTGTTTAGAAGACTTCCAAGGATATGAAATGAACTTTTGAAAAGTTGTAATTATTTTTAATTTACTTTTTATTTGGGAGATTTTATTTTTTAAAAGTATCTTTATGTTGAACACTCAAAACAGTACCTCCATATACAAAGCAGAAAACAGAAAAGTTGATTGAGTACGATATTCCATTTCATGTAGGCCTTGGTTGTTTTGTTGATTCTCTTTTTTTATCCCTCAATAGTATTTTATTTTTTTCAAATATATGTAAAGATAATTTTCAATATTCCTTTTTTTGTAAGACATTCATTTTTGTATGCCAAAGTTTTCTCCCTCCTTCCCCATTCCCCAAGCAATCCAATATAAATATGTACAAACCTTTTCAACATATTTCCATGGTGTTTTATTGATTTTCTAGACTTAACAAAGTAATGGAGAAAATGTTTTAATAATGCAGACTAAATTTGAAAATGTTCTTTATTATGGAGGTTGAATATAAATCAACACATGCTATGTTCATTTTTGTTTTCCCTTTTTTTTTCTTTCTCTCTACAGATTTTTCCTTTTTTTTTTTTATTTTCCTCTCCCAACATGATTCATAAGAAAATGTGTAAAAGCAATGATTGTACATGTATAACCAGAAAAAAGTTTCCATAAACATTTTTTTCCTAGAGCATTTACCCATATACTATTTCTTCAAGGATCAGATTAGTTTTGCCTGCAGCTATTCTTTCACTTATATTATCCTTTTTGAATCATCCCTATTTGTTTTGCAGTTGAATTTGGTATATTTCTATGCCAAACCCTGTGTTTATTTAGCCCTCTTTTGTCTATTTCCAATTAAGAATAAGGTTCATCTAGGGGCAGCTAGGTGGCTCAGTGGATAGAGCACCAGCCCTGAATTCAGGAGGACCTGAGTTCAAATCAGATCTCACTTAACACTTCCTAGCTGTGTAACCCTGGGCAAGTCACTTAACCCCAGCCTCAGAAAAAAAAAAAATAATAATAATAATAATAATAATTGATGAATAAGGTTCATCCTCCTGAATACTTGCTCCTTTCATCCCTTCCTCAACATTTGCATACTTTTCTTCTCACACACCCCAATTATGAAAAATACAAAATTCCACACCTCTCCTTCTTGCTCCTCTCCTTAATATTTTCAAAGCTGTTAGCACTGAATGTGGCACATAGTAGACTCTAAATAAATACTCATTCCCTTCTCTTCCCTTTTCAAACCTTCAAAGTAGAACTAGCTCTTCTCCCAGGACCTTTGGATTTCTTATTTAATTTGCTCAGCATCCTTTGAAGACATTAATGTTCTGAAGGAACACTGGTTTCTTCTCCCCTTATTGGAACATTAATACTGATGTAATAGAGCTTCTAGGGGAGACAGCAATAATTTTAAGGTCCCCTAACCTTAGGGGCCTCCTGTTCTAACAAGTCAGTGATTCTAAATCTTTTGGCTTTGTAATCCTGAGGCCCTCTGACCTAAGAGTTCTGTCAATAATTATAAAAGTCCTCTGGACTAGGAATATAATAATATTTCTTCTCTTAGACTTTAGGGAAGATATATTGATGAGATTTAGGTTTTGGGGTTCCCTTTAGTAGGGAACCAAATGATAAGGTCTAGATTTAGGGAACCAAAATGAGATTAGGGTTGCTGGTGGTCAGAGAGTTAAATGATAAGGTCTGGTGGCAGGTTCAGGGTTCAAGGAACCAAATGGAGAGGTTTGGCTCTCCTGCACCCCCTTGGGATTTGGCACAAAGGTAGAGAGTTTGGGGAAACTCCCTTTTGGTGGTGCAGAGATTCTCTGTAAAGGAATTTACAGACCCGAAAACCTAGATTGATAAAAGGTTTAATTATAGGGATTGGGAAGTAAGGTTAAAAATCCTGACAGAGAGGCATAAAGTCTGGTTAGGGAAATAGGTGAGAATAAAGAGAGGATAACACTGGAAAATATTATTCCAGCGGGCAGAGGTTTCCTTGGTTATAGCATGGTATAGCCTAGCATGACACAGCATGGCATGTTTGGAACCTCTGCAAAGAGAGGATTTTAGGTTGGCTCTTTTATAATAGGAACTTTGGCTAAAAGCTGAAGGGGGCTTGTGGGTGGAGTTCTACAAGCTGGGTTTCAGCTTGGGCTGGAATTTGAATAGAATTCAATGAGTTTCAGGAATGAATCGACCCCACCTAGATAACAGAATGAAACTGTCTTGTTTGCTTTCTCTCAGGGCAGGGTCCCTCACTGAGGCAGAGTTAAGGGAGATTTTCTCCTTCAAGGATTTTTAGAGTTTCAGGTCACTTCTTCAATATTAGTAATCCTGAGACTATTGTTCTAACAATTTGCCAATGATTTCAAGTCTTCTGGCTTTAGAATAGTCCTACAAACATTACTGTCTGTTGGTCAGTGATAACCAAATTCTAGAGACCACTCCTTGGTTCTACCCCTAGGCTATAAAATTAGCGTATTTATAACATGAAGAACTAGATAAATGTGTCTCCTGTTTCTTTGCTAAATTCTCTTGGAATTTAGATCTCTTCAATTGGCATTACAATTACAATAAATTTTGCATCTTAACTTAGAAATGGGTTCAAGTCTGCAAATTTTTTGGAGATACCTCATGACACAGGTCTGTGACCTCAACTTTTAAAAGTGCAATTACTTCCTGATATATACTATTCTGATCACCTTGAGAATCCTCCCTTGTAACAAAGAAAGACAATTCATCAAAACCAGCTGATAAAACAAGTCATTTCACAACATATGCAACATTTTCCCTCCCTCACCCTGATAAGCCACCACCTCACTATAGAGAAAAGAAAGGCAAGTTTCATCCTCTGTCCCAAAGACTGGAAATGGGCCACTGCCATTTGTCTAAGTTCTGATGCCTTTTTTATGATGCCCATTTACTTCTAAGACATGGTGGAAGGAAGTAAACACGGAGATTTTCGAGAAGTTTTATTTAACACAACAAGGAGCAAAGGTGCTGTGCACAGGGTTAGCAGAACCTGGCCTTTTTTCCCAGGTGAGGTGGGATAGGGAATGCTTGCCCTGGTGGATAAGGAGGGATGTTGGGAGCCTTTGAACTATTCACTGATTTTCAAAGGCAATGAAATCAATGTAGCACCCTGGAGGGAACAGAAGAGAAATTCTTGAGTTAAAGATGAAAAAGATATTCTTAACTCCATTGCCACCTCTAATGGACTTTCCCAATGCCTAACTCTGACTTCATTCTCAGTCTTAGATCCAAATCCTAGCCTTATTCCCAATTCTTAAACCCATTATCCCTGGCTCTCCCTGCCCAGTATACAGCCATTTTCCCTCTTGCCTCCCAAAGGAAGTTTTACCTGCTTAGGCTTTAGCCAGAGTTGTGACTCCTAGAAAAGGCATATGTTCCAGGAAAGTAATAGCTGTGCGTTTCCTCACCGGCTCTTTCCACTTGAGTGCACTGGGTTTCCTGCTGCCCCTCGGGATCCTGTGGGTACACTTAGGCTTGGTCTCAACCACAGGGTTAAATAGAAAACCACTTCCTCCTATTCTGCCCCTGCCTCCTCCTCTTCTCTCACCATTCTACCCAATTCTGCACTTTTCACCCAGGTACCTTCTGGTAATTCAGGCTTTACAGTTCCCTTTTCTCTTTCTCCCTTCCTCCTTCCCCCCTAGAAATACAACATCAAGGCCTACCCTTTGACCCCATGGGGGCCCAATAGGGCAGTGAATCATCTGCTTCAAGACCCGGTCCTTGGAATCAAACTTGATGCAAGCCAAACAGCTCCTCTTCCGCTGGAATCATAGAAACAACAGTCCATGGATTGTAGCGCTAGAGCTGGAAGGAATCTTGAGGCACCTCTTTATTTTACAGATGAAGCAACTGAGACCCAAAGAAGAAGTGACCAGGTCAGGTCACTCAGGTAGCAACTGGCCAGGATAAAAGTCAAACCCAGGTCCTTTGACTGCCAATCCAGCAGTCTTTCTCCTATGCCACATTGGCTATAATAGATGAGCTAGTGCCAGGGAATGGAATGCACTGAGGACATGGCAAGTTGGAATTGTGGGAAAAGACATATGGGATCAGCTGTGCTGAGATGGAGAGCACTGGGGACAATGGGCTTATTTCTTGGCTAACAGGCACCAGAAATTAAGGGGATGTTGGCATTATCCATGACAGGTTGGTATAAGTGGAACACTAAAGCTAGTTAGTGCCTATAACCTCCTCCATCCTCCAGCTTTAGGATCTTAGAAATAATGTAATCCAACCCCCCTATTTTACAAGTCCAAAGGTTATTAAGACCCAGAGAGATAAAGTGACTTGTTATGGTTACTACAGAGCTAGGCCTAGAATTAAAGTCTATAGATATCTGGTCCTATATTCTTTTCACTTCCCCTAAGCTTGATTAGTTCTAGTTAAGCTGTGGTATTTAGGTCTATACTAGTTCTGTCTTGGATTTACTCAGGGGGCTAGATTAGGAGTACCTCATTTTTAAGGATCAAGGAAGCTTAGGGAATTCAGTAGTCTTGGGAGATCTGAAACCAAATCCTGTCCTTTTGGTCTATCTAATGTCTTGAAACATAGAAGTGGTAGGTAGAATCAATCTTTCTTTCTGGGGACCTTAAAGCAAAGCTTCACCCAGGACCTGTCCCATACTACATCAAAATTGCTCCTTATATAAACAATCATATTTCTTCACTGTTATTCTTGAAGACTAAGTTCATTCCTACCCTCATCCATCGAAGCAACTCATTTGCAATTGGCTTAACCTCCAGAAAGCTGCCTGTCCACCCCTCCCCACTCCCACTATGGGGCTGTTGTCACTGCCTTCCAAGATGAGGCTTATTATTCTTCTTCCTCTCCCCCAAGTCACACTGTCACACACACAAAAGCCAGGTTTCCATGCCCTATCTCTTTGATATACACAAAAGAGGTACGTATTCTATTATACAGATAACCCCTCCCCATTTCTCTATTACACATACATGCAATGCATGTCCTGTTATACTTCTAAACACACAAAAAGACACAAGTTCCACTGTATATACATGATGCAGTCAAAGGCTTATGTCTATAAATACAAAAATAATATCTCATCACATATACACACATTATGACACAGGGATCAGTTATAAATGCAAACGCATACATTCCTCTGTCCCATTACATACAGACAGAAGTGTTTCCTTGTATATATTTAAGTACATAGAGACTCAGATCTATGTCCCTGAAACCACACAAATACATATACATAGCAGAGGGGACATTTGACCTTCACTCACCCCATTGGGTTTGACCTTGCACTCAGCATTCCTCCAGTCCTTCTTTCTGCAGCTGGTCTGCTGGAGCCCAAACTCCAGTCGGACAAATGTCCCTCCAGGGTATGACTGAGGATAGACACAAAGGTGAACCAACTCCTACCATTCCTGGAACCTGTTCACCTCCTTTATCTTGTGGTTTGTAGGCTTCTCTAGGGTTAGAGGCATTATCTTACCACCCTCCACTCCTTGCCTAGCACAGGTTTCCATAAACAGGAGGTGTTTAATGAATGTTGGTTGCATTCTACTGGTTTTCTTTTTTTTTTTTAATGCTACTATATTGCACCATTGTTGTTCAGTCGTTTTCCAAGCATGTATCACTCCTTGTGGCCCTTTTTAGGGTTTTCTTAGCAAAGATACTTAAATGGTTTGCCATTTCCTTCTCCAACTCATTTTTCAGGGGCAAAGAGGGTTAAGTGCCTTGTCCAAGCTCACATAGCTAGGAAATACCTGTAGCTGGCTATGCACTTGGGTCTTCCTGATTCCATATCAGCACTCACTCTCCTATGCTACCTGCCTGCCCAACTATAGTGCATTGCTTTCCCTTAAGTGAGATGGCTGTGAGAAGATGATACCCAGTGTGGCACAATGGAAAGTATTGGATTTGCAACTGAAGATCTTGGGTTCAAATCCTGGCTCTGCCACTTTCTGTGATCTTGAACATGAGGTTATCTCTATAGACCTTGGTTTTCTCATCTATGAAATGAAACTATTGAACTAAATTGCATCATCTGTGGTCCTATAATATTTTCTTGGTATCTGGAGGCTTATAAATTCCCAAATCTTTTTCAAACTTTCTTGTTGGGCATCAGGTATTGTTACCAGAAGGTGTCATTGATAAATACGAGTTGTTCCTCCACACATGTGACCTGACCATAACTTCTCTATGTGTGTGCTCACTATTTCCATGAATTCTTTATGTATTTGTGAAATAGTGTTTCTTAGATGGGGGGGGGGGAGTGTAATATTCTATTGTGACTTGTTTTTACTGTGTTATTCTATTAACTGCCTTTACATAAAAACAAAAACAATAAGAAACTTGCCTGCTGGAGAAATATTTACATCTGTGGAATAAAATCCCACAATGTATCCCCTCCCAAAGCAAATTTAAGAATTTTCTCATTACAATCAAAGGGATCCCCCCTACTCACCATGTCACTGGCTCTGTCCACACCAATCTCCTTGAATGCCCACTGCACAGGTGGATGATTGTGGAACTTCTCCAAAGCCACCTGCAAGCCACGTTGTTGTGGCACTGAGAGCTCATCTCCTCTGGTTCCTGTGGGCCCCAGGGTACTGAGCCACAGGGCCAAGGGAAATAGCAACTGCCTCATTTCTTTTCTGCACATCACAGTCAATTGGATCCAGGCCAGGCACCTGCAAGATAAAACTTTGTCCATACAAGATTCCCCCACCAAATCCCACATTCTCTATTCTCCCTCCAGCCCTGTTTCTTCTCCTGTGTCGCCCAAACTCAATGTCATAGTTCCCTGCCAGTCCCTGCTGGTCTGCTCTTAGTCATTCTTCAGTTGTGCAGAAAGAAGCAGGTTCCAATGGGGAAGAAGTAATAGACTGGGGATGGAAGGCAGAGATTGATATAACCTTAGATGGGGACATCCTCAGGGAAGGTGGGAAAGTAGGGGGGCAAATATACTCTACCTAATGAAAAGAAAAGTGAACACAGAATAAAATTAAAAACTAGGACATCTTTCATGAAATGAGGAGCAATTAATGTAGCCCATTGCTGAATTTGTAATCAGAGAACTTGGATTTGAAATTCAGCATTGCTCACTCGGCAAACTCATTAGAGTGGGCTTGGCCAAGTTGTTTTACTAGGATCTTAGATTCCTAATTAATAAAATGAGGAAGGGTGATTGCTCTCCAACGTCCTTTGCTACTCAGTTCCTAGGACCAACTGAACCATAGCTGGGGAACCAGACAGAGTTTGTATGGAAATAGAGAGGGGCAGGGCTGTCAGCTGGTGTTTTTAGCACCATCCTAAGATACCCCTCCTCACCTGTTTGCTTCCCTAGATTAAAGATCTCTCCCAGTTCTGAATTCATCAAAGCCTAAATGTGGAGTAAGGGGAGGGGGGGGTATGCAAAAAGAGCTACTTCTTTCGAGTCCTTTTGGAAAGTGATAATGTGGGTTCCTGGATGCTCTTTAGCAACCTCTCTTTCTCTTTCCTTTCTAGCTTTCTCTTTTTAATAGCTCCCTTTCCTAGCAGGACTGATTGGGAAGAGCTGCTCTGAAGTTTCCCAGAAATTGGAAATGACGTCATAGCCAGAGCCAGGTTCCTAAGGCCCTGGAAACAGATTCTATCTTCCCTCCCACTCTCTGTCCCATTCTATTCACTCTACTTTAACATGCCACCCCTTTTTCTCAACTCTGTCTCTCTTCCCAGTTCATTCCACTCAGTATCCTCCCCCTTTCCCTTCTCTGACCCTCCTTTCCCTCATCCTCCCTCCCTCCCTCCCTCCTGTGGGGTCAGGTCAGTGCCCCAGAGTTTCCCAGCTCCCCCGAGGTCTTAGCTCCACCCCCATCCCCTGGCACTGAGAAGGCCTGGGTGGGAAGGAGAATAGAGAGGGAAGAGGAGAGACACACACTGAAGATGAATATTTTGGGGAGGACGTAAACACCCGAAGAAGGACTGAGCGAGTGTTTAACCCTCAGCATGCTAGGGCCTGTTCCTGGGCTGTCCAATGGGGCTTAGCCCTCAGCATGTTGGGGCCTGTTACTGGGCTGTCCAATCCAAGAAATCTTGGATCTCAACAAGATTTCAGCTCCCCTTCCCCCTGCAGAGCCTCCTGGTTCCTACAAACATTGCTTCTTTTCTAGCTTAGCTCCTTCCCAGAAAGGCTTCCTTATTTCTCTTCCCCTAAAGGCCTCCCCTTTTTATTTTCTTTTCTGGGCCCAAATCACTTCTGCTTTCTTTTTCTTTCTCCCAGTTTCTGGGAACCAGGTTGTCCTTGCTCTTTATCCCCCTACTTGTTCCACTGTGGCAGACCCCTTATCCCTGATAAAAGTTCCGAAGTTTGATCCGATATCCAGAAAAATGGGGATATAAAACTGGACTCTAGAGTCTGCTTTTCACCTCCCCTCTGACCCACCCTTCTACTTCCTCACCCTCCTGTACATCCCTCATTAAACTCCCCTCCACCTCTTTCCCACTTCACCTTCTTCTTTGCTGGGGCTGCTGGACCTCTCTTCTTAAGCTCCCGGTAGCCGTCTGCCTCTCCTCCCCTTAACCCCCAACCTCCGCCTCCCCAGCTCCTCCCCTGCATCTGGTCTCTGCCCCCATCTCCTCCCACCACTGGCTCCATGACACCCCCCTCCCCATTACCATCATCCAATCCTTCTAGGTCCTTACTCCCACAACTCCTGGGATGCCCTTCTGCCCTAACTCTGAAAGATCCAAATGGTCTCCCAAGCAGCAGCCCAGGCCTCTGTCCCTCTCCCAAGCCTCCCTTTTCTTCTTCCCTTTCCCTAACCCCACCCCCCATTTCCAAATTCAGGGAAGCTGGCCAGCTGGCTGGACCGCAGTCCAGGCAGCTAGCTGAGTTCCTCTACTAGGCTATGACATCCAAAAGGGAATTCTGTACCCATGAACCTACCTTTAGGGTAAATCCTGCCACACATCAGCCTTACCTAGTCCAGACTTTGACCAGGTGTTTGATCTCTCTCCTTGTTTCTAGACAGGGCTGCCTTTACACATCACATTTATCTTGCCTCTCCATTGCCAGTTCCAGGATCTTACACATATCTATCTAATCAGAAAATTCCTTCTAAAGCCATCCATCCCTTGATTTTACAACAAACATTTACTGAACCCTTACTATGTGCTCTGTGCTTGCACTGGAGATAGGAAGTAAATATCTCTGATTTCAAGAATTTATATTCCATGTTGGTGATAAGGATACATTTAAACAAATAAAGGCTATAGAAGAGACATATATTAGTCCCCTTGATAATTCTGGTGTAATTAGAGCTTGATTAGGAGAGCTTCTGCTCAGCCTAGTAAATCCCTCAATCAACTTGATGAAATTAAAGCATCTAGACCAGGGGTGTATTGGAATGAATGGTTTATGAAAAGGAGCTGCTAAATTTAAAGTGAATACTTAGAACTCAGAAATTGGCAAATGATAACAAATCAGGACTTGGTGTGTTGTTTGATTGTCTAGACTGAAGAAAATGATGGAGGAAATGTGATTAATGCTGATTAAATTTTAAAATGTGTCAAGCTTACTTTTGGGAAGCTATATATTAAATATCATCTACCAACATACTCCTAGACTGAAGTGTTGTCAGAATGGGGTGCATCCGTGTCACTTGCAGAAGGACAGTGAGCTCCTCCGATTTGGATCCCCAGCCTGGAATTGGTGAAATAATTGGTGATTTCCTGGAGCAGGATTATATACAGATTTTTGCTAGAGAATAGTGTGGTTTGTAAGAGCTCTCTCTTTGGTTCCTCAGAATATGGTGCAAGAAGAATTCAGCAAAGGATGGGGAGTGGAGAAGGGGAAGTTTCTTTTCCTTTCAACCCCATCAAGAGCAATATAGCAGAAGTTCATGGCAAACTGAGACT
Source organism: Sminthopsis crassicaudata (assembly GCF_048593235.1). Lineage (NCBI taxonomy): Eukaryota > Metazoa > Chordata > Mammalia > Dasyuromorphia > Dasyuridae > Sminthopsis > Sminthopsis crassicaudata. Next base: position 91,252,897 of record NC_133621.1, on the reverse strand, counting down.
CTCAAATCTAGATGACTTCCACCTTCCTAATCCCTTTTCTGACCACAGGTTAGTGGTTAGTTTGCATATGTCCTAACTGGTCTATCAGCAACTAGGTCGCAAGGTTGATAGCAAGCTGGTTCTAAAAGTCAGGAAGGTCTGAGTTCAAATTTGACTTCAGTCACTTAATAGTTAATGTTATTTTGGGCAAGTCAATGAAACTTGTTTGCCCAGTTTCCTCATCTTTAAAATGAACTGGAGAAGAAAATGGCAAACCCTCCAGTGTGTTGCCAAAACAAAACAAAACAAAAACAAATGGATCATAAAAAGTTTGACACAACTGAGCAATTAACAATTGTAGTCAATTAACAAGCAGAAGTCAATAGACATTTATTATACTTTTCCTTTGTGCCAAACACTGTGCTAAGTTCTGCAGATACAAAGAAAGGCAAAGCAGCTCCTTTTTTCATTAGTATAATTTCACTGGCCCTTTGAGTTTCAAGACTGATAACAGCTAACAGATATAAGAGGTCAATCAATTGAATTCAGGAAAATTTTTGAAAGTAAAGTAGGGGACAAAAAGCAGCAGCCACTTTGGTCCCTCTGCCAACATACAGCTGCAGGAAAATGTAAACATTTCTAATTCTCAATTAAGACCAAGCTGCTAGGATAGAGAAGTTCCCTGGCATAATGTTGTAAAAAATTAACCATGCATATGTACTGTCAAAAAAATATGTTACAAATAAATAGATAGATAGATAGATAAATGATGCATAAAATAAAAATGAAAACATTACAAAGGAATTTAATTATAGTGAACTAAAGGATAAGAGAGAGAGAGAGAGAGAGAGAGAAAGTTCCCTGGCAGCAGGGGTAAGTAGCTAAAATGGCCATGGTGAAAAGAAAAGGAGACATCAAGTTGCCCCTAGGAAGAAAGTAGCAGATGGAATTACAGAAGGGGATTTCCAGACTTTAAACTCTGCACTGATTTTGACATTAGATGGTTTTCCCCTATGTCTAAAGCTGTAGCAAGAGCTGGAGTGTTTGTGACCTGGTAGTGACTTCCTATAATTTTAAAATCTAGATCCTTACTGAATAAGGAAATTGCCACTGATGAGAAAAGAAGACTGCCCCAAGTATTTTCGTTTGTATGAAGGTTGGGGGAAGGGGATAAGGGAGGAATGGAGAAAAGAGCCTGGAGAGTTAGATATGGGAAGTAATGACAATTGGTAATCTATGTAACATTTAAGTAATCTTTCCGCTTTTTACCACCCACTTATTTAATATAATTAAACTGTTTACTAAGAGAATAAGTTTTAAAGGGGCAGAAGCTTTTGATTGACATGTAAAAGAATGTAGTGGGTACACAAGCTAAGAGACCAATTTACATGCATGTCCCTGATAAGAGTTTTTTGGCCTGGGATCCACGGCTGTGGGGAGATTTCTGGACAACCTGAACTTGTATGGGGAAAATTCATTTTTTAAAATTTTCCCTAACTTCTAAGGGAAATCTTTTCCTCCCATTACGAATGTAGGCAGATTATCATGATAGGATTAGCAGTGCCTGGTACTTTGTCACCAGTAAAAGTCACTGATATTTTTCACATCATATTACAGTTGTTACAAATATCTTGAAATGTTATACCATGATATTGCATGTGTTCCAGTGTTGCTGTTTACCAAACAAATTTTAATAATTTATATATTAATAAATGAAAATAAAATATGTATTCTTTATTTTATGTTATGCACTTTAAGATTATTTGGAGAAGTAACCCATAGATTTCAACCTGCCAAAGGGGCCCATGACATTCACAAAAGATTTAGAAACCTCTACTCTAGATGCCTGAGTAGACAGCAAGAATGGACTCAGATATTGTTGATGTCTTTTAGACTCAATTTTAAAAGATTGACTGGGCAATTGTATACTCCAACAGCACAACCTAGTGGTGACAGTAAATACAGTATAATTTGGAGTCTGGGACTGAATTAGCAAACAGGATGTTCTGGAAGCGCCATAGATTGTGAGACCTGAAGAGTGCTGGAGAAAGCCTAGGTTTGCTTCTAAGGCAAGCAGGTGGGGACAGAATACATTCTGGGCATGTAGGACAGCTTGTGAGGTGCAATGTGAAGTTCAGGGAAAAGCAAAACATGTGATGGGGATAAATCCTGAAAGGTAGGCTAGATTCAATCTGCATAATGGCACCTTAAAGAGAGAAAGTACCAGAGGCATGAGTAACCTTGGATATATTCTTTTCCTGTGTGAGTGCTTAATTATCAGTGAAGTCTAAGTTTTACTCATTCTTCTCATGAACTCTGTGTGTCTGGAAAGAAGAGTGGATCCAAGTTTGGAGGAGGAAAGTGAAAATATATTCTTTAGTTATAGTTATAATTTTATAGTTCTTTCTTTGCCATTTTAGTAAAAAGCTGTTGCTAAGGAAACAAAAACATGTTTAGTTCAGAAAAATACATTTTCATTTTAGCCATATCCAAAAAAAAAAGTATGAAAACAAGGGTGAAGAGGAAAGCTAAATGAAAGGATGTTGGAGAGAAGGTTCTAAAGCCAAATTTCTAAGGCCATGTGAAAGAATTGTGTCTTGAAGTCCCCAGAAATAGCCAATGGGGCACATAAAAAGTTAAGTGATTGAGGGTTGGGTGGGGTAAAACCTCCAAATGCTCTAATGCTTCCCAACTAAACCAGACAATTATCCTAAATATGTCTTTAACAGGATATATATAAATGAAAAAATCGCTTCCCCTCATGATGCTGTAGTTGAGAACGATGTAATTGTCTATCCAATTAAAAAGTCATATGCTAAGGTAGAAAGAAATCGTTCTTCTTTATACTTATCTCCCTCTCTTTGTATTATAACTATTTGTCTCCATTCATTTTGCAGGATGAAATCTGTGTTTTCATAGGGGACTTAGAGAAAGCACTCTCTATTATTGCAATATGGCACATTGCAATTTCTGATGTTAAGAGTGGCCTGGGGTCACAAAGGGGTGAAGTAGTTTGCCCAAACTCATTCACCCTTTGTGTCAGAGTCTAAACTTGAACCTAAGGCTTCCTGATTCTAAGCTTGTTCTCTATCCATCATGGTTTGGCAATACCATTTCTTTAAAAAAAAAAAAAAGTTTTCATTGATTCTTTTTTTTTGGATTATTGATTCTTTTCAAATTATTGATTTATTTATTCTATTTCTTAAACCAGTGTTGTCAAACTCAAGTAGAAATCTGATCCATTAAACCATATAGAAAAATCCCTACAGGCAGCAAGCACATTAACTTCGAAAACTACATATTGATAATACCATCCTCTGTTGTGTTAAATATTTCTCAATTATATTTTTAAAGTTTGGGAGGCAGGGGGGCAAGGCATTTGGGGTTAAGTAACTTGCTCAAGGTCACACAAGCTAGTAAGCATAAATCATCTAAGGCCAGATTTAAGTTCAGGTCCTCAGGTGCTTATCCACTTGATCTAGTTCCCCATCCCATTATATTTTAATGTGTTCTGGGGGCAGCTAGGTGGCTCAGTGGATAGAGCACTGGCCTTGAATTCAGGAGGACCCGAGTTCAAATCTGGTCTCAGACACTTAACACTTCCTAGCTGTGTGACCCTGGGCAAGTCACTTCACCCCAGCCTCAGAAAACAAAAAACAAAAAAAACACATTTTAATGTGTTCTAGCTGCACTGGGGAGGGCCATAATTCCGGCAGGACAGAGTGGTTGACAGTTCTATTTTACAGCATCATCTTTATTTCAAGTATCCCTTCCTCTCCCAGAGACTCATTTAACAAATATGTACAATATGTATGTGATATCTGTGGATCTACTATCTCCACAAAGGATGACTAGAGGTGTCTTTTCAGATCTCTTCATTCCCGGATCTTAAGTTCTTCGTCTATGAAATAAGGAAGTTGGATTGAATAGCCGCTAACGTTCCTTCTAGTAGGCAAATTATCAAAGCAGGTTTTTCATTGAAAGATCCATTCTCTATATTAGGTGATAAAGAGGAAAGAAATGGAGAGATGAAGTATTCATACTTAAGGATAGAAAAAATGGGGGGCTTGAAACTCTGCACTGGTAAATAGTAATGAGAGATACAGAAAGGGATTCTACTCAAGTAGCTGGAGGATGTTGTCCACAACCGAAGAAAATACCAGATGGGATTGAATCCAGCTGGTTTATTCACTTCTCAAGACTTGTAATAGTCCTAATGCACTTCTCTGATCATATCACACTTCTAATCCAAAAAGTTCAGTTCCTTGATATTGTATATTGTATAAAGTTATATATGATCTAACTGTAGCCTACTTTAGCTTTATGCCATGATCCTTTTCTTTCCCCTGTCCTCATGTATTGTTCCCTGCATGTGCTGTCCCCTGTTCCAAGAAAGGAAGGATTCCTTTACCTTCTGCTAATCTTATCATTTGACATCCTTTCTATTCAGGTGCTGCCTTCTCCTTGGGAAGTCTTTTTATATATATATAGCTCATCACTTCTGTAGAGGTTATAGGTCATCACTTCCCAAAGGTAAGGAGATACTGGCTGAGACTTGGATGAGGATCAAGAAAAGGATCCTTTCTGGTTCTGTATTGGATTTAGAGGTCATATCACCTAGAGATAAGAAGATAAATAAGATGACGGTAATTTTATGAAGGAATCCCTATCCGCCTAAAGCTCTGAAACTCTGGGATGAATCTAGATATTTGGCAGTGTCCTGTCCTGAAAAAGGTAAGAGCTTCTGCCCAATCAGTTGGGGTTGTCTAGAGCCACATGTGGCTTGGGGTGATTTGTGAAGACTGATTTTAATAGTTGAATCTAAAGGTGTGATTTTCAGATTAGGAAGGAGGAAAGGAATCTGTAGTAAGGAAGCAAAGATGGTCTTTGAAAGGAAGGCAGGCCCTTGCAATGCATATACATCCACCTATGTCTGGGTTTTGCAATTATGTAGCTTTATAACCTTGGGCAGATTTCTCAGGGGCCTGGTCTCTCCAAAGTCTCTCTTCTAATGCCCGTCAATCACCAATATCTTGCCTCCTCCTCCTCTCTTAATGTATGCTTAGCCAGGACGCTATCCATCATTCATTCATCTCTGGGCATTATGCTCCTTTGCCTCGGAGATGAGGGAAGGTATGGGCCTCTTTAGGATCCAGGGATGAGCAAGAATACAGGCAGAAAGACAGATTGGAGGAGTTGAAAAACAGATTCTAGGACCTGATGGAACTTTTAAAAATCACTTGCTCACGTTCCCCCGATTCCGTGGCCAGACCCAACTCCTAGTTTCTGTTCCATGAGGAAGGATTTAGTCCCTCTGTCCATATAGTTTTGTTGTTCATTGACAGTAACCAAATCACTCAATGAATTACTTGTGCTTTCTATACTCTGACCCGGGAAAGAAAAAGAAACGATTTCTAATCAGGAGGAGCCCGGATCATACTGGAAGAGTCTGTAGATCTGTATCTATCGATCAAATTCACTTCCTTATTAGTAAAAGGAGTTGGAGAAGGAAATGCCAAAGTATTCTAGAACCTTTGCCAGCACACCGCCCCGTGGGGTCACGACTGGAGAACAAGGGCTGACCACAGTGCCAGGCGCCCACTAAGTAATTAACCACGGGCTACCGCGTAAGAAGGGCATGGCAAGGGTGGCGCCAGATGATGGGGAAACCAAGGCCCCATAGGGACTCGTCCGGATAAAACGCCCGGGTATCTGGCTCTGAGTTCGGGGGCGGGGTCTTTTTTTTTTTTCCGGCCACAAGACGGTTTAAGAGGACCCTGGAGTCCGCCCCCAGCAGCTTGCACCTGTACTTCTTCGGAGGACCCGCATTGGAACCCCCGCTGTGACCAATCGCGTGACCTTGGAGAAGGCCCTCAGTTTCCCCACGTGCTAAGCTGGAGCGGGGCCCTAGTAAAGAGCTCGCGTTGAACGCCAGGACACCCGCAGGCACCACCTGAGTCCGAGCGTGGCCGGGCCGGCCGAGGCCGGCGGTCTGGAGCTCGGGAGGCCGCCGCCGCCTCCGCCCCGCACCCGCCCCCTGCAGAGGCCTTGGCAGCTCCGCCCCTCCCCGCCCTGCGCCCGAGCACGGGGACTGACCCTCGCCAGCTCCGGTAGTCACATGGTGCCGGGCTCTGCCAGGGAAGGAGGGAGGCACAGAGGGTCGGAGCGCGGACAGGGGGAGGAAGGAGCGCTCGAGGGAGCCCGGGAGGTGGTGGGGAGGGGATGGGCCTGGCGGCGGTGAGGTTGGGCCTGCTGCTGGGCGGGGAAGCGGCCCCAGTGTCCCCGTACATGGATGGGAGACGCGCATACAAGCACACAGACCGGGAGGTACGACCCTTCGGGGGAGAACTCTAGAAGGAGCGGGGGCGGGATGGCGGGATAGCGGGGTGGAATTTGGTGGTTGGGGGGGAATGGCGGCTACCAATGCCTGGGGTGCGGGGCCGGGGAAGGCGCATGCGCCGGAAGAGAAGGGAGGGGGCGGCTGTGAGCTTGCTGGGGGGCGGGGGGGAAGGAAGGAGAGTGGGGTCTTGAACGCTGGAAATTGGGGTATTGACGGGAATGGGGAGCAGAGAACGCCTGCGACTCTTGTGAGACCCAAGCACGCGCGGGTACCTAAGTGTGTGCGCACACATCTCTGTGCGCAAATGCGGGGGGAGGGGCCCGGGATGTGCGGATGCGCACGTACACCTGCACGCCCCGCGTGGGAGAGGTGTGCCCCGCGTCCCGCCCGGCCTTTGTTCTTCACCCCCGCCCCGGGGTGCTCCGTGAGCGTGTGGCAGGCTTGGCCTTCTGACCACCTAGGGAAAACGACATATAAGAGACTCTTGGCGTGGGGCGGCCCTCAGCCTCGGCGGAGCCCACATTATCCGGGGCTGGAAACCCCCTCAGCCTGACGCAGAGTCCCCTTCGCACACAGCACTGGGAGGCCTCCGTCAGGCACAGAGTCGGGCGCGGGAGGTGTTTTCTTTTTTACATCTTTCTGAAACTTGCCCGGTGCAGTTTTCAGCCCAGTGTGACTGCTGACCTTTGGGGGCGAGCAGAGCAAGTCTAAGGGACGTGCGGGCTAGTACTGCGGGGAAGGAGGACGGACTTGTTTTGATTGCAGAAGCCAAAAGCTGGCACGCTTCCGGGGGCGGACTTCAGATGCATGTGGGGAGAGAAAAGAAAACGGCCCATAATTCAGAGATTAACTTGTGTGCTTGTGTATAAGCAGGTGCACGTACACGTGTGAAGGGGTATATTGTTTGTAAATAATTCTGTGTCCATAAGGCCGTTGGTATTTCCGGCCTCTCCCTAAGTTTCCAGGCTAACTCTCCTTAGTCCTCAGGTAGTTCTTGTAAGGGGCCCGTCCTGCAGCTCGGACCCATCCCAATCGGGTTCCTGATTGCACTTGCTAAAACTCATCAGCTTCCCTCCTCAAAGGGAGTGCTCAGAGCGGACGGAATTCTCCAGGTGTGCTTCGCCCAGGGAAAACACTGTCCGCTATGTCTTCTTATGTTCCTCTCTTAGCTCCACTTCAGATTGCCTTTGGTGCTTTTGGCTGTGATGTCAAACCGGATTCACAAGAAATGGAGTCCCTCAGGTGCCTCCCCGTCTCCCACTTGTGAATGAAACTCGCAGCTGCTTCACAAAAAACACTTCTTCCAAATCTTTCTGGGAGGACTGACCGCCTCAGTGTGGTAGCAGTGGTGTAGAGGAAGTCTTTGTTGTTACAGGCGTCCCTACATTCTGGAAAGGATCGGAGATACCTTTCTCCAGGGAGAAGTAGGTTCATTCGGAAACGAGGCTGGAAGGAGAACCGACTGTTCCTGCATTCTAGGGGTAGGGTCTGGGGCTTCTTCCTGATCCCTCCTGTGCTTGGTGAGGGTTACATATATGGGGGGGGGGAGTCACATTTTAAATGATGGCTACAGTGGGGATGGATTTAATCTTGTACCCAACTGCTCCATCTATGGGAAAGGGCCAATTCTCTGCTTCTCTAGATAGAAAAGGAAAATTAGAAAAGCAGCAGAGGAGGGAGGGACACAGAGAGGATGACAAGGCAGGAAGCTGGAAGAACCCTAATAAAGAAAGCCTTGTTAAGAATCGAGGTCCCTGCCACTTTTTCCCCTTATTCAATATGGCTCTTTCTTCTTATAGGATCTTTTGGGGAGGAGCCATGTGGCAGTGGGGGGCAGCTCCCTTCTGGTGGGGGCAGGGTGCTCCGGAACACTACAGGTAAGTGTCCCTTTGCTCAGTCCCCTTGGTCCTCTGAGTCTTGAGCACCTTCTTGCTCTGCTACCTTGCTGTGGCCCTGGAGGGTTGGTGTTCTGTTCCTCTTTTGGATTAGGGAAAGAGTGGGAAAGATAGGCCTGAACTTCCCTGAATGCTGACTTATTCCTGGCCCAGGTTTCTTTAAAGGACTACTTTCAAGGGTGCTTAATTGAGTTAGGAGATTATTTCTTTATAAAGCAGTAGGGTTGGTGTTGGCTTTTCCTTTGTGCTACTTAGATCAGAGTAGATAGTCACTGTTGTCTGAGTTTAAAATCTGGGGGAAAGCACTGGAACTTGGAATGTTCAGGACTGACTTTGTGAAAAGAGAGAAGGTATGAAATGATTAAGACAAAAAGAAAAATTATATTTTGGGGGGACTGGACCTGTGATTACATTTGTGCAGAGAGCTATCCTCCTAATAAAAATCAGCTACTTTTGGTCTTTGTGATACTTTGTGATGCTGGCTGGACCATGAAAGATTTAAAGACCTTGCTTGGGGTCAGACCACCATTATGTCATAGGTCAGAACTTTTCTAACTCTGAGGGTGGCTATGGTATTTAGAGTGAAACAGCTCCTTAAGAAAGGTGATTGTAGATGAGGAAATGGAGTTCCAGAGAGGTCATTTAAGAATTCCCTAGATCACATAGTACCTTTTAAAAATAACTTTCTTTCTCCCCAGCAGGGCAAAGACTTCTGCTGGATCGTCGTTGCAGGAGACCCTCTGCTATGGGTCCAACTCGGCCTCGGCTTTTCTCTGGATCCTTTCGGGAGTCGCTCCAAGGGTCAGATCAGGATCCGCGTAGGATTAAATTAGAAGGTAATGTGGCAGCTAGTCATGGAAGCCTATTCCAGGGTAGTGCCTACCGCTGTGCCCGCTGTGGGAGACATTTCCCTGGATGGGCAGCCTTGCGACATCATACTCGTCGGCATCATGGCCGTCCACCCTTACCTTGCCCTGAGTGTGGCCGTCGATTTCACCATGCTCCTTTCTTGGCTTTACACCGGCTGGCTCACTCTGCTGCCACAGCCATACCACCTGCTACAGGTTTCCTCTGCCAAGTCTGTGGGCAGAGTTTCAGGAGCTGGGCAGCCCTCGCACTTCATGGCCAGGTTCATGCCTCATCTGCCCGGGCAGTCGCCTGCCCCAAGTGTGAGAAACGTTTCAGCCGAGCCTCCCAGCTGCGCGCACACTTGCGACAGAACCACCCACCTGCTCCACCACCTCGCCGTTTCATCTGCAGTGGCTGTGGTCAGAGTTTTGCACAGTGGGCTGAGCTAGTTGCCCACAAGCAGATACACGTGGCTGAAGCACAAGCATCAGAAAAAGCCCTTGCACCGCGGCCCCGGGGCCGCCCAGCACTTACTGCTGCTCAGCCAGGCGGTGATGCTGCTGACCGACCTTTCCAGTGTGCCTGGTGTGGCAAATGTTTCCGTCACAAGCCTAATCTGATTGCTCACCGCCGTGTACATACTGGTGAACGTCCCCACCAGTGCCCTGAGTGTGGAAAACGTTTCACTAATAAGCCCTACTTAACTTCCCACCGGCGAATTCATACTGGTGAGAAGCCTTACCCATGCACTGAATGTGGGCGCCGCTTCCGGCACAAACCCAACCTTTTGTCTCATGGCAAGATTCACCGGCGCCCTCAGGGTTCTGTGGAGGCCACCAGTAGTCAAGGGAGTTTCCAGCTTCCATCTCAACTCTTGGAGACTCAACAAGATCAAATCACAGACCCTCAACAGGACCAGGTTGTAGATCATCAGCAAATTCAGGCCATGAACCTTCAGCAGGAACAGCCCATAGAATCCCAACAGGATCAGTCCACAGATGTTCAGCAAGGCCAAATGGACTCCCAGCAGGACCAGGTCTTGGATCCCCAGCAGGACCAGGAAGTGGATCCTGCTGTCCCTTATAACTATGATGAGTGTGGACGCACGTTTCGGAACCGAAAGTCTTTGCGTGGTCAACAGCAACTTCATCCTGGAGAACGTCCTTTCATATGCAGTGAATGTGGAAAGAACTTTAGTAAGAAAACCCATTTGGTGGCCCACATCCGTATCCACTCAGGTGAGCGGCCCTTTGCCTGCCTGGAATGTGGGCGCCGTTTCTCACAAGGAAGTCACCTGGCAGCCCACCGTCGTGATCATGCCCCAGAGCGGCCCTTCATTTGCCCCGACTGTGGCAAGTCTTTTAGGCACAAGCCCTACTTGGCAGCCCATCGCCGCATCCACACAGGTGAGAGGCCCTATGCCTGTCCTGACTGTGGCAAGGCCTTCAGCCAGAAATCTAATCTTGTGTCCCACCGGCGCATCCATACAGGTGAGCGACCTTATGCTTGCCCTGATTGTGAGAGGCGCTTCAGTCAGAAATCCAACCTGATCACACACCGCAAGAGCCATGGTCGAGAAGGGCCATTCATCTGTGCCACCTGTGGTGAGAGCTTCAGTCATGAGCAAAAGCTCCTGACTCATCAGAGGAAGCATGTGGCCTGACCTAGTAGGAGTGGGAGAGCAAAGACAAAAGAGGAGATAAACTTTGAGGAGTAAACAAAGGTGTCATGATGGAGGATGTTAGTGATGGTAATGGGGTAAGCAATGGGAGGCTTCTCTTGGAAGCTGGTCAGGACCCAGGAGAAAGGACTCAGTATCCTTGCCCCAGCACGTCTGTTAGAAGTTTTCAGATACCCCAGGCTGTTTCCACCTCCCTGGAAGTTCTTCTCTTCTTGCCCCTTGGGGAAGAAGTATTTGAAAAGAAGATGCATCAGCAGCTGGAGAAAATGAGAACATCTGGGACATAAGCAGAGATCTCCAATATGTTAGGCAGCATTTGGATTTATTTAGACATGTCCAGGGAAGGAAATGCCCTAGTGATGTCAGTTTTTGGCAGCATTTGATTTCTTTGGTCCCCTTCACGCTTCCTTTCCCACCTACCCTCTTCTGCCTCCCAGCTCAAATCTATCCCTTTCCTTCACTTTTTTTTTTTTTTTTTAATGTATATGTAACTTCTCTACCCATAACTAGTTTCAGCTTTGAATTCTTAACACATCATCTTTTTTTGCCTTCCCTCCCAGATCAAGACTTTGTCTAAATCCCTAGTTTCTTTTAACTCTTCTAGCTTTCATTACTGTACTGCAGAGACAGACAGACACAGAGGAATGGGATAGGCATGGAAGAGATCTTAACTTGTTGAAATGGATCTTTGAATTCATCCAGTTTGCATCTAATAGAGGAATTTATCTCATCTCATATATTTAACAAACCAGCCTCTGTTTAAACACTTCCAGTGATGGGAATGGAGAATCCTTTGAAGGTAGTTCATTCTGTTGCTGAATATCTAATTGTTGGAAATTTCTTTTTTACATTAAGTGAAAAGGCATTTCCTTATATTCTACCCATTAGTTCTAGTTCTGTCCTCTGGAATCAAGCCATACAAAGTAAGTCTGGTTCCCTCAAGTCCCAGTGAATAAGACAGATTTCCAGTTAGGGCTACAACATATTCTCTTCCTTTGTTGAATTGCAAAAGTTGGCATCTGAGAAGGCTGTTTTCCAAGGGAAATGTGTGTAGAGGTAACTCAGACAAGAAAGTAAGCATCAATGGGACTTAGAGTGATGAGTGAAGGAGAATGGGGTCCCCTGCTTTAGGAGTTCCAGAGTGCACTAGGCTTTTAACAGTTTCTTATGCCTGGGAATTTCTAAAAAATGCATCGACTTCAGCCCTAGGGGTTGTGATAATTTTCTAGGAGGGCAAACTGAAGCCATTCAGGACTCTGGCAAACAAATAGAATTGGGATAAGAACCTAGATCTCCAGGGAGCTTTATCTTCCTATTCTTTTGCTGTGGGTCTTCCTATAGGTCAAACTAGGGAAGGCAGAATCATCTTTATTGCTTACTTTGCCACTATTTTAGGATCACAGATTTAGAGCCAGAAGAGAATAGTTTAGATGTTATTTAGTCCAATCCTGGCATTTTATATATAAGAAAATGAGGCCCATAGGCCTATTTAAGGTCACACAGATAGTGACAGTCAAAATCCAAATGTGGGTTCCCTAAATTCAGTTTTGTCTAGACACTATCAGCATCATCAGTGTGATTAAGATGTTATAAGGGCTGCAGACTTTAGTTAGACCCAGATTTTGCTCTTTATCAGCCTGTGTCCTAGATGGTGATCAAAAAGTGACTTTAGTAGGGAAGATATTTCTAGATAATATCAATTGTCCCACACTTGGTTGCCAGTATTGGGCTAATTCTCCTTTGGTGTCAATTCATATACACAAATGAACATACATGCATACATACATGTATGTAAATGAGGTCCAATAAGTGGATAGGACCTCTTTAAATGTTTCTTCTGCCTTCCATGGGAGATTTAATTCCCAATATTACAAGTAATACTCCTTTATATTTAGTTATTTGTGTATATGCCTCAGATTCATGAGCTTAGATAATATTAGAACTGGAATATTTAGATAACTAGTATTTGATAATATGGTTCCCCTGGGCCATCATACTTGATATCCTCTATTTTGGCTTCCATTCTGTTTGCATTTTATTATTTTACTTCTGATAGATCCTTAATCCATTTCTCTTTTTGTTTCTTCATCTTACCCCTTAATCATGTGTCCCTCAAAACACTTAACCCTCTTCTTTTTTTTGGGGGGGGGAGAGATATTTTCTGATCCCATAGCTTCAGCTATCACGTCTATGCAGGTAACTGCCACATCTTTTCTGGTCAAACTGGATAACTTCCCTATTAATATCCTGTCCTTTTCTTCTTCATTGCTTTCTCATTCCAATCTTCATGGGAAATTGACTCTTCCCTAGAGCTCTAGCTTCATAGTTCCAACTGCTCACTGTGAATCTCCAATCTATGTGTTCTACTAACACAGTAAAATCAGTCTATCCAAAACTGGGCTCATCCTATAATCTACAAAACCTGCTTTTCTCACATCCTCTTTTTGCTATAACCACCATTCTTTCAATTACTTATGCATACTACTTGCCATTTTTCTGAAACTTCTCTCCCTAAATCTAGTACTGATAATTCTACCTGTATGATCTCACCAGTTATAGTTTAGGGTCTCTTTTCATTGTCTAAGCTATTGTAATAATCTATTTCATCTTTATGCTTCCAAATTATCCCCTCCTTGCTGCTTAAACAAATCTTTTAATGCACTGCTTTGATCATGTCATTTCTCAAAAATCATCAGTGGTTTCTTATTAATAAGGAAAGTAGAAACTCTTGATCCTAGCATTTGAGATATTCCATAATCTGTTTCCATCCTTCTTTTCTAGCATATTTCTTATAACATTCTTTACTTGAGGTAAGCTGGGTTTTGCTCTTCCCCATTTTCATCTTGTCCCCACCCATCTCTGTTCCTCATGCTGTCTTCCATTTTTGGAATTTGGAAATATGTTTCCCTTCCCACCCCTTCACCTCTATTATAAAATCCCTTCCTTGAACACCTAAGTCAGGTTTCATCTCCCCAACCTTCCTTCACCCTCCATCCTCTAGGTGAATGTGGTCTTTCTTCCATTTTTTTTTTATGGACTTTACATTTAATCTCACTTTCCTGTTGCATCATTGTTATTTCTGTACCTGTCTGTTCCCGTTAGATTGTATGCTCCTTACGAGCAGGGTCTGTGTTTTGTCTCTCTTCCTAAAACTTAGAATAGTTCACATAGGAGGTGCTTACAAAATGTTTGTTCAGTTGAATTAACTAGTCCAACCCCCTCATTTTGCAGATGAGGGTGCTGAGGTTCAGAGAAGTGGGAAGCTATATCCAGGGTCACACAGCTAGTTTGTGGCAGAGTCTAGTCTAGGACTCGGGTTAGTGCTAGTTTTGCTTCCCCACCAATTCCCCATTAGATTGTGAAGTCCTGAAGGGCAGAGACTGTCTGTTAATTCTGTATTCCCCCCTCAGCAAAGACAACATAATAAATGTGTTGGATAAATTAATGAAGTGAGTCCTTTGAGTTAAGATCTCCTCTTAAAATGGAAATGTTTCCTTCTAGAAGTAGTGTTGATAGCTCTGTCCTGTAGCATTTAAGGTTTATCAAATACTTTTTTCTACATCCTTCCGAGGTAGATAGTGGGCATTTTATCCTCCTTACCTTTAAAATAAATAAATAAATAAAATGTTTACTACTTTCCCCCAGTTACATTTTAAACTTTTTTTTTTTTTTTTTTTTTTTTTTAACAATTGTTTTAAAAACTTTTGAGTTCCAGATTCTCTCCCTTAACCTCAGCCCCAAACCCAGTGGAAACCACATGTGAAATTATGCAAAACATTTCCATAAAAGTTGTGTTGTGAAATTTCTCACACTATCAAGAACAAAAACAGTACCCTACCAATTCTCCCTTTGAACTCCATATGGACAGAATATGAAAGGATGAACTTGAACCTCTCTAATATTAGACTTGCCTTTATACTTCGATTACAGAGGTATTGATATATGAGAGAACAAGAAATGGATCTCGGCTTGGTAAACTGATTGGACTCAGGTTACTTGAGTGCTTTTTCCTGGGTGTCTTTGTTTTGTGTACTGTCTTGTACATCGGGTTCTCTGTGTGTCTAAACATTTTGAGCTCTTGGGCACAAAAAGTACACCAAAGTTTTGGAAAATAATACAATCAGTTACAAGTTCAGTAATAGTTGCTTACTTGTTTCCACATTTGTAAGCAACTTGCCTATTTGGTTCATTGACCTAAGGCTCTCCTGAGATCTCCCACTGCTTCCCAGTACATCCAAACCTTTCTTAGGAGGAATTAATTAGAATAGCACACAGTCATATTACCAAAGAATAAGGTCCTGAAGAACTTGGGGAAAGAAGGAATGAATTTTGATCATTGTAGTAGGGAATCGGTCTATTTGGTGGAGGCCAATCTGCTTCAGTATGAAAACACCATGTTCTCGGTGAGAACAATTTGAATCTAGGGAATTCTAGTATTTTCCTAGGAGCCTGGGTTCTTATCCTAATCTGTGCTCTAGTTTCTCTGTGTCTGAAATAAAACAGAACAGTCCCAGAGTGACCTCCAGTGGCAGAACATATTTGGAATCAGTCCACACTTTTGTGTCTATCATGTGCCAGATGGCATAAAAGAAGGCAGGCCAGGGATGGATAAAGAAGTTTCAGAGAACCTTTGTATACCAGCTCTAACTACAGAGTATTTTGGAAACTACCCTGCTTGTGTATAGAGGAGGAGACGGGCCTAATAGAGTGGCTTGGGAGATATGAAGGGCACCAACTCCTACTGCTTCCACTGAGACTCAGTAAGCACCAGCTATGTGCCAAGCACTGTGCTAAGCCTTGGGGATACAAAAAGAGTAAAAAGGGAGTCCCTACTCTTAATAGAGGAAACAAATATCAAGAAAAACTATATGTGGGATAAATAGGAAATAAGTAAAAGAGGAAAGGTATTAGAAATAAAAAGGCTTATGGAACAGGAAACTAGTATTAAGAAAATTGAAGAAAAATGTACTGGGAAATAAAAAGACTAGAAAGATAGGAGTGGGCTAGGTTATGAAGGACTTTGATACCAAACAGCATTTTGTATTTGTTCCTGAAGACAATAGGAGATCCCTAGAGTTTGTGTGTGTATGTGGGGGGGGATGTAATATGATAGCATCTGTCCTTGATCGAAAACATTTTAGTGACTTGACTTAGACTGGAATAGAATGGGTAGAGAGACTTGAAGCAGACTGACCCACCAGCAGGCTATTGCAATAATGAAGATGAGGTTCTGAGGGCCTACACTAGGTCTTGGCAGTGATAGAGGAGAGAAAGAGGACGTATTTGAAAAATAATGCAAAGGTGAAATCAACAGGTTTTAGCAGCAAGTTTATATATTGGGGGGCGGGGTGAGAAGTAGAAAATAGAATAGTGAATTGTTAGGGAATAAGATTGCCTAGCAGCAGTGAGGGCCCTGTTTAACATGAATTTGCAGTGGACCTAGTCAGAATGATTTTGTGGTTTTCTCCACCTTTGTTTAGCTGCTCATGAATAGGAACAAAGGCAACAAATGGGGGCCATCCAAGACTTGAGACTTGGCTTGATGTCATCAGTGATGTGGTAAGTAGGCTTAGGGATTTAAGAGAGAAGGACAGTGTAGAAATGAATTGCTTCATTGGAAAAGAGTGGCTAATGCAGAAGAGATATGGGAGAGAATTGAGTGATCAAGGAATTAGAAGTTATAATATGTGTGAAGAGTAGGACTGTGTAAGAGATGACAGAGGGAAAAGTGAAAGGCCAACAGATTAAGATTGCCAGGGGATTTTTGAATTCTTTTGAACAAGGAGTTTGTACATTTGTGGGTGATAGCAAGATTAAGGATATAATCTTTGTGTGTGGCTGAGATAGGGTAGAGGAATAGCTCATGGGAGATGAGTAGATTTAAAAACTGAGTGGTTAGGGTATTTGAGATTAATATGTTTGTTGAAACCCCCCTAGTATGAGAACAGGAGTTGGGGAGGAAAGGAAAATTATAAATTACACATCCAATTCATTGAAGAAGGAAGGAGACTGTCCTGGTAGTCTGTAGACAAAAGCTACTAGCATTCTGATTGGATGGTAGACATGAATGACATGAACCTAAAAGGAAAGGAGGTTGTTGACTGGTGGAGGAGAACCTGAAAAAGGGCACTGAAAAGCAAGGAATATTTCAACTCCTCGGCCTTGGTTAGGAAGCTGAGGAGAATAATTGAAGGTTCAGCCAGTATTGGAAAGAGTGGCCAAGGGGGCTATGACATCAGAAGAAAGCCTGGTTTCTGTAAGAGCTAGTGGATAAAAGGAATGGGAATTTTAGAGGGCACAGGGTAAGGGATGGATGGTATTAGGTTGGGATGATAAAGATTCTAGAATATTAGAACTGTGTAAAACTAATTAATGGTAGGCTCTAATAAACAATAGATCTAATGCCTTTTCTGTTATACCATTCTCTGCCCCAGGAATCAATAGACCACCTTAAATTATTTTTTTGCTAATTAATAATAAGACATCTGTGCCCCAATTTTCTCATTTATAAAATGATAAGACTAATTTAAACGAGTAAGGTCCCTTATAGATCTAAATCCTGTGGTCCTGTGAATAGATATTGTCTGACTGCCTCCTTAACAGTTTTTCAAATCAAAAATCATACGTTCTTTTTTGCCCTGTTTCTCTTCATCTTTTAGAATGTGGAGAAAGTTAACACTTAATTTGCGAATCAAGAAAGCATTTCTGTCATACCCTTCAACATTACTTATTTTTAAAACTTTGACAATGTCAATATACATTTTGAACAAATTAATGAAATCTCAGATTAATTGCATTTAAGGTTGTGATATAAAAACCGTGATCAGAGTCTTTTTAAAAAAAATGGTTTTGCAGTTTTAAATACATTGCCCAAAGTCTCCCATTGCATCCAGGCCATCTGCAGTCATCCTGATCTATATCTGATCTTGGACCCAGAAAATTCTGGAAGGGAAAGTGAGGCAGGTGACCTTGCACAGCCCTCCCTCACTTCCATCCAATTCGCTTGCAGGTCATAGTGTTGAAGTTTGGGGTAAGGTGTCTCAAGGATTTGCAGGCCTGCACCCATTTCCTAGTCAAGGAGCAAAGTTTATTGTAATTATTGTAATTACTGTAATTGTACCGCCATTACAAAGCTGGTTCGATTCCAAACTAAATTAACAAACAAGCAGAGAGACACATTTATCCAGCTTTCCATCACTGACATGCTAATTCTGTGATCCTGAGGAGCTGTCTCCGGAATTTAGTTATCCCTGCCCAGATCATCAGTTGATTTGAGGAGTGGTCCATTCAGAATCAGACAGATTGAAGCTGGGAGTTTCCTGACACAGGCTCCAAAACAAGATTTAGGATTTAGTGACTTACTGTTTGGATAGAAGTCTCCCCCTAAAATCAGGGGACCACAGAATCACAGTACCTCAATATCAACGTCTCCCTGATGGCACGGGAAGGACAGAAAAACCACTAACAAGAAAGGAGAAGGTGTAAATGCCCTCTCCACGCCTGGCACTCCATGCCCCGAACTTTTGCTTCCCCTTCCTCCCCATACATTCACTTTAAGAGTAAATTTAGGCTTTCTCAAAAGTCACTCGGGAACTCTTGCCTAGTAACAGCCTTAATACGATGGGGAAGCGCAGAGGCCTTGGAGCACAGAGGCTCTAAACTGGTTGAGCTTGGACAAACTGCTTAATGTCTCTGGGCCTTCGTTTCCTAGCGTAGACCTTTCTGTCCAGGGTCTTAGTCTATAACGTGGGAATACAATTGAGATTAACTGTGCTACGGAGTAGGTGGTGACTGGGCTCCACCACTAACCTGACCTCGGGCTGTGGGGAGTGAGAAACCAAAAAATGGGAGAAGGGAACCTCGAGGGACCCGAGGCCTTCTTCCGGAGCCTCGCGTGCCCGCCGACGCTTCGCGGTTTTGTTCCGGGGGCGGGGCGGGGCGCCACTTGGGACCCAGTCCCGTGGGATGGTGAGCGGCGGGAGGCGGGACGCTTGGCTGAGAGAATGCCATTAAGCGTGGAGCGGTACCGGACCACGCGGTCTGGCCTAGGGTGGCCGCGCACAAGGCCCGACGACTGGGATGCAGCGGGTATCTAAAGGTGACGCTGGGTTAGAGGAGGGGATTCCAGGCTGAAGGCCCCCGGAAGATGCCCGCGGCTTCCTTTCAGCACACCCTCTCTTCCCTCCATTTTTAAAAATGACTGTTTTGCCCGGGGCATCGAGGGGGTTAAAGCCCGAGCCGCGAGTCCCCACCTCGCCCCTCCCCCTCCTCCCCCAGACTAGCTTGCCGGGGGCCATCGGCGTTTGAGAACAAAGAGGATTTGCTCTCTGGTCTTCTCCCATGGGGCTGTTCTGGCCACCTGAGAGGGAGCGCCAGTAGCTGCGCGGCGGCCTGGGCCGCTCCGCCCTCCTGCCAATCAGCGCCGCCCGCCGATCCTTCCCGCCCACTCTTCAGCCCGGCCCGGGAGTGGCTTCGTGTTCACTTGAGCGGTGGAATCCTTCCGCTCTCGATCTTATTTCCAGCCTGCCAGTGACACCCGAGGGGATCCGGGAAGGACGTGGAGGAGGGGGCTGGGGCGGGGATGGACGCGCAGCTCCAGTCCTGTCCTCCCTGTCCACGTGGTAGGGAGGACGGTCTCCCCCAGCTCCTGCACTAAACCCCTTCTCTACCCGGGCAGACGTCCTCCTCTGCGGGAGCGCCTGAGGGGACTCTGAAAGGTCTCCCGGAGAGGATGGCCAGGCCCTCAGGGCAGGATCGGGGGAGGTCCAGCCCGAGCAGAGGCGGGGGGGGGGGGGGGGGGGGCGGGCTTAGGGGGCAGTACTAGCAGAACGTGAGAAGAAAGTGGGCGGAGAGCGGGCCCTGGTTTCTGGAGGCTGCGCTTTCGGGACTGCGTCTGGGGAAGAGCGTTTTTGTTTTGGTCTTCCCTCCCCAGAGCTCTTTCCGGTGGCGCACTGACTGCACCGGGACTTTGGGATGTTCGAGACCTCCGGCCTTACGCACTGGTGGAATGGGAAAAGGTCTGCGCAGACTCAGTTCTCATTTCTGTTCTTACTGCCCGGGAGGCCGCGGACAAGCCCTTTTGCCACCGAGGGGGAGATACTGGCGCCCCTTCTTCCCTGTTTTCTTGTGTTGGCCTAAAACAAATAAACAAAAACTTATATGCCATAGAGCACCTCGGAACTTAGATTCCCGTCTAATTTTAATGCGGCTGGAATAGACTTTTTTAAAGCAATTTTTTTTTTAAGAAAAATATCTTTTCTTCCCACGTCCTCCTGCCCCGTTAAAGAAAAAGAAAAACTCCCACAAAAATCTTTGTAACAAGTGCTCCTAGTCATTCAAAACAAATTCCAGTTAAAAATGCCCATCTCGTTCCGCTCCCTGAGTCCATCCCTCGCCCTCGGAAGGTAATTTCTGATGCTCTAATGCTGAGGAGGAAACTCAAGCTTGAAGAACCTTTAGAAAAAGATGTCAATTAATGCACATTTTTTATTATAAAATTGTTTTGAAATAAAAATTTTCAGCCTCTTTTCTTTGCCTTGGAAATAAAAAAAAAATGTAGTGCAATTCT
Source organism: Sminthopsis crassicaudata (assembly GCF_048593235.1). Taxonomy (NCBI): domain Eukaryota; kingdom Metazoa; phylum Chordata; class Mammalia; order Dasyuromorphia; family Dasyuridae; genus Sminthopsis; species Sminthopsis crassicaudata. Next base: position 91,232,585 of record NC_133621.1, on the reverse strand, counting down.
GTCATTTGGTTATATTTAAATTCTTGTTCTTCTAGTCTTGCCCCACACTAGCATCAAAGCCCAGGTTTTCTTACAAGTTGCTTCTGGCATCAATCACAGTTATCTTTCAAAAGGGCAGGAAGCAATGATTCTTCTTTATAAAAGTGAAAATGTGTTTGTGCAAGTTCTCGGGAGATAGAATATGAGATGATGGGAGTACAAATTATGATGCAGGTGTGTATGGGGAGGAACTTGCCCCTTTACCTTCAGGTAAAAACGTAGGAAGGGGGATGTCAGTGTTTGTTCTGCCTTTGGGAGTGGGCATCCCTTGCCTTCCTAGAAGAGAAGGAGAAAAACACTTCTTTATGCCCAAGGGCTAATTAAACTAGGGAAGTCAGTTATTAAACTAGGGCAGGAGACAATCTAAAAAGAGATAGATAATTCCAGGATCTGCGTTTGGAGCTAAGGGCTGGCATGCCGGGAGACTTCCAAATGGGCAAGGAATGAAGAGGTTAAAGTAGTTGACTCAGTAACAATTTGAAAATAGTTCCCCGGGGATTTCTGGGAATGGAAGGCCTCTTCCATGAGGGTAAATAACTTAACCTCCCTTCAAGATCTCACAGTACAGTTCTTACAGGGCAGGACGGCAGGATCATAATAGTGCTGATAAGAATTATGGATGTGTATAATGCTTTTAATTTCTGCTTTTCTATTCTTAGCTGGTTTTAATGTTATCACTGTGAGTGAGGTAGGAGGTTAGTTTTATTGTCAAGAAATGAAACCAAGGTCATACAGCTAAGGAACATTAGGTCTAGAATTTTGTGGTCTTTCTGCAGACAATATAGCCTCTCTCTTTTGAGATTTACCTCTGCCCCCATTCCCTGCCCCCAGGATTTGAGAATTTAGCATTTGGCAGTCAGAAAAGACAGAAGGGATGGATTGGACATATAAAAGGAAGGAAAGGGGCCCCAGAAGAGAATCTGGAACATGTTGAGTGAGTTGGGTCTGGGAAAGTGGAAACCAGAATAAATGTGTCTAGAGGAGTCAAGAGGAAGGGATTCCTGTTGGGCTACATTATCTTAGAAAGTGTGAAGAGATAAGAGGGACAAGGTAATATAATAAATCAATGTATATAGCACTTTAAAGTTTACAAAGTTCTTTGCTTTACAAAATGTAGGGTAGGACACATTTTATCCCCAGTTTACAGATGAGAAAACTGAAACCTTATAGGGCTGAAGTGACTTGCCAAGTGACATAAAGTCCCAGAAAGAGAAAAGAGAAGAAAATAGGTATTTAAATAGTGCCTACAATGTGCCAGGCACATTATAAAAGGTAATACTTATAAAAGATAGGTACTGTAATTAGTCTTCATTTTGTAATTGAGGAAACTGAGGCAAATAGAAATTAAGTGAATTGCCTTAAGCTACAAAAAGTGGCTAAGTCTGAATTTGAACTCACTTCTTGCCCAGCACTTTATCCATTGTGCAACCTAGCTGCCAACACTCTTTTCATGGTGCTTTTGTTTTAGGGAGAGTTATGACCCAGTAGGAAAAAAGAGAGTTGTAGATAGCAGAAATCATAGGGACAGCTGGGTTGAGTATGTGAAGAATGTCTTTGCTCTACTTGTTAGTAAGGAATGTTACCATCTGGTAGAGAAACAAATAGTCACTAAGTACTTGGTTATAAAGCCAGTCCTGCCAGGGTAATTGTAAGATTTAAAAGTAAAAGGGATTAGAGAAATCACTGAGGGTAACTTCCTTCTTTTGCAGATGAGAAAACAGAGACCTGAAGAAATGAAGGGATTGGCATTAGATTCCATGGGCTGGATAGTTAACAGCAGAGGAGGAATTTGAATGAAAGTGTCCAGTCCAAATCCTTAGCTTTTTCTACGAAACGTTTTCTATAGGAAATGCTTTACACCGTAACCCTGTAAAACTATGCCGTAGATCAAATCTGTCTGCAACTTGTTTTTATATCATATTGAGCTAGGAATGATTTTTTAAATTAATTTTATAATTATAACTTTTTTGACAGTACATATGCATAGGTAAATTTTTTTTTTAACAACATTATCCCTTGTACTCCCTTCTGTTCTGAATTTTTCCCCTCCCCTGCACCCCCTCCCCTAGATGGCAGGCATTCCCCATACATATTAAATATCTTATAGTATATCCTAGGTACAATATATATGTGCAGAACTAAATTTTGTTGTTGTTGCAAAGGTAAAAATAATCTGGGAAGAAAAACAAACAAAAAAAAAATGCTCACAGTTTACACTCATTTAGGAACGACTTTTACATCTATAAAAGTAGTTTTGACAGGTGGAATGTGGTCCTCTAGCCAAAGTTTGCCAAATCCTGCCTCAGACCATGGGGCATAATTAGCCCAGAACTGAGGGAGCTCAATCTTCAGTTACCCAATGGTTCAGGCTATCCCGATTGCCAACTGGTCCTTTGCCCTTATTTTTAGGACCAACAAGAAAATCTTCCCATTAGCACAAATTAGAAGTACTGGGGAATAGGCATGGCTAAACAGTCAGTGGAGTGAGACTGGTGAACACTATTAACAGGTAAGTACAGAAAACTTAAATAAAACTAAGTGTTTGAGTAGATAACACATGGTTTACTGAGTTTATGCAGTGATAAGAAATCTTACTTGCCTAGTCTTTTTTCTTTTGGACCTGAGTTAATTTCTAAGGCCTTTTCCAGATGAACAAGAACAATAAATTATCTCACACTTATATTCACTTTAAAGTACTGAGCCTTGAGCTGGTGTTTATTTAGGTGGACAGGGACTGATAAAGGCTTCTTGCAGAAAGTGGCATTTTGGTTCAGACTTGAAAAGAAACCAGGAGGGAGACAATTCCAGGCATGGGAGATAGCCAGTGGAAATGTAGTTTGGAGAGACATGTCTTCTTAGTAAGAATAAAAATAAGGCTAGTGTCACTGGATCTTGAGTACATGGAGGGGGAAAAAAAGATTAAAAAGGGTCAAAGATAGGTTAAATTATGAAAAGCTTTAAAAGCCAAAAAGATTTTATATTTGATCCTGCATATAGTAGCCACCAAAATTTATTGAATATAAAGAGACGTAAATGGTCAGACCTGTGCTTTACAATATCATTTTGGCAGCTAAGTGCAGAATGGACAGGAGGGGGGAAAGATTCAAGGTGTTGAGACCAGAATGCTGTTGCAGTAGTACAGGTAATGAGGGCTTTCATTAGAGTGTAAGCAGCATCAGGAGAGGTGTTACAAAGGTAGAATTGGCAACAGTTTGCTTATGGAATATGAGAGAGTTAAGGGTAGTGGTGTCCTTGACAGTAACAGGGAAATTAAGAAAGATGAAAGGTTTTGGGGCATGACTATTAAGTTCAGTTTTGGACATGATCAGTTCAAGATGTTTATGAGATATCCAGTTTTAGAAGTTGGAGATATGAGATTCTAGGTCAGTAGAGAGATTAAGTCTAAATGGGTAGATCTTAAAATCATCTGCATAGATATGATAGTTGAAACCACTTTTACCCATGAGATCTCACCAAATTAAATTGTATACAGCTCAAAGGAAAGAGGGCCTAGGAATATAGCCTTGGGAACCAACAGTGGTAAGTAATCTGAAGATTCAATAAAGGAGGCAAAGAAGGAGCAATCTTATAGCTAGGAGGAGAACCAGGAAAGAGCAGTATCATAAAAACCAAGAGAATTCAATTCAATAAAAAGCTACTTTAACCAGAATTGTCCCAAGCTGAAGAGTATATGAAGGAGAAAAAAGTAGTTGACTTTGTCAAAGGCTTGTAGAGAGGTCAAGAAGAGTAAGGACTGAAAAGTAACTATTAGATTTGAATTAAGAGATCATTGATAATTTAGCATTTTTGAATAGCATTTTTTTTTTCCCAATAAAGATGATGTAAAGATGTAAAACAGGGGTTCTCAAACTAAGGGATCTGCTGAGGATATTTATACAGCCCGCTGGCTTATGGTAAATGGGCTGAGGGGCGGAGACAGAGTGTGAGCTTTTGTTTTTACTACAGTCCGGTCCTCCAACAGTCTGAGGAACAGTGAACTGGCCCCCTATTTAAAAAGTTTGAGGACCACTGAATTGTAAAAGATGATTTTTAACAATTTTTTTTTAAAATTTGAGTTCCAAACTTTTCTCCCTTCCTCTTCTCCCCATTCCCAACAGTAAGCAACTTGATATAGGTTATGTGCAATCATGTAAAACATATTTCCATATTAGTCATGTTGTGAAAATAAGAATCACAAAAAACCCACATACACACAAAAGTAAAAACAGTATGTTTTAATCTTCCTTCAGACTCCATTAGTTCTTTCTCTATATGTGGATAACATTTTACATAATGAGTTCTTTGAAATTGTCTTGGGTCATTATATTGCTGAAAAGAGCAGTCATTCGTAGTTGATCACCTCACAGTATTGCTGATACTGTGTACAAAGTTCTCCTGGTTCTGCTTATTTCAGCAATTCATGTAAGCCTTTTCATGTTTTTCTGAAATCATTCCTTATAGCACAATAATATTACATTACATTCATATACCACAATTTTTCTTTTTTACTATCTCTTTAGGATACAGACCTAGTATTGCTGGGTCAAAATGCACAGTTTGGTTACCTTTTTGATACAGTTTCAAATTGCTCTCCAGAATGACTGGATCACTTTATTACTCCACCAACAGTGCATTAGTGTCCCAGTTTTCTTATATACTGGTAACTTTGGATAAAGAGAAACAAGGGAAAAGGCATAGTAGCTCTCCTCAGCAGACTTTCACTCTTCTTGGGGAAAAGCCTGAATATATCACACTCTTTTGCACAATAAGCAGAATCCTGACTCTGTTGTGGCCAATTATGTAAACTTAAAACAGATAGCTTCTTTGGGCCTCTGTGTATGTAAAAGGGATTTGAACTAAGTGCTTTCTCACCATAATTGGGCTCAATTCAAAGGAACTTTGGGAATAATTTGATCCAATCTTAACAGGATCTGTAATTCCTTTTTCATCATCCCTGGTGATTAGCCATTTTCTGCTAGAAGACCTCCACTGACAGAACCCTGTGACCATCTCAGGTCATGTAGAACACTTTGGGACTAATTGTTAGGAAGTCCTTTATGTTAAACTGAGATCTACCTTTCTGTAAATTCTACCCGTTGCTTCTAATTGTGGACTCTGCACTTCCTAGCTGTGTGACCCTGGGCAAATCACTTAACCCCAGCCTCAGGAAAAAAAAAATAAAGAGGAGACCCAGTATAGCCACCTTCTCTAAATAAATAAATAAATAATAATAATAATAATTGTGGACTCTGGAGATAAGCAGTACCTGACTGAGGAAACAAAACTTAAACATGACCCAGTGTACCAGAAAGTCTGGGGAAATTATCTCTCTTTTCTTGAGTGTTTCACTAGTGTGTTAAGAGGGCTCACACTCTAATGTGTCACATCCCCTATCAAAAAATAACTCTAGGTTATCAGAACTGCTTACCAGCTACCTTCATGAAGGTAGATAAAAGTCAGTAAGTGATATTAATTAATACAGGCTCCATTTGGGGCCTGTGGATGACAGCCTCCATCAATAAGCTGTTTAGAATCTGAGGCTTCCTACAAGAAAGAAGCCTTGAACATAGCAGTATTGAAAATGCTAATGCAAGGAGAGACTCCATCACTGATGCTGTCATTGATGCTAGAAAGGTTCTGGAAAGATGATCTTCATATCCCAAGAGACTCTGGAGGGAAGACCATGAAACATGGCTCAGTTCTCAAGAATTCTGGGCTCTAATATCCAAGTAGCAAAACTTTGAGGTTCTGAGGATGACCAAAACAGAGATGAAGAATGGTTTTGTTACATCATTCCCCCACTTGCTAGTGTTCAAAGCTTAGAAACCATGTTCTAATGATAGTTTCATACTGTTCTCTTAGATACATGATGCCAAATACCATATTTGCTGCAAATATAGACTACACGAGATCTTCAAAGGATAAAAAAAAAATCCAAAAACCCCACATATCTACACAGTGAAAATAACACTGATTACAGTCTTCTCTCAAGTTTTATACAAAAGCTAGATTTGGTAGGAAAGCATAGTCTATTTTTGGCTCAAACAGAAGTAATTATAAAATATTGCAAGTGGAAAGGACTTTTAAAATCACCTTGTTCCTATCCTTTCATAGGTTATTATTACAGGGAGGTTATTCTAATTGGCCCCTCTACCTGTTCTGTTCCACCGGGAGAATGATTTAGTCTCAGGGCAGTTTGTATAGATGTGGCCCAAACAATATAATCCACCCACTAGAAAACTGTGAAGAAATGTCTCTGGAACCTTCCCAGTCACTCTTTACAGCATGTTTCCATCCCCACCTTCTCTTTCTGGAATCATTGCTCTCTTCACCTCTTGTTTTGTTCTCCGAAGAATAGATATGTTAGTTGGCAAAAACTTACCCCTCCCATGAGTACTTTGTTAAATTAATAGCATTTTAGAGTTGGAAAGGGTTTTAAGAGAGTGTTTTATCTAATCTCTTCAGGCCAAAGTCTTTGGGCAAGTGATTAGGAGTCAGATTAGCTGACCCTGAGGTCCATTCTAATGGCAAAGTTAGATTCAGGGTTTCCTAACTTCTAGTCCAGTGATCTTGTCATTCTGCCAAAAAACTGCTTATTATTATTTTGAAAAAGCCTTTGAGGTACAAAGGATTAAATGAATCTCCGGAGGGAAGGAGAGAGAAAGGGGGGGAGAAGGAAAGAGAGATAGAGACCGAGAGAAAATCATTATAGAAGGCAATCTGGAGCACTTTGAAGAGACTGGACTGACTTGGAAGGTTTGTATTTGATATTGATGGGAATTCAAGCCATTTTGTCCTCTCCCTAAGGCGAAAATTCCTTAATCCACTTGAGCGGCCATCTCCAGAACTCCTCCCGAATTCCTTAAATACATCCTTTATTTCCCCAACTCTTTTCTGTTTTTTTTCTTCCATTTTTCTGCTGTAAAAATAGCCCCTTCCCAAAATATTTCACAAAATCATATTTGGATTTTGTCTGTGATCTTTTCTTGTCAATAATCATACTTTCCAACAGGGAATTATAAATTTGTCATAATTTCCATGACTCCTGTTTTGAATGGTGTCATCCTGAACCTCATCATCCTGAGTGAAACTTAGAGATAACATTGTAAAGGTAAGTTTGGCCCAGATTGGTGGAGTTCCTTGAATGCCATCACCAATATACATTTGTAATCATAGCTGACATTTAAATAACACTACTATAATTTACAAAGCAATTTGTGTACATTATTTCTTTTGGTTCTCACCACAATACTGTGATGTACGGGTTATACATGATATATGATTATTTTTCATTTTATATAAAAAGAAAATCAGGCTTAGAAAGTTTAAATGTTTGGTTTGGAGTGTTCTTTTTTTTAATACGGAGGAATTTAAACTCAGATCTTCATGAAAGTTCATCTTTCTGTGACATGTAATTGTCCACTTGTGGACTTTGGACTTTATCTTATAGGAAATGGGAAACTTTCTAATTGGAATAGTGACCTGATAAAGTGATGTTTGTAGGGTAATTAATCCAGTACTACAGGTCTGTCTGTGAAGGACAAGCAAAGAGTTAAGGGTGGTATCAGTCAGCATTAGGTTGGCATTAGTGTGAATATTTGGGCCCCAGAAAGTCACTAAAGTTTTGTTGATGTCTTTTATTTTTATATCACATTTATTTGTAAATATATCTTTCGCTTCTTCCTTCTTTACAGAATGAGCTTTCCCTTTTAATTAAGATTAAAAAACCCAAAGCAAATGGAATTCATACCCTAAATTCAACATTCTACTTCCATAGACCCCCCCATCCCTCCACCTAAAGGAAGTGGCAAGCTTGGGTCATAATTATGCAACTTTTAGTTTTATTTTAATCCTTTTAATTTACATTGTTATATATTTTTTTCTTCCATCTGCTTACTTTATATTCTGTATCAATTCATGTTAGCCTTCTCATGTTTCTTTGAATAGCTCATTTGTTGCTTCTCAGAAGCAACAAAATATTCCTTTAAATTCATGTGCTACAATTTCTTTTCGCTATTCTCTAATTTGTAGGTATTCACTTTGTTTACTGTTCTTACAGACTTTCTAAATTACAGAAGTTTTGCTACTTTTGTGAAAGTGACCATTAATCTAGGAGTGTTTTTTTGGGGGGTGCGATAGGGATGGAGGGGTATAAGCTTAGGAACTTAGATCATGTAGATATCGTTTGCTTTTAGACAGATTTGGTCTCATTCATAAGAAGCATTCATACTTTGCGTAGCACTTTGGAATATTGTCATAAGGGATATCTCATTGGTCCTTACAGTATCATTTATCTTCATTTATTGAGACAGCTATTTAGAAGAGGCAACAAGACGTTAGCCTAACATTGAGCACCTACTATGTGCCAGGCACAGTACTCAGAGTGTTAGGGATACAAAGAGACAAAAGAAAACTCCTCCTATGAAGGAACTTAACCACCTAAGGAGGAAGACACCATACAACCAGATAGATCAGTTGCAGATGATCCCCTAAAGGCTAAGTCTTCCAGGGGTGAGGACCCAGGATTCCCGACTTCTAAAAGCCCTCTCCGGAGGGACCTTCCCAGAGACTCAGCCTGGATAAAGGGGGATGAAGAAATCCATCCCCATCACAATCTTTGGAAACAACCCAAGGGCTCCCGACAACCTTGACTAAGCTTTCCCCCTCCATAGTCTGCAGCCGACTGGATCCAGCCAAAGTTCCCAGTGGGAAAGTTGGTCGGGGGATAAGGGTGGGAGTGAGGGGGGCGCGCTCCCAGCTGGCTCTGGGTGGAGTCGACTCTCTAGAAGCCAGCCAATAAGCTGGCGGGGGTGGGCCGTGGCCCGGCCTGCCGCTCTGTCATAGGTCAGGCCCCCGGGCCGGGGTGGGCAGCCCCGGGAGGCAGCCAATCCCGGCTCCTGCAGTGCGGGGAGGAGCCTGCTTCTCTCGGGGGCTTCATTCCACGGCTGCAGCTTCTCCCCTCGGACGAGCCTCGGCGGCCTCGCCCTCCCTCCCCCGCCGGCGCTGGCCTGACCGGTTCGGATCAGGTAACAGCATTGCCCGTCCCCCGACCCGCCCGGCCACTTCGTATGCACGTGACCGCGGGGGCCTCCCCAGGGACTCGTTGTGGGGCGTGCACGCGCGCGTGGACTGATCTGCGTGTGTCTGGTGCTCGTGCGTGCTTGTGTGAGCATTTGGGGCCGCGTGAGCCGTGGCCCTGTTTGTTTTTGCGCGTCTGCCCCTCTGCGTGGAATGGTGTCAAGTGCAAAGAGCCCTCGACGTAGAGTTTCCCGGGCTCCTAGCATTCGGAGCTAGCAGCGTCCAGAGTCCGGGCTCGAGTCCGGCCCGGCCACTGATGGCTTTAGCGTGACCTTGACGAGCCACTCCCCCTCCCTGGGCCTCAGTTTCCTGAGCTGTAAAGTGAGACGGTGGGACACCGCTTTCAGCTAGGCCACTTCCGACCCTCTTCCCACGATCCTGTTGGTGTATAGGTGCTGTGTTTATATCTGTGTGTGTGTGTGTGTGTGTGTGTGTGTGTGTGTGTGTGAGAAACACTAGATTCTAACGGGGCCAGAGTTTCCCCCGAGTGAGACCCCTGAGGCAGCCTTGAATGTGGGGGTGGGGTGAGAGTGACAGGTCAGAGCTCCAGGGCTAAGCGCTTGCGCATGAGAGCACACATACATCCACACTCGTGCACACGCACACACATGCATACACGCACGCACGCAGGCACACATTCATTAACAAAAAAGATAGGGATGATGGTGTGGCCTCTAGTCACCCGGCTGTCAGCCCGGGTCCCCATCCCCAATAACCATGTGAACATATACTCCTTCTCCGTCATGGGGGGTGGGGCGAAGGGGCGGGGCAGAAGTAACCTTTAATCCCTCTTGCATTTGCTCCGTTCAGAGGACCACATACAGAGCCCTTGCACTTAGGGAATTTAGGATCTAGTTGGATATTTAAGACCAGAAATGTGGGCCTGTTCTTATACTTCCCCCAGTAAATGCTGACATGGAAGGGGAGGAAGCAAGATCCTCTCCTGGAGGGGGTGAGACTTGAGCTAGATCTTATGGAAAGATGTCTTAGGATTTGGATTGACTGAGAAAGGGGAGCTTGCTAGATGCAGGGAAGACCTGGAGGAAGGAGTACAGGTGTGAAGGGAGGGATTGAGGAACTAGAGAAAAGTTCACAGTCTCTGGTAGTTTCCTCAGGGAAGGATGGCAGAACAGAAATTTGGGTGTGGGGTCTGAAAATAGGATGAAGAGGCTCTTTTTCGTGGGGAATAACAGCTCTTGCTTTTTTTTTTTTTTTTTTTTTTTAATTTGAGGGTACAGTTGGAGAGTAAAAGCTGACATTTAATCTAATATCCCATCCTGTCTGTTGGCTTGGTTGGTGGCTGGTTGGTGGCCTGCACCTTGGCAGGACAGAAAGAAGGGGTCGGCTCTAAGGAAGGATGTGGTCCAATCAGAGAAACAAACTCAGAAAGGTGGGTGTGACTGAGTCAAGACTTCCTGCCTCGTCCATTTCATTTCCTTATACCTTTGGGGCCTGTACTGACCAGTCTAGGAGAGCAGTCTTTCTCTGCCCCACTCCCAACCCCATGCCCTCCTGCCACACTCCAGCAGCCCTCACTGCCCTAGCGTGTGCCTGGCCCTTGCCATCCCTTCTGAACATAAAGCCCCTTTGTTTCCTCTTCATCCCCCAGACCTCTCCTTGGTGTACAGTGCCTGCCACAGTCCCTTTGTGATCTTTCCAGGCGTTTCCATGGCAGCTGCCTTGGAGCTGGCCCCTGGGCTGAGGCCTCCTCCTAAGGGGGAAAGGGGCGGGAGGAATGGAATGGGGTGGGAGGTTGGGACTAGTCTGAGGAGCTGGGTTTGGCTTGGGTGCTGGGATAGTCTGCCTAGGGAGATCACGAATAATGGTCTGTGGGCCTGGCCCTCCTAAAAAGATTCTACGAATGGTGGGGAAGGATGTGGGAGTAGAGGAGGTTTAAGCTGGGGTGGAGTGGGGGGGTAGTGCTAAAAAGAGATTCCGGTGCCTGGTGGGTGATTACTATGAGCTATCGCACTTTCTTGATCTGAGGACATTTTATCTGGAAAACCAGAGTTCTGGTAGCCTCATTCTGTGATTTTTGGCCTGATCCATCCTACAGGGTTGCATTTAACTTCAGCTGTTAACAGGTTCAGGACAGTCACTGGCTAGTGATCTGTGTTGGGAGCATTTGGGATTCTTTCCTTTGTTACCTAACTCCGAGAGTATAAGATATGGATGGAGATCAGGATAGTGGTGGTGTAGGCCTGATGGAGGATGCTGTTAGATGTGTAGGGAAAAGGTAGAAGAATAAGAGAATGGGAACCACCAAACTATCAGGAGGGAAGTGCATGGATAGTTAAGGCTGATTCAGGGAGCAAGGTCTTGATTTTGGCCATTCCTCAGATTTCCTGTTTTCAACAAGGCACATACAAATCTTCCTTTTCTCCACATCTGTAGATGGTATTTAGAATTCCTTCTAACTCCCCATCTCTTTTTATTCTTCCTACTGTTTCCTCCACCTTGAGTATGGTATTCCTTTACCCTTTTCTCTTTTGCTTCCTAGTTCCACTATTTATATCAGAACAAAATTAGTTCTCTGAAAGATCAGTTCTTATGGGTAAGGATTCTGTCCATGAGGCCAGACATCAAATTTCATAAATGTCTTCATGGGTTAAGAGTAGATCTTGAACATGTAGCATTTCTTTGAATATTCAACTTAGGCATCTATTATCTAGGAATGCAAACTCTGGCCTTTTTGTTTCTTTACACACTCTAACTTCCCTCCTTTTCTCTTTCTGTCTGTTGGTCTCTGCCTCTGTGTGTGTCTCTCTTCCAATAATTCAACCTTCAGATGAACAAAGTAGAACTTCTTTTGGGTTATTTGAAACTTTGAAGTCTTTGAAGATTTGGGAGGTTTGGTGAATAAGTTTCTCTCTCTTTATATCCCCATCTTAATATTCATAGGATCTTAGGAATGAAAAGAAACATTTTATTTTGTTTTTATTCTGAACTTAAGCATCAAATAAAATGATCATTTTCATATTTAAAATAGAACAGAAAAAGAGTCTAGTTTCTAAAACAATTTCCATTCCATATAGCTTTTTCTCCCTCCTTTTAATAATCTAGCATGTAACTTTCAAAGCTACCCTTGCCTGTATTTCCTTCTGACCTTCCTTTGTGTGCCTGTGTGTGTGTGTGTCTGTGTTAAAAAGTGGCTTCAATGACCCTTTTATCTTTTTTGGACCTTTGTGCCAGTTGTCCTCCCCTTCCCCCTCAACTACCTTCCCCTTTTCTAAATTGTAGAAAGATAGAAGAGGAAAAAGGAAGGAAGGAAGAGAAATATTAACTCTTATTAAAAATGTTTAGTCAAAACAAATTCCCAGTTGGATGTATCTGAAAATGTATGTCTCATTCTGTACTTTGATTCCATAATCTCTTTGTCAGGAAGACGATTTCATGCTTCTTCATCTGGCCTCCTTAATTGTGGTCGGTCATTCCATTCAGAGTTCTTGAGTCAAAAGTAGTTTTTTTTTTTTGACAGTATTGTTTTTTTAAAGTTGTTCTTCTAATTCTGTTTACTTTACTCTGTATGAATTCATATGAATTTTCCATGGTTTCTATGAAACTGTTTCTTTTATTTCTAAAAATGCAGGAATATTCTATTACATTCATATTAACATCTTCAGCCATTCTCCAACTGATGTACACATCTTTTATTTTCTAGTTCTTTGCTCTAACAAAAAGAGCTGATATATGTATGGATCCTTTTCCCCTCTCTATACCTACATATAGGCCAAATAGTGCTATCTCTTCAAAAGGCGTAAACCATTTAGGAACTTTTCAGGAATAGCTCAAAATTATCTTGCAGAATGAAAGATTTAAAGAACCTCCATGTGGGAAAATAAAGAAATGCATATAGTTCTCAACATTTTTACAAAAACTATAACCATGTATTAATGCACAGAGAAGTTATAAGTTAATAATAATTATTATTAATTAATAAGAAAAATTAAAGATGCTAAACATATCCTTTACAGATAACAAAATTAAAATGGTGATTAATGCAGGGGGGAACACAAACAATATATAGAAACCTAAGCAAAGACATACATAATAATGGCATCTTGAATAATGAAAAGAAAAAATAAAAATAATTATATAAAAGAGAATGATAATGATTATGTACCATAATTTCTGGGATTTGGCTAAAGCAACATAGAAGATAAAATAAATTTCTAAGAATATATATACATATATTAGCAAAATAGAAAAACAGAACTCATGAACTGCAAAAGTTTTAACTCAACAAATTCAAAATAAGTATAAAAGAGGGAAATTTGAAAATTAAAGTAGAAGTAGAACAGGAAAACCAAACCAAATCAAAAAAAAAAAAAAAAAAAAAAAAAACTCCTGAATTATAGAACTGATACACAGTAAACAATAGTTATTTTTAAAAAACTAACAAAAATGATAAAACTTTAGCTAACCTGATTAGGAGAAAGAAAAAAATCAACATTATAAAAATATGAACAAGGTGGTCACAACAAGCAGAAAAAATAAAATTATCAGCATTTTACTATTGATAGTTTTATACCAGGAAAACTGAAAAATTTTAAAGAAAAGATTAGCACCAAAAGGCTCAAAATACCCCAATTAACAAAATATCAGATTGAGATCCTACTCCTACTTCAGAAAAGAAAATGGAAGTAGCTCAAAATTAACTTCCAAAAAAAAAGATGCATTTATAGGCAAAATTCCCTCAAACTCTTGAATAATTAATATCCATACTATGTTAGTCTCAAAAATTGAGAGAGAAAACACTTAAACTCATTTTATAAGCTAAATGTAGCTCTAATGCATAAATTAGGCAAGCTTAAAGTAAAAACTATAGATCAATATAATTAATGAATATATATTCAAAAATTTCAATTAAAATCTGGCAGAAAAGACTACAACAATAAATTCCCCCAAACATTCACTAAAATCAAATTGGATTTATTCTGAAGATTCAATAAATCATTCAACATTAGGAAACACAACAAAACATCCAGAATAATATGATTAGACCAGTAGATGCAAGTGAAAAAGAAAAAAAAAAAAAAAAAACTTTGACAACAACACTCATTTATATTAAAAAAAAAAATTATGCAAAGCATAGCCACATAGTTCCTATTCCTATCTTATCCTTATCAAAAACTACAATCTGTATGCAACTGAAAATTTCTGGGTTTCATAGTAAATAAAAAGAGTAAATCAAGAATGCCCCTTTCTCTACTGTTATTTGATATAGTTTTAGATGTGCTAAAAAGAGCAAAGATTAAAAAGATAATCAAGGCAAAAAGACAAGCAAAGAGGAGACCACAATAATCCTATTTGCTGGTGACATTGTTTACTCAGGAAGTCACAAATAGCCAGAAATTAATTGAAATAATTGTTGACTTTAGAAAAGCAGCAGAAGCTCTGATGTTTTTATTGATACCTTTTGTTTTTATATCATATTTATTTAAAAATATATCATTCCTCATCTCCCCTGCAAATTGAGCAAAGATTAGAAAAGGAAAAGAAAAACATGTTCAAGACAATTCTCAGATGATGAAATTGAAACTATTTCCACTCATATGAAAGAGTGTTCCAAATCACTACTGATCAGAGAAATGCAAATTAAGACAACTCTGAGATACCACTACACACCTGTCAGATTGGCTAAAATGACAGGAACAAATAATGATGAATGTTGGAGGGGATGTGGGAAAACTGGGACACTGATGCATTGTTGGTGGAGTTGTGAAAGAATCCAAACATTCTGGAGAGCAATTTGGAACTATGCCCTAAAAGTTGTCAAACTGTGCATACCCTTTGACCCAGCATTGCTGTTATTGGGATTATATCCCAAAGAAATACTAAAGAGAAATACTAAAAATACTATGGCATTCTGAACTGCATATAGTATTCTAGAATGTGTATGAATGTGCCAAAATGTTTGTGGCAGCCCTTTTTGTTGTAGCTAGAAACTGGAAGTTGAATGAATGTCCATCAGTTGGAGAATGGTTGGGTAAATTATGGTATATGAAGGTTATGGAATATTATTGCTCTGTAAGAAATGGCCAGCAGGAGGAATACAGAGAGGCTTGGAGAGACTTACATCAACTGTTGCTGAGTGAAATGAGCAGAACCAGGAGATCACTATACACTTCAACAACAATACTGTATGAGGATGTATTCTGATGGAAGTGGAAATCTTCAACATAAAGAAGATCCAACTCACTTCCAGTTGATCAATGATGGACAGAAATAGCTATACCCAGAGAAGGAACACTGGGAAGCGAATGTAAATTGTTAGCACTACTGTCTATCTACCCAGGTTACTTATACCTTCGGAAGCTAATAATTAATATGCAACAAGAAAAAGGTATTTACACACATATGTTGTATCTAGGTTATATTGTAACACATGTAAAATGTATGGGATTACCTGTCATCGGGGGGAGGGAGTGGAGGGAGGGAGGGGATAATTTGGAAAAATGAATAAAAAAAATAAAAAATAAATTAAAAAAAAAAAAAAAAAGAAAAACATGTTCAGCAAAACTAACCAGAGCATTGCTGTGTCTAATACTGTATGTCAGTAATAGTTCAGTTATTTGAAACCATTTTATTTTTGTCCTCCAAAGTCTTCTTCTTATGGTAAATGTCCTCATTTTCTTCATTTGATTTTGGCTTTTCACATCTTGGCTGTCTTTCCCTGGACACTTCCAATTTCTTAAAATATGGCATTCTGAACTGCATATAGTATTCTAGAATGTGTATGAACTAGGACATTCACTTGTTCTGGATAACCTACTTCTATTGGTATAGCTAAGGGTCCTCTTTGGACTTTTGTCACACTATTGACTCTTACTGAGTCATTGAGAAATCCCAAAATTTTTTCCAAATGTGTCAAAACTTCCCAATTTATACTTCTGAATTCATTCTGAGCCAAAATATAAAACTTTACATTTGTCTTAGTTAAATTTCATTTTATTAGATTCAGCCTGACTTTCTTGCTTAACTTTCTGAAAATCTCTTTGGATCCTAAGTTTTTTCCAATTTATTAGCTGTTCTTCCTGGCTTTGAATCATTTGTAAATTTGGTAGTCATGTATGCTTGTCTTGCTGTTTATGGGTTCTATTGTATTTACAAAGATAATGAACTATTATTAAACGTTGATCAAGAGGAATACAGGGGTTTGAAAGTCTCTTGGAAAGGATCAAATGATAAATTATGCACATGTAAGATGTTATTATGTTAATGAATTTTAAAATCCATCATTTCTTTCCTGTCTCATAGGCCATCCAACTTTCCCAGTCCTCTGACCTATATGTTAAAGGACAGGGGTCAGAACTTGTGGTAATGACTCAAGAGCCATCTAAAGAGAGAGATTTCCCTCTGAGTTCTTGTTCAGGTAAGTAAAGGAATAAGCAAAGACTAGTACTTTGGCACCTACCCAAATTCATTTCTCTCATTGTTTCTCTTAGTCACCCTGTTCCTTAAATCTACATTCACCTCTTAGCTTCTTTCAGCTAGATGCTTGCTATATTACCTGGATCTTTCCTTACCCAGAGGGTGGGGAATGATAGAATTTTTTTTTAAACTCATTTTTAAAAACTCTTCTTCCATTTTCTATTATTATGTTTTAGGTTTTCAGTAGAATCTATGTCCTGTATTTGATATAGGCACCTGGGCAAATTCATCTGGAGAGGTTTGACTCTAGTCATAGCATTTCCATTAACAACCATGAGACTTTGAGCAAATCACTTCGACCCCCTGTATCTCATTTTTTACTTATTTGGAGGACGAGAATAATAAAACTTTATGGGGGAGTTACCACAGCAGAATCATGAAATAAATTCCCAGAGTGTCAGGGTTGGAAGAAACCTTAGATGTCCTTCAATAGAACCCTACCATGAAATAGGAATCCTCTCTGTCATTCTGAAAAGTGAACCTCATCTCTGCGGGAACATAGCCAATGTTAGGGAATGTATGACCCACCAACTGCCTCAATTTCCAGTTCTGCATTGCCAGTTTTATTCCAAAAACAATGATTCTTTAAAAAGGTGTTAAACCAGTTCCCTGAAGGCCTTCTCAGTAGTATATCACTGACAGCAGGAGATGGGGCTGCCAAAAACCTGTCTCCCTACCTACCTAGTTCTCAGCTATACAGCATTGCACCTATGCAGATGCAAAGGGGTATACACAGAATACAGCTGAAAACCAAGAAAGAATTCAGAAAAGCACCTAGAGGAATGAAGAAGGACCTCTTGAGGCCCTTTATGAAATGATATAAAACAAAGGGAATAGCATCTGGAAAACAGTTATACAATGAAACCTATCTGAATCTGGCCCATATCCCCTGGTGATGACAGCAAGCAAACAGGAAATTTGCTGGGAAATGGGGTTTTGTTTTCATGGTTATTGTTAAACCTTTTCCTGGCCCACCAGCATGGGCTGTATTTTTTAAAGGTCTGTGTGTGTGTCCTTTCTAGGACCCTCTTTGGCCTGCTCAGACCCATAAAGCGAGCAGTGAGGTAGAACAGGCAACAGTCAGTGCAAGAGATCCACTCTCCCTGTGCAGTACAGGGTTTCAAATGCAGGGCCCAAATTTCACTTTTCTTTCTGACTTTCTAGTCTTCAGCTTTCTCCTTTCCCCTTTCTCTCTATTCTTCCTTTCCATGCTCTCCTCTCTTTTGTCCTTTTCTTCATTCCTCCATGCCTTCTCATTCTCATCTCTTTATTTCTATCTTCCTTTCATTTTTCTCTTTTCTCATTTTCTCCTTCACATTCATAGTTTTCTCTCCTTTCCCCCCTCTCATTCACTAGTCTTTCTCTGCTATCTTTCTTTCTCATTCTTATGCTTTTTATTCTTCCCCTCCTTTCTACTTCATGCCTTCCTCTTATCTATTCAAGAATCAATTACTGAGAATCATTTCTGTCCATCTCCTTTTTTTAGCAGGTGACAGCAGCATCATGGTAAAGATCAAATGGGAGAAGCAGGAGTGGCTTCCCCAGGCCCTGGAGGCTCCCACGATTCTGCCAGAGAAGGACAAGGAGAATATCTTCCAGCATCCTCTGGGCCATCCACTTCGCCAGGCTTTGGGGAAGCCTCGAGCCCCAGGAGTTTGGGAGGAGGCCCAAGGCCCAGGCCGAATTCCCAGTGCTCAGTGGTTGGGAGGGTCAACTGGCCGTGGGTCCACAGCAGCCCCCGCACCTCTTGGCCCACAGTTTCCAGTAGGTGAGGGACACTTTACATGTCAAGACTGTGGGAAGAGGTTTAGTTGGTGGTCTTCACTCAATATCCACCAACGCACTCACACAGGAGAGAAACCTTATCACTGCGGCAAATGTGGCAAGAGCTTCAGCCAGAAGCCAAACTTAGTTCGGCACCAGAGACACCACACAGGTGAACGTCCCTTCCACTGTTCTGAGTGCGAGAGGCGCTTTAGCCAGAAGCAACATCTGCTCAAACACCAGAAGACACACTCCCGCCCTGCAATTCATTCCTGCCCTGAGTGTGAGCGACGCTTCCGCCATAAAGTTGCCCTGCGCATCCACCAGAGGACCCATGCCCGTGACCGTCAGCTGGCCCGTGCTGAGCTGCAGAAGCTGCTCAGAGACAAGGTGACCCGGAAGCCCCGCCGGCCTCCATCAACATCACGAGAACTGCCAGGGTGTCCCTGGGTGGAAGCTGGTGCAGGGTGGAGGCCGGGACCACCTGCTAAGGCTCGGGCCTCTGCTACTGGGTCTGGGGAGCAGCGCCAGTTCATCTGTAATGAGTGTGGGAAGAGTTTCACGTGGTGGTCATCACTGAACATTCATCAACGGATCCATACAGGGGAGCAGCCATATGCTTGCCCAGAGTGTGGGCGGCGCTTTAGCCAGAAGCCCAATCTGACTCGGCACCTCCGTAACCACACGGGTGAACGACCCCACCTGTGCCCTGATTGCGGCCGGGGCTTTCGTCAGAAGCAGCATCTGCTCAAACACCAGCGCACACACCGAGTTGGGGAGAAGGCTTCCCTGTGCCCTGGCTGTGGGGAGAGCTGCCCCAGCCGGGCAGCCTTGCGAGCCCACCAGAGGGCCCATGCTGCCGCTGAGCTGCTCCACGGGGCAGCCCTCCGGGGCCGGATGGTGGTGGCTGTGGCTAGTGTGGAACCGAGGTCGGGCTTAATGCCAGCTTCAGAGTATGCCTTGGGCTTCCCTCTGCAGCCACCGCCGGCTTCTCAGGCCCTGCAAGGGAGCGAGCTTGTCTTGCTGGACGGAGAGCCACGCTGGGGCCGGGGCCCAGTAGGCATGTCCCAGGCAGGAAGAGGAGCCCCTTCATCTGGCACTGCTGAGCAGCGTCAGTTCATCTGCAATGAGTGTGGCAAGAGCTTCACCTGGTGGTCTGCGCTCACCATCCACCAGCGGATTCACACAGGGGAGCGGCCCTACCCTTGCCCAGATTGTGGGCGTTGCTTCAGCCAAAAGCCCAACTTGACTCGGCACCAGCGGAACCACACAGGCGAGCGGCCTTATCTATGTGCTGATTGTGGCAAGGGCTTCAGCCAGAAGCAGCACTTGCTTAAACACCATCGTGTCCATAGAGCAAGGGGCCAGGTGGTGCTTGCTGCTGCACACAGCATCAAGGAAGAACCTTAATGGATGGGGCTGAGGCTCAGGAAGTCTCTATATCTGGGGATTGTGTGCATGTGTGTGTAGGGGAGGGTGGGGGATGGGCAGGGGTTATAGTTGACCTACTTGCTTGGACAGAAGACCCTTGAGAGCAGTAACTTTCTTGGGGAGGTTTCTTCCTGGCCTTAACTCAAGAGGCAGAGTTTTCTTCAAGGCTTAGAAACTCATCCTCTGAATAGCTTGTGGATGAATCCTGAAATGACCTGGTTTGAGTACAGTGGGGCTGGGTCAGGCCAGGTAACATTAACTCCAGTGATTGACTTCTCCCTGTTTTTCTTCCCATCTCCCCCTTTTTTTTCCCCAGAGGACACACAGTGACTCTAGATAAAGGCAGCATCCTAGGGAGGAACATTCACAAATACTTGTAGACGTTCAAAGGCATGGGAAGCTTAGGGTGAAGGCCAAATTGGTTTTAGCCAGGTGCTAATATGGACCATCCTGGTCTATACTAGCCCAGAGAATGGGTACTCCAAAGAGAAGGAGTCTCCAAAGCTACACTAAAATGCATCGTTAATATTAGAAGTCAGAAGTCTTAATAATGATACACATGGGAAGAGGGAGCAGTCCTAGCCTGTCCTGCATGGAATGTTGGGAGGTCTGGCCCAAGAGCAGTGAGGAGGGGACCTGATTGGGGTTTGATACTATAGAGGTTCCAGAAGAATAGCAGTGTCACATATCATTTAGAAAACAAAATGGTACCCAAGGGAGGAGGGGGTGAAGATAACTTACTTGGTTCTTTATCCAGAATGTTTCAGAACAGAATAATGAAGGATTGAATATTTCAAATGGTCTGAGTGCTCATTTCCTTTTCTCTCCCTTACCCCTACTTGCTAAATCTCCAGGACTCTGAGCTTATTTGTTTTCTTCCAAAAAGCCCCCCCCAAGAGAATTCTCTTTTTTTCTGCATATCATACATATACTCAGTGGGAAGCAATAATCCTTCTTCCTCCTTATTCCTGGTGAAAGGGACAAAAAAACCCAGCTTACTTCTAACCATCTCAATTCAAAGGCTGAAGATGTTGAGATGTGCTTTGATTTAGTGGCTGTCAGGCAGTGATGGGGCAATCTAGGAGAAAGTAGGTGATTGGGGTTGGGTCTTAGTGGAATTTTTAATGGTCCTAACTACTATTTGGGATTGAGAGTGGAGTAGGGGTGGGGTTAGCATTAGGTTGATAGAGATTGTTGGTATAATTTGCCCCAAGGGAGGTTGCATGATCTTATGTAATTGTAGTAGTTGTTGTTGTTTTAGGGGGGTAGGGAGTTGGCCATAAATGGGTGAGATCTGTAGCTTCATTTTTATACTAAACTTCACAATATGGAACAATTTTTCACTGATATAGATTAGCAACTCATCTATATATAGTATCTTGAGGATTTGCTTGAGCACCAAGAGATTAAATGACTTGCCCTGCATTCAATAGCCATTATGGATAAAAGCAAGATTTAAACTAATTTCTTAGCTCCAAAATTTGTCTTCTGTCCAACTAGACTGTGATGCCCTTTAATTATGATAATCTTTTACTAGTCATTTTCACATTTCTCTTTTTAAATCAAGATTGATTATTGGTAAGTATATTCTCGAGAAAATGTGACCTTCCATATTGACCTCTGGCCCCAAGAATTCCACAATCCCAAACACTTTGGCATATTGCAGATCTACTTCAGAGAGGATCTAGTTATGTTCTTTTCAGTGATGGGTACTTGTCAGATGGGCGGCTAGCACCTATGCAAGAATTGGTGAAGACCACTTGCTGCTGGTCAGTCTAGGATGTAGTGACCCCTCATGGTGAGTTCTCACTGCTCCTGACTGTGGCCAGAGCTGCGGTAAGTAGGCATCACAAAGGACAAAACCAAAGTTTTGGAGACACTAGGTCCTATTAAGTAGCTTTATTTACTAAAACCTCACAGGTATCAGTCCAGGATGAGAAAGATTCGTTATTGGCATCTTAGGGTGCTCCATATAGGGAGCTAGCATCATGCCGGGTTGAGGCAGTGGTAGCAGAACAGATTAAGAAGAATTTTTCCTCACTGAAATATAGCAAGTGTTTTGTCAGTCAGGTATTAACCCATTTCTAATGACAATTTTTTGTTTTCTTAAAGGGTGAAGTCGATCACAATGGTCATGGTAGCTGGGCATGGTTGTTCTTGATCCATTGGTTACTTTGATCTGCCTGGACAAAGTCAATCTTCTAGTACTTCTGGTTCCATGTCTAAGAATAATTAGGCCTTGTTTAACTTGAAATTCACCTAGTCACAGTATCCTCCGAATGGATCAGTTGTGTTCCTACACTTCGTTTCTATCTCTTGATATGAGCATGTTAGCAAGCTGTACACATGGAATGTTTTTCCTTTGAAATACTCTTAAATATTTAGGGGAGGAAGTCTTAGCCTATGGAATAATGTTTATAAATGCCTACATTAAAATAGATTGTAGAAGAAAATAGTTATATTAAAATACAGTTGTGATCAGAAACAAACAAACAAACAAACAAAAAAAAAACAACCCTTCACATACAGTAAAGGTTGAGAACCTCTGGGACTAAGGAAAACATATTCCTCTCATTCTCCAGCATCACATCCCTGATCAGAATCCTCTGATCTGGGTTAGGGTATTGCTTTTTCCTCCTTGAGATTTGGAACCTTACCTTCAAAACTATTCATACCTACTTTTCAGATTCTCAGTAAAACTTCACGCATGGTTCTCATATGAGAGGACAGCCATGGAAATGTTCATAGGAAAGTCTTTCATTTTCTCTTCACAAGTTCTCTGTGAGGAAAATAATAGAGTAATTATTTCCATTGAGGACCAGAGAAAAGGGTTTTCTGGAAACACAAAATGACCACGTGTGATTATTAGTCATGGTAGCCTCCTACTTCGTCTAACTGGGAGACAAGACTGGGATGCTCTTGATTTAGAAAATAATAGAATTAAATGCTAAGCAGCCTGGGGTTTTAGATACATACGGGCTAGAAGTTCATGTAAGCAGCAAGACCTGAGCTGGAATTTGAATAATGGATAGGTTTTGGACAGAGTGGACTATAAATAAAGGCATGAGGACATAATGCCCAAGTTATGTTTGGGAAGTCAGTGAATCACAGAATTATAGACTGTTGGAATTGGAAGGAACCTTAGAGGTTATTTATTGCCTTCACATGAATTCCCTTTCTGCTGTTCTTGGTTGCTCAGACTTCTAGTTGCAGAGAATTCATGTCTCTCAGCTCTGCTTCTGTTTCTTGCATGACAAACCTTCAGATAACAAAGTTGTGACTATGTTCCCTCTTCAATGTGTTTTGGTTTCTTGAACTTGTATATCCCATGGTTTCAAGGACCATTGCCATTCTGGTCACCAAACTCTATAGAGCCCAATTTTAAAAATGTCCTTTTTAAAATGTGCTCCAAATTAGACACAATTCTCCAGCCCCAAATACCATGGGACTAGTGTCTTCCTTATTTTGAATCATATGGGCTCATTCAGAAAATACAGGCCAGACTAACTGACTATTCTTTCTGATAGGTGTTGACAGTAGAAAAGGTATCTGCCAAACAAATCAACCAACCAAGTACTAGGTTAAATATATCAAATTGTATGTTTTTATATTTGATAAGGAAGTCTGCTCCAGGGGTAGTGAGCAAAGAAGGAGCACTGACTCTTAGCAAAGCAGGCAAGCTTCATGGAGGAGATGAGATTTTAGAGGTTTTTTGGTTTTGTTTTTTTAATCAGACAAGTTTTGCAGAATAGATGATGTTAAGCTATTTGTCAAAGGGTCCACTCCACCTCCCCTACCCCTTCCCACACCCCAGCTAATTTTTACAAGACAAGCCCCTGTACTTATCTACCATCTATGGAAAACAGGATTAAGATGTCCAGTACTTTAGAAAAATAAGAGAAGTGCTATAAATTGTTGGCTGCCGTGGTGATGCCAGTCACCATGAAAACCAACATCAGGAGTGCTGCTTGGCAACAGAGGACAGAAGCATCCATATTCAGTGGGAAGGTCTGGTACAACACTTGGCATTCATAGTGATTTTGACATGGAGCAGAGTGGGGGACTCATTGAGACTTGGCAGGATGGGATTAGGCAAGCTCTTTTAAGAGTGCATCCTTTTTGAATATTGAGTTCACTAAAGATAAAAGTCCTCATGCTATTTAAGGAGGGAGGATTGGAAAAACAGAATTGTATCAAAAATGAACTGGGACAGAAAAGAAAGTACTGAATAATATTGCTCAGGAGACTTGAGTTTGGGTTTTGGGATTGTTAGTGAGGGGGATTGGGACTAGGAATGTCTTGGAATGATTTTCTACCAGTAGCAATTTGGGTATCTCAGAGTATCCTCATCTTCCACTTTCTCATATTCTCATCCAAGGATGCTGGTAGGATCACTTCTGTTGAGGAGGTTGGGAGGATGGTAGATACCTCTTCCCTCTGACAGCCAACGAGAAGCAGCTGTCAAAGGAGCAAATGGCAAAAGCAAGGAGCTGAATAGACTTATGCTTATGGCATATTGTAGTGGTGTCAAACCCAAATAGAAACACACTGAAGGTGGTGTATTGACTCAGAAAACCACAAATTACCATTATCTATGTTTTATATTTATATTTATTTTGCTAAGTATTTCCAGATTACAATTTAATTTGGTTCTGGAAACAGTGTGTTGTTTATGCTTGTGATTGACTGGATTCACTTAGACTGGACCCTGGAAGTTAACTCCATGAGGGCTGGAGTGGGCAATTTGAACTTCCTATTGCCTCCAGCTCTGAATGTGGTATCCTGCACACAGAAAGTCATAGATATTTGTTTTCATCACTGAGTCTCTCATATCATAATATCAATCATCAAAATATCCTAAGAGGTCTTTGGGAATCACAAAATTGATCTCAATATCCCCTATTCTGCTAGGATTAATCAGGTGGTATTTATACTTATGGATAAAGAAAATGGAGCACAGCTCTTGAGTATAAAACATGGGACTTGGATTAGATGCTTGCTAAGATTCCAGCTCTGATCGGCTGATCCCTGGCTCTGACTTCTGCTTGCTTTCCACTGACCAGTGTACTCTCCTGTCTCCCTCTAGCTCCTGAAATGTTACCTGTCAGTAAGCTGTGACTCATTTTCTATCAGTAATTGAATGTTGCAAGTTAGGGGACCGAGGTGAATAGATACCCTATGTCAGTGCCATGTTTCATTGGCACCTAAGATGTTAAATTCTTCACTGTCAAGGGCTCTGAGAGCTTTTCAGGATGAGTGTTCAGACAAAACCCTATCTACAGCTTGGCAGATGACCTCACACCGTTGATGACACTAAAAAAGAAAAAAAATTGGATTACTTGTGGCCAGTGTAGCATTGAGTACCTCAGAATTTAGTTGGACTGAAATTCAGATTTCAGAAACAGAGTCCATCACTGGGCTTGTCCTCTCAGCCTTTCCTGGTTGGTAGTGTTTGCCAGAGCTTGTGCTTTACTGACATGCTTTTTGAAAACCCAGGAACTACCTCCAAGTCAAGGCATCAAAATTGGACTTCTGTGAAGGAGAAACTCCGATGTTCCCCTATAAAACTTCCTACTGGACTAGTATCCCTTGAGGACTAGCAAAGGTTACCCATCCACATTCACTCCCCCAGAACAATTTCTTTCTCCACAATATTCATCTCTTGGAGCCCTTTTAACTTCAGGCCCCAGATTTCCACAAGGATGTGCTAGGTAGTTCTACCTTACTCTTGCTCAGATCTCTGTCACCTGATGAGCTGGGTGCCTGGGGCTTTTTCATTCAGCTTCGAAGGAACCCATGTTTAATTTGTGATTCCTTTTTCCCCCTCTCAGCCAGATAATTTATGGAAACAAGTCAGGGTTAAACTCTATCTTGTGAGTATGATCCCCAGGCAGAGCATCTGGTGCTTGCAGTGACCAAGCTGGGGGAGATCCTGCTCCTGGTGACTGGGACCTGGGTCTCTAAGATAGGACCAGGCAGCCTGACTTAAAAGGCTGCTCTGGCCATAAAGTCCCTACAGACTATCCAAGCAAGAGAGGGTAACTAAGCCTCTTGTCCATACTATTCTCAGTTTGCCTTTCAGGAATTATGTTCTCTTTGAAGGCTTCCCTCAGTGTACATTTTGACACATGATCTCCTACATAAACAAGCTGGTAGAGAGCAGAGAGGGAACAAATTTTTTTTTTCTTGGGCCCTCCCTACATGACTTCAGCAAAGGTGCTGAGTCACAGGATAGCTGCTTGGCTGAGCTAGGTCTAGAATCCAGGACTTTCTTTCCTACCCTCTTTCCATCAATTATGAGGCTTCAATATTATCTCAATATTCCCTTCCCCCCACAATCACCCATCTCTCTTTTATTTTTGGTATAAACTATTCTGAAAAGGGCTAAAAATATAGATGACGTCCTTGGGTATGCTGCTGTTTGTTCTTTTAAAAACCTTGTCAGTGAAGTGACCTCCTTTTCACAAGATGAGAGATATCAGAACTGGAAATGAGCTTAGAAATTATCTGGTTCAACTCTCTCCTTGAATCAGGTGAAAGAATAGAGGTCCCCAAGAAGGAAATCAATTACCCAAGGTCGTCTAGAAAGTTCACATCAGAGTGACTTTAGAATCCACAACATCCCACCCCCACCCCCACCCCTCCTGCCCAAGGCTCCTTGTGCTATAACTGTGGTTCTGATCCCTGCCAGATCTCTTAACTGGAGATGAAAAATGTCAACAGACACTCCATCAATGCTTCAGCCTCTCCAATCCCAAGAGAGGTTTTTGACTGGTCTTGTGCCTTAACACAGATCGGGAGGGAGAGCACCCTCACAAGTAATGCTACACAGACTTACCTTAAAGGTCATTGACTTTAACCTCCTTCCTAATGCAGAAATCTCATATATCATAAGCCAGACAGCCTCTGCTTGCACACTTCAAATAATGGAGAACTCCCTCTCTCCCCAGATGACCTATTTCAGGTCAGCAATGCTCTGGGAAGAATGATATCAAAAAGACACCCTCCCCCACCCCCATCTAAAATCCTCTTACTGATTTTTGAGGTTCTATATTAGAGATTCCATCATCAGGGTTAAACTTTGCTCTTTCCTTGAAGATGTCTTTTCAAAATCAAATACCTTGAAGGTTGATGTTGGAGGAAGGACCACAAACTCCTAACATTGAGCACTGATTTTATAATCTAAGGGATTGGTTTCAAATCCTGACTCTGCAATTATAGTGTGACCTTAGGCAAATCATTTACCCCTTCTGGGCCTGTAAAGTGAGATTCTGAAAACTGTGCACACTCTCCATCTACGAATGAACTTAGAAAAGGAAGGGAAGGGAACTCCAAGTAACAGATAATAGAAGTCACTGAAGACTTACAATTATGCTGAAACTTTACAACTTTGTTGTAAGCTAATCCTGCTGGGTACGGATACACACACTATACCCATATAAAGACATATGGGTGTGTGTGTGTGTGTATATATATATATATATATGTCTCTCTGTGTGTGTGTGTGTGTGTGTTTATCCTTTATATTATACATGTGAATACATGTATAGGTTCCCCGCTCAGTGTGTAAATTTTAAGGATGATCCCTTAGGAGCTAGAAGGAAGGCAAGGAAATAATTTTCCCATTATGGGGATCATTCTTGAGCAACTTAAGTGCCTGGGTCTTTTTCAGCTGTGCTCCTGAGCTGAGAGGTCACATTCATCTACATTGGAGAGAGACTATTGATGATATTTGAACTCTAGTTCTTAAACCCAAACAGGACTAGATCATGAAAGTCCAGTATAGCTTCCTCATTCTGTGAATTTGTATCAGGCCTCCTTTTCAGGATACTGTCAAAGGACACAATAGCCATAGCATAACTTACTGACTTGAATTCAACAATTTGACAAAAGTTTATAAGCATCGACAAGTGTGCAGAGAACACTATGCTAGGTCCTTAGCTTGAAGATACCGACCATGGAATGTTGGTGCTGGGAGGGTATTTCATAACAGTTTAACTCCTTTGTTTCTTGAATTAAAAATGTTTTTATTGATATATTTTGTTTTTATATCACCTTTATTTCTGAACCTATTCCTTCCTTCCCCATACCATCTTTTCTTTTCTTTTCCTTTCTCTTCCTTTCACTTCCCAGGCGCTCAACCCTTATAACAAAGAATAAAAGAGAAAAAAATTGTTCTGCAAAACTAATCCACAGATTACCACTTCTGACAATATGCAATATTCCAAACCCGGAGTTCCTCACCTCTGTAAAGAAGGGAAGAAGGTGAATTTTCTTACCTCTTTTGGGAGTAAGATTTGGCCATTATACTTATAGTGTTAAGGGGCTTTTTGTTGTTCTTTTTATTTACATTGTAGAAGTCATAGTGCATATTGTTTTCCTGATTCTATTCCATTACAACTAAGTATCACAATTTAACTGTTTCGTAATCAACAGATGGACAGCTATTTTGTTTTCAGGTTTTTGCTATCACAAAGAGAGCTGCCATTACTATTTTGGTGTATTTGGAAGCTTTCTGTCTTACACATCTTTGGTAGTTAACCATTTCATTAAAAAAAAAAAAAAAAGTTTTATGCTTTTTTTTAAACACTGTAATCATTTCCCAGCATATTTCCTCATCCTCCTTTGTTATAAAGAACAAGTTAAGCAAAACCCAATTAACAGCATCTAAATTTGATATAATATGCAACATTGTACATCTTTACTTCCCTTCCTCTCTCTACTGAGAGAAAAGAAATTTCATCCTGTGTTTTCTAGGATCAAGACCAGTCAATTCATCTTGAGTTTGACATTTTAGTATGCCTTGATCCACCTATCCTTTCTTTTCACAGATGAGAAAACAAGCACACATGATTTAAGTGACTTGGTTAATTTTGAAACTAGGTTTCAAGTCGCTTGATTTCCATTCTAGTACTCTTTCCACTGAGACTCCCCACTTGGTGCTACTGAGACCAATATCTTCATATAAACATCAGCTTTCAGGGTTCCTGACCAAAGATGGTCAGTTGACACTGCTAACAAATAGATAGCACCTCCAGAGTAAAGCTAGTATGAAGGCTTCCCCAGTGAATGCATGGGCAGCCTGGATCCTGATGTAAACATATCCCTCAAGCAGAATCCCAAATTGATCTTGCCCCTAGAGTGAGGTCAACCGTAAGTTTCTTCTACCCAGCGCTTTAAAGCCTTGCTAGGTGATGCAGTGGATTGAGTACTAGGCCTGGCATCAGGAACACTTGTTTTCCCAAGTTCAAATCCAGCCCTTGATGTTTACTGCCTGTGTGACCCTGGACAGGTCATTTATCCCTGCAGAATGAGCTAGAGAAGGAAATGGCAAACCATATCAGACTCTTTGCCAAGAAATCACAAATGGGATCACGAAGTATTGGACATCTGAGAAACGATTGAACAACATAAATATCCATATTCAGTATAGCAAGAAAGTCTGATTCACCTAAAGCTACATGGTTCTTACTCTTCAGGGAGTTTCCAGTGTATTAAGGTGGGGGGAAGCTGTGATACCAGTATGAATACAAGAAATATGATACACATATGTAGGGCACTGAACAGGAGTGGCAAGGTCAACTTAACAAGATTTGAGAATGAGACCTTTGTCCCAGTCCTAGTAACCTATCCAAGATGTGGACATTCCCATTGACACCCAATTCGATACTCTGATGATGTCTTTATGAAGCATGAAGAGTCCCTCTTATACTGAGGTATAAGGTCTTTTGAAGAAGACTGCTTCATATTATAGGCAGCTGGCACAGTACAAAGAATATTGGCTTTAGAGTCAGGACCTAGGTTCAAACTCCTGATATCCTTTTTGATTTTGAACTTCAATTTAACTCATCTCTAAAGTGAAGGGCTGGAAAGTAAATGACCACTTATGTCCCTTCAAGCCCTGAATATATAATCTTATGATACTTTAATTTCTGCAAGTTGATTAGAATTTGAATTCCTAGTAATATTCAGTTCATAACCTAAACTGACATAAACTTAGAGAGACTTAACAAGAAAATGAGCCTATAAATAGGTATAGAAAGGTGAAGGGTTGTATAGCTGCTCAACTACCCTGCCTGATGTTAGATTACTTTTGGTGCTATGTTCACTCACCAGGTTCTGTTCTCTTGCTCTATATTACAATCTTATTGTATACCTGGGGTACATCTTTAAACTTGATCTCTTAAAAAGGTTCAAGCAAATCTAATATCCTTCTTGTCTACTGAGTCCTCCCCAGGGTATTTAAAAGACTATTGTAAACAGTGCTGTTAGAGTTCTAAGGGGAAAAAAAAAATCAAAAGACTGAAGAAAGAAAAAACAAAATGTAAGATAACAGCTTTCAAAAATTACTGACCTGGAATAGAGGTCAAGGAGAAATAACTTAATAATCTTTGGACTTAATGAAAACCAATTTTTTTTTAAAAGGATGGACACTATATTTCAAGAATCATAAATGAAAATTGTCTCGATATATCAGAACCAGAAAGCAGAGTAAAGATAGAGAGAAACCATTAATCACTTCTTCTGAAAACAAAACCAAAAGGAACAATCCTGGGAATATTATATAAAATCTAGAGTCTCCATAACAGAGAAAAAAAAAATACTGCAAGAATCTAGAAAAGAGCAGTTCAAGGAAAAAGAAACCACAATTAGGGTTTTTCATAACTGATATACATGAGGACAAATATGAATCATGATGATCAAACAGAGATATCAGATGAACTTTATTCTTATCTGAAATAGACAAAGGAAGGTTGAACACATAGTCAACCAGGAAGGATTCAGGTATGGGTAGAGAAGTGGTTGAGAGGATAATACATATAATAAATACATATAATAATAAAGGGAATAACTTCAAAAAAATAAATTTGTTGATCCCGAAGAGAGGGCAGAGAGCAGAAGCAAAGAACTAGAATCTAAGGGGAATGGCTGAGCAAAAAGTTGTATATGAATGTATGGGAACATTATTGTACTATAAGAAATTAGGATACTATTTCAGAGAAGACTATCAAAGTAGAAGGATTTATAGGATATATGGAAAAAGATGAGAACTGGAAGTGGGGTGATTGTAGAATGAATATAAAATATGCTCACAAGAAAGATTCTACTAAGGTAGAATCAAGAGGACTTTGAGTGTATGCAGGAGATGATTTTGAGGCAATACACTTATGCGACTTTTTTTCCCCACAAATTTGGAGCTGAAAGGCATCCCAGAGACTTAAGTCGAATTCCATTAATCATACAGATAGTATGTGAAAAAGTCAAAATTTGAATCCAAGTCCCCTAACACCTCATTCAATGTTATTTCCTCTGTACCATGCTACTTCTTGGCGTGTCGTTAGAAATGAAAAATTTAAGAGAAGGGTCATATTTCTGAGAGAAGAAAAATAATTCACATGTAGACTTCTCGAATTTTATATTATAGACATCCAGATAGAGATATCTAATAGGGAATTGAAAATATTAGGCCAGAGATTAGGAGAAAGATTGAAGGTGAAGATAAAGGTTTGGGATTCATCTTTAAATGTTAACTGAAGCTACAGGAGTAGATGAAAACACAGTGAAAGAAAAGATAGCAGCCAAGGATGGAATCTTAGAAGATTCCTACTTTTAAAGTGTAGGAGAAAGATGAATTTCCAGTGAAAGAAACATAGGAAAAATATAGGCAAAGTAAGACAAGTAGAATATCATATCATCAAGTTTAGGGGGAAAGAAAGTATCTGGAAGGCTACAGTAGTTCCTGGTAGATTGATAGAGTAAATATGAGAGATAAGGGAGAAGGGAGTTGAAGATAATCCTAAAGTAGTGGGAATGAGAGATTGGATGGATGAATGTTATCACCCTAGCTAGGAATGGTAAAGAAAGAGGAGGATTAGAGAGGATTAGAAGAGGAGGATTAGGGAGAAAGAGAATAGATTTGGTTTTGAACTATAGAATAGACTGGGGTTTATTCTCCCATCCACCCTCACATTGACAGATTAGGTTTTCAGAGAGTAGCTGCTTCTGCTCCTCTCAGGGTCTTAGCTGGGAACACTAGTGTTTGGAGTATTTAATACTAATGTTTATAAGCCCCCATTTGATACATTTCCCCACCAGTTAACATCTCTCCAATATTAACAGGTAACATTAACTAATTTTTACAAAGGGATATTTGCTATGAAAATAAAACAGGAAAGGGGCAGCTAGGTGGCGCAGTGGATAGAGCACCAGCCCTGAAGTCAGAAGGACCTGAGTTCAAATGTGATCTCAGACACTTAACACTTCCCAGCTGTGTGACTCTGGGCAAATCACTTAACCCCAATTTGCCTCAGCAAAAAAGAAAAAGAAAATATAGCAGAAACTGAAAGACAAAACTTCTCCAAGTTACCACTTTGGTCCCTAGGAAGAATTAGCTCCAACTTAATGTGGTAGTTATTAAACACTCCTTCCCCATAAAGTTCACTTCTAAATGGGTCTAAATCAACAGATAAATTTCTCCCTTGCTTGTAGGACCCAGGGAAACTGCCTTGGCTTCTGGATCAATCTACTCTGGACTGAATCTATTTATAGACTCCCTTTTTGGGAAACTTTCTGGTGGCTTTCAAAATTCACAAGGTCATAACCTTGTCCTTTCTGTCTCCATTACTCCTTTACCAAGATTAGATAAGAAGGAACACCACTGAGACAAATAATAGATAGTACCATGTGTTCAAGGTTATGTATTGTTACTTCTTGTGATTTCCAGGAGGCTCACCATATTTCTTTATCTCACTAACACCACTAGAGAAAGAAAGTTTGGCTATCAGCTTTTTAAAGATACTCAGTTGCTGCTCAGTAGCTACTTAAAAGATTTGGGGTTTTTGTCTCCACTTGGTAAATCAACAGGAAAGAAACAGCACCTTTATATGCTCTGAAGTGAGTGGGGGATGGGGTAAAAAGTCTCTTCCACCCAGTATTTCCAAAAGCAGGTTCATCAAATCACCACATAGATATTATAGAAGTTCTAAGGATATATCCCTCACTAACTGGTCTCCATTAAAGAACATTTTGAGTTTGAATTACTTAAAGGACATTTGGGAGGGAAATCTTATAAACAATTGACAATGCAGGTCTGGAGCTCAGAAAACAAAGGGACTGGTGATTTAATTTTAGGATCATCTGCACAGGGAATCGAAGCACAGGAATGAAATTTCCAAGGGCGAGTGTAGAGAGCAGAAGAGTTGAATGACTCTCTCCCTTCTTCCCTTCTTTTCCTTGTCTTTCTCCTTCCTTCCTTCTCTTTCCTCCTTATGTCCACATAGGGTATTATACCCTTACTACAAATGCTCTTAAAAGCAGTTTTTTTTTTTTTTTTTTCACCTCAGAACCTTCCCAAGGTATTTTGGGATTGACTGGGCAGATTTCTTTCTTAAGCACAAGGCCTAAAACCAAAACCAATCTGATTTTCATTGGCTACCAAGAGGTCATTGTTTGGGTCCTGATTGACTCAAACAGAATGTAAATAGAAATCATTCCGGCTTTGTCTCGAAACCCTGAAGGTCTTCCCCTCCCATATTTATTTATTTATTTAGATTGAGGTTTTTGTTAGTTTGTTTTGACTAGGTACTTGCCTCCAAAGATTTCAAGATTAAATCATTAAATGGGTGTGGCTTCAGTTAAAAATGAGGGCAGTGGAAGACCTTCCCTCAAAAAGGACTACGTCTCCTGTTGCCTCCAGGGCCTTCTCCTGATCTACATCATCCTGCCTTTGGACCCAGAAAGTGAGGTAGGTGATTTTGCACTGCTCTCCTCGAATATCTTGCCATCACTTTTCTGATATCATGATTCTCTTTCAGAATGAAGGACAAACAACGAGGTATGTAGATGAAAGATCCTTAGCAGTAATAAGGTCATTAGTGGACTTAAAGAGACAATTTATAAGCCATACTGCAAAGTGCTGAAAAATGTAAATTCATTTCTAGGAGTTTGACAGCAAAGAGAAGAGATAGGAGCAGAAGCTAAAAAAATAGTGGGGTCAAGGGAAAATTTCCTTTTGGAGTGTATTTGTAGGCTGAAAAAGGAGCCTGCAGAGAAGGAATTATTTGAGTATTCATGAGAGAGGGGAATATTAATGAAGCAAGGGCAGGAAGCAAAAGCTGACTTATCAGAGGAGGGACCTATGGGGTAGAGAGAAAAAATGAGAACTGGAATTTTGGTGGTTGTAGGATACATTCTTGGCAATTGATTGGACGAGAGTGAGAAAGTTTTAAGATAAGTGAAGGGTTGAGGTTTAGATGAAGAAGTTAGTTTTTGGGAAACTAGAGACATCGCTTTTTTTTTTCCCGACCCTTAGGCTGGAGGGAAGAAGACATTGAATGCAAGAAAGGAAAGCTAGTTCAGATTTATGAAGCATTGTGCCTCTAGTCTAGGGATCATTTTAGAGAATAGTGAAGGGTGAAAGCCCTGAGACTGAAGGACAGGCCTTCTGGATTCACCCCAAGCAGGGAATCCAGTGTCACTGGTGAGTAAATCCTAAAAGCTCAGATCTGGTACCTTCATTGAATTCCTCTCAATTCTGGCCTGATGTGAGGTGAACCAGGGAGCTGGCTTTATAAAATGGAGAGGAGAATTTGACCTAGCTGGTAAGGAATCTGGATGCATATGTATGTGGAGGTGGGGGAGGGGAATTTTGAAAAAGAATGGAAAGGAAAAATCCTTTCTGCTTTGAGTGGGCAGAGGTTTGAGTGCCCCACAAGTAGGTAATGGTAGGATTTCTCTGAAGGTGAGAATTTGTTAGGGTTAAGGATTTTAGGTTATCGCAACCTGAGGTTTCTTCACAATCTATTTTGGCCCCTTGTGACCTTGGGAGTTCCCAGCTCTCCCTCCAGGGGACTATTGGTCCTATCTCTTGTACCATAAAGAGTTTTGGATTTTGAGACAGAAGACTTGTTTTCTCCTCTGTGTGACCCTGGTCACTAACTTTTATGGCCTCAGTTTCTCCATCTGTTAAACAAGATGCGCTAAATGACTCTTCAGCTCGAAATACTATGATTTCTGGAGCGCAGAGATCGGGGCAGGGAGGACCCTTCCGTTTCTCCCAGTAATCCCCCGCTTGGGGTTGCTGGTTACCCCTCCCCCATCGCCAGCTCTCCTCCCTCCTGCGGGCCAGGTTTTTGGGCCAGTTAGACCTCTCAGCTGTTGGGGCTGTTGGGGCTGTTGGGGAGGCGTGCGTGGTGGGGAGAGCTCAGGACTCGGCACTCAGACCGCAGAATCACGTAAGTCCCTGCTCCAGCCGCGGACCGCTGCGGTAGTTACCGTATTTACCGGGCGCGCTGAGGAGGTGGTGGGTGGACTGAGGCTGTCACTGCGGAAGCGTTACCGTATTTGCTGAGAGTCGCGCGGTGAGTCCCTGTAGCCCTGAAGAGCCGAGTGGGCTTTTGCGGCAGGAAGATTACCTTATTTATCTAACGCTGCCTGAGGTCGCTGCGGGTGGGTTACCGTAATTATTGAATAGAGCGCTAGTGCATGGGGCCTGGGCTTGAGAGGGCAGCAAGTAGCTCGGCTACAGCCTCCTTTTTGTGCATGAACCTGGAGGCTTGCTGCTGAGGGTGGGGTGCGATGGGTGGGCCAGCGGGCCTACGGAGCTCTGAGTCAAAACCGGAGCAGACCCCAGTACCTGAAGGGCGGCTGGGGGAGGGCTATTGTATTTAAAAGGAAAGCTTAGCTGGAGGTTTACCGTATTTACTGTAAATTTACCTTGAAGCAGTGGGAACCAGCTCTGGCTCCTAAAGTTACCGTATTTCCCGCATGCAGCGCAGCTTCTCGTGGGGTCGGAACCAGGAGGAGGAGCTGGGACACATTCCAGACTTGTGAGTTTGGGACAGAGGGCCGGGCACAGGAGCTGGGGGCAGAAGTCAGGAATCACCACCAGCTCTTCCTCGGATAACGCTGAGAGAGACGACCCTACTTAGGCGGTAGGGGTTGGGGTGGGAGGAGACAGGCTAGGGAGATCTAAACGGGCTCTGGTGCAGGAACTGATGCAACGGAAGGACTTGGGACCTTTCAAAGGAGCTATCTAATCCCCAAATTTGGGTTCCCTCCTGGGGCGGCCTCCAGTGTCTCTGTCCCGCTGACTTTGCTTGATGCTCCCAAATATCCCCAGGTCGTCTCTGCTTCCCTACCTTCTCCCCCCTTTACACATGGGAAGATGGAGAAGGGAAGAGTATACAGCAGTGGTTCTAGGGGATGAAAATCCAGGACTCTTAATCCCAAACTTCTGGAGTCTGACCTTCAAGATCAAATCACAGAATTTTGGGAAAGGAAGCAAGTGTGGCCAGTAGTGTCGGGTATATAATGAATGCTTGTTCTTCCAGGAAAGGCTGGAGAGCAGGAGTATAGGGGAAAGCTTGGGACCGGAGCTGGATCTTCTACTTTGAAGGAGTGATTTTTGTCTTGTATCACCAGAACCTAGCACACAGTAGGCACTTAATAAGTGTTTACTGAATTGAATTTACCGAATTGAACTTTCCTAAGGCTTAGTTTCCTTATTTGGAAAATGGGGATAAATAATCCCTGCCTGCCTTGAAGGAGGAAAGAAAATGAAATACTAAAAGAAGTATAAAGGACTTTTTTATAACTGTTGTGATAATAGCTAGAATTCATATAGTGCTGTATATACATTAAGTCATTCAATTCTTACAACAGCCCTGTGAGGTAGATGCTATTGTTAACCCCATTCCCAATTGAGGAAACTGAGTCATGCAAGATTAAATGAGTTTTCTAGTACAGTTAATGCATCTGAGGTCTTGAATCTTCTTAACTTCAATTCCCACACTCTTGCTACTGCCCATGGTAATAAAAAAAATTAATATTTTTACTAGAGTACATACCCTGTGGGAGAAGAGGGCCTTTGAGACTTAAAATGATAAATGAAGGAATCCCAAGATTAATTTGAGTTAATCTATAAATATTTATTGACTCCTCTAATGAATGTTCACTTCTGGTAGCATTGAGGGTACTAAGAAACACAAGGCATCCTTGCTTCATCTTCAAGGGTAATAATGGAGTCTTTAATTATGGATATAATATGAAGAATTACTGTACAAATAGTGTAGTGCAATGGAGGGAGTTTGGCCTTGAAGCCTGGAGGCGATCAATCCACAGGCAGTGTTGGGCACTATGCAAGATGCTTGAGGATATGCATTTAAGCTCTACTTAATACAAATGTATTGTACTCTCCCTATGACTTTGGACAAGTCAGTTAACCATGCTATACTTCAGGAACTCTTTTTTTTTTTGTAGTTTATTTATTGAAATAGTTTTATATTTTTCAACCAAACCAAATAAAAATTTACTTTTTCCTCCTCTCATCCTTAGTTTTTTAAAAAGGGAAAAACCCTATGCACAAGAAATATTCATAGTCAAGCAAAACAAATTCCTGCATTTGCCCATCCAAAAATATAGGTCTCATGTGAACTCATTCCAAGTTCATCCATCACCTCCCTGTCAAAAGCTAGGCAACATGCTTCATCTCTCTTCTGGATTCATGAGTGGTCCTTGAATTGAAAGACTTTCTAAGAATAGAATCTAGAGATGAATGCTATCCTGCATTAGGCACAAACCCAGATCAACAACAACAGCAATTACTACAATACTCATCCTGTCTGGTTCTTTCTTTCCTCACCTGCAAAATGACGGCCTTAATCTAGACCAGGAAAAGGAACCCTGTGAGACCACTGACTTAGAAAATCACAAAGTTCGACAACTGTGTTGTAGACAATATCAAGTCTGTTCTAGAATTAACTGATATGTTTTCATATGTAAAATGTTAGTAGGGAATATGCAGGGAAATTTCCCTGGTCTGGACTAGTCGGGAGAGGAACCATTCCATTTTCTAAACCCTTTCTCTGTGTCTCCCCAGAGGTTGGTGATTTAATGAATGGAACCCTTGAACTGTTGGAAGTGCCCATGTCGGACCTGCCCCCCCTAGAAGGAGAGCCTCCTGAGGCAGATGATGAGAGTCCCAGTGATGATCAGGGCCTCGTTATCCACCATCCAGCAGAGGAACAGGCCTATCGATGTCTGTTGTGTGGTCAGACCTTCCCTCAGCAGTCTAGCCTAGTTCGGCACCATAAGGCTCACACTGGAATGAGTGGAGCAGGGAGGGCTTTGTATGTCTGCCCTGAGTGTGGGAAGGCCTTCAGCATCCAGCACAATCTCTCTGTCCACCAACGCATCCACACAGGTGAGCGTCCTTTCCCGTGCCCTGAGTGTGGACGGCGATTCAGCCTCAAACAGAATCTGCTCACCCATCGGCGCATCCATAGTGGCAAGAAACCTTACCAGTGTGCTCAGTGCAGGCGCTGTTTCCGAGAGGCCCGCTTCCTCCTTAACCATCAGCGTACCCATGCCAGAATGTCCCCTACTTCACCCCAATGCTCTGAGGTCTCTGAGGAGCAGTGATGCTACTTCTGTCCTTGCTGGAGCTGGAGCTTTGCCCAAGAAGGGTCTCTCCAGACTTGTGCATTCAACTATGGCTGTGGAACTGAGGGGCACCTAAGCCAAGCTCAGTGCTCCTCCACCTAGAATATCACCTGTAATAAGACCATACAAAGACAGTTCACTGAAGTCACATCTGTTGTGTTCTGCGTTCCAACCTCTAACTATAGAAAAAGATGAGATGAGAGAGTAGGTCCATGATGGTGGTGAGAAGTCCAAGAGAGTGGAAGGACTGGATCTTGCAGGTGTATGTGGCCTATCTAGTGCCTGCTATTCCCTGGAATTACTTGGTGTCCCAAGACTTAGGAGAACCCATCTTGCTGAGCATAGTTGCTTTGGTCAGAACTACTGCTCCCTTCATTATCACCTCATTTGTAACAAATGTGGGAACAAAGAGATCTGAGACTTGAGACTCCAGGGTATAGAGCTCCAGGGTGGAAACTTCATTCTGTGGTGTCAGGGGGGAGGAGGGCTGAGAGATGGAAGTTCAAATCAGTATAATTATTTCGCTTCACTTTTATAGAATATATTTTTCAGTGTGCTCAAAAGATTGTACAAATAAAGAATTACTGTACTTTCCCCCTCTATTTATGACAACTCATTTTCCTTCATTTTTCTCCCTTCCAACTTAATTTGGTTGTGCCACTTATTTCCTATGTGACCTTGGGGAAATAATTTCTCTTCTCAGTTTCTAAATATCTCCAATATCCCCATCAACTCTTTTTTGGCACTATGAACCTTTCCCTTAACTATTCCCAACTCCAGGCATCCTGGTCTCACTGTCCATTTGGATGGGGGATAAAAATTCTACTCTGAATTACCATTGAATTAAGAATTATTCATGTGCAGGATATGATTGTACAAACCTTTCATCTCTATTACCAGGAGAGACTGAGACTGGTGGTTCAACTGAATTGTAGCATTCTAAGATGCATTAGGGCTAATCAGGTGTAAATCTGGTGACATTATGGGGACTGCTAAGGAGGGGCCCAGGTCAGAAATAGAAAAGGTCAAAGCTTCCATGTAGATCAGTAGTTGGGTTGGATCAGTGAATGGTCCTTGTTCTTCCAGCCTACAAGAAATCTGGAAACAGTCTTTAATTGATGTATGGATGGATATGCTATATATACATGGAATAATAAACATGTGAGGTATGCGATAAAGGTTAAAGAGGTAGCTATTTAGGGAAAATGTTGATATTAATGTGAAGATATGCAAGAGATGCATATGCTATAGTACCAAGGCATTCCTTCCTTCCTTCCTTCCTTCCTTTCTTCCTTTGTTCATGTAACCAAAAAATGTTTTTCTTCCTAGAATATAGGAGCTTAATCTTTCCTAAAGGGGTATTGGTCCTATGGATATGGCTTGTATCAATTTACAATCATAGTCAAAGTGATTATTGCAATAAACTTATTTTTTTCCTTCCTTTTTCATTTTCAGAATGTTTTGGCATCTTGGAACCTTATAACATTCTTGGGATTTAGAGAGATCAGGGTTTATTATAAATGTTTATGAATATAACCCTGGCTTTGATCTTATCCAGAAGTGTTACCTTGGAAACCTGAGGTACTGAAAGGGCTTGTTTGTAGGTAGACAAACAATTCCCAGAGTTCTTAAAAGTACTTGTAATTTTGAACCTGATATAGTTCTGAGAAGGATGGTGGCCATGCTGGACATTTGGATGTTATTTCTAGGATGGTCTGAACAAGGAGCTTTATAATGGTTGTTGGCCTTCAACCAGTAGACAGATTTGAATGGAGGTTATAGAAACTGAGCCATGGATGAGAGTAGAGTGGGAACTAAACTAGACCAGATTAAATTGAGTGGAACCACGAGATCATGGAAAGTTTAGTTGAGATGGGCATACTTAATCCTTAACACTTTATTTTACTATCCTCTCCTTGTTGCTTAGGTAACTTGCTCTCCATTTACCAATCTGAACTAATCTGTTGTCCTTTCAACTCCATTGTTGAGGGGAAGGGGGCAATAAGGAGAAAGGACAATTTTTTTCCTTACTGGTTTTGGTCAATGCATCTATCTTTTAGACAGTTGGTCCCCCAGTTGCTAACTTTTATCCTTCATGCTTTTTGAAATAGTTATCAAAAAACTTAAATGGCCATTGACCCAAGCTGGTTTAGTTATTGGATGTGTGTAACTAAGGAATGAGAAAGGGGAACCTGTTCTTTAAAAGGAAGGGCAGGATATTTCTTTTTCCATTGGGAGGAGATAGGAGGAAACAGAGTATAATATTATTTTTATTACTATTCAGAACATGAATTCTGATCATACCCAGGAGAGTGGGAGAGAGAAGAAAGAGTGATGGAGGGGCGGGGAGAGAGAAAGAGACAGAAAGAATTAACATCTGATTTCTGAGAGGCTTAGGCTCTTTCCATTAAACAAATTCCATCTCCCTTTTTTTCTATCTCTGGCTTTGAGGTAAGGGCCAGTCTCCCTGCTGAGGATTACAGCTGTGACTGAAGTTAGAGATAGTAGAAATGCCAGCTGGCCATTAAGGAACCAGCCTGGGAAATTCAGTAGATTGACCTATCCAATTAGAGGAACTAATTTCCTCACTTTGTCCTGTGAGGAACTAGCCTAGTCTAGCCTCTAATGGAGTGACTTGCTTGAAAACTCAATCGAGGAGTCCCAGGAATTGTGAATCACTCTTTATTACATATGTATTATATATGGGTACTTCATTGAATACTATTTGAATCTATTCTTCTCATGAATGCTGGGTGTTTTATTTGTGGAAGAGTATAACCCAGGTCTTTGGGAGGAGTTTTATACCAACTATTCTATACCATTTCAGTAAATGCCTTTGCTTAAAAGCTAATTAAAACTTCTGGCTGATGGTTATTGGGAGACATTCTGGTGGGGACTTATGAGTTATTAAATTAGTCACCAACAGATTTATCTATGGAGAAGTGGTGTGTAATACAAGTAGATAAGATATTTAGAATCAGGAAAAATAGATTTCAAATCCTATGTCAATAGCACAGCTCTAATGCTAGCATTCACAGTCAGGTTTGATTTTGGGTTGAAGTGAGATATTGAACAGTTCACAAAAAGGAGATAGACTTTGCCCTAACTGTGAGAATATGAGACAATAGCTTCTCTGGTGATAGTCTACCTCATCTCTGTATGAAATATACCTGGCCATCAGGGCAGGATGTGTTGAAGAGCATGGTGACTTATGTAGTCTGTAAACATTCACCAAGTCAGAATTGCCTGGACTTAATGGGATTCTGGCTTTTAATGCCCTTAGATATCCAGGGCCAATGGGGTATTAGGGCCACCTTTGGGTTTTGTTTTTGGTTTTTAGTAAAACTTCCTTATGTTGTAGATAAAGAGGAAAGAAGAGGGAAATAATGTTCTATCACATCTACATATATTTTCTGAATCTCTGTCTCATCTATAAAATGAGGAAGTTGGAGCTCTTTCCAGGAGAACTCTTGTGATCCCCAAAAATTGAGAGTAGCAGGACCACCTGTTAATGAAAGTGTGGGCTGGAGAAATAACTTTGGGGAGAGGGTAATATTACATTTAAGTTTGGTTATCTTTTTACTTCTTCCACTGTAGTCTTCTCGGAAGGAAAGCCCTAGCTACATTAATGCACCAAAAGCTGAGCTATTTACTTCATAAATAGAAGTACTGAAGCAAAGCTAATATACTTGGCTATGTGATATAGTGGATTGAGACTAGGGAAGGATCCAAGAAGCCCCAGTTAGTCCTAGTACTTAGAATGTAAATTTTTAAAAGGTAAGAACCACTTTGATTTTGTTTATTTCAACTGCTTACCATAATGCCCGACATTAGGTAGATAATTAACGAATGTCTTTTGATTGGTTGATTAACTAGCCATAGGATCAGTATTACCATCCTTATATCTCCTGGGCCCTGTTTTCTCTTTGGCAAAAAGACCAGTCTAACATAATAACATAATAAAAGGACTCTGGGAATCAGAAAGCTTGAGTTTGTCATGCTTCTGAGATATACTGATTATGATTGAGAAAGTTAATTAATCTCCCAGCCTTTAGGCAGTTCTCACAGATATATATAAAGTTGGACTATAAAGTATAGAACAGATACAGATCTGCATTGCATATGGGAGGTTCCTTACCTCTAGTTATTTATACCAAAGAAAACACACACTTGAAAAAGAAAATCTTTGTTTTATTTTATTCAAGGAAGTGTTGTCAGGATCTAATTGTTGTTTGTCCTGTATTCTTGAAGAGGACCAAGACATCTAGCAGATGAATTAAATTTAAGTGAGGGAGAGCTGTGCAAGGTCACAAGTCTCACTTTTCCCTCCAGAGCCATCCAGGTTCTGTGGCAAGATAAAGATCTGGTAACTGAAGATGGTTCTGGATGCAGTGGGAGACCTTGGCCTTTTTAAGCTAAGGTCTCTAACAAGTCTCAGTTCTGACTGAAGCCACAGCCATTCAGTGAATTAAGCTTGGAAGCAATTGAGGCAGAGAGAGGCTTCTTTCATGTAGTTAATAAAAAAAAAAAAAAATCCAAATAAAAATTTCCTTTTTTTGGGAGAGGAGGGGAAGGGAAGGGAAGACCCTCTGGCCAAAACAGAAATGATTGTTTACATTCACTGTGTCAATCAGGACCCAAATGATGATCAAATGGCGATTGCCCTAGGACCTATTGGTGGCCAATTAATGAGAATCAGATTGGTTTTGGTTTAAGGCTTTGGTTCTTGAGAAATCTAGCCAGTAAACCCAAAGATATCTTTTGAAGTTTCAGCTTTTTAAAGTTTGCAAAATACTTAACATTTGCTATCTCACTTAGTCCTTTTTGAAGTAAAGTGTGAACTCAATGTGCACACAAAAGAATGGATGAATTCTGTCCCCTGGTGGCTGTCAAGTAAGAAGAAGAAATGCTGTAAGCTTCCAGGTGGAGGGAGACAGTAGCAGTAGCAGTGGCCTGTTTCTCTTAGGTCAAACTGGGATTTTTTTTTGGCAGAATCCAGGTCTCCACTAGTCTGTTGTAAAAGTATTAATGGATGATAATGGGAATGGATTCACCTCACAGAATCTAAGA
This sequence comes from Sminthopsis crassicaudata, assembly GCF_048593235.1. Classification (NCBI taxonomy): domain Eukaryota; kingdom Metazoa; phylum Chordata; class Mammalia; order Dasyuromorphia; family Dasyuridae; genus Sminthopsis; species Sminthopsis crassicaudata. The sequence goes on along the minus strand of NC_133621.1, from coordinate 91,189,328 downwards.
ATTGGAGAGTTGAAAAGGACTTTAGAAGTCAGAGTCCAACCTGAACTTGAACCAGAATTCTTCCTACAACAACTTTGACTATTAGTTAATGATTAAGGCTAGGCGACAATTGAGGCAAAAAATTTCTCCTTTTACTTAGTTAAAAACATTCAAATAAATCAATAAATCTGGGAAGGGAAGACCTTAGGGTTTCTGGCCAAAGCTGGTGGCCACTGACCATGCCCTCCCTTCACCCGCTCACCTGGCCAACTGCTTCGTTAGCCAGTTCCTCATTTCTCAGAGGGAAAGAGTTGGGTGGCTGGTGTTCATTCCTTTGGTCCTGGTCAGGGATCAAGGTCGAGCTCTTTACGTGGCTGGGGACCAAGGAAACTTGAAGGAGACTGGAGGCAGGCACTCCGGAAATTTGAATTCGGGACAAAGTCCAAAGTCATCACGGTTCTGGCATCCTGGGATCCAGGAAACCCAAGGCTAGACAGCTCTCCCCAAATCCTGCCTGGTATCCTTTTCGACTACAGTTCCGAGCCAGAGCAAAGGCATCGCACATCCCCAAGAGCTTTTTCTAAGCCCAGCCTAGAAGGGACCTCGCCCCATCTCCTATTTGCCCCTCTGCTTGGCCTCCAAAAGGGAGGAAGGATACTACAACTCTCAGCATCCCCGGCCGAACCTGCCTTCCACCCGAATGTTGCCTGTGCATGGCCGTGGTCAACCTTTGCCGAAGGGCCGCGGCAGCTGCCAGGAGCTATCCAATTAGAAAGCCCCGGGCTTTCCCGGGGCAATCCCAAGTACAGAGCAGCTCCCATCCGCCCTCTGGTGGCCTTCTTCCGTCACAGTCTAGGGCCAGCGTCCCTTTTCAGATAATTACTCGCCTTCCCACATTTGACTGCAGTCTGTCTGCGACCTAATTGTTGATCCTCATACACAGCTCCCTGCCCCTCCCCCGTCTCATTTCCTGTCTCCCCATCTCTTGCACCTTTGCACAGACTATCGTCCCCCGATCTGAAATGCATCACCTCCCCCCTCCCCCGCCTTTTTTTTTTTTTAAACAATCCTTGTCTTTGATCCAACCTTAGCTCTAGTGAAAATCCCTGCTCAAAATTTTCTTGCCCCCTCCCCTGCACCTGCAAGATTCTCGTTCCACTCATTATTTTGCGTTTTAGCTTGCACAGTATGTACTGCTAGTAGACGTCTCTGTAAAGAATATAAACTTGAGGATGGGAACTAAATCAATTGAGATATAAAGTGACTTTACAAAATTTAAAGTGCTGGCTATTTAAATGCTATTATTATCATCATTCATTTATCTATCTACTTATTTATTTATTTTCGGTTTCCCTCCCCCATCCCCCAATTCTGCTTATTGGAGATTTATTGATTGCTTGGTTGATTCTTTAGCTCAGGGCTTAATCTTTTTTCCACTTGCCACACCTTTTTTTTCCACTACCAAGAAAATTTTCTCACTACCCTGGGTATGTAGGTATATAAAATAGTTATCCATATCAAACATTTATTGATAATAAATCATGATTTTGCCACTCCACATTCTAGGATCCAAACCCACATTTTAAGAAGCTTTGCTCTAGCCCCATAAAGAAAGGAAATTGCTCACACACCTCAGCTGAGGTTCCCAGCATGCCCCTGCTACTTAGAGCCACTCTTTTGATCAGACCTTGGTTAGGTCCTGATCGGCTCAGACTGAAGTAAATAGCAATCATTTCTCTTCTGGCCAGAAACCTTGAAGATCTTCCCCTCCCAGATTAATTAAATCATTTATTTATTTAGTTTTATTATGATGATGATGATGATGATTTTTTTTGGAACTAGGTGAAAGAAGATTCTTGCCTTAATCACTGAATGGGTGCTGCCTTAGTCAAACTGAGACCTGTTGACGACTTTTACTTAACAAGACCAAGATTTTCCATTTTATCCAGAGCCATTTCCAGTCATCTTTTTCTATATCCTGCCACTGAACCACATGGCTCTGGAGGGGAAAGTGAGGCAGGTTACCTTGCACAGCCCTCCCTCACTTAAATCCAATTCCCTCGAATGTCATGGCATCATCTCCCTGATGTCATGGTCCTCTTGCAGAATGAAGGACAAACAATAAGTTTGAAAAGGAAGCAGCTAGTCCTAAACCTTCCACTTGGTAGAGACACTTAACAGACTTTATGGTTGAAAGGGGCCTTGGAGGTCTTTTACTTCAAACTCCCCCTTCCCTCCTTTTTTTTTTTTTTTTTTTTAAGAGTAGGTAGTTAAGCTCATAGGGATTTAGTAACTTGTCCAATTTTTCATAGATAATAAAACAGTATCAGATTAAACACTTAGGTTTTCCAATCCAAATCCACTCTTCTTTCCGTTACATCAAGAGGTATATTGGAGTCAGTTCAGTATGAATATTTCTCCCTCAGAAACGACTTTGGTAATTGTCCACACTTAAGAAAATGTTAATAATGCAAATTAAATTTTTTTTATAATTTTTTTTTCACAGTATATATGCATGAGTAATTTTTTAAAAATAATATTATCCCTTGTATTCATTTTTCCAAATTATCCCCTCCCTCCCCTTGATAACAGGCAATACCATACATTTTACATATGTTACAATATAACCTAGATACAATATATGTGTGTAAATACCATTTTCTTGTTGCACGTTAAGTATTAGATTCCAAAGGTATAAGTAACTTGGGTAGATAGACAGTAGTGTTAACAATTTACATTCACTTCCCAGTGTTCCTTCTCTGGGTGTAGTTATTTCTGTCCATCATTGATCAACTGGAAGTGAGTTGGAGCTTCTTTATGTTGAAGATATCCACTTCCATCAGAATACATCTTCATACAACATTGAAGTGTACAGCGATCTTCTGGTTCTATTCATTTCACACAGCATCAGTTGATGTAAGTCTCTCCAAGCCTCTCTGTATTCCTCCTGCTGGTCATTTCTTACAGAGCAATAATATTCCATAACCTTCATATACCACAATTTACCCAACCATTCTCCAATTGATGGACATCCATTCATCTTCCAGTTTCTAGCTACTACAAAAAGAGCATGCAAATTAAATTTAAAAGCTTAGTACCACTTTTTTTTTGAGGGGGAAAAGAGCCTCTTTTTAAACATTTGTCATTATATACCCTGCTAAGACCACATTATGTTTTCTAAGGTCCGTCTTCTTCACCTTTAATATAATGGAATCTTGAAGTTGGAAGAGAATTTAAGAAGTCAATCCATGACCCAATGAAGTACCTCTGGCTTTTTGCTATGATTCACCAAGAACAGAATTACAAACAGCAATGAATAGATGATAGGGAGAATTCTTTTTTTGGGGGGGGAGTTGGGGTTGCAAATTGAAGGCTTTTTGATGTCATTGCTCTGCCTATATAAATGTTGCCCTGAATAAACAAAGACATAAGGAAAGAATTCTTCTAGTTATTTTAGATAAGTCAACAATGGGAATGGTAGTTCTCTGCCCCCCCCCCCCCAAATCTTAAAGTACATTGAGAAAAGCATGTCTAGAGCCAAGGAGGTAAGGAGGTCATGGTCCCATTGTTAGATCAGTTATGAGGCCATATTTTTGAAGGATGTGTGCATACCAGGGCAAGAGATTTTAGATTTGGACTGAAAGGTGCCTTACAATTCCCTGAATTTCTAACTCTTCTGTTTTAAGTGTCTTTCACAAACATGTACATTAGAGGACAATCGGGATAGTGGAGGTGTTTGAAATTATATCATATTAGGATGGATTGGACGAACAGAGGATTTTTAACCTGAATAAGACAATATTATGGATAATACCTGCTTCACAAAGTTGTTATGAGGATTAAATGAGATTACATATACATATGTATATAATCAAGGCTTTCCCCCCATGTAGCATGAGGTTATCATGTGCCTCTCTAAGTGGGACTTTAATTCTTTCCAGGAAGGAAAACAAGAACTTGGGGTTTTTCTCTCCTCAGAGAATAGTTGTAATGGGCTAGAATTATATCTATTTGCTCTCTTAAATATTACTTGTCTAGGGATATGGCTTTAAGGTTCACACTAAATTTTGATCTGTTTATTAGTATTGAAAACAGAAGAAGAAAAAGATGTTCTCTTCTCCCCTATCACTAATTTACTTGAGAGTTGGGGAAAGGCTGACAAGATACTTTGGTGTTATCAACAAAATTGTATGGGAGTAGTGGAAACAATACTATACCTACAGTTGTAAATACTACCTGGCTTATTTGCTCCCTCTGTGACCTTAATCATGTAACTTTGCCTGTTTAGAATTCAGATTCTTCCTATGGAAAATGGAGGAAGCTGGACTATATAACTTAGGGGTCTTTCCAGCTTTAAATTCTGCAATCTGCAATTTAATACTGTAATCTGCAAAATTTAAAATATACATACAATTAGCAAGGATATCTATTAGTAATTAGAGGATGGCCACGAGAAGGGAAATATATAGTCTCAACTTAAGAATATATTACTACATAATTCAGAATGAAGGAGCTCTCCATTTCTTTCTCCAGCTCACTTTACAGATAAGGAAACTCTTGCCAGATTCACATAGCTAGTAAGTGTGACTAGTGCCAGATTTGAATTCAGGAATATAAATCTCCCTTTCTCTAGGCTTGACATTATATCCACTGCTACCTAGCTGCTCCATGCAATTCTTAGAGGATGATAAAAACTAACACCAAATCTATAACATTACCAACAAGCTTGGGTCTATTGGAACCCTATTCCTAATAACAAATCTCCCTTGAGTCTCCCTTGAAGGCATCTTGCCTCTTGCCGACAAAGGATGAACTTGTGAAAATATAGGCCTTTTGGATGGGGAGAAGCAATTTGGACTCAATAGAAAGACAAATAAAAAAAAATTAAGAATTTTCCCTTTTTCTTTCTGCATGAGATGGAAACCCAAGTTTCTATTGCTCTGTGCTGATTATATTTGTAGATGGTGACTAGTTGAGGTATAGAAGGTATTTAAGAAAGATCATGCACCTCTGCTGAGCTCTTTTCAGGAATGTTCATCCATATTTGATGTCTACCTCTTACCCAACTTTCATCTGAGACTCCCAGAAGCCTTGGTGTGCACAGAGGCACACCTTAGTAAAACCATCTTGGCAGATGGGCTAAATCAGATTGAGGGTCACTGATGAGTCTCACACTCATCAAACTTGTGAAGACTCTCCCAGCACTGAGTAGATGAGAACACTTTGTTCCAAAAGCCATGAAAGTGGCTAAAGCAGCCACTATGGAGCACTAAGAACTTGTTCAGTCATCAAAGATGCTGCATCCCAATCCATCCCCAGTTACCCTGACTTTTTTCTTGACACTGGACTTTGATGACTCAGGAAGAGAGAATGAAGCTAACAATTTAATGCAACTTTGCCTCACTTCAATACAATTCATGCATTAATCAAGACATCACCATATGATGTCATTAGTCCTCTGAAAATGAAGCACAAACAAGAACATATGGTGACTGGTTCCTGCTGCTACCCGGAGGGAATAGGACACAGGATCTTTTATTTCCCAAATATATGCTTCAGTTTAAGTAAAATATTTCTTGTAGTGGCGCTCTGTTCCTGCTGGGCATAGTATTAGGTCTGAAAGTAAAAGAAGAGTTCAGTTGGATATCCACCAGGCAGTAACTTCCCTTTGCTTGGCCATCAAGTCCAGTTGCTCAATCTGACATCAAGACTCTACCTATCTATCTTTGGTTCTGACCTAGGATTTCATCTGTGGTATGGAAGTTTTCTCTGAAGGGAGAGATTCAGACTAGATATTATCTGTAGCTTAAGAGTCTTAAAGTTGCCTTGTGATACCAAGGGGTCAAATGACTTGTCCATACTCACTAAGACTTGAATCCAAGTCTCCTTGACTCTATTCTGTCTCATTTCTCCTCATCAAATGTGCAAACATTATTATAATCAGGTTGTTTTTCTCACTATTTCTATTCCATACTCCTCCCACCTTTTGGAATTCCACAGCAATTGACATGGCCATTTTAGGCGTTTTCAGAATGTTTCGGAAGTTGCGACTCCTTTGGCTCTTGCTTAAATAGTATATAATGTTCTCTGTTTCAGAGTTGTAGTGCCTTAGCTCCCCATCTAAACTGCAAACTTCTTGAAGGCAGGGACTACATTGTATTACTCACAGGGCTTAAAATATGGCTAGGAAGCTTGTAACCTTCAAGATAGGGGCCTAGATTGGAACATTGACTTAGGGAGGAGACAGGAAAGATTTCTATAGGGAATTTACTAAGTCAGATCAAACTGCCCTCTGGTTTCACAGGAAATTGCAGAAAGGTGAGTAAATTTCATTTCTCTGGAACCAGGGTTCCCTAGGACCTGATCACAATGATCATTGCTACTAGATTTCTTACTCATGCAGGAGACACTTCTCCAATTTCTTCTCCCTCTCTTCTCTCAAGGGCCTGGAGGCTTTCATCCTCTTCACAGCACACAGAACACCACCCTCCTCTGAGGTCCTCAGCCTGGTGGGAGAGGAGAGGGTAAGGGAAGAATTTCAGGCAGGTTAGAATACCTGACTTTCACAAGCCCTCCCACATGCCGGCCACTTGTCAAAGCTCCTTCAGAAGACCCAGATATTCCCACTTTGGCACTTAGGAAAGGATGTCCATACCTGTTGTGTGACTTCCTCAACTTGAAAGCCACTATGAGTGTCATTATGAAACATCATCATCACCTGAAGAGAATGGACAATGATTTTCTTGAGGATTTGAGAAGAAGCAAAGAACTAAGCAGAAAGAAAGTTAGGAAGCACGAAAAATCATCACCCCCCCCCCACCACCACCACCACCTTGGTGCTCCATCTGAGCAGTGGTGCAATGGATAGAGTACTGGGCTTAAAGTTGGGAAGATTAATTTTCCTGAGTTCAAATTTGGCCTCAGATATTTACTAGCTGTATGATCTTGGGCAAGTCTTGTCTCACTTTCCTCATTTGTAAAATGAGGTGGAGAATGAAATGGTGAACTTCTCCAGTATCTTTGTCAAGAAAAAAACCAAAAAGAGTCACAAAGAATTGGACATTATTGAATAACAAATATGTTCTGAAAAAGGGGAATAAGGAGAGATTTGTGGAATATGGATTTGAAGATTTGGAGTTAGAGAATCCTGACTTTTCTGTGTGAACATGGCTGGTTCACTCCTCCCCTCAAGATCTGTTTTTTTTTTTTTTTTCATTTGTAAAATGAGGAAGTTAATTAATATGATCTTGAGCATTCCTTTCAACTGTGTAATTATGATTCTAAGGAAGTTACACTTTTGGGTTGGGGCTGATGTTTGTAGAGTCCCTCATATCATAGAATAGCAGTGGCCGACAATTCTATTTATATATAAGGATATGTCCACACTTCCCCTCTGGTTCCCTTAGAACTCAGAGAAACCAAAGTACCAAACTCAAGCAAGCAGTCAGAAAGGGTTTGCAAATCACCAAATCAAACGTTTTATATCGCTCCAGACTCGAGCTTTGAAGAGCTGCAGAGATATGACCGTAAGTCCTTCCTACCCCAAGATTTCTCTCCCTCTTCTTTGCCCAAATCCTTCCTCCTTAAGCCTGCCTCCTCCTTTTCCAGTCCCAACCTCGTTGGCCAGATCTTCTTCTTCTTTTTTTTTTTTTTAAATTTTATTTATAAATTTTTTTTACATTATATATGCATGAGTAATTTTTTAAAAATAACATTATCCCTTGTATTCATTTTTCCAAATTATCCCCTCCCTCCCCTTGATGACAGGCAATCCCATATATTTTACATGTGTTACAATATAACCTAGATACAATATATGTGTGTAAATACCATTTTCTTGTTGTACATTAAGTATTAGATTCCGAAGGTATAAGTAACCTGGGTAGATAGACAGTAGTTCTAACAATTTACATTCACTTCCCAGTGTTCCTTCTCTGGGTGAAGTTGTTTCTGTCCATCATTGATCAACTGGAAGTGAGTTGGATCTTCTTTATATTGAAGATATCCACTTCCATCAGAATACATCCTCATACAGTATCGTTGTTGAAGTGTATAATGATCTCCTGGTTCTGCTCGTTTCACTCAGCATCAGTTGATGTAAGTCTCTCCAAGCCTCTCTGTATTCCTCCTGCTGGTCATTTCTTACAGAGCAATAATATTCCACAACCTTCATATACCATAATTTACCCAACTATTCTCTAATTGATGGACATCCATTCATCTTCCAGTTTCTGGCCACTACGAAAAGAGCTGCCAGAAACATTTTGGCACGTACAGGTCCCTTTCCCCTCCTCAGTATTTCTTTGGGATATAAGCCCAATAGCAGCAATGCTGGATCAAAGGGTATGCACAGTTTGATAACTTTTTGGGCATAGTTCCAAATTGCTCTCCAGAATGGTTGGATTCTTTCACAACTCCACCAACAATGCATCAGTGTCCCAGTTTTCCCACATCCCCTCCAACATTCATCATTATTTGTTCTTGTCATCTTAGGCAATCTGACAGGTGTGTAGTGGTATCTCAGAGTTGTCTTAATTTGCATTTCTCTGATCAGTAGTGATTTGGAACACTTTCATATGAGTGGATATAATTTCAATATCATCATCTGAGAATTGTCTGTTCATATCCTTTGACCATTTATCAATTGGAGAATGGTTTGATTTCTTATAAATTAGGGTCAGTTCTCTATATATTTTGGAAATGAGACCTTTATCGGAACCTTTAACTGTAAAAATATTTTCTCAATTTGTTACTTCCCTTCTAATCTTGTTTGCATTAGTATTGTTTGTACAGAAACTTTTTAGTTTGATGTAATCAAAGTCTTCTATTTTGTGATCAGTAATGATCTCTAGTTCTCCTCTGGTCATAAATTCCTTCCTTCTCCACAGATCTGAGAGGTAGACTGTTCTCTGTTCCTCTAATCTATTTATGATCTCACTCTTTATGCCTAAATCATGGACCCATTTTGATCTTATCTTGGTATATGGTGTTAAGTGTGGATCCATATCTAATTTCTGCCATACTAATTTCCAGTTTTCCCAACAGTTTTTTCCAAATAATTAATTTTTATCCCTTTGTTGGTATCTTTGGGTTTGTCAAAGACTAGATTGCTATAGATGTACCCTTTTTTGTCCTTTGTATCTAATCTGTTTCACTGATCAACTGGTCTATTTCTTAGCCAATACCAAATGGTTTTGGTGACTGCTGCTATATAATATACCTTTAGATCAGGTACACTTAGACCACCTTCCTCTGACTTTTTTTTCATTAGTTCCCTTGCAATTCTCGACCTTTTATTCTTCCATATGAATTTTGTTGTTATTTTTTCTAGGTCATTAAAATAGTTTCTTGGGAGTCTGATTGGTATAGCACTGAATAAATAGATTAGTTTGGGGAGTATTGTCATCTTTATTATATTCGCTCGGCCTATCCAAGAACACTGAATGTCTTCCCAATTATTTGAATCTGACTTTATTTTTGTGGCAAGTGTTTCATAATTTTTTTCATATAATTCCTGACTATTCTTTGGTAGATGGATTCCCAAATAATTTTATACTCTTAACATTTGTTTGAAGTGGAATTTCTCTTTGTATTTCTTGCTGTCCAGATCTTCTTCTATCAGTTCTGCTGCATATCCTATTCCAGAGGTCTCATTACCCTTGACTTGGAAAACATAGGCTGCCTAACTTCAGGTTTCCTATCCCCTTCTCCCTCCTTCCCATTAACTCCCCCAGATCCCCTACCCTCCCATTCCTTTTCAGATTCTTTAGGAGAGCTAGGTGGTATACTAGGTAGACCTGAGTTCAAATGTAGCCTCAGATGTTTACCACCTGTGTGACTGGGCAAGTCATTTAATTTCTCCTTGCCTCAGTTTCCTTATCTGTAAAGTAATGGTAATAAATAAAAACTTAATTTGGAGCGTTTTTCTGATCCATTATATTCATGTAATATGATTTGTTTAGCCATTCTAACTAGAAGCTAACCCTTAGTTTCTAGTTTGGGGCTACTCCAAAAAGAGTTGCTAAAAATATTTTTGTATGTGTAGATCCTTTTCCCTCCTTTGATTTCTTGGAGTTATAGACCTAGTAGTAGTATAGAGTTTGACAAATTTAGTAACTTTCTGGGCATAGTTCCATAGCACTTAGCTACCCAGCTGTGGGTGGTCAACAATCCCATAGGAAAAGCAAATTGGGGCCCTTCTATTCTTAGCTTCATCTTTCCCCTTTATTTTTCCTTTCATCATCACTAATTCCTCCTTACCACATTGATGGAACTGTTTTCAGGTGGGGGAGCCAGCCTACCAAAAATTGTCCATGGACCAGGTTTTCTCTTCCTGGGATGCTGTAATTCAAATCAATCAATACTTACTGAACACTTTGCCTTCTTAGCTCAAAGGGGATGTAGAAAAGTAGAAGGTCCTATCTTGATTTTCAGTTTAGATGGGAAGGCAGTATGTGCCTACCCTCTCCTCCCCACCAAGCAGAGGATGATTAAAGATTAAATTGTGTGCTACAGGACTTCGGTGAAGGAGAAACCATTGTGGGCCGGACTAACTTTGAGCTGGAACATGAGTCCTTCTAGCAATTGGGATTGAGTTGGACAAAAGACAAATGTTTGAGAGAGAGAGGAACAAGGGCATTCTAAATGTAGAATTATCCCTGGGATATTTTGGAATCTTGTTTTGTCAAGACAGAATGAGGAAAGGATTGTTAGGAGATCCATGGGCATAATGGATAGAATGCTGGGCTTCCAGCCAGCAAGACCTGAGTTTGAATCCTGTCTCATTTACTAGCTGTTTTAACTTGGACAAATCACTCAACTTGTCTGAGTCTCATTTTCCCATCTGTAAAATGGGGATAATGAGAACACCTACTTTCAAGAGTTGTTTTGAGATTTAAATGTTGGCAAGCCTTAAAACCATATAAATGCTAGGGATTATTCATATTATTATAGGAATTTAGGGGGAAGGGGAAGATATCTAAGCTGAACTTTGATAACTTGAGGGAAAGATATTGCTACTGAAGGAAAAGAGAGCAGAGATGGAAGCTAAAGGAGGGAACCTAGACCAGTGGAAAAAGAAAGAGCCTGAGAGAATGTCCTTGTTGATACAACTCTTCTGATAGCTGAAGAGTTTAGGTAAATTGGTAGAGCCTCTAGTTATTCTCATCCAGCTATATATCCTGGGACCTGAATTTCAGATACATCTCCTTCCCACCCTCATCCCCAAAGTCCTCCACTCTCTCATTTTTTCTCTTCCAACTTTTCAGGGTAACTGATATAGTGAATAGAGCACTCCGCCTCAAGTCAGGAAGACCTGAGTTTAAATCCAAATTCAGACACTTCCTTGCTATGTGACTCTGGTTAAGTCATTAAACTTGTGATCATTTATCATTGGTGCATGACTCTAGTTATTTATAAATTTGACATAGTTTCCTTTATGTTTGAGAAATGAGGCTTTATCAGAGAAACTTGCTTCAAAATTATTTTTACAGTTATTGTTGCTAACTGTATTTCCCCCTATTTATTCTATTCTCTCTTTCCTTTCACCCTGTCCCTCCTCAAAAGTGTTTTGCTATTGGTCACTCCCTCCCTCAATATGCCTTCTCTTCTATCACCCTCCCTCCCTTTTGTATTGCATCCCTCTCCTATTTTCTTGCAGAACAAGATAGATTTCTATACCCATATTGAATGTTTGTTATTTCCTCTTTGAAACATTTTTGATGAAAATAAGATTCACTCATTCCTCCTTTCCTTCCTCTCTACTCTCCACACTAAAAGCTCCTATGTTCTAGCCATGCTTTGGTATAGCATATTTCCTTCTTTGCCCATTAATGTGGAGTGATAGTGTATATGGAAAGGACCTTTGAAGTCTCCTGAATTATCTCTAAAATCAAACCTGGGAAAAATACAGGGCTACATTTGGATTCTAGCTCCCAAAATGACTAGTTTTGTGTTTTTAGCAAGATATTTCACTTCTCAAGGGTTTTGTAAAATGAGGGAGTTGGACTATATGATCCCAGTCAAACAAATAATTAATTAGCAGCTACTATATGCAAGTTGTTGATGTTTGCCTCTAAGGAAACAAAGGCTTAAATATATAACAATTTCTGATCTCAAGAAGCTTACATTCTATCAGGGGAGATAACATGTGCATAGCAGATGCAGAAAGAAAGATACATAAAATTCACACAAAATAAATATGAATGACTTAAATATAAGATAGGGAGAAAAACATTAGAAGTTGTGACTTTAGCATTCTGGTTCTCTGCTCTCTTGCCTCACTTTCCTTTCCCTTCCAACAATGCTTTGAAATATTTGTTTTTGAGGTTATTCTTACCTTTGATGTTTCTCTTGATCTCCTGCTTAGATTTGGCTTCTCTTTCTTGCTCTCTTCACAGCAGCCATCACAGAGATCTCTGATAATGCTGGCATTTAGATTCCAATTAACAAAATCCATTTCTGAGCTCCTATTCCTAGTCTGTACATTGAAAGAAGGCTGACAGTTAGAGAGGGTTTGGTTGAGCTTTCCCTTCATGGGCAGAAGCATATCAATCCTGCAGATCACCAGCTCCACCACTGTTGTCAAACATGCTCTATGTTCTGTTCTCCTATTCAGTCCTTTTAGATCCATGCCATTTTCTAGATATCATTTTAAAGTCCATAGAAGCAGGGAAATTCTTTAAGTACTGTAATTTAGTTTGCCATCTTGATATTAAAAGAAAAGGAAGGAAGTAGGTCTGCCCTCCTGCATTTTTTCTTTCTTTTCTGCCTTCCCCCTCTTTTATTTTCTTTGCTTCTCCCTCTTAGTAGGAGATCAGGTCCAAACTGGGAGTATCTTAACATATTGGATACATCTGGATTTTCTCTTTATTGGCTTGACTCTTTTTCAGAGTGTCTCTTTTCTACTTTCTCCTTCTTCTTTGAATTCCCTGGATACTGTTTATCTTCCTGCATACAATCATGTATTTAGATCTGAGAGGGACCTTAGAAACCACTATTCTACAGATGAGAATCTCAGATACAAAGGGAGTAAGTGATTTATCCAGAGTCACACAGCTCATGTTTAAAGTAGGATTTGAACCTATAAGTCCAGTACCCCTGATATTCTGTAATGATACCTCTTAGTGAAGTAGCACTGTGGTTATGATTCCTTAAGACCAGATTTTCCAACTAACTATGCCCAGCAAACAAAAGACATGTCCAGAGGTAATTTATGCCATGTGTACCTAGTCAGGTGTGCACATGAATGAAAATGGAAAGATAGTGGCCATGTCTAACTATGACAAGGGACTATAAAGAAATAGGATAGGATAGGACTTCACAGAATTCACTGAGTTCAACCTCTTCAGTTTACAGGTAACAAACCAGGCAATTTAAGTGATTTCCTTAAGGTCACAAAATTTGTAAGTTTGGAGGTAAAAGAGCCTTTCTGCTGTGTTTTCCTTGACTGCTTGTGATTGTTTCAGGAGTCCTGGCAGGAATCACTGGGTCACTTTCCCCTTCAAGTCATGGAGTCTGGGGTATTTCTGCCTAAGCATGGTTTGTGAGGCACAGCTTGAGCTGAGATGGCTAGGGAGTCCCTTACCTCTGTCTGGTTAAGCAACTGGAGGAGGATGGTTCTTGGAAGGTTCACAGTACTTAGAGACTTTTTGTAGGAATCAGTCTGTTAAAGGGAAAGAAAGAGGGAAGATGTTAGGAGGCCATGGTACTGAGGTAGCATTTCTTACAGAGAGTGAGAGTACATTACTTTATTATCTTATTTTCCTATCCCATTTCCTCTAGCACATCCTGATCACAACTTTTATTACCAACCCATTCTTCCTCAACGGTGAAGGGTGTGCATACATACTCTTATACTTATGTTTTATCTGCTTATTAGTATAATGTTGTCTACCCTGATAGACTGTAAGTTCCCTGAGGCCTAGGACTGCTTCATTTTTTTACTTTGCATCCCCAGCACTTAGCCAGTAATCATATAATAAATGCTTGTTGGTTGATTGTAGATATTTTCTTATCTCACTTTCCATACATACACATATTATATATACATGTATATGCCCAAATATTTTATATATATGCAATGTGGTTTAATAGATAGAATCTCAAAATATCTAGAGAAAGGTCTTTACTGCTTGGAGTATGTCCTATATGGATGATTAATGGGAAGGCATGGACAAAAGGTTGCTCATGATGAGAATGCATAAATGGATAATGACCCAAACCACAAGGAAGGAGTGTCCACCATTATGTGGACACGAATTTAATGATATAAAAGCTTTCATGAACACGAAAAATTTGCATATTTCACTTAATACTGAGATACTTCATAGTAATTCTGCAAAGCAGATAATGGAACTATTATTATCTGTATTTCATGGATGAGAAAATTCAGGCTCAGAGAGATTAAATGACTTGTCTGAAGTCACACAAAGCTCCAGACCTTCTGTTCCCAAATCCAACACTATTTCTATTAGTCTTCTTCTTTAATTCCCTACCTATTAATAAGAAGAGAGAGATAGGGGTGGATAGTATTTTGGGGTAAGAAAAGATTGAGAATTCTCAGGTCAAAATTCCTACCCTACTCTAATTTATTGGAATTTTAGGAGGTTTCCACTGGGAAGTTGAAAGGTTATTCTTAGCACTTAGCACAGTGCTTAATTAATAAATGCTTACTGATTATTTCCTAAAAATAATGAGGAAACCCCAAAACTCTGAAAAATCCTTAAAGGAGAAAATCTTCTTGGACTCTGCCTCAGGGAGGGGACTCCACCCTAAGGACAAACAGTTTCATCTTTGTTATCTGGTTCAGTCCTGAAACTCATTGAATTCAATTCAAATTCTAATCCTGGCTCAAACCCAGCCTGGAGCCAACCTGGGACTCCACCTATAAGCCCCCTTCAGCTTGTAGCCAAAGCCCTCTATTATAAAAGAGCCAAGCTGGAGTCCTCTCTTTGCAGAGGTCCCAAACATGCCACGCCTGGCATGTCAAAGGATTTCTACCCACTGGAACCCTGGTTGTGGTGCCCTCCTCTCTTTACCTAACACCTTTTAACCTTACTTCCAAACCCCATAATAAACCTCTTTTATCAATCTAGGTTTTTGGGTCTGTAAATTCCTTTACAGGGGACTCTTGAGCTGCCACTAGACCTCATTTAACTCTGTATTGTGTGGTATGGAAATGGTGAGGGGTCACCATTTAATGAAAAAGCTGGAGAGAGCTCTAGAGAAAAGCAAAGTTTATTGTACATTCTCACTAGAAGGGCGCCCCACCCTTCGAGCAGACAATCGAAGAGAGGAAGCGCCTCCTGTGGGCAGGACAGCCCCTTTAATTCCTAACACAAAACACCTCCTCCCCCCACTGACCCTCCTCCTCATTGGCTGAGAATCTTACATTCTAAACTCGAGATCTGCCCATGAAATTGAACTTGACCAATAAGTACATAGTTGCCCATATTTGGCTGAAATAGGGAGATGATATCATGGGAGGGGAATGCAATTATGCCCTTGACTCAATGTTCACAGTCCTTCAGGCCTACTCAAACTCTGAAGTAGATGAAGCCTTACTCGATTTTCACAACTGTCTTGAAAGATCTCACCTCATCTCATTCAGTATCCTTGCGCTGAATCCAAAGGGGTTGCAGGGGAGCTCTATTTGACTCCTTGTAGCCCGAACCTGCCACTAGACCTCAAACCCTAATTTTATTTACACACCCTCAATTCTAAACCTCATCAATAACTTACATTTTAATTTCCACAATGTCCAAAAATCAGATTATTTTTGCTTTCAACAAGGCCTTGTTAATGTTTCAGACAAAGCTGGGTGATTCTGATAGAATTACAGAATCATAGAATTTGATGGCTTACTCATACACATGAAGAATTTCCACTGTAACATATCCAACAAGCCTTCTCCTTCCTTCTCTAAAGCCCAAGGTGGAAGCCAGTAACCTTGTTCTCTGAGACCCAAGTTCTAAGATGTGTGGTCCTTGGTTTCCTTTTGCATCTCATATATGGAAGTTAGCAAAAATGACAAGAGTGGAAGAAAGCAGTACAGGCATAGCTCTTCCATACAATTGTTCTATAAAAACCTAGAACATATCAGATTAAATCCTTATCAAGAAATCTGAGAAAAAGTCATAGTGAATTGTTGACGTCCAGCTCCAATGTGTGACAAAGGGTGTGTGAAGCAGAGGGATAGGCGGAAGATTGACTTATGCAGTCTTCAAATTTATTGGTCAGAGAGACAAATATATATCTATATTTCCAAAGCTTATAGAGTCAATACATAATACACTCTTTGATATTCCTGTATCAACTTTAACAAGCCTAATGCACTGAAATGCAAATAGTTAGAGGAAGATTTTGGCTACTTAGAATTGTAAATAGTTGTGATACATACACATCAGAGCAAAATTATCATATCAATATCTTCAATACATTTTTCCCAAATGTCTTTTATAATCCATTGTGGAATGCTTTTTCCTGTTCTAAGTTCAAAGGTATGTTTTTGAGTTAGCATTTTGTTCCATTCACAGGCATTCTTTAATCAACATATTAAACCAGTCTGTCTGGACAAATGTTTATTGGAAAGGGAATCAGTGAGCCAAGTACTGTTGATTTCAAAACCTGAAATGGACTCTTACTTCCTGGTCCTCTACAGGTTGTTTCTCCAGCTCCAGTCAGCATAAGGAGATAAAGACATTAGAAAACACTGAGATTGGGGACAGCTAGGTGGTGCAGTGTATAGAGCACCAGCCTTGAATTCAGGAGGACCCAAGTTCAAATCTGATCTCAGACACTTAACACTTCCTAGCTGTGTGACCTTGGGCAAGTTACTTAACCCCAGCCTCAGAAAAAAAAAAAAAAAAGAAAAGAAAACACTGAGATGGAGGCTAGCTAGGAGGGCTCATGTGTACTCTTCTAGTAAAAGAACTGAATAAGGGTCTGGGACTATGAAATGGAGCAAGAAGAAATCTTTAATTTATCACAAAAAGGTTTGATGCTGCTTAGGATCTGATTTATTTATGTTCAGGAACAGAGGCCAACTGGTTGCTCTGTAGATTACATCCCAGAATTGGATTAAAGAAATGAGAAGTTGTGGGACTGAGTTTGCCTTCTGGACAAAGAGCAAGAACAGAAGTGAGAAATGGCTGTGTGGCTCTGACTCCAGTAACTGGGTGAGGTCTCAAATCCAACTCCCAGGCTAGTGTGAAGCCTACAGGGGAACCTTGTTAGGTGGGGAGTTTAAGTGAGGATCTTACAGTTCTGAACATGTAGAGCTTTTTTAGCTAGTTGATAGTGGCTTAGTCTGGTAGCAATTTATTGGAATTCTAATCAAAAGAAAGTTCTCAGTCATATTTCTCATAATTAAACCCAGAACAGGAGCTAGCAAAGTTTAGGTCAGAATTCACCCTGGATTATACAACTTTGGGAACACTAAAGCCTTGTAGGTCCCCAACTTGATTTAATTCTGATATCCTTGAAGAATATAGTAGTCAAGCAGAGACAGTTGAAACTAGGTACAAAAGAATACAAAACAGAACCAAGTGAGACTGAAAAATTCCCTCCACAAGTGCAATATTCCCGACAATACCAATTTGGAAAATAAAGATGGAAAAATGAGTAAACAAACAAAAAGAATCCCACCCATCATCAATATATCCCTGTATTATGGGAATAGCTGTCTAAGGCAAAAATTCAGAAGAAGATGACTTCAAAACAGCTTCAAAAAAATCCTAAAGTAAAAACTCAACTTAAGCAGAAGTCAATTAGAATTCCTATCAAGAGCTGAAAAATGATTCTTATAAATGAAAGCAAATCCAATAGAACAGTAATAAATTGAACCAGCTACACCCAGCGAAAGAACTCAGAGAAATGAGTGTGAATCACTACATAGAATTCCCTCTATTTTTGTCTGCCTGCATTTTTTATTTCCTTCACAGGTTAATTGTATACTATTTCAAAGTCCAATTCTTTTTGTGAAGCAAAATAAGTATATGGACATGTATACATATATTGTATTTAACATATACTTTAACATATTTAACATGTATTGATCTACTTGCCATTGGGGGAGGGGGTGGGGGGAAGAAGGGAAAAAATTGGAACAAAAGGTTTTGCAACTGTCAATGCTGAAAAATAACCCATTCATATATTTTGTAAATAAAAAGCTATAATTTAAAAAAAATGAAAGCAAAGTACTACTGGAAAAAAATTGACAAAGAAATGAGAGCTATGAAGGAAAAACTTGGAAAGAGAATAGCATAGCACATGAGATACAAAACCTTACTCAGGGGACAGATTAATTGAAAAATTAGAATAGGCCAAAATTAATGACTCCATGAAACAATAAACAAATATTACAGTCAAAAGATTGAAAAAAAAGAAGGAAATATAATATATTTTGTATAAAAAACTGAACTGGAAAACATATCAAAGAGAAATAATTTTCAGGTTTCTTACCTTTCTTTGTCTTTTTTCTTCTTTTCCTTTCTTAGAGCTATTCAAATGGTGCATCATAGATTCACGTGAAACTATAATAACTTGACTAATATTATCATTTATCTGAGAAGTAAGAAGACAAGTTCAATGTTAGATTTGGGGAGATGAGTCACCCCTTATCATTAGCAGAATATTAGAAGTTCTGACTTGAAGGGGATTTCTGTTTTTGATGTGGGGAAATTCCAAGAATCAAAGCTGGAGTCAAAAAGCAATGAAAGATGCTTCCCTTAGTGGATGTGAGGTCCCAAAACAAACAGTGATAATTTTAAGGGAGGGGGAAGAAGGGTTGGTGAAAATTTGGGTCTTGTATTGTTATGCCACCATTTCTTTTATTGTCCTGACTCAGATTCCCTAATTATCCTGACTCATTCTGCCTTGGTTTCCCCAAGTGTTCTGCTTCAGTTTATAATTGTCTGCTCAGTCCTGGGAAACTACCCCTCTTTTTTAATCAGAATATTTGATAAGGATAAAAGATCTTATGTTTTAGAATATCAGAATGCCTCTCCCCATCCCAAGCTATCAGAATATCTGATACTGTTTTATTTATTACGATGCCTCTCCTCATCTCCCTCCATTATGTCATCCCCCTGCCCGGTGGCTCACCCTACTCCATCAGAGTCCTGTTCCAGCTCTCATCACCCTGACTCTGCCTCTACCTCAGTCTATCCCCTGTGTCTGAGCCATATGTATATATATATATCATTGAGAACTCACATTGTTTGCTGGATTCTTGGAGATGATAGTCTCATTCAGCCCTGGAACCAAACCATAGATCCATTTGGACTTAGTAAATCTCTCCCTTTTAAATAAATTATTAAATACTCTCTAATCTCTATCTTGCTTCAGTTTGTCTAGCATTACAGTATCATAGTACTATGCTATTCATGTGATAAAATAAACGGAACTGGAAGGGCAGTTGCAGTAAAAGGACAAGGGAAACACTGTTAATGTATCTTTTTCCAATGTGCCCAACTTCTAAGGGCATTGTGAAGCTCGAATGAGATTAATAAATAATCTGCAAATTTTAAAGTTCTATATAAATATCAATTATTATTATTATTGTTATTTGTGGTAGTAATTGTTGTATTCCAGGCCTCCAGTCTTATAACTTCATTCTCTAAGTCATTTAATACATTACTGCTGGTCTTAAGCAAAATTTATTGAGAAATGCAGAGGTATACTGGTAAATATTTTAAAAATTTGGATGCTCTGAAAAAAAAATGGGAACACACATTTTTATGTTTAATTTGCATCATTAATACTTTGTTAAACCTAGAAAATCAACAAAACAACAAATCAGGCTTTTATCTATCATGATTGACAATTTTTTTAAGAGATGTAAATGCTTTTACTAAAAATTTAACAGTAAGCACAAGCTGATTAGAGTTAGTTCCAGCACATCTCTATGTAACTCTGACTCACTCCTGGCAACAACAGAGGCATAGTGTTTCCTTCTCTTAGAACTAAATAAATCTAACTACAAAATGAATAATAAAGAAGTTCAGGAGGTGAACAGAATTTTAGAAAAGTTAGGTAGAAAATTGAATGGATATTGAAAGGCATATTCTTTTTTTCAGCTGTACCTGGCATCTACATAAAAATTGACCTTATATTAGGACATAAAAACCTTAATATCAAATGCATAAAGGAAGAAATATTAAATGCACCCTTTTCAAATCATGATGAAATAAAAATTATGTGTAACAAAGGTCCACAGAAAAATAGACTAAAAATTAATTGGAAACAAAATAATCTAATCTTAAAAAATAAAAAGGTCAAACAACAAATCACAGAAACACAATGCTGTCTTTTGGACTCACAGAGACAGAAGAAAAAAATTTTCTATCTCTACAAAATATTTTTTGGGAATTTAATTGGTATAGTACTCAATAGGCTAATCAATTTAGTTAGTAGTGCTATCTTAATTATATATTGGCTCAGCCTATCCATGGACAGTTAATTCTTTTCCAAGTATTTTGTTTTGAATTTATTTATACAAAGTGTTTTATAGTGAAATTCATATAGTTCCTATGTAAACCTGGTAGATACACTCCCAAATATTTTTTTTAGATTTTGTAGTTATTTTGAGTGGAGTTTCTCTTTCTAGTTTTCCCTCCTGGGTTTATTAGGTAATACTACTGATACTTTATGTAGATTTATATTATATGCTGCAACATTGCTGAAGTTATTATTTAAATTAATTTCTAGTTGACTCTGTGGTTAGTTAATTTTTAATTAACTATGTACTATATCACATCATTAACACAAAGTAATAATTTTGTTTTCTCTTTATGTTTAGTTCATCAATTTCCTTTCCTTTTCTTATTATGATAACTAGCATTCCTAGTACTATATCAAAAAGTCATTTACTTTCATGGAATTTTCTGTAAATTGTTCTTTGACTCACTTATTCTTTAGAATTATGTTCTTTAATTTCTAATTACTTATTAATTCTTTAAAGACTCTTTGTCAGTTATAATTTTACTGCATTGTTATTAGCTTGCTATGTTTATAATTTCTTCTTTTCTACAATAATTTTTTGGTGAACTTTTGAAAATTGATTCTTTTTTAACATTTTATTTTTTCCTAGTTACATGTAAAAACAAATTTTTTGTTTTTTTGTTTTTCTTGCTGAGGCAATTGAGGGTGACTTGCCTAATGTCACACAGGTAGGAAATGTCAAGTGTCTGAGGTAAAATTTGAACTCAAGTCCTCTCGACCTAGCTGCCCTTCAGCATTTGTTTTCAAAACTTCAGGTTCCAAATTTTTTCCCTTCCTCCTTCTCTACCCCCATTCCCATTAAGAAGGCAAGCAATTCCATATAGATTATACATTTGTAGTCATGCAAAACATTTCCATAATAACCATGTTGTAAAAGAAAACATAGATTAAAAAACTCTCCTAAACCCCTTAAGAACAATAAAGTTTTAAAAAGGGTGCTTCAATCTGCATTTAGATACTAGCAGTTCTTTCTCTGGGTGGATAGCATTTTTCACCATAAGTCTTCAATAGTTGTCTTGGATGATTGTATTGCTGAGAAGAGCTAAATCATTCACCCTGATCATCATAAAATATTGTTGTTACTTTGTACACATTATATTTTACTTTGTATCAGTTCCTGTAAGTCTTTCCAGGTATTTCTGAAAGCATCTTGCACATATCTGATCCCAATGCATGGCCAATTTTTGTAAAGATACAATATAATACTTCCAGCTATTACCATTCAGCAATCACATGAAACTGATTACATCTAATTTTTCTAAAGTTCTATTTAGGTCCTTTTGAAAATTTTTTTAATTATATTTGCATGGGTCAGAAAGGGGCATATTAGGGTACCTTACTATTTATTTTACTATCTATTTTTCTTCTTTTTCTATGGACTTTTCCTTTAAGTTAATATGTTATATTATTACATACATGTGTTAAGTATTGATATTGATTTATTATGTATAGTATATTTAAGCATAATGTATTTACTCTGCTTATTTCTTTTTGTTTTATTTAGACTTCAACCTCTGCTTTTTTGAGATCATCTGAAGCATTTGTTTCAGCTTCCCTTTCAGATTCTACTTTCTAATCCATTCTGTTATTTCCGCCCCCCCCCCCCAATATTGTGGCTGAGTTCATCCCATTTTCATTTAAACTCATTATTGCCAATTGTGTGTTCCCCTCCATCTTAGTTTTAAATTTTTGCTTCTTTTTTTGTACACACTACCCTCTTAACAAATAAGAAATGACAAAAGAGAGGGAATTTGCAACCTTAAATGTAAAACAATCTATTTTTTCTCTGTTGCATCTTTTCTCCTAACCTCACCTTTCCTTAAGAAAAGCCAGGGAAGAAAGAATGACAAGGAAAATTGACACCTTAGAATGCATGGTGAAAAACCCTATTCAAGCATTGAGAAGTTTTTACTCTTTCTTCTTTTAATTTGAATTCTCCTTTCATATCTCATTTCAATATTCAAGTTTGTTTTGTCCTACCTCTAAAATTCCTCTCCAAAAATATTCCTCTCAACTATTCCTCTGTTCCTTACCTTTCATCTTGTTGAGTTTAAAGTGTTTCTATATAGGGATGTATGTGTAAAATTGTATTCGATTTTCCTTTAACTCAGAAGTGTTGAACAATAGCCCAGGCATCTTGAGCCAGATTAAAACATAATTGGGACACATTTAACAAAATAAGCAAAAATAGAAAAAGATAGAGATAACATTAAATTTTAAAATTAAATCAATGTGTGGTTCAAAAGGATCCTCATGTATAGAATAGTTATCTCCATTTCTATTTGCATTTAATACCATTACTCCAAATGATTCATATGAAAGTAAGGTTCATGGGATGTTTGCTTCTCCCACTCCTACTTCCATGACTATAAAGTCTTTGTGTTATGTACTTGTATTATACAACAGTGATTTCCCTCTTCCTTTTTCTTCCTTTATCTTTACTTTAGTCCCCCTTTTCTCCTAAGACTAATAAAATGGAACAAAACCATCCACAGATCCTCTGTCATTTTAACCTCTCTTTTTCAGCTTTAAAGATAATAGAATTATTAGAAGGCATTTGCTTTTTATCCTTTTATTGTTATGTAAATGACTTATACCCACACATTTTTAAAATTAAACAAAATATGTATCTTTCTATATTTTTCACATATATATTTCCATTTTTAAACTCTTCTGTTCTGCATCTTTTGTTTCATTTCCTTTGGGTTCTCATAATCTTTGTGTTCAGGTCACTTTTTCCTCTTAGAATTTACCTTATGGGGGGGACTATCCTTGAAAGAAGAAAGTAAACCTTGAAGAAGTTTATTTTCTTTGGTGATTCTCAAATAAAGGTGTTTCCTCTCAGCACTCAGAGTTATCCTTAATTTGCTCATTGGGAAAGGGCCGTGTTTGGGTTGTTATGGAGGCTGCCTAGTCTTTAGTATAATAGACCAATTAATTCAAAGTACCTAATTCAAAGTACTACAAGGCTACTTTGGTACTAGGTTCTGTCTGGGAGCTTCCTCTTGTAACACTTAAGGTCTGGGATCTCTCCTTATTATAGATTCTGCCTGGAGTTTATCCCCCCTGCTCTTGTTATTGAGCTCAGGGATCACTCCAATGCTGGGATCACAGAACATGTTTCAGGGATTATTTAATTGGATTTTTTTTAGAACCTTTCTTCCACAGCTTAGCTTTGCCCACAGATAGCCTACTGGCCCCTGCCTGGAATGACTTGTCCAGCTCTCTCTGCTAAACTAGGTTGAATTCAGGCCTGTTGATGAAGAGGAGACCCTGAAACTCTAAACATCCTTAAAGGAGAAAATCTCCTTCAACTCTGACTCAGTGAGAGACCCTGCCCCGAGGGACAAATAATTTCATCCTTGTTATCTAGGTGGGGTAGACTCAGTCCTGAAACTCATTGAATTCAATTCAAATTCCAGCTCAAGCTGAAACCCCGTGACTCCACCTCTGAGTTCCCTTCAGCTAAATCTCCCATTATAAAAGAGCCAAACTAAAACCCTCTCTTTGCAGAGGGTCCAAACATACCAGCTATGCTATGCTTGGGATGCCAAAAAGCCTCTGTCCACTGGAATATTCTTTCCAGTGCCATCCTCTCTTTATCCTCACCTATTTCCCTAACCAGACTTTGTGCCTCTCTGTCAGGATTTCTAACCTTATTTCCAATCCCCATAATAGACCCTTTTATCAATCTAGGTTTTCAGGTCTGTAAATTCTTTTACAAAGAACCTCTACACTGCCAGAAGGGAGTCCTTAAAACTCCCCATCCTTGCGCCAAATCCCAAGGGGTTGCAGGGGTGCCAAACCTCTCCATTTCAATCAAATCTGTCACCACTTAAAAAATTTAATGCAGGCTTTTTACTAAAAGGTCTTAAAAATGCTTTATCTGGCCCAATTGTTATTTCCAACTTCATCTTCCTCAGTGCCAATTTTTGTATAGTTCATAGAGCTATACTTTATATAGCTCATAGAGGATGGAAATGTTAAAAGTCCAAATGTTATATTCCTTTGTTACTGATGACAAAACTAAATCACTATAGAAAACAATGAGAGATGTATTCCACTTTTTTTGCATCTACTTTTTGCCCTTCTGCTATACATGAGTGGTTGTAAAATTTTTGTCTTATTTGTATCTCATACAGTTATTGCAAATATACCTTGTTGCTTTTGCTTTCACAATAAGATTATGTCAACTTCTTTGCTTGTCTCTCCAAAGGGAATCTGGAGTCACTACTCCATTTAGTGCACCTTTCTTTTGTCTTCTGGTTTTCTTTCCTTTGAGAATGTCAATATGAGAATGTCTAGTTCTTTCAACAGTATGTTAAATTGTTGGCCACTAGAGAAAGACTAGTTTCAAGTACCTGCATTCAGTTTAATATTTATAAGTGGTCTACAAATTCTGTGATTCTTGTCATCTTCAACCAAATGTTCTGCTACTTCATCACCCTCACAGCTTAGATGGAAGGGATTCACAAAGGACTGAGGGTCATTTTATGCTTTTTTTTTATTCATAGATTCCTATCGCCCTCTAGAATCCATAACCTGGTGGTCAGTCTATTAAAGAGAATTCTTTTGGAACAGTAGACTTGAATTATCACTGGGGCTTTATTAGCATGATAGAACTTGCCAGAACTCTTATGGTTTTGGGGTTTTTTTTGATACACTTTGAGTGTAGAGTAATTATTAGCCATGGCAGCCAAGCTCTGCAGAAGCCACGGGGCATTTGAAGACAATTAACAAGTGAGAGAGTTAACTAGGCTATACAGTCCAACACAAGTCAAAGATCACTTCAAGAATCAAAGTAACAACTATACTAATAGAAAAGCTAATGTTAGAAATATAAAAGGTAACAGAATCCAATGATTAGGCAGAAAAATGTGATTTTAGTCTGGAAATAATGAGTTAAGGTCAAGGGGGCTCTGGGCTAAATAGGGTCAGGATAACTTGAAGGAGAAATAGCAGCTTCAGCTAATAGCTAGCATTTATGTGGTGCTTAAGGTTAGCAATGCATTTTACTATATTATTTCATTTGATCTTTGAAACAATCCTTTGAGGTGCTATTATTATGCCAGTTTTACAGATAAAAAAATTGAGACTGAAAGATTAGTATCTGAGGCAAAATTAGAATTCAGTTTCTCCTGATTCAAAGACCAGTGCTCTATCAATCTACTGTATCATTTTGCTTCACCTGAAGAATTAACCTGAATCAGTAGCATTTTTTGGCAGTAGTGTGCTCCCTGCATGCCATTTCCCTGGCCATCTCTGCTCAGCTGAAGACCAGTGTAGTCATATATAAATAGATTAATTGGTTTACTCTCTTTGATGAGGGAAATTATATAATCAAGTTGGGCTTATTTATCTTCATCCCATGGCAGCATAGGAATATTGTTCAAAGCATAGCTTCATGGTTTGGAGGGGATGGTAACATCCCCCAAACACAGAACAGGAACTTTATCTAGCTTTCTTCCTTCTCAAGATTGAACTATTTCATGGTCCTGGAGCACAACTCATTTTAGGATGGTAATTCAAACCCTCAGAGGTTGATGAACTCTTGTCTCTCCATTTCCCTCAGAGTTTATGGCTCCCTCCACAGTCTGCCCTTCCCCAATGCCATCTTTTCCAGCTCTTTTCCAGTTCCTCAACCTCTGTTATGACCTTTAACCCTTTTTTGACTTTCAACCCATTTTCAAACTTACTCTAGTCATTCCTGTGTAAGCACCAGTTATAAAGAAGTGTCTCTTCATTTTCTTGAGCTTGTCCTGTAGGAATGGAGAGGGAAAGTAGAGATTGTATACATGTTAAAGTAGATGGGGATTATGGGAACCCTGGGAATTAATCTCAAGGATGCTTATGATAATGTCTGCATATTTTCTCATTGGTCATTAGGCTCAGCACCAAAAATGAAGGAGTGAATCTTCATCCCCCAAGTACTTCTCAGAATGCCTGACATACAGTAGTCAATTAGCTTTTAAAATTGAATTAATATAAATATTTTGAGGACTGCAACATTATTTTTGTCTTTGTAGCCTCAGCACCTTGCAAATTGCCTGCCACACAGTGAACATTTAAAAGAGGGTTAATATTTTATTGACTGATTTTACATACACTTTTCTGTCTCCTCTCTTGTTTCTGTCTTTCTGTCTCCCTTCTTCTCTCTCTTTCTCCCTGCTCCCTCTCCCTCTCCCCTCTCTTTCCTTACAGATCTTGTTTTGTTTTTTTGTTTTTTTTCCTGTTTCTCTATATGACTTTTCCATATTCTCTCTTTCTCCTTCTCTTCCCTCTTTCTTTGTATATGCTTACAAAAGAGAGGCATTGAAAATAGTTACTATGTTAGAACAATTACCAACAGTAGTGACAAGGTCATTGATACCTCTGTTCTTTGTGTTTTTGTACTTCCAGTACCCCAAATTTAACATGAAAGGAAATAAATTCTAGTGTTTACTGTGAATTTGCACATAAGAAAGAAAATCAATTCACCAATAAGCATTTATTAAATACTCATTATGTATCAGTCACATTAGAATGTATATGCATATATATTCAAACATACACACATATATAGAAACACATATATGTGTACACAAAGATGCATCTACATTTTATATATATATATATATATATATATGCATGCACATATATATTCATATTAGAACATATAAAATAAATACATAGTAGAAGGAAGGTAATTTTAGAAGGGGTGCCACCAAAAGATAAAAGAACCAGGAAAGGAGGAGAAAAGGGGGAATGACCTCCTAAAGGAAGTGGCACTGGACTGGAGTCTTAAAGAAAATCAAGTATTCTTAGAGTCAGATTTTGGAACGCAGGCATTCCAAGAATTGGGAATAGCCAGTATAAAGGATTTTATACTTCCATTTATAATGGAAGATGGAGTATATTTTGCAAAGAACAGAAAGTAGGTTAGTATGGCTGGACTGTAGAATGCATGGAGGAAAGAAAGTAGAATGTAAGAAGATTGGAAAAGTAGGAAGAAACCATTTTGTAAAGAGCTTCAAATGTCAAATGATTTTGTATTTGATTCTAGAGGCAATAAGGAGTGATTGAAGTTTATTGCCAGACATCTGTCATAGGAAAATTATTTTGGCAGCTGTGTGGAGGCTAGATTGGAGTGAGGAGAGACTTGAGTCAGGAAGACCAGTTTGAAGGTTATTGTGTTCAGTCAATAAGGGATGAAGTTTGAACTAAGATGATAGTTATGTGAAGGCAGGGATAGTTATTGAAGAGCTGTTGTAGAGAAAGAAATTATAAGATTTGGCAACTGTTTAGATATGTGGAGTATTTGGGTAGAAGATTTGAGTGCAAGGACAAGGTTCTAAACTTGGGTACTGCCCTTGACAATAATAGAGCAGTTCAGAAGAGGAGAAAGTTGGGGGGAAGGGTAGAAGAGAAGTTCTGTTTTGTACATTTTGAATTTGAGATAACCATAACATTTCTAGTTCAAATTGTTCAACAGGCAGTGGGTGAATCGTGAAGGACTTTAGGAGAGATTAGAGTTGGATAAATAGATTTAGGAATCATCAGCCTAGAGAGGACAATCATGGATACTATTCAAATGAGACTGTAGAAAGAAAAACCAAGAAAGGAATCTTGGGGTAGAATCTTGGGGAGAACACTCACAGTTTGTGGATAGGGCAAACATAAAAGGTTCAATAAAGGAGAATGATGAGAGAATAGATATAAAAGGCAGAGAGAGACAGATGGATGAGAGATAGAAAGATACAGAGAAACACAGAGTATGAGAGAAAGAGACAGAGAGAGACGGAGACAGAAACAGGGAATCAGACAGAAAGAGATGAGAGTGAAAGAGAAAAAGAGAGAGATAAAGGACAGACAGACAGACAGACACACACACACACACACACACACACACACACACACACACACACACACACACACACACACACAAACTCAGACAGAAGCAGAACCAGAGGCAGAGGAGGGTCAGTCATAGAAGCCCAGAGAAAAGAGAATCCAGGATAAGAAGGTGGTCAGCAGTGTCAAGAACTTCAGATGGGCCAAGAAAGATGAGGCTGGAGAAGAGGCTGTCAGATTAAGCAATTAAAGATTGGTAGTAAATTAGGAGAGAAAAGAAATCAGATGCCAGATTGTAGAAGGCTTCACAGAACTGAGAAGAGTAAGCAGAAGCACTTGTTGTGGATGTTTTTTTCAAAGAAAGTGTTTAGCTGAGCAGGGGAGGAGAGATATCAGATCATATCAAATAAGCACAGCAGGATCTGATGATAGAGTTTCAAGGATGGCACAGATTTGGGCCTGCTTAAAAGCTAGAGCTGGTCTGAGGGGCAGCTCCATCTCTTATCCCTACCAATGGGCTTGACAAAGTGAAACTGCAAAATACGTATTTGAATGTCAGTTTACAATTATCTTTTGCTTTCCTAGTCTTCACCTCCTTGGCAATTTGAGTTTTTCTTTTACCTCCCTTTGAATCTTCCCAGCTTGAGAATGTTTCTACACTGGGGTTTATTCAGTGATCTCTGGATCTGAATGAGGGAATGAAGGACTTAGGCCTCATAAATAATGAAGTTTGGAGTTTCAATGGGAGCCTGCACTCTGGGAAGGTTAAAAGGGAATCTAGAGCCTTGTATTATCTCATATGTAGTAGGTTGAATTGTTGAGAAATCTAGCTCTGACCACTTTATCCTATAACCCTCAGCATTTCCTCTTTCCCCTACTTAGCTAGTTCTGAACTTGTTCAGTGTGATCTTAGTTTCATAACTTTGGAGGAATTCCATATTCTACCTGTTGCTCCTCATTTATTCCACCCTCCTAATTGCATCTGTTCCTTATTTCCATAGAGATCTATTTTCCTGAGATACAGCTGGGCTTAGGAAGGAAGAGAAGGGAATAACTATTTACACAGTGCCTATGAATACTAGGCACTGTGTTAAGCACTTTTAAAAAATTTCGCTTGATTATAATAGATTGAATATTATATAACATTGTATAAAATATTCAACATAATTAATGTCATATATTACATTTATACAACATATTACCTATGTGATTATAATGATGTCTCAATAGGAAACATCTTGATATTCTTTACACTGACAGAAATTCCCCTTTCTTACCTAGGTTTCCCTGTGTCTAATTCTGGGGGGTAACTGAATTTCAACGTTTTAGAATAATATAGTCTACAGACAAGAATCCTTACCATACAATTAGGTCAGACATTTATTCCAGGTTAGTTGGGAGGACCTTAGTGGCCAGGCCTGGGGACTCAACTTGTCAGTGAAGGTTTGTGGTGGGGAGGAAGGGTTCAGAACTCTTGGATTACAGAAATCAATTCTCTTACAAGTTTTTGTTCCAAGCTATATTACCCCTTTCCTAACTCTCCTCTCCCTACCCATCTTCTAAGGTCCATCTCTAAGCCCAGCTATGGTCATATAATAAGGCTCTTACTGTTATACTACACAAATATCAATATTTCAAAGATTGAAGATTTCATTGATGTGAGTAATCCCTCTCCTATTTCAGATAGAGAAACTCCACAACTTAATCAATGAATTGCTGGAAAAAAAATTTAACACCTGGTAACCAATCTGGACATGAGACTTCCAGAATTTAGTAAAACCGGTCCTAAAGAAAATGAATACCATTTGGGCAAAAACTTTCCAGCTTGGGAAAATCTGTTAGAAGTGTGCTCTTTCAGAGCCCAGGACTCCAACATAAATTAATGAAACTTTGCACTAGAGCCTGACAGAAAGATGTTATACTTAGTTCCTCAGTATGCTCAGAAAATTCAGTTAAATTCCACATTTCAGTTTCTGGTAAGTAAAATTAATTCAACCCATTATTTGATTTGAGGGATTGCTGGTTAGAAGAAACAGAAAGCCACAGTTTCTAGCATCTTTGGATCCTATAACTTGCTGAAGAGGAATATATATCAAGTGCCTTCTCAGAGGGAACAAGGCTTTGTGTTTATTGAAGATAAGGGATATGTACACGAGGGATCCCCAGACTAGAGGCTAAAAGCTGGTAAATATTTAACTAGGACACATTTTAAAGTTTAATTTGCATTATCAATGTTCCTTCTGTTATTTTCTTAAATTTAGACCTTCCACAAAACAATCAAGCACTAATTTGCAATGCTTCCTGATTTCTAGGTGTAAATGTTCACACTGAAAATTAAATAATCTGCACCCCTGGGCATTTCAACTTCTTCCAACACTTGGACCTTCTGGGTTACCCATTAGTAGGTCTGCCAGATTCTTTTCTCTCTCAAATAACATTAAGAAAAGTGGAAAAAGTGGGGATTCTTGTCCTTTCTATCCTCCTTCCAGCCTCAGACTCTACTTCTGCCTCCCTGCCAGCCTT
Organism: Sminthopsis crassicaudata; assembly: GCF_048593235.1. Classification (NCBI taxonomy): domain Eukaryota; kingdom Metazoa; phylum Chordata; class Mammalia; order Dasyuromorphia; family Dasyuridae; genus Sminthopsis; species Sminthopsis crassicaudata. The sequence goes on along the minus strand of NC_133621.1, from coordinate 91,158,494 downwards.
CACCCTCAGTAGACACTCCATTCTTCCCACCTCTTAGGGCCTCAGCCCCGACAATCACATACCTGTCCCTCCTTTTTATCCTCGATTTGTTCTCTCCCCATGGAAACTTTTCCCAGGGGAGTCCCAGCCACTCCCAGGGCAATTCCTGCCACCAAGCTCAGAAGCCACAGTCTCATTTTAGCCTCTTTACAGCTAGGTGCAGGGTCAGCTTAGACTAGAGTTCTGGCTCCTCCCTAGGATAGGACAGTGACCTGGCCTTTAGTTGTTTGGCTGTTCTTTGTGGGAGGTGTCAATTTTAATTATAAACTGTCTTTCATTTCTCTATAATCTCACAAAAGACCTTTACAGAGATGGAATTATAGGGATACTCATGGCTCCTGAGACAAGTATAGGCAGTCAGTGAAGGCAAAGTTTTCATTGAATTTGTGTCCAATGCGTGGTTTTTGCTTGTAGATATTTTGGAGCCATTTTCTTTTGGATTTGTGTCTTCAGTGTTGGATTATTCTAGGCTCTTAGAGACAGACTGGAAATTTGCAGACTTTGAATGCTCTCAAAGGGGTCTGATCCAGAGCAACGTCTGATTTCTGCCTCCTGGTTTTGTTGGGGATTTGCAGGCTTTTGATGAGACAAGGCGCTGGTGAGGTAAAAGAATTTACTAAATTATAAGTAAAAGTAGAAGTAAGTTTATTATGAATCATCCAGAGATCTCAGTGGAGCAGAACTTTGGGATGGAATTAGAGTTCTGTCCGTTCTGCCCACCTGCCCATTCTTCCCACCCTTGTATATATGATTTGAGACAATACAGAGTTTTTGGGTTTGAATAGGCTTCAGTAAGGCTATAGAAAGTTTGATTAATGATAGTTCAAATTATAAAGAGCTTAAGTGGAGTAGTGTCAGCTGAACTCTATAGAAAGGTAAATTAGTGGTACTTAACAGAGGTGGGGTTGGGCTGACTTCTAGGCCAAGATAATGTGGAAAGTGACTCTTTTTAGGGTCTCCAGCCTCAGTTTCCCTTGTCAGATTCCCCCCTGAGACAAGTCCCACCAAATTCTTTTGGGGAAAAGGGACGAAGATCTCATCTTCTGTAGCTTCTTCAAAATGGTAGTAGAGATGTCCCTAGTTCATTTGGGGGATCAATGTCAGGAAGGGAAACACGGGATCTGAAGATGGCAGCAGCTGAGTCTAGAGGGTGTGTGTCTCCTTGAGTCCCACAGTCTGCAGGCTGTAGAAGCAGCTGAAAGTTTGAAGCTCGAAGCCTAGAAGAAATGACTCCCACCAGTAGTCTGAAAATACAAGGGCCAAATATGAGTAACAAGGCAATTATTAAAAGTGGAGTTAGGATGGGAGTTAAGAAACACCATGTCCATGAGCTCCACCCAGAGGAAGAGTGGAGAGGAGTAAGGATTTTCTTTCTCCAGCGTCTTTCCCGGGCATTTTAGGAAAGAGAAACTTCAGGTCCTCTATGGGTTCACAGGAATAAACTGGATTATCTGAAACAGAAGCAACATGCTTAATCCTAGAAATATGAGTCCAGCTGGGGGACCCTTCCAGTTTAACTGCATTTGGAGTAGTTAAGATGACCTTGTATGGGCCTTTCCACTTCATGCCTAGGGGGTCAGACCCCTGGGCTTTCCAGATCTTTAAATAAACCATATCCCCGAGATTGACAGGGGAATTGACCTGAGTAGGAGCATCTGTGGGTTTGGGGAGATTCAGAAAGGGCCTTATGAATTGCACCAAGTTGTGAAGCAAATCGAGTGACCAGATGCTGTTCCAGGTCGACAAGAATGTTGGTTGTTAGAAAAGGCCTTCCATACAAGAACTCAAATGGTCTGAGTTTAATAGATTTTCTGGAGGCAGTTCTGATTCTAAGAAGCCTGACAGGGAGATTTTAAATCCAATCTTCTCGAGTCTCAAGATTTAATTTAGTGAGGACTCGCTTAAGGGTGTAGTTCATTTTCTCCACTTTTCCCGAAGCTTGGGGTCTCCAGGCAGAGTGAAGGTGATAAGTAATTTTAAGAGCCTTTGCTACAATTTATGTCACCTGAGAAATAAAGGCAGGCTTGTTATCACTCTGTAACGAGGCAGGTAAACCAAAGCCAGGTATTATTTCATTTAACAGGCATTTGGATACCTCATGGGCTTTCTCAGTCCTGCAAGGAAATGCTTCTACCCAGTTAGTAAATGTGTCCACTAATACTAGAAGCAACTTGAAACCTCTGCAGGGGGGCATATGCGTGAAATCTAGTTGCCAGTCCTCGCCAGGGTAAGTGCCTCTCCTCTGAATTGGCTTCAGGAGAGGTGGGAGCTTAACGGCTCCTTCAGGATTCACCTGGGCACAAATTGGACAGGCCTGGCAGACTTGCCTGATCGTTTTCCCCAGCTTATGGCCAGTGAAAACGCGTTCAACCAAGGAGTGGAGGGCATTCCTCCCCAGATGCGTAGCCTGGTGCAGACCAGAGATCAGTTTCCTCTGATTTGCCTCTGGAACTAAGAGGTGGTCTGAGAGAGTCTGGTACCAACCAGAGGGAGAAAGGGTGTATCTTCTTTGTTCTTCCAGAGCTTTCTCCTGTGTGCTATAGGAAGGAGTAAAAGACTCAGCTGAGGAATTAAAGATGCCAATAGAGGTGTAAGGCAGCCGTCTTAGCAGCTGCATCTGCCAGCCTATTTCCCTTAGCCTGAAGTGACTCTCCCTTCTGGTGCCCTCTGCAAAATATAACCGAGACCTCCTTGGGTTCATGGACAGCTTGTAATAGACGTAGAATTTCTCCCGAGTGTTTAATGGGAGAATTCCTTGCTGTTAACAAGCCCCTTTCTTTTCAAATAGCTCCATGAGCATGCAAAACATGAAAAGCATATTTGGAATCAGTATAAATATTGACTTTCATCCCCTTCCCCAGTTCTAAAGCTCTGGTTAATGTTATAAATTCGGATTTCTGTGCCGAGGTGCCAGGAGGCAATGGCTTAGCTTCCAGGGTGTTATAAAGAGATACCACTGCATAACCCGACTTTCTCTCCCCATCCTTGAGGAAGCTAGACCCGTCCGTGAACCATTCCTTCTCTGGGTTCTCAAGAGGAATTTCCTTCAAGTCAGCTCTGCTAGAGTATACAGAGTCTATAATGTCCTTGAAATTATGGACAATCTCTGCAGATTGAGAGACATCAGGGAGGAGGGTGGCAGGATTTAGCGTGTGGCAAATTTGAAGAGTCAGGTCAGAGGTATTAGTAAGAGAGCCTGGTATTTAGTAAGTCTCCCACTTGAGAGCCACTGATGGCTTTTGGATTCTAGAATGCTTTGGACCCCAAGGTCAGTTTGGAGGCTTCCTTTATTAAGAGGGCGGTTGCAGCTACCACTCTAAGGCAGGAAGGCCATCCTAGAGAAACTGAGTCCAGCTTCTTTGAAAAATAGGCCACTGGCCTGGGATCTGGTCCCAGAGACTGAATAAAGATAAAGGTCCCAAAGCCTGCCCACGCCTTTCATCTATATACAGAGTGAAAGGTTTCTGGAAGTCAGGCAGGGAGAGAGCAGGGGCAGAGGTTAACTTAGCTTTCAAGGTTTTAAAAGCATTGGCCTGATCAGGTCCCCATTCGAGAGGAAGGTTATCGGGACCTTGAATAGAACCATAGAGGGGCTTATCAATAATCCCAAAATTTGGAATCCAGATCCTGCAGAAGCCTGCCATACCTAAGAAGGTTCTCAGCTGTTTCTTAGAAACAGGAGGTGGGATACTTAAGATAGCCTGCTTCCTCTCCTCAGTTAGAGAGCGAGAGGTGGGGGTGAGATTGTGACCCAAATATTTGACAGATTGGCAGGGAATGTGGGCCTTGGATAGAGAGACCCTGTAACCTCTTGAAGCTAAGAAATTCAAGATTTTTACAGTCGCTGCCAGAGACTCCTCCCTAGTAGGACTACAGAGCAAGATATCATCCACATATTGAATAAGGTTGCTGCTGGGCAGCTCAAGATCTCTCAAATCTTTAGCTGGGGCTTGCCCGAATAAATTGCCCGAATCCTTGAGGGAGGACCGCCCAGGTTAATTGGCCAGGAATTCCACCTGGCTTTACCCATTCAAAGGCAAAGAGAAATTGGCAGTCCTCGTGCAGAGGAATACAAAAGAAAGAATCTTTTAGGTCCAGGGTAGTAAACCATTGAGTATTTCCTGGAATCTGGATAAGTATAGTATAGGGATTAGGTACTATGAGATGGATTAGGATAACTGCTTCATTAATTGCTCTTAAATCTTCTATTTTAGATAATCCCCATTCACTTTCTTAACTGGAAGGATAGGAGTAGTACTGGGAGACTGGCAATGGATCAGGAGTTTAAACTTAAGGAACTTCTCAATCAAAGGCTGTAACCCGATCCTGTCCTCCTGCTTAATTGGATACTGCGGTCTATGTGGAAACACAGTAGGATCCCGTAGCTTAACGACGGCTGGTGTAGCATGCGTCGCCCTTCCAGCAATGCCTTGATCCTAGACAGAAGAGTCTATGTCCTCCCAGATTTCATAAGGAGCATGGGAAGGTCTCAGAAGGAGCACAAATATATCACTTGGAGATTGGAGCAGAGAGAATTGGGTTTCCAGCTTCTCCATTAAATCTCGACCCAAGGCTTGGAGAGACTTACATCAACTGATGCTGAGTGAAACGAGCAGAACCAGAAGATCATTATACATTTCAACAATGATACTGTACGAGGATGTATGCTGATGGAAGTGGATTTCTTCAACATAGAGAAGAGCTAATCCAATTCCAATTGATTAATGATGGACAGAACCAGCTACATCCAGAAAAGGACTGGGAAATGAATGTAAACTGTTATTTTTACCTTCTGAATCCAATTCTTCCTGTGCAACAAAAAATTCGGTTCTACACACATATATTGTATCTAAATTATACTGTAATATATTTAACATATATAAGACTGCTTGCCATCAGGGGGAGGGGGTTGGGGGAGGAAGGGAAAAAATCTGAATAGAAGTAAGTGCAAGGGATAATGTTGTAAAAAATTACCCATGCATATGTACTGTCAAAAAATGTTATAATTATAAAATAAAAAAAAAAATTAATATTGGAAAAAAAAAATAAATAAATCTCGACCCAATAGAGGAGTGGGACAGGAAGGAATAATTAAAAAGGAGTGTGGAAACAGCAAATCTCCATATCTACAAGGTAGAGGAAAAGTTTCCAAGCAGCTCTGGAGGTTCCCTTCAATCCCCATTATTTTACAGGGGGAGGGGCTCATTGGACCAGAGTGGGATAATAGAACCAAAAAACAGGCTCCAGTATCAAATAGAAAATTAATGTGCTTACCTGTCACGTCTAGAGTCACCCTGGGTTTGGCTGAGCTGATGGAGAATTGTGGGGCCTCGACGAACCCCGGGCCCCATCATTCCGAGTCCTGAGAGGACTGGAGGGCAAGGTTTGAGGCAGTGGCTCTACCCCTCCTCTCTGGGCAGTCCCTTTTCCAGTGTCCTTCCTTGTGGCATGTAGGACAAGGATCTGGAGGCTTTTTCTGGAGGCATGTTCTCGCCCAGTGACCCTGCCTCTTGCATATAAAGCATGAACAGGTCTGATCTCTAGAAATGGCGGCTGCTAAGAGCTGAGCCTGTTCTTTATTTCTGGCTCTGGCCCTGTGATCCTTCTCCATTGCTGCTGCTTGGTCCCTATTATTGAACACCCCAAAAGCAACTTCTAATAGAGTCATGGGGGTCTGAGGCCCTAGGGCCAATTTTTGTAGCTTCCTTCTGATATCTGGGGCAGACTGGTTAATAAAATGCATGCTAAGAACTGTGACACCCTCCTGCTGAGAAGTGGGGTCCAGATTAGTGTATTTTCTCAGGGCTTCTTCCAATCGACCTTGGAAGAAGGCAGGATTCTCCTCAGCTGTTTGAGTAATCCCCCTGAGCTTGTCATAATTGACTTGCTTTTTGATTCCTTTCCTCATGCCCTCAATGAGGCAGGTTAGTAGGTGGTCTCTCCTCTCTATCCCTGCTTCCCTCCTGATAGTTCCATGAGGGGTCTGATAGAGGTACAGCAATAGCCCCTGCCTGGTACCTAGCAGGGGAGGAGGAAGCCATATCGTCCCCGAATTTCTGAGCTAAATCCCAGGTTCGCCTTTTCTTCTCTATGGTATAGGAAGAGGAGATTATAATATTAATATCTCTCCAGGAAAGATCATTTTGGAGGGTGATGGCTTTGAATCCCTCAATATATTTAGTAGGATCCTCAGAATATCTGCCCAATTTTTCCTTGATTTGGGAGAGATCCGACATGGAAAAGGGCACTTGTACTCTGAGTACTCCCCCCTGAGGGTCGGCGACTTCCCTCAAGGGGAAGAGATTAGAAGGAGGCTCCTGATCCACAGCTGTAGCAGAATCAGGCTCCTGTGGAGAAGAAGGGGAATCTACAGCTTCAGCCCGAGGAGGGCAAGGCCTTGAGACTGGCCGGCTTCAGAGGGAGGTGGAAGGGATTGGGTTGAGGAGAAAGGCAGCCCACTTCATGTATGAGAAGGACTAAGAAGTGGGGGTTGGGCATTTCCAGAACTCGACTCCGGTGGAGAGGGGAGTCCTATATCTTTGGACCCTGGGTCCTGTTTCTGATAAGGAGGAGGTTCTGGAGTGCAAGCATTCTGCTGAGAGCCAGAGGGCGGAGCAGACGCTTTTTGTGCCCTTAAGGAGTGGAGAAGAGAGGATCGTCTAAAAGGTCAATATCTTCCTCTCCATTAGATTTGGCAAGTAACGATTTGCAATTTGGCCTTGGTTCAGCGTCCTGCGCTAGAGCCATGAAGGCCTGAACATAAGGGACTTCAATCCACTTCCCTTGTCTCCTGCAATATAAGTCCAACTCCTTAATAATTCTATAATCTGTTGAGCTAAATATGGGCCATCTTTGCTGGCTGCCTAGAAGGTACTTTGGCCAAGTATTTTTGGAAAAATGAATTAACTTTTTTGTTTTGAGATCTTTTATGCCAAACTTGTCTTTGTTTTTTAAGAGACACCCTAGAGGTGAGTCTTTAGGAATGGATGAGATAAATTGACCCATTCTTTCCTTAAGCCTCAAAAAATTACACAAAAGCCTTAAGAGCTGTATAGCACCCTGAATTTTTCCCAATAGCTCCTTCGTTCTCCAAGGACAGAAATCCTTATCGCAAGCGTCCCCATGAGTAATGTGTGGTACGGAAATGGTGAGGGGTCACCATTTAATAAAAAAGCTGGAGAGAGCTCTAGAGAAAAGCAAAGTTTATTGTACATTCTCATGAGAAGGGCATCCCACCCTTTGAGCAGACAATCGTAGAGAGGAAGCGCCTCCTGTGGGCAGGACAGCCCCTTTAATTCCTAACACAAAACACCCCCTCCCACCACTGACCCTCCTCCTCATTGGCTGAGAGTCTTACATTCTAAGCGAGATCTGCCCATGAAATTGAACTTGACCAATAAGTACATAGTTGCCCATATTTGGCTGAAATAGGGAGATGATATCATGGGAGGGGAACGCAATTATGCCCTTGACTCTGAAGTAGATGAAGCCTTACTCGATTTTCACAACTGTCTTGAAAGATCTCACCTCATCTCATTCAGTAAGAATTTTGCTCGAGCGGAAATGCCCGGGCAGACAAAGTTGATCCGGATCTTTGGCTGCTCACAGCTATGGGGGTTCAGAGAAAGAGGGGGCTTACCTACAGCTGGCTCTGTCGATTCCCCGTACGGGGCCATCGGGTTTGTTGGGGATTTGCAGACTTTTGATGAGACAAGGCGCTGGTGAAGTAAAAGAATTTACTAAAATTATAAGTAAAAGTGGAAGTAAAAGTTTATTATGAATCACCCAGAGATCTCAGTGGAGAAGAACTCTGGGATGGAATTAGAGTTCTGTCCGTTCTGCCCACCTGCCCATTCTTCCCACCCTTGTATATATGATTTGAGACAATACAGAGTTTTTGGGTTTGAATAGGCTTCAGTAAGGCTATAGAAAGTTTGATTAATGATAGTTCAAATTATATAGAGCTTAAGTGGAGTAGTGTCAGCTGAACTCTATAGAAAGGTAAATTAGTGGTACTTAACAGAGGTGGGGTTGGGCTGACTTCTAGGCCAAGATAATGTGGAAAGTGACTCTTTTTAGGGTCTCCAGCCTCAGTTTCCTTTGTCAGTTTGAGCCTCAGATTCAGTTGGAATAACTGAATATAACTGAATGATAAGATGCTTCTGGGCTCAGATCCCATCAGACAGCTAGAATGTTTATATGTTCTGCCTGATGGTATTAAAGGTTTCCTTTAGTCTGGGATTCCTGCCCTAGTTACCTCTCTACTACCCTAGGACCTCTCTTTTTGGGAATACTAAGTCTGATGCAGGTCTCTTTTCAAGTCCACCCTGGATCTGTAACCTGGAACTGGGAGACAAAGTAATTATTTGGCCCCTCTCCCTGTGGCAGTAGCTTAATATAGATCTGGGGATACCCTAATATGGGTCTTCCTTTTGCCTTGGTGTACAGCCTTTCCTGAACATGAGTGCTCCTTGTGGTGTGCTTCTGGCCTAACCTCTCTCCAGACCTTTCTGTCTCTTTCCCTATGTCAACTTGGAATGAACAAAAGACTCACTGTGACTTTTTCTAGATCTCCCCATCAGGATATGGTCTAGTGCATTTTTTAAGTGTATGGGAGCTTGGTACATTGCTCTCTCACATTCCACCATCTTGCCTCTGTCTCTGGACACATTCGCATGGAAAGAAATTACTGGTAATGACTGACAATGGCTTGAAGCTACACAGGAAAAAAAGACATCAGGATTCCTAGAGATGTCAGACACCCTCCATGGATTCCCCTTCTATGTCTGTGCTCTGATCTCTGGAGAGAGAAGGAAAAGTGGGATGCAGAAAATTTACTGGAAAAGATATCATTGGTGGTATCCTACTTCAATGCAGGGGAGAGAAAACTGAATTAGGAGTCAGAGGAATCCTCCCCTCTCATTCCACCAGTTTCTTTATCTGTAAAATGAGAGGGTTGGATTATATGGCCTCTAAATTCTCTTAGGATCTTGTGATGTTATGACTCAACAAAGGGTTACAAAGACCCAGAGCGAAGTCAGAGGGAATGATTTAGCTTTCTTACCCAGGGAAAAGAATAAGAAAGTGAAAATTTATAAACAGACAGAGAATTGCTCTCCCAGTTGGAACCTCTGCTACTTTGTTGCCCTGGAGATTCAGAGTCCCTCCACTCATAGTGGAGGATTTGTCTTTGCAAGAGAAGATATAGAGGGGGAAAGGACACAGAAATGCTAAGAATAATTTACATATGTATAATCGCTAGATGACCAATTCCTTATCTATGCAACAGACTCTACCAATTCCCAGCCAGGAACCTTAGCCTCTATCCGGATGTTGAGGTTGTGAATTATTAACAGCCAGTGCCATGGGAGATGAGGCACAGCTAGGTCACAGAATCCTTAGGAGCCCCTGCTCCCAGGGGTTAGGGAAGGAATAAAGCTGGGCTCAGAGCTGGGGTTTGAGATGGATTGAGAGGTATCCTTTAAGTGAGCAAGACTGAATGAAGGCTGTAAACTCTATTGAGCTATTTAGTAACCAGGGCATCACTGGAAAAGACTGTGTAATAGAGGATGAAGAAAAGAGGAGATGCAAATTGTGATCAAACAAGGGAAAGTGATAGCAATGTATACCTTTGACTGAAGGCAAAGGGGTAGACCAAGGAGAGAAGAGAAAGCTTCAGCCTCTGCCCATTGAAGTTGAGGGGGTTGAGATCTGACAAAAAGCATTAAAACTTTTTTTTTTGGTCCTGTCCTATTCTTTGTGATTCCTGGCAAAGCTATTGGGGCTAGTTTGCCATTACCTTCTCAGTAATTTTATAGATGAGGAAACTGAGACAAAAAGAATTAAGTGACTTGCCTAAGGTCACACAGTGTCTGGGGTTAGATTTGAGTCCAAATCTTCCAGACTTCAAGCTCAATGTTCTACCTGCTCACCACCTAGTTGCCCCATGAAGATCCTAGCCATTGCTACTAACGAGCTTAATGAACATGGATCCTCTACAGATTACTTTTACTTAGGGGGAGGATTATGGGTTTAACTGTTGTTAATTAGTCACTGGATCTTGGGAATGTGAGTAGAAAAAGAGAGGTAGAACCTTATTTTCATACTTGAGTTGATGTGATTTTCATGGAATGACTGCTCCCTCCACTGGTAAACATCACAACATCTCTACCATCAGCAGATCATGGATTCTTAACCCATGGTCTGATGAAATTGTTTTTGTTTTTGTTTGTATTTAACATTTTGATAGTTCTGTTCTAATATAATTGATTTCTTTCATAATCCTATGTATTTTATTTTACCAATTTAAAAACATTATTTGACTACTGAGTCTATAGGCTTTACTAGTTTGGCAAAGGAGTCTGTCTATGAAATTTTTATGCTTAAGACTTACTCCAATAGATAGTTTTTTAAGACATCTGTAGGGCAAGAATTCATCTTCCAGTGATGAACCTCTAGGAAACTAAGGTAACAGTTGTCACAGGAGTAGGATGCAAAGTTTTTCTGCCTTCATAGAATAGGATAATTTGCATTCTGTTGATATGACCTTCAAGAACCCAGAATCAACTCCATGTCTTGATGAGATACTAGAGAGATATTAGATTAGGACTTTAGAAGAGGAATTGAACACCTATAAAATCCTAATGCTCACCTATACATTATCATAGTATCGGGTTCCATTCCTCCAGATGTCATATCTATATAGCCTAAGACAATAGTTTCCAATGTTATTTGTTCCTTGAACCTTTTTCAAGAATAATAACAAGCTATATTTTGAACCCCCAGGGTAATTTAATGTAGTATTACTACATGTAATACTCTTTTATCTTAATAAAGTGCTTATAATGATTGTGATGTTTTGCCCTTCAAATTTCCAAAATAAAATTTGCATTATATAATTCATTATAAATAAATTCCCTCCACTATCTTGTTTCTTCTTACAGTCTGTAGCAATTTGATCTACTTTTCTTCCCTGCTCTCAATAACCCAATTATATAATTCATTATAAATAATAAAATATTATTCTATACATAATTGTGAAAATTCTAAGATTATAAAAACCTCTATAAAGTTGTTACAAATATTTTATGTGGGATATTCTTTAAGAATTAAAATGGGGGGCAGGTAGGTGGTGCAGTGGATAGAGCACCAGCCTTGAATTCAGGAGGACTGGAGTTCAAATCTAGTCTCAGACACTTAACACTTCCTAGCTGTATGACCCTGGGCAAGTCATTTAACCCCAGCCTCAAAAAAAAAAAAAAAAAATTAAAATGGAAAAAAGCCCCCACTGGGGCTGTTATAATTTAAGAAAATTTTCTACAAAAATTTCATTTTTATATTCAATAGTCATTAAATATATGATACTATACTAGTTATTAACACCTGATGCAAATGTATAATATTTCACACATGCATGCCTTTATCAAAGAGGAAGAATATTTGTATTATAATGGTCAATTATTTTCTGTTTAAGGTGTCATTAAAGATTTTGGTGTAAATCTCTTGGACTATTAAATTAATAAATGAGAACCATTGGCCCAAGAAATGTAAAATCTTAGCAGATAATCAAACATACTATTCTATTGGAGATCTGCTGAATTGATATTAAATTATTTCAACTGCTCCTTGAATACAGTTGTCTAATTTCCAGGGTTATGAACTGACTTTTGAGAGCTGATTATTAAATTTTCATTGTGAATATTTATGCCTTGGAAATTAATAAATGCTTCTGTTTATGTTTTGTTTAATGTCTAGACTTAAAATGATGGAGAAAAATTTTAATAATGCAGATTAAATTTAAGATTGAATTGTAAGTACATTTTTCTCCCAGAAGAATCAGTTTTTAAACATTTACCAGTATATTCTTGTGTCTAGACAGTTCTGAGTCCATCTCTAGTATAGAACTGTCTAACTCTACCACTCCCAAATACAATATAGCATAGAAGATGTTAATTTATAGTGTTCTAAGTCAATATGTAGCTCACAAGACTCCATATTCTATTTGAGCTTGATACTATTGATCAGATCCACATCTCAATCTTCATAATAATATAAAAATACTTTATCAAAACTTTGCTAAGATCTAGGCAAACCATATCTACAACATTCCCTTCAGTTACTAGCTTAATAATCTTGTTAAAATTTGAAAATAAGGGTAGGTAGTATGAAGTGTTTAAAGCTTAAAAAAAAAAACCCTAATAAACATTTATTTTTTTTTCTGCCACTCACATATGTTCCATTAAGGGGAAAATAAAACTCTTATAACAGATATGCATTATCAAGTAAAACAAATTCCCATGCTGTCCATGTCCAAGAATCTATACTTCATTCTTTATCTTACCAAATCACCCTTTCTTTCTTTTTTAAAATTCTTTTTTATTTTTATATTTTTTAGCTTTTAAAACTTTTTTATTATAGCTTTTTATTAACAGAACATACACGTGGGTAATTTTTCAACATTGTCCCTTGCAATCACTTCTATTCCAATTTTTCCCTTCCTTCTCTCTACCCCTTCCCCTAGATGGCAGGCAGTCTCATACATATTAAACATGTTAAAGTATATGTTAAATACAATATATGTTGCACAGGAAAAATCAGATTCAAAAAGGTAAAAACTACCTGGGAAGAAAAAACAAAAATGCAAGTAGTCCACATTTATTTCCCAGTGTTCTTTCTCTGGGTGTAGCTGATTCTGTCAATCATGGATCAGTTGGAACTGAATAGGGTTTTCTCATTGCCCAAGATATCCACTTCCATTAGAATATATCCTCATACAGTATTGTTGTTGAAATGTATAATGCAAATCACCCTTTCTTTTAGAAGATGAGTAGCTTGCTTCCTTGTCAGTCCTCTGGAATTGTGATTACAAAATAATACAGGAGTGTACTGGTAAATATTTAACAATCAGAGAGGAAAATGTATGCACACACATTTTAACTTTCACCTGCATTATTAATACTTTTTAAAGTCTAGATCAACAAGAAAACAACACATCAAACTCTGATTTGTAGATTTCAAGATTTGAACACTCAAATTGAAAATTTAACCATGGACTCTTCTCCATTCCAGCCTACTGTTGGGGGAAGAAGATGTTTTCAATTATGTAAAAAGATCCAATCTAGCATCTTAGTGACTTGATACAACTTCCCAAGTATCAGTTCTTTTTATAGCTCCCATTTATATAGCACTTTAAGATTTGAAAAGTGCTTTATGAATATCATATTTAATCTTCACGACAATTCTATGAGATAGGTGTTATTATTATTATTATCCCCATTTTATGGTTAAAGACAGAAGTGAACAGAAGTGAAGTGATTTGCACAGGCTCACGCAGCTTAAGTGTCTGAGACTGAATCTAAACTCAGGTCTCCCTAGCTCCAAGTCTGGCAGTCTATCCACTGGGCTATTTGATTGCTTCTGTCTGGAAACTGTCTGAAGAATTTTTCCTTTTAGTACTTTCACCTTTCACTTCTTGTTCAGTTTCCTTGATCACTTAATTCATTTGAGACAATCACTTCCCAGATACTTTCCTGAGCTTGATCTGTGATGCCTGATCTTTGTTGATTACCTGTCTTCTCGCCTCCATAATTACTTGGGGCTTTGGAGTTGGTTCCAATTCTGGGTTTCTCACCTTATCTCCTTTCCCATCCCTCACTATAAATAAATACTTGCTTTTTGGACTTTTACTTTAATAGAACATGGCCATTTATATATAATGTCTGGACTAGATTTCTGGAGGATCTTGGTACCATCCTGAGTCTTTGATCTTAGGAGAGGAGTGAAGAGATGGGACTCAAATGGATAGTCAAACATAGTGTCTATTCCATATTTTCTTAGCCTTATATTTTCTAATATGTTTACATAACTATAGCATATTGTGCATGTGTTAACTATATACTATGCACACAGAACCGCATAAACAACTTGCTATTGTATGTAAATGTTTCTTTGCCACTTGGTATAACTCTGCTTTAATTATAACACAGGTTGTCATGCCCCCTGACTTCTCAGGAAAGCTGGGAGCCATTGGGGCAGCTGGGGACCTGAACCAGACACTGTAAGCAAGGTTTCCTTTACTGGACTAAAGGGTCTTATTCCTTGCCCAGGGTTCCCCATTATCTGTGGCCCTCTACATTTATATCCCTCTTTAACTTTTTGGCATTATAAGCAAATTATAGTAGACGGGACACAATACACCACATAGAGAAAAGATACAGCAACTCTAATGTCCTGTCTCTTGATATATACAGTACATGTTGACCTTATTATGTGTTAAAATTTTAATTTATCTTCCTGTAGAGATTATGTGTGAAGTTATTCTTCATTTCCCTCCTTCATTCCCTCCACTATCTTGTTTCTTCTTACAGTCTGTAGCAATTTGATCTACTTTTCTTCCCTGCTCTCAATAACCCAACACACAGCTTATCCTTTCTTACTTTCAGGAAGTATAATTAGCAAATAGTAATGTAGTGGTTTGTTTTGGTGGTTGTTTTTTAGGCATGTTTGAATGAAAAAGGGAATAGAGTATTTCAGACTATTCTATATATTTTTTTCATTAAAATTAATGGAAATAGCATTTTTGCAATATAGGTTTTTACTTTATTGGTAGTTTTCATAGAATGGAATATGTGTATATGTGTGTGTATGTGTTTGTAGCAAATGAAGACCATAGACAGTGACTTGGGGAATATAAATTAAGGAGAATATTAATTTCTGAAGAAAATATATCTGGTTTATTTGAAAAGGCATAAATGTATAGGCACAAATATGTTTTATTATAGATATGTATAAAGGTATATGTGGATTATAAGTCTGTAACAAATAACAAATATGTTGAACCTGGAAAGAGTGTTGAATTGGGTTGCCTCGTTTAAGATTTTTAAGTCTAGTGTCACATATAAAAGTGAGGTGCATGTGCATGTATATATTTATTTATATTGTTGATTTGCTTTTGTCTAGTTAAAAATCCTTTCAAGGGGCTTGAATAAATTCAGTGCAATAGCTGAGATAGCCACCAGATAGCACTTTTCTCAAACGCTATGGGGACTATGAATATAGTCTATCCACCTTTTAAAAGGCTGCCATATGCCTTCTAGCCACTAGAGGACTATCAAGCCTGTGAAGTCCTGAGTTTTTTGTTTTTCTTTTTCTCTCACAAAGATGCTGCTTTTGTGACTACAAAACATGTTCATTCCTTATTCCTTAGTGCCAACCTAGAGAATGAGTTGAAATATTTGATGATATAATTTTTACAACTTTCTGGATCTGCTCCTCCCTCTTGAAAGAATTTTCTCTTTCAGGTGTCCTTTGTTAAAGTGACCATAGATTTAGAAATTTAGTCTCTGATCACTGTAAAGTTTATTTTTGTTGGAATAAAATGAAAAGTAAAATAGGCAATTCTTTCCTTCACCTGATATATGTTATTTCTTTCTTCTTGCTAACTCAATTTATGCATCTTATCTTTTCTCACTTTCAGTAAGTATAATAGGCAAATAGTAATTTAGATTTTAAAAAATTTGGATGTATTTAAGTGGAAAAGGGTAATGGGTTATCCAAGAATATTCCATATTTTTTCTCATTAAAAATAAATGGAAATAGCAGTTTTGTAATTCAGATTTTTTTTTTTTTTTTTTTTTTTACATTAAGGGTAGTTTTCATGGAACAGCATTAATAGTGATAGTTAAAACTGACCAGATACCAGGCACACACTGTCATTGACCTTTGCTAATTCAGGGATGTTCCTGGCAAGGGCCAGAATTATATCAGAAACTGTCACTGAATTAAGCCTTCAATGAAGGCTGCTGAATTGTCTTGTAACCAGGATTACTTTTGGTGTAATTGAAATTCCACTGGGATAGAAGAACAGGAACAGGTAAATCTGATATATGAGCCTGGGTTAAGCTCAAGATTGGACCTCCTAGAGGAATCAAGTCATCTGCTGAGAGTGACAGCAGAGAACATTCTGCAGCTAGAGGAGCTAGCAAAGGAACTAGACAGTCCTATTGCATCTGCTATCCAAGATTTGAGCACATCAAATCCATTAAGGACTATTCCATGTCTTCACAGGGTATCTCTTCCCTGATAACCTCCCGACAAAATCCTGTATTTGATCAGGACAAGGAAATGGCTAAAGTCCTAGGTTCAAAGCCATGTTCAAAATGAGCATGGTTGCTGGCATGGCTATTTCCTTCAGTGAAGTTCAGGGGGAGGGTGTGTGAAAGAAAGGGCATGAAGGAATGATTAAGGGCTTTATCTCTCCTGGATTTCATCTAACTTTTCGGTCCAGAATAAAGAACATCATCCTGTGACTCCGAAAATTCTAGGGTCAAAATCAGTAGAGTTGCTACTAGTGGCTTGCCAGAAAATGAGAGTTCCTTGTAAAATTTGCTGTGAGAAGAAAGAATCTCTGATTCTAGAAGCTGTGAATAACCAGCAGAAGGCAAAGGAAGGATCAAGAAAAGTCTGTTCCAAATACTAGAACATGTTGCCTTTTGAGGATATTGGGCATGATAGAAATATGGAGATGTAAATGGAGTTTAAAATCTGCTAGAAATATATCATAGAAGCAGCAGTTAGTTGGAGGTTGAAGAATATGGCTTCCAAGGTTTTTTTTTTTTTTCTTTTAAAATATTTTATTGTTGCCCAATGATTGCTGTTACTTTCTGTTCCCTTCCCTTCCCCCCATAGAACACTCTCTTGTGATAAATCGTTATGATCAAATAGTAAATCAACACAATTGTTTCTGAAAATGTATCCTTTTTTAACACCTATAATCTATCATCTATTTCTCGAAAGGTTATAGATATGCTTTATTATCAGACTTTTGAAGTTTTTCCTCTGTGTTACTATATTCAATACACAACTAAATTCCAATTTTGCAAATTTTACCCCTCATGAGCTTTGGATGATTGATGTGTTTGATGGAAACTCAGGAGAGTTGATGTATCGATTTTTGACCCAAACTTCTTTGGTATCATTTCATTAATTTTTTATTCCTTTGCTCTGAATCAGTTGTTCTCAAGTTTCTCTGAGTTCTTCACATTCACCATTTTTCTTGGAGGGAAGGGGAGTTGTAACAATATTCTATTATATTAATAGACAGTTGTTGCAAAAAAAAAATGTGGATATGAATTTTTTTTTTGTATTTATGAGTTCTTCTTCCCCTTTCCCCCCTTTTAATGTTTGTAGGTTATGTCTGGTAGTGCTATTATTGAGTCAAAGTGCCTTTAAAATTTAGTGATGTTCTAAACATGTTTTTAAGGATAGTTAAACCAATTCACAGTTCCCCAACTTCTCTCCCATATTTATCATTTTCATCTTTTGTCATTTTTCTATTTTAAAGGGTGAAATACAATCTTAGAGTTATTTTAATGATCCAGAAAGATCCAGAACATAGGCACAAATCACAGTTCAATTCCTATGTTGGAAGGAGGCTCTGTGCTAATCTCTCTGGTTACAGATTTTCTTCAGTGTCATCTCTGTTTTCTTGTATGGATTAGTGTTTAAGAAATAACTCATTCTAGTTATTTTTCTGTGCATTTTTCAATTAATACTAAGTCAGAGGCTCTTCCTAGATGCTTGTTGGAGCAGGTCTGAAGAAGAAAGCTGTACTGAGTCACTTTTTTCCAACACACAATCTTTCCTATTTGATAGGAGAGATGGAGCAGCTTTAGGATTCTGAGTTTCCTGTGAGGGAGGGATGTTTTCCCCACAAAGGGCATGAGAAAAAGCCTAGAAAGAAAAGGTTGGAATCAAATGGACAGACTCCTCATATCTGTTTTGCTAAGAGGATAGCTCTGCTGAAGAGAAGAAATTACTTACAGAATTTATAGTCTAGACATAAGAGCTAAAAACTATTCTCACAATAGGGGAAAAATAGGGGAAATAAAATAGATGGACACACAGACTCCAAGTTCAGTGACTGTGTAAGAAAGAGAGACCCACTTTGGCTTCCAACCTTCACCTGACCTACTTCATATGTTCCCTGGATATAGATTAGGAATCATTGCCTAGAGAAGGGTTTGTCCTATCTGAACACACTCTTAGAGAAATACCTGAAGGATAGTTATAAATATTTAAAGGGCACATAGTGAGAGTAATACAAGGCTGAGGCTTAGCAGGACAAGAAGGATGGTAGGATAAGGGAATGAGAAACTTAAAAAAAAAAAAAAAAAGACAGTATAGAATTGAAGTGCTTCAACAAAAGCTCCTCATTAGGAAAATGAACAAAAAGATAACTTACACTATTGCCCTCACAGGGTTGTTTTGAGGGAAACAGTTTGTAAATCTTAGGGTGCTACTTAAATGTGAGTTACTGTTCTTACTATTATTGCTACTTATATGGAGATGTTCCCATGAACAGAGTAATTGTAGACATGTTCAATAACCACTGGGTGAAGAAAAGGGAAGAAGAGCACAGTGGCCAAAACATTTTTCTTTGGGAATGTTAGCCCTGTGTAGATAACAGAGATAGCTGGGATAATATCTTCTTGGTATCCACTCCCTCCCCCACCCTATCACTCACTATAGCCTCTCAGTGAATATTTTTGGGTGAATTTGCATAAGGGTTTCTTGGAGATAAAGCTCTATCTCCTGGAATAATGGAAAAAGCATTGGATTTGGAATTAGAGGGTCATGGTTCAGAACCCAGATCTGCTACTTTCCACCTCTGTGACCTTAGGCTTGTCACAAGTCCTCTAAGTAATTTTGACAATGAGAAATTAAGCATTGCTGATGGCATTTAAAAGTTAGGTAGACCTTGTAGAGCTCACAGATCATCCAGAAACACTACCAATTTTTTCATCTCAAATAGAAGTTTTCATTATATCATATTGCCCCATGGGGGCTCCAGAGTTCAATGGATAAGGCCACTTCCTGAACTTCATGATGTAAAGAAAACTTAGTTTTAGAAGCAAAAGTGAAAGCAATTTTCTAAGACTGCTTTACTAGCCCAGTGGAGAAGATAATTTCTACCTACCTCTCTGGCAGAAGGTGAGCCTGGGGAAAGGATTGGAGAAAAGTAAGGAAAGTAAGGAGAAATTTGATGGGTTAGAGGAGTCAGGGGGAGGCAACACTGAAAGAACTGGAGCAGAGATTTGGGGGCTTGGATTGTGGAAAAAGAGAGAATCAATTTAATGTTGTGTTTTGCTAATTCTCTTCTCTTTATGAAGGGGAAGAGGATTGTCAGCTTTCCTCTTCCTTCTTAGTAACTTTCTTTTTTTTTAAAACTAAACTTTAATGAAGGAAATGTTGCAAAAATTGTTCCAACAATTTTTAGAAAGAACATTATACATACTGCTCCCCTGAATAATTGTCTAGCACTGCATATATACAACAAATAAATGTTCCCTTTTATTTTGATGCATTTCTTATATTCTTGTCAGTGTCTATTTCTGCTCCAACATGTCTAGAAAAGTAAATGGTGTTTTGGATCTTTAGATTACTATATTAAGATGCTTCCTGGGGTTCACTCAGAAAAAGAAAAAAGCACCCTAAGAGTCTGTCTAAAGCCAACCAGAATCAGCTTAATTGACAATCACATAGCAATTAGATAATAGGTAACAGCCAACTTGCTAAGTTTAAGATCTGTCTGTCTGTCTGTCTGTCTGTCTGTCTATCTATCTATCTATGTATCTATTATCCATCTAGTTATCTAGCTACAATATAGCTAAGGACATATGTTAAATGCATATATATATATGTCAATGCAGGAAATAAAGGAGTTTAGTAGAAGGAGAACTGAATATAAAGGTAGGATACCTACAGTAACTTCAAATCCTCCCTTAGATGCTAACTATATGGCCACAGGCAATTTTTTGATTTTCAGTTTCCTCATTTGTTAATTAGGATAATGGTACCCATACTATGTGTTTTAAAATAGTGTTGAAAAGAAAACATTTTTAAAAGCCTTAAAACATTAAATAGGAGCTATTTTGACAGGTCTCAGATATTTCAGAAGGCATTATTGTTAGGACATTCTTCTGTTATGTCCCTGTATGTTCCTGATGAGATTTTGGCGATACCCTTATGAAACTAGATTTGTTTTGGGCATTCATGAGGAGACCTGAGTATCCCTCTATCATCATCGGAGTTGTGTGGTTGTGTGTGTGTGTGTGTGTATGTGTGTGTGTGTGTGTGTGTGTGTGTGTGTGTGTATTAACTTAAAAAAATTTTGAATCTTTCTCTTTTTCATGATATTATGGTATGATGAAATAAGAACCCTTTCTTTTGCCTAGTTACCCTACCTATTGTGGAAGTAATTAGTCCTTCACACAGAAAATCTCTCCCAGTTGTATAAAACAATTCTGGTTTGCTTTCAAGAGTCAGCTCAATTCATCAGCTGTTTACAAAGCTTTTATGAGTGCATTTTATGAGCAAAACTCTGTTAGACTCCGTGGAAGAGTGTGGGAGTGGGAGACTGAGGCACAAGTCTTTTGGGAGTTTAGACTCTGATACACAGATAACTCCAATTTCAGCTAAAGAACAAGATCTTTGTGAGTTGTGCATTAACAAATACATGAGTTCAGAGGAGGGAGAGATGATCCCCAGTTATGATCTGGGAAAGCTTTATAGAGGAGGTGGTCCAGAGCCTTCACTGACTACTTGGAACCTTACTGATCATCCTACCCCTGGAATCTCTGACATTTACAATTTATATCACACAGTTGGGAGCTTGTTTTTATCTGTATAAATCTCATCTCCTCAGGAAGACTGCCAGCTAAGACCTAAGTGTCTCAAACACTTAACACTTCCTAGCTGTGTGACCCTGGGCAAGTCAATTAACCCCAGTTGTCTCAGTAAAAAAAAAAAAAAAAAAATTCCAGCTTCTTGAAGTCAGGGGACATTTCCTATATTTCATTTATATCTTCTGCAGGACTAACCATAGTTATAGGAATATAGGTACACAATAAGTAGTAAATAAAAATTTGTTGATTAAATGTTCATATTGCTATAAATGTCAAATGCAGACGCATATTGCCCTTTGTCTCTCTTCTTCCCCACTTCCAGACCTGATACCTCACCACTGTTCAAAGATGGGATCCATCTTAAGTTCTGTCAGTTCAGTGAGTATCTCCTTCCTCAATTTCTCATATTCTGGTGATTAAGTATCAGAGATAGACTCCATAGAAGCATAAAATGCCTACACTAGTAGATCTAGTCCAAAGTCAATGTGTTTCTTTCCTTTCTCTATTTGCCTTCTACATGTCTCAAAACAGATGAAGATTAGCTTTTGAAACCCTTTGGAAACCATGGAACAATTTTCTGTATCATGCCAAAAGCATATTTTGATGAAAGTAATCTAATCAATCCTATTTTATTTGATAGGGAACCCCCCCATTCCATATTTAATGACCCAATAACAACTTTTTGAGGACACATTAGTTTTATGTTGACTTCTAAGTAAATTATGAAAATTTGGAATATGTAAAATTTAGTAAAGTGTCAAAAACTCTGTTCTCAGCTGAATGATGAAGTAAGAGACAGGGGTTTCTAGGGATTTTACAGCTCCAATTTTGAGCCTTTATCTCTTAAGAACCCCCTTTCGTGCTTTGTGAATCTTCCTGGATGACCTAGAACTCCCCATTAAGAATGTCACAAAATAGGCAGATCTTCACCCTTGACCTTGCCTTCCTCTCTTCTCTGTTAGCCATGCTTACCTACCATTTGTGCCACATTCTGACAGCAGACCATCTGACATTTATCAAACAGAAAGCAATAATTATGGATAATGACTTAGTGAGATTCCCTTTTCTGAAAACATCTTTTGCTTATTTTAAGTTTTTCAGTGCTTGAAGTTGGAGATGAGTGAAAGTGGGAGATATTTTGGGGCCTTATCAATTCCTTTCCTTCTTCTTCTAAAAAAGGAAACTCTACCATTAAATCATCTCCTAAGCCTCCTTATGTAAAAACAGGTACAAGGAAGAGGGAGAGTTAGAATAACAACTAATTTTGATAAGATTTTTAAAAATCTTATAAATCGTGATATGGACATGGAACACTGGTGGGTGATGGGAAATATAAATATATAAATATAAATATATTTCACTTATATTTATATTTATGTTCACTTTTCTTGTCTGATGCTTCCATCAGCTTGATACAATCTCTCCTCATTTCATTCTGAACTATTGCAGTAGTCTTGTTAGCCTCTCCAAAACATGTTTATCCCTGGTCCAGTTCATTCTCCACTCAGATTTCAAATTAATCTTTTTTAAGT
This sequence comes from Sminthopsis crassicaudata, assembly GCF_048593235.1. NCBI lineage: Eukaryota > Metazoa > Chordata > Mammalia > Dasyuromorphia > Dasyuridae > Sminthopsis > Sminthopsis crassicaudata. Next base: position 91,136,239 of record NC_133621.1, on the reverse strand, counting down.
GCAGGTCTTTCCATATCATTCCCCTATCCTATAAAATCCAATTGCTTTCTATCATTTTCAGGATCAAATATATAATATTTTGTTTGGCCTTCAAAGCCTCTTATAACTTGGTCCTTTCCCACTTTTCTAGTCCTTTTCCATCTTTTTCTCCCTCGCATACTCTGTGATGTAATGACAGTGACCTCCTTTCTGATTCTCCCACAAGCACCACCTTGAGACTCCAGGAATTTTTACTGGCTGATTCTCATGTGTGAAATATTTTCTACCCCTTATTTCCATCTCCTGTTCTCCCTAGGGTCTTTCAAGTTGAAGCTGAAATCCAGCCTTCTCCATGAAGCCTTCTCTAGTCCATCATAATTTTAGTTCTTTTTCTCTGATAATAATCTCCAGTTTTTCAATCTATACCTTGGCTGTACATAGATGTTTGCCTGTTGTCTCTCTCTTTATACTGTGAGCCCTTGGAGAGCAGGGACTAATTTTTTGTTTTTCTTTTTATTCTCTGTACCAAACACAGTGTCTGGAATATAGTAGATATCTAATAAATTCTTGTTGACTGAATGATAAAGTTCTGTGGGGATTCAAAGGAAGGAGAAATCACTTTTAGCTGGAATGATCAGTAAAAATTTCAAGGAAGATGTAGGTTTTTAGATAAACCTTGAAAGATGGGCAGGATTTGATAGGGGAAGACTGGAAGACTACATTCTATGTGTAAATAAGGACAGGAATAAAAGTTTGAAATAACCTTGAGGAATGATGATTCATTTTGTATGTATTATAGACTATGAGGGGATTAGTGGGAAGGAAACCATAAAGGCAGGTCATTACAGCTTGCACGGAGAGCCTCAAATGTCTGATTGAAGTAGACTTAGCACCACAGATTGCTAGCAATATGTGTTCTTTTTTGATTAGGACCTTATTATGATTAGACCTGCAGATTAGAAGGATTCATCAAGGAGCTCTGTGAAGGAAGGTTTAGAGAGAAGAGAGACTATTGGTGAAAAGTCTACCAAGGAAGTTATATCAATAGTCCAGGCAGGAGATGATGAATAATAATTAACCAGGTTAATAACAATGTAAGAATGGAGCTAAGAGGTGGTAAAGGAGTCTTACTTTCCTTAATAGGTTGAGCTTTCTTGAGTGTTTTTTTTTTTTAAACTTAGTGGCATCTATATGGTGTCTTAAGAGGCTCCAGAATTGGGAAGAAAAGGGCACAAAGTTGAGGAGTAAAATCTTCCCTCCTTGACTAGCAATGGAAACCCTCCCAATGGCTCTCTGGGACACAGGGATTTATCTGGTTATCTGCCTAAACCAAACAAATAGCATATGAGTCTATGATTCACAATCTTAGTAGGGACCTTAGAGATCACCTCCTTTATTTTTACAGATGAGGAAACTGAGGCTCAGACAGGTAACATGATTTGCCCAGTTACATATTGAGTTAATGGCAGAGAGACAAAAGTAAAACAACTTATTCTGCTCCTAAGATAAATGCATTTCCCCAATTTCAAAACTGACTATACCCCAATCTCTATAAATGGGGATAAAAGGAGCTGCTGTTTTTTAGACAGAATGGAGGATTTGTTGTGATTGTTGCCACTGGCCTGCTATGTGATCTTGAGCAAACTGCTCTTTGGGTTTTTGTTTCCTTTTATGTCAAATGGAAAAATAATGCTTTGCCAATCCACTTAACTCAAAGCGTACTCACAGCCCTCTTAAGAGATGATGAGTGCTGTCTGAATGGAGCTGTCCATGGTGAAAGGGATATAGGAAGGTCCTGAAAAGCTGGATCAAGGCTCCCCTTGGGCAGAGTCAGGTAGACTCTCCCTGCCCATTTCAAAGTTAGCCTTAGTGACCAAGCTGGCTGGTCTGCTCTAGTTAGGACTAGCTAACCAATGGACAAAATCATGTTTTTTTTTTGTTTTGTTTTGTTTGTTTGTTTATTGATTTTATAATTATACATTTTTTGACAGTATATATGCATGAGTATTTTTTTTTTATAACATTATCCCTTGTATTCATTTTTCCATATTTTCCCCTTCCTCTCTCTACTCCCTCCCCTAGATGACAGGCAATCTCATACATTTTACACATATTACAGTATAACCTAGATATAATATATGTGTGTAAATCCAATTTTCTTGTTGCACATTAAGTATTAGATTCCGAAGGTATAAGTAACCTGGGTAGATAGACAGTAGTGCTAACAATTTACATTCACTTCCCAGTGTTCCTTCTCTGGGTTTTTGTCCATCATTGATCAACTGGAAGTGAGTTGGATCTTCTTTATGTTGAAGATATCCACTTCCATCAGAATACATCTTCATACAGCATTGTTGTTGAAGTGTATAGTGATCTTCTGGTTCTGCATGAGTTTTTTTTAAATACAATTTTTTTTTTTTTGGAAAGGTAGAACTCTAAGGGAAAGTATTGGAGCTTTATCTGGGGTACACACAGAGGGTGAGTTCAGTACCTTGGGGCAGTAAGTTTATCTATATTAAACTTGTGCTTAGCAATGTTACTTATATGCTTCTTTATATTATGACAGGAGTTATTTTGCTAAGGTGGGGGAGTACATATTTACAACTTCACACATAACATAGGGGATTTTAGAAATTTAAATTGTAGAAACATGTGATAAAGCAATATCCTCTGCTGTCCCCATTTTTCTATTCTCCATGTCCCTATAGCATCTCTTATTATGGGGGATATCATAAGTTTCAAACCTCATAATATGACATCAAAATAAATTAAACAATAATGTTAAAAAAAATCTTATAATTATCACAGGTCATTGCCAGGAACATCTCTCTAGGAAAAAAAGCAGATATTGTCAGAAACAGGACCAGACTCACACAGATGTAGACAGCCACCCACCTGTGTGATCTAAGGAACAATGTATCTGTTCCCCAAAGTCTTATCCTTAATGGCTTACCCTCTTGTCTGTAATAATGCCATTAAAGTTTCATTCCTTTGGATAAAGCTATTGCATCTTCAGGCAGTGGCTTTTAAAATATTTATGGCCCAGGAAAGGACAACATGGCAAGCTATTTTCTGCAATCAATATGTTATTATTAATTAGTTTTACACAGATTACCAAGACATTAAGGACATTAGGAATGTCTATCTAGAGATTAAGGAATGGAACATAAGGCAATAAAGTTTTGATAGAGAGAGAAGCAAAGATTCAGAACCTTTAGCCACTGTAGGGAAAAATCTGGGCAGGCAAGTTCAACCTGACAACTCTGGATGTTTATTTTAGGAAGATCAAAGAAAGAAATGCAGCTCATTAAAGAGACATTAGAGAGCACCAAAAAGGAATGTGGCTGACTTTATAGCTTTGACAGGGGTTGCTCTAAGCCAGAGAATTGAGGGGAGAAGGGGTATGAACCTGTCCTCCTCTTTGGTCCTAGGCTAGGAACAGAGACCCATAGAGCCAGAAACCAATGATTAAGTCAGTAGTTTAACACAAATTAAATTCACTTTCAAGAACATCAAAAGGATTAGATTTGGTTGTTGCATAAGTGAGATAATCATTGGAAAAAACACACATTTACATAATATATACCCACTGTTGTGTTAGACATTGTGGAGTTAGAAGACAAGGAGAAGATATGGTCCCTGCTTTGGATCTAATGGGGGGAAAAGATGAATATAAATGATTCAGGACAAGGCCCTTTTTAAAGTACTGCATGTGTCTGGTACTGTTAGATACTGGTAACACAAAGACAAAAATGAAGCCCTTAAGAAGCTTGCCTTCTGAAAAGGGAGAAAAGCTTTGTTTAGAGCAAGAAGCAACTTCACATGGTGGTTGGAGCTCTCTGGATTGGAATTAAGAAGACCTGGATTCAAATTCTGCTTCAGAAACTTGCTGTGTAACTCCCAATTAGTTACACCTATCTTTGTCTCAGTTTCTTCATATGGAAAATTAGGATGACTGCTAAGATCCTTTTCAGCAATAGAGCTATTAACCTAAGAAGCAAATATTTAACAAAAAACAGACAGTTTTGGGGAACCTTCCATCATAAATCTATTTTTTTTATTATATATATATATTTTATAATATTATCCCTTGTATTCATTTTTCCAATTTACCCCCCTCCCTCTATTCCCTCCCCCCGATGACAGGCAATACCATACATTTTACATGTGTTACAATATAGTCTAGGTACAATACATGTGTGCGAATATCATTTTCTTGTTGCACAATAAACATTAGAATCCGAAGGTACATGCAACCTGGGCAGACAGATATTAGTGCTAACAATTTTCATTCCCCTCCCAGTGTTTCTTCTCTGGGTGCAGCTACCTCTGTCCATCATTGATCAACTGGAAGTGAGTTGGATCTTCTTTATGTTGAAGATTTCCACTTCCATCAGAATACATCCTCATACAGTATTGTTGTTGAAGTGTACAGTGATCTTCTGGTTCTGCTCATTTCACTCAGCATCAGTTGATTTAAGTCTCTCCAGGCCTCTCTATATTCCTCCTGCTGGTCATTTCTTACCGAGCAATAATATTCCATAACCTTCATATACCACAATTTACCCAACCATTCTCCAACTGATGGACATCCATTCATCCTCCAGTTTCTAGCTACAACAAAAAGAGCTGCCACAAACATTTTGGCACATATATGTCTCTTTCCGCTCTTTAGTATTTCTTTGGGATATAATCCCAGTAGTAGCGCTGCTGGGTCAAAGGGTATGCACAGTTTGATAACTTTTTGGGCATAATTCCAGATTGCTCTCCAGAATGGCTGGATTCTTTCACAACTCCACCAGCAATGTATTAGTGTCCCAGTTTCCCCACATCCCCTCCAACATTTGTCATTATTTGTTCCTGTCATCTTAGCCAATCTGACAGGTGTGTAGTGGTATCTCAGAGTGGTCTTAATTTGCATTTCTCTGATCAGTAGTGATTTGGAACACTCTTTCATGTGAGTGGATATAGTTTCAATTTCTTCCTCTGAGAATTGTCTGTTCATATCCTTTGACCATTTATCAATTGGAGAATGGTTCGGTTTCTTATAAATTAGGGTCAGTTCTCTATATATTTTGGAAATGAGACCTTTGTCAGAACCTTTGTTTTTAAAAATATTTTCCCAATTTGTTACTTCCCTTCTAATCTTGTTTGCATTAGTATTATTTGTACAGAAACTTTTTAGTTTGATGTAATCAAAATCTTCTATTTTGTGATCAATAATGATCTCTAGTTCTCCTCTGGTCATAAATTCCTTCCTCCTCCACAAGTCTGAGAGGTAGATTATCCTCTGTTCCTCTAATCTATTTATTATCTCTCTCTTTATGCCTAAATCATGGACCCATTTTGATCTTATCTTGGTATATGGTGTTAAGTGTGGATCCATATCTAATTTCTGCCATACTAATTTCCAGTTTTCCCAACAGTTTTTTCCGAATAATGAATTTTTATCCCTAATGTTGGAATCTTTGGGTTTGTCAAAGATTAGATTGCTATAGATGTACCCTTTTTTGTCCTTTGTATCTAATCTGTTCCATTGATCTACCGGTCTATTTCTTAGCCAATACCAAATGGTTTTGGTGACTGCTGCTATATAATATAGCTTTAGATCAGGTACACTTAGACCACCTTCCTCTGAGTTTTTTTTCATTAGTTCCCTTGCAATTCTTGACCTTTTATTCTTCCATATGAATTTTGTTGTTATTTTTTCTAGGTCATTAAAATAGTTTCTTGGGAGTCTGATTGGTATAGCACTAAATAAATAGATTAGTTTGGGGAGTATTGTCATCTTTATTATATTCGCTCGGCCTATCCAAGAGCACTGAATGTCTTTCCAATTATTTAAATCTGATTTTATTTTTGTGGCAAGTGTTTTGTAATTTTTCTCATATAATTCCTGACTTTTCTTTGGTAGATGGATTCCCAAATATTTTATACTCTCAACATTTGTTTGGAATGGAATTTCTCTTTGTATCTCTTGCTGTTGCATTTTGTTAGTGATCCATCATAAATCTATTACAAAAGGTCTCATAAAATAGGTGGTATTTCAGCTGTGCATGGAAGGAAATAAGGATTTCTAAGAAGTGGAGGTGGGGACAGAGTACATTTCGAGGATGTGAGAGACAGCCTATAAGCCCATATGGTACAAACTGTGATTTTTGCTACCTCCTCTCACACATGGAAGTTTTCAAGTCCATCTCTAGAGGAAATTTATTTCTTATTAATTACCTTGCTTGTAATTAGGGAAAATTACCAATAGTTTGAGGTGTGCCTCAAATGTTATAATTTAATGACAGTGACCATATAGCAAGCACTGAAACAAAACTGACAGTAGTTATAACTTGGTTTTTTTCCCATTAAGCTTTGACTCATCAATTTACAGCTCACATTCATACAGTGTTGTAGGTTTTACAAAATATTTTACAAATTTTGCCTCATTTTATTTTCACAACAATCCTGAGAGATAGACATTGTAATCTACATTTTGCAGAAGAGGAGACTGAGACAGATAGAGCTTAAGTGACTTACCTAGGGTCACAGAGTTAGTAAGTATATGAAACTAATTTTAATCTCAAGTCTTTATCAGATTTTCCCTGCCAGACCTAATACTTCACTGTGCTACCCAAAAGCCTTAATTATGAATCTTTAGCATTTTTTAAATTTCCAGATCATGTGGAATGTTTCTTTGTAACTCAGCCCACTTCTGTTTACCTTGGATCAAAAGTCGGTCCTAAAGATAAACACAATTTTAAGGTTCTGAGGATATAGTCTAACTAGGTACCTAAAAACCTACAGTTTGGTCATTTCTACAATTTCCCTCCTGTACTTATTATCCCTTAGCCTTCTTTATTACTTAGAACAAAGTTTCTTAAACTTTTCCCATTCATGACAAGAGACATTTTTATGTGACCCCATCTCAAATCTGAGCCAATGTGTTGTTGGCAGTTTTCATCCACACACAGTTCAAAGTGCACTTGCTGTGTGTTCAGAACTAGGACTACAGTGAAGTCATGAGATATAACATGTGCAAGCACTACCAGAAAAAATATTGGATTCAAACATAATTGATTTTAAATTCATTTTTGATGATTGAATTCAGAAACCTTTTACTCTTGCCAATTTTTTGTTGATCCCCCACATTCAGTTATGTGACGCCATATGGGGTCATGACTCATAGTTTTAAGAAGTCCTGACCTAAATGTTGTGGTTTTCAGTCAGGCAAATTTATCTTCCCTCAGACCCCTGATGATTTTGTGAACTCTGAGCCTGAAAATGCCTTGAGGATTGTCCTGGTTAGAAAAACTAGAAATGGAAAAGGTGCATCAGGAAATGCTATCCTTAGAGAAAAAAGCTTTGTATCTGAAATTTCACCTGATTCAGTGACCAAGAAATTTAAACAGTTATCCTGAAATGAATGTCCAACAAAGACCTTGTGCTCATTGTTACACCTGGGCTCTTTGACACAAATCACAGCCTGCAGACTACTTGAGATGAGATTAGTCACTGTTAACCTTTCTTCCCCAGCACACCATTATTCTGGTTCTGCAGCTGGAACACTATACAGATAAAAAAAGCATCAATCTGTTGACTGCATCAAAGGTCTCTTTGGATTCTCTGGCACAAAGTACATGGTATTCTTGTTTATTAGCAAAGATGATCTGGGAAGTCAGAATGATGAGGTTTACATTTAGGGAACCAAAATGAAATTAGCATTTCTGGTGGTCAGGGAGTTAAATGGGTTTGGGGGTTTGGGGTTCAGGGAACCAAATGGAGAGGTTTGGCTCCCCTGCAACCCTTTGGGATTCGGTGCAAGGATAGGGAGTTTGGGGACTCCTTTCTGGTGGCGCAGAGGTTCTCTGTAGAAGAATTTACAGACCCGAAAACTTAGATTGATAAAAGAGTTTATTATGGGGATTGGAAGTAAAGTTAGAAATCCTGAGAGGCATAAAGTCTGGTTAGGGAAATAGGTGAGGGTAGAAGATGGCACTGGAAAGAGTATTCCAATGGACAGAGGCCCTTAAAGTGTCAAGCACAGGGCTGGCATGTTTGGAACCTCTGCCAAGAGAGGATTTTAGTTTGGCTCTTTTTATAATGAGAGATTTAGCTAAAGAGGGCTCGTGGGTGGAGTCCCAAGTTGGCTCCTCTCTGGATTTCAGCTTGAGCTAGAATTTGAATTGAATTCAGTGAGTTTCAGGACTGAGCAGACCCCACCCAGATAACAAAGATGAAACTGTTTGTCCTTTGAGGCGGGGTCCCTCACTGAGTCAGAATTGAAGGAGATTTTCTCCTTTAAGGATTTTCAGAGTTTTGGGGTCCCTTCTTCATTGCCCTCTCAAGCAGTCAAAATTTAAATTCATTTAAGGGAAAAATGACTTGGGGCAGGGCCCCTTATTGAGACAGAGTTGAAAGAGATTTTCTCCTTCAAGGCTTTTCAGAGTTTCCAGGTCCCCTCTTCATTCTCCTCCTTAAGCAGTCACCTCCAAATGCATTTGGGATAAAGGGGTGACGATCTCTTCTTAACTGCTTTAAGTTGACAATGGTTGTAGAGATTTTGGGGGTTCATGCCAGAAGGTGAGGCATGAAGTATGGGGTCTGGAGATGACAGGAGGGCATCTAAGGGGTGTTTGTCCCGGTCAGTCGTCCCCAGTCAGTTGTCCCATGTTCTCCCAGCTGAAGGACAGTTGAGAATCCAAAGTTTGAAGCCTAGAGGAAACATATCTTAGGAGCAGATTAAAAGTGGGGTGTCATCCAGGGTGGAGATGGCAACATTTGGGAATGGGGCCTTTAGCAGGAAATGCATCAGGTCTTTCTGTGGACTGCCTGTAAGCATGCTGATGGCCCATCTAACAATATCGAATGCCAAAGAAAAATATAAGAGAAAATGCTAGGAGCAAAAAGTTTAGCCCTTTCACTCCAATTTCCAGGAAATCTAATTTCTCCTGGGGTTGGGTCAGGGTGGCAGGGATTGAGTGGACAGGCTAGGCAGGAGGCCTTGATATCTATTAGTTTTAATAAACCATTAATCTCTTTGTGAGGCAGAGTCTAGGGATGGGCATGTCCCTGCTTGTCAGGGCTGCAGATCAAGATAAGAATGCAGTTTAAGTTTTTAGAACTCTCTTAACTGTCTGTGCTGCTTTTTTTGTTTAAAAAAAATAGAGAGAGTTGGTTCCTCAATCTCACCATAAAAATCACCAAAATGGTTAAGCAAAGATCCGGAGCCTTCTCCAACTATCCCCACTCTTTATGGGGGAGGGTGGAAGGAGTCAGAGAGAATGCAAAGTATCATCGCTGCTTACCCAGCTTACCAGCCCCTGAGGTGTTCAGACTGTCCTAGGATAAAGGGGAAACAGGGTCAGACCCCAAATTCTTGCCACAGAGAAGGATGTTGGGGGGCCAGTTCAACTCCTGTGGTGTTTGCTGTTGTTGTGGAAAAGCAGTTCTTCCTGCTCGAACTCAGGACAGGGACTGGAGTCTCCTCAGACAGTTTCCATGGCACCTACAGCATGAACTTTTGGGATTCTTGGCCTAAGTCTGGGAGGGATTTAACAAGGCACCTTCACTCTGAGTGTCTCTCCAGGAGGCAGAAGTTGCTGTGAGAAGAAAGCTGAGAGTCTCAGGTTTTTTTAGTTCAGGTGAGAGAGTTAAAAGAAAACCAACAACTGTTTGTAGCAGCAGAGTGGGAGAAATGTCAAGGGTTCAGAATGGGCTTCTCTAGTTTTGGCCTTAGTATATTGGCCTTGGACCCCTGAAAAAGTTGGGGGATGGGTGGGTCCCAGGTCTCTTATTAGACTGGGAGTTTTGTCAGCTTTGAAAGATAATTCTACTGGGTGTGTTTCAATTAGCTGCTTTTTGCCTGAGGGCAGAAGTGTTTCAAATCCCAGGATTTGAAAGAAAAAAAAAAAGCACTTTAAGAGTGCACTGAGATGCAAAGAAGGCTCCTTTCAAGGGCTCTAGAGAGCTGGTGGGTGGAGGGAGATTAGATACCTTTCAACTAATCTAATCAACATTCAAATTTTGAGGTTGAGGTATTTTTCCAAGTCCCTGTGTCTCTGCATTAAGAGACAGCCTAAAGGTAAGTCTTTAGGGATAAGTGAATAGGCCCCAAGCACCCTAGTTCTATAGCTTTTTATTCTCTATAGGTGTCCTTAATAAAGAAGGATATGACAGGAGTTTTCTGCATAAGGGTCCTTATGGAAAGACTCTGCTGAACATTAGAAGCTCCAGACAGCATCAACCACATTCCAGGATGTTGAGCTGTTCCACCTTGCTATAGAAAGGTTGGGATGGTAGCTTACTGAAAAACAAAACAAAACAAAACAAAAAAAATCCTTGTGAATAGTCATCAAATGGGAAATCAGAAAGACTGAAATCCTTGACTTCTAGGACAAAAGCTTTAGTGTTCTTCATTTAATAGCTGCTCACCTGACTCTAGACAGGTTCTATAGTCCCTCGTCCTTCTCTAGAGAAGGAGAACAACAAAATGCTCCTTGGGCTGTAATGCCAGAGAAACTGAGGCAAGATAGAGATCAGTTTAGGGAAACTGAGGTAGGATGGAGATCAGTGTAGGGAAACTGAGGCAGTAAAAGAGAAGTGTGGCACAACAGAGCAAGGGAGAATTTGTCAGGGACCAGCTATAGAATAGAGAACAAGTCTTGGGAAAGGCACCACAGGAATCCCCACAAGGGAATTCTGCAAGTTAGAGAAAAGGCAACAGAAAAGACCTCTTCCCTTTAAAGGTGTTCATCAAATTGAAGGTGGTTAAGGAGTTTTCAAATAGTTTCAGTCTCTCCCTCTAACATCTCATTTCCTGCTACAGTCAGGGAATGAGAAGAGAAAAGAAAGAAAGAAGCTACCTTCACTCTCTTAACAATTTAATTTGCTTTGATTTGGAATTTTATTCCCCAGCCATCATTCCAAAGTCTTTCTTGAAGCTGCAACCTGGCCAGGGTTCGAGCTTAGAAAAGAAATCTTTAATTGTTGGCAGGGACATAGAATGCCAATCCAGAAAAATAGAGAATGTGCTAAGAGCAAAAGGTTTTAGGACTGAGAAAATTAGGAGTTAGGATTGAAATGTTCCCACCTATAAGGTCGAGTAGGAGAGTGAGAGAAAGGGCATAGGCTGCTTTCCAAGCTATGTTCATTTTGAAAGCTAGGCTATTCATTTCTCCAGATGGAGCTACAGAAAGTTTAAGCAAGTGCTCTGAAGCTGGGGGCGGGGGGGGGGGGGAACCAAAAGTAGTTTGGAAACCGTGTCTTTGTCAACATGAGCCTGAGCATGCAAAAGCATAAAAGGCTGTCAGGGAGGGGAAGAGGCATGCACTGCTCTAATGCAGGATAGATAGAAATCAGAGAAACCAAGTCCCTTTTTAAAATGTATGTGACAAGTATACCTCCTGGGAGGATTGGAAGCTGCGGCTCCTTTAAAAGCCAGGCAAAGTTTCTGGGAGGGGTGTGGCCCACTTGTACAGATTGCTGGCAAAATTCATTAGTTTAAAAGTTAGTGGAAAACTTTTCCGGAGATTTGAGAAGATAAGATTGAGTCCCCAATCTCCCCACTGTACAGTACCCCAATAAGAGGACACTATAGGAGCATTTAAGTGACAGGTTGCCAAGCCACATGGGAGAGGTCTGAAAAAGGCCTTAAGTTCCTCTGCAATCCCTACTCTATGGGGGAGGGGAAGGAAAGACCAGAGCAAGGATGGGGGAGAAAGAAATGCTGTCTTACCCTGTGCTTCCTGAATAGCGAGGGCTCCGCTGTCCATTCTGGAACTTGAGAGAGGAGTAGCTCGTCTAAGCCCCCAAATCTTGCTGGGAGAGCAAGACCTGAAGGAGAGACTGCTTGCCCCTGCCCAGGGAGTAGCAGCCAAGGGAAGAAAGATGTTCTCCAATGCTCACTCCAATTCAGTGACCTTTTTTTCTTGTGGCTACAGCCTGACCATTAAAAAGACTCCAGTGTATTTAACGTGGAGTGGGAGAAGGGCTCAAACACAGATTCTCTTAAGTTTCTCCAATTATCTCCCCAGAACAGATCAAAGAGAGTGCTGGCCTTGGATCCCTGAGAGGAGTCCCCAGAAGAGCCATGTGTCTCCTTGGTCTGGGGGGGGGGGGTGTGTGTGTGTTAAAGAGACACTTCTTCTCATGTCTCCTGACTGGGAGCAGAGCTTTCTGGTGAGAGAAAAAGGAATTTAGGAGTGCCTTAGGATGCAAAAGAAGGTCCTTTGTCTCTGAAGGGGCTGGGCTGAGGGAATTTCCTCAAGCCAAGTATCTCTGCTCAAGGAAGGTTAGAAGCAGAGATGTTTCTAGATTGTGGAAAGGTAAAAGCTTTTAGTTTTCTCAACTTCTTGCAGCATCTCTGTCTAGATTCATTACAGAATAGGCAAAGAAAAAAAAAAAAAAAAAAAAAAAAAGGTCTTTTACCTTGTCCAGAGTTCTGGATTTCCTGATTCCACTATCTCTAAAAATGTATGACAAAAAGAGGCCTTTAGAGATAGGGTGAGACAAAAGAAGAAACACAGGCATTCTTCCTGGAAGAATACTGCACCAACAGTTAAAAACCCAAATTGGTTCTGAGTGTCCAGAGTTTTGGGGTTCTGTTTGGTCACCAATGATGTCTAGTTTTTGGGGATCTGGTCAGGGAACCAAATGATGATGTTTAGATTTAGGAAACCAAAATGAAATTAAGGTCAGGGAGTTAAATGATAAGGTCTAGTGGCAGGTTTGGGGTTCAGGGAACCAAATGGAGAGGTTTGGCTTCCCTGCACCCCCTTGGGATTGGGTGTAAGGATAAGGAGTTTGGGGACTCCCTTCTGGTGGCACAGAGGTTCGCTGTAAAAGAATTTACAGACCCAAAAACCTAGATTGACAAAAGGGTTTATTATGGGGATTGGAAGTAAGGTTAGAAATCCTGACAGAGAGGCATAAAGTCTGGTTAGGAAAATAGGTGAGAGTAGAGGATGGCACTGTAAAGAGTAGGGCTGGCATGCTTGGAACCTCTGGCAAGAGAGGATTTTAGTTTGGCTCTTTTTATAATGAGAGATTTAGCTAAAGAGGGCTCGTGGGTGGAGTCCCAAATTGGCTCCTCTCTGGATTTCAGCTTGAGCTAGAATTTGAATTGAATTCAATGAGTTTCAGGACTGAGCAGACCCCACCCAGATGAAACTGTTTGTCCTTTGAGGCGGGGTCCCTCACTGAGTCAGAGTTGAAGGAGAGTTTCTCCTTTAAGGATTTTCAGCATTCCGGGGTCCCCTCTTCAAGACCCTTATGAGTTCTTGAAAAGCTCTAGTAAGAGCCTCAAAATGCTCCTTGAGGAATGCAAAGGGCAATACTGTGCATTCAATAACAAAGTCCAAGGCAACTGAAAAGGAAGGCCAAATGAAAGAGCTGCTGGATATAATAGAGAAAAAAGTGCAGGATAATGAGGGAGTATATTTTTCAGCTGTCATTTACAAAAAAAACCTGAGGAAATAATGACAAAAGAGAAAATGACCTGAAGGAAATATACACTAAACATTTAAAAAATGATGTCCAGGAAATGGAACAAAAATATGCTGAGCTAGCAAACCTCTTAGGTGAGGGACAAAGCCCCCAAAGAGACTAAAATAAGAGAGATACAGAAAAAAATATGTTGAAAATATTAATAAAATACAAACAGAGATAGAGCAAGACAAAGAAAGACATTCTGGGAAAAGTGGCAGCACATATTAAAAATTTTATTTTTAATATTTCATAATGGTTCAAGGAGTTGAAGCAGGTGCTTTTAATAAAACGAACCTACTTTCTTTTGTTTATAGCTATCTCTAATTTTATGTAAACTTTATGTGCAGAATTGGGTCTGATTCCCTTTCTATCAAACAAAGATAAGATTTTTTTTTTTTTTTTAGGCTGTAATAAGCTATAAATGGAGGTCTGAAGCTCCCATTAGTGATGTACAACACTATAGTTCCTAGAATCCAACTCCCCTCTTCTTTTGTCTGAGTCTTTACTAGTCACATGTCTAGAGACCTGGGTTCCAATTGTAAAATCTGAAGCTCCACCACCTCAAATCCTCTATGAAAGCAGATAGGTAATGAATCACAAATAGATGTAGATATTTAAGTCAATAAAGGAGGACCAGAGTTTTTCTGGGCATGGGAGAAAAGTCTGAAGTTTCAGGAGAACCAGAAATTGGTGGATGATATTCTCATTTATTTCCTGGTTTTTTTTTTCTTTGTTTCGTCAAATTGTTTCAAAGCTTCTTTGTTCCTGACTTTCCAGAACCTGACTATTAATCCCAGAATCTTCCTGGTCTACAAGTAATTCCATGTCTCCTTTGTACACTTTTTTTTTTTCCTTGAGGCAATTGGGGTTAAGTGACTTTCCTGGAGTCATACAACTAAGAAGTGTTAAGTGTTTATTTGAATTCCTGACTTCAGGATTGGTGCTTTATCCACATCACCACCTAAGCTTCCCTCCTTTGTACACTTTTAAATAATTTTTTTCTTTCTCCTAAACAACCAGTCCTACTTTTCATGGTTTACTGCTTTGTCCTATGTAGAGTACAAAACTCCTGGAAAATAGAGATTGTTTTATTCATTGCACTTGTAGCCCCACTCCCAGAATTATTTTCCATGTTATTTTTTTTCATCATTTTTGATTGCATCTAATTCTTCCTGATCTCATTTGAGGTTTTCTTGGCAAAGATACTGGAATGATTTGGCATTTCCTTCTCTAACTAATTTTATAGATGAGGAAACTAAAGTAATTAAGTTTAAATGACTTACTCAGGGACCTACAGTTAGTAAGTGTCTAAGGCCAGATGTGAACTCAGGAAGTTGCGTTTTCCTGGATTTCAGGTCCAGCATTCTATCCATTGTAGTATCACCCAAAGAAAAGAGGTTATGGATAATTCTCCTACTTGACTGTTGTAACTACTCCTTGCAACTGTATAAGATGGCTTAAAAATCACAGACCTTGGAGAAACCTGCCAAATCTGATAGATAATATGAAAAAAGGGATGAGGCAAATAGTCAAGTACCTTAGGCTATACAACGGATCAGGCTGTATCCTGCGACTTTAGCAGCAATCCCTACTCTTCTACCTTTGATTCTGGCACTGGTATTGCCCTTAATGACCACTTTGTCAAACTTATTTCCTGATTTGACAATTAGTACAGTTACAGCAACCATATAGTAGATCACATGGCCTCAAGGAGTAAAGTGAAAAGCCATGGATCTCATCTCTAGTCAAAAAAGGAGTTCCACCTCTGGGGAGCCAACAATATTAACCTATCCTGGAGATCCCATGCCCCATTCATACTTTTGTCCCAGAGTCCTATAGTGTACCATCAATAGAGTCACCATATCCAATACAAATAAATAAATAAATAACAGTCATAGGCCTTTGCTCACTTAAGTCACCAAGAGGCCCCAGGTGCTAAGATGAGGAAAAGAGAAATCATAAGCTCTAAGGGGCAGTACAGGGGGGAGAATCAGAGAAAGAATTCTTTTCTCTGAAAATAATGGAAGGAGACTTGGGTTTGAGGACTCCTAGCCTTCCTTTAGTGTACTATTTTCCTTTCCTGATGCTATTATCAACTTGCTTATCTCTTCTTCTCCCTCCATTCTTTTTAAACTCCCAGTGCACTAAGTTATTCTTAGTGGGATTGTGAAATGATCTAACCATTTTGGAGATTAATTTGGAATTATGCCCAAAGAGTTATTAAAGTAGCTAGACCCTTTGACCCAGAAATATCACTGTCTATCTCTAAAGATGACTGGGGGAAAAGAAGAGTACCTCTATGTTCTAAAATGTTTATAGCAGCTCTCTTTATGGTTGTGAAGAACTAGAAATTGCAGGGACACCCATCAGTTGGAATGGCTGAGCAAGTTGTGATATAAGACTGTGACAGAATGCTATTGTATATGTGTATGTGTGTATTTACATTCCTATTTGTATCTAAGGGTAGCCATTTTTAGGACTTCAGGGGAAGTAAGGAAAAAAAAAGAAATTTACATGATTTTTGTTGTATACTTCAAAGGAATAGCAAATTATGCATAGTAGATTTGCAATTTCATATATAATATCTTTGAAAAAATATACTATATTATAGAAATAATTATTTTATTTAATAGATTAATGCTCTTAAAATCTTTCCCCTACTTTCAAAACCCATTTTCTGGAAAATTTCCAATCTCTGTTCTTTACTACTCCCTGTCTATGAGTGGAAGTTCTTCCCCAGTCTCTTACCAAAAGGGAATTGGATTTTGGTACTTGTTCTGCTCTTACGTGCAAGAATTTGGGAAAATAAAGCACTTTCACACTCTGAGTGTTAGCTTCTTCTTCTGTAAAAAAAAAAACAGTGGTTGTACCAAATATTACTGAAGTCCCTTCCAGCTCTAATATCTGGAGTTTTCATGACTGTACTTTACCTTTGAGACAGCAGTCCTTGGCCAGCTAGGGTTAGGAAGAAAGAAGCTGAGCTTTAGTGGCCAAAGGATCAGAGGAAGGACCAGAGATGGACAGAATAAGCCCCTAAGAGTGGCTTATGATTATAGAATCCATTCCTATTGCTCTACACCAGCAATCAGGGAGGTCCAGAATGGACAAAGATTTGATTTCTGCCCATCTCTCCTATAATATCTCCAGAGCTCCTTATCCCAAAAGCTGGGGTCGTTGGGTTTGTCAAACACTAGATTACTATAGTCATTGACTATTTGGACATTTTTATTAAACAATGAATCAAATTCCATTAAATTTTAAGCACCCATTGATAGAACAGAGGATCACAGAGCTAGAAGGATTCTGAGAGATTATTTAGTGCAGATTACAGATGAGGAAACTGAGACTGAGATAGAAAGATGAACTTGTTCAAGGTCCTGAAGGATTAGAGATAAGACCTCCTGCATCCCATTTCAATGTACTTCCTATTATGCATAATCAATTTAGTCCATGAAACTGCCAACCATACTCATTGTCTTTACCCTGTCCTTTCTGTGTCCATATTCAAAATGCCTAGAGGAATGACTCACCTAAAATTTCCCCTATTTATTTAAATCTTATGTTTCTGTACCTGTCCCAGGTAAACCTGAGAGGAAGAAAAGTGGCAAAAAATGAAGAAAATTCATATGGTAAGGAATGTTTTTTGAAAGGCAAATGTCTACTTTGAGCTAAAATTTTAGGAGACAGAAAACTGCTGGTGTGGTTGCTTCCACTCCAAGATGTCAAGGCTAACAGGAAATACCTATTTCTTCCTAGAGTAAAAAGATCTTTATTTTTCATGTTCTCTGTCAGCTCATATGTTTGAGAGGTATTCAAGATTAGTGACACAACTACCAAAATATTAGCAATAAATAGCAAAGCTTAGCTTTTTAAATGTTGTGAAACACTTTACCCACATTATCTTATTTTATTCCCTTATTGTTATCCCAAGTGAGAAACCTGATGTTGAGATCATTTAGATTTGCCCAGGATCATAGACATAGATAGTTCTTGATGAAAGATTTGAATTCAGGTCTTTCTAGATCCATGAAGAGCACATTGTGTCACTTAGCTGTCTCTGTTATATATTATCAGTTTTTATTGACTAACAGAAAAGTCATATTTAAAGCAAGTTCATAATGTAGCTTATGATCAAGGTATATTAAATATATATGGATTCAAAGAATGTAAGAACTGGAGAGGACCATAGAGATAATTTTGGGCAGGTAAATTGAATTGACAAGTAAGGAAACCAAAACTCAGAGAGGAAAAGGGATTCAGTATTGGAGGGTTTACAAGGTGTCAGTGGAAGAATTAGGTCTAGGGCCCAGGACATAATATGGAGCATTGCTGAAGGGAGCAAGCCTAAGTGACAAGGGCAATTCTAAGTCCTAGCTGAGGATACTGAGAAGAAGATAGAGGAGTCAGTTCTGAATGCTAGTTTTCACAGTGAGTATTCTATCATTAAATTGTGGGTTTTGTTGTTAAATGGAAAAATTGAGCCCCAGCTAGTACCCAGATCATTTCCAAAGGTAGATTTGAGTTGCTAATAACAGTTTGCTCCTTACAGACTCAGAAGAGGAAAGGAAGTCCCTACAAGAGCCCAAGCTGAGGTTAATACTGGTGGGGAAAACGGGAACTGGAAGAAGTGCAACAGGGAACAGCATTCTTGGGGAGAATGTGTTTGTATCCAAGCCTGGGGCAATGACAGTGACCAAAATCTGCAGCAAAGGGAGCCGGAGCTGGCATAGAGGAGAGATTGAAATCATTGATACTCCTGATATCTTTAGTCTAGAAGCATCGCCAGGTCTAATTTCTCAAGAAATCATTCGATGTTACCTCCTCTCCTCCCCGGGGCCCCACGCACTAGTCCTGGTAACCCAGCTAGGTCGCTACACTAAAGAGGACCAGGACGCCATGAAGAAGGTGAAGGAGATCTTTGGGAATAATGTCATACAGCACACAGTGGTCATCTTCACCCGCAAGGAAGATCTTGGGAGTGATTCCCTGAAGGATTACCTTAGGTTCACAGATAACAAGGCCCTGAAAGAGCTGGTTGCACAGTGTGGGGGCCGGGTCTGTGCCTTCAACAACCGAGCCACAGGGAGGGAGCAGGAAGAGCAAGTGAAGAAACTAATGGATATAGTGGAGAGCTTAGTAAAGAAGAATAGGGGCATACATTACACCAATGAGGTTTACAACTTAGTGGAAGAGCTCCAAGAGACCAGTTTAGAGGAAAAGTTCAGCATAATTGGAGAGAAACTGGCTAAGTTTAAGGAAGGGAATAAGAGAACCCAGAGATCAGGGGCAGAAGTCTTCCTGATTCTCAGAGTTTTGAATGAATCAAGAAAATCTCATCCTATGCTATGGAAATTCAGCGTCACTGCTTTTGGTTTCTTTTTCCTGTGGCTAGTGACCTCCAGAAGTCTTTTTAATGGCTTGCGGGACACCACCAGTCATTAATAGCTTGCTATCATCTTTAATAGTTATCAGGAGAAACTGATCAAGAACAATGCCTTCTAAATATGATCATCTCATGGCTATCTATCATCTTTTTGTAAGTCTATCTAAAACATAGCATGAAAAGTTTAATTCATGTCTCATCTGCTTCAAGAAACCTCAGACAATGCTGGGAAATTAATGCATTTAAAATAGCAATGGATTTATAATAATTTGATTTATGTTCAAAATTTAGTTCTACACCTCATGAGCTATCTGAATTCTGACACATTATTTAATTTCAATACATTTCAATTTCCTCATCTGTCAATTAAGGGGTGGGAGGGCTAGATGATTTTTAAGGTCCCTCCCAGCTCTAAATCTATGAAATCCCTTCCCTAACTTCTTTTCATACATGGATCTAATTGCTGTTTTATATTGGCTGGTTTCATAGGCATTTGATCTTCATAATCTTCCATTAGACTCTGCAAGGCTATAGCTACAATTGCCCACATTTGTACAGAACATAAATATTTCTCCACAACTCTTTGAGGCAAGTAATGTAAGTATATTATCTATCTATCTATCTATCTATCTATCTATCTATCTATCTATCTATCTACACACACACACATATATATATAGGTATATATATATGTATATATATATTTTTTTTTTTTTTCAGATGAGGAAAATGACTTAGAGAAGTCAACTTGCTCCCAGTAACACAGATGCAAATATTAGAGCCAGATCCTCCAATTTCAGACATAGAGTATTCTTTCTACTTTTCCTACACTGTTTTTCCTCTATTTTTTCACAGATCCCAGGACAGGGTTAGGTATGTAGGAGACAGGCAGTAAACATTGGTTGGATTTCACTAAAGTCTATTATTTCTATAAAGGAATATACTATGTAACCTAAAGTCTCTTGGCTGACCATTATCAAAGGGAATTGATGATTATGAATACAAATCCCATGTAATTTATATTCATTGAGAGTGATTTACTGTATCCAGCCATGTAAACTTTAGGGATTCTTATCCTAATTCTGATCCCCACTTTCACTAATGAGCTATTTCCCCCAAAAGTGAAGGGTATCTATGTCTCTTCTTTAGAAGTGGAGTCTCAATCCTGAGGGAATGAAAGAATATCTTTCTCTAATGTTATTTGCTCAAGCCCCCATTCTGGTGTCTACTCATTATCAATTGTCAGTTATATTTATTATATCTTTTATATTATTGATATCCTTTAGTGATTGACACTTCATTATTATATAAGAAATTACTTAGTTTTTAGGAAGAAATATTTACTGAGAAGATATAGCAAAGGCAGAAGTTACAGGGACTTTATGCCTAATACCTGGGTTCACACTCTTTTCTATAACTACTCTATCGTTATGGAGAGTGGGTTTAACTCCAAAACAATTTCTGCCAAACATTTTCAGCACTAAGTTCTCTTATGAATGTGAAAGGCAATGGAAGAATCATGGTCATTCCTTCTTTGTTGATTAGATCCGCTGCTATATCAGGCAAGCACATGATACTTAGATCCCTGATCCCACCTTTCTCAACTGTCTGCAAAATGTGGCATGGACTCTGGCTTCCAAATCCCTCTTCCAACTATGCAGCCTACTCTAAGACCCCTTCATCCAAGAGCAAGAAAGTGCAAAGTGCCAAAGAACATGATCCCCATGAAATCAGGCGGGGACCTAAGTAGGTGGCAGAAGGCCACTTGCCCCTACTGCTATTGCTTCCCTTGGGGCTAGCAGAATCATGTACTCTTGGCTTCTTGGGAGCTTTGAATCAGAGATGGGCTAAAGTGTCTCTCTTATCTAGAGGAGGTTCATTGCAGCTCATCTTCCTTGTTCACTACCAAGGAAAAGAAAAATTTGAGCTGTGCCCTTAGCAGTCTTGTATTCACTTTCACCTTCACCTCAGCAGCATATCAAAAATCAGTCTTTTCACTTTATGGTTAATGAACCAGAAATAGAATACTTGGAAATGCTCCAAAGTCAGGTGGGAAACTAGCTTGTGCTGAGCATGCTGGACATGCTTACAAAGACTGGACTCTCACTGGCATTCATCTCCATTACAAAACCATTAGTGGCTTCGCATCTTCAGAGATGTGAATTGAAATCCATCTTTTTCCAAGTGTTCTTAACACACCTGTCTTTTCTACATGTGTTCTCTATGTGTATTCTATCTTCCTATTGAAGCTGTATGTGTCTTTTGGAGAATGTGCTCTAGACTTATGGGCAATCTTATGTTTCGTTGATACTTTTCTTGCAAGATATTTCATTAAAGACCTTTGCTTTGAACTAATTAGATAATTTAGATGACTATTAAAAGTAAATTTATGGTAGTACTGGTGGGAACATAAGATATAATTTTAGAGGTGTAGACCCACTAAGTACTAGGAATGTGGTCTAGACATTTGCTATGATTTGGCAGGTCTTACCATGTTTTGCATCAGCTTTTATTGTGATTAACTTCAGGACACTCAGGGACAAACAAATTTAATGATGATTATATGTTACAGTGAAATTTACATATGTATGTATGCATATGTATACATATACCCACATATTATATGCAGTTCTTATCATAGGTTCATAAAAAAATTCAAACATGTAAGTAAATAGGAACTGCCTAATATAGAAGATAGCTCTTCTTAAGATATGACAAGCTATGCATTTGATGTAGAATTATAATGAATTTAAAAGCAGTTAATTAAAAAAACAAAGAAATAGTCTCATAGCTTTTGAGCTATGAGCCCTCAAGAAGGGCTTTAAAGATTAATTTTAATGACTTTATCACATCATTTTTCTCAATAAAGTTTTGTTTCCTTATTTTTTAAAATAAAAACACTTATCACTACAATCACTATTTTAAAATTCATTAAGTGTTTTAATTCAATAAAAATTTTATTTGAAGTCTCATATTAGCTTCTGTTTGTCTTGGGTAGATATCAATCTGTGCATTTAAAATATATATTTGCAAAATAATCTGTTTTCCATGAATATTCTACTTGTTTATTTACAATGAACAAAAATTATATTTTAGAACAACCTCTGAGCAATCTTCTAAAAATAATATCTATATTTTTAAATGTTCAACCAAATGATTAATTCTAACAATAGTCCTTGTTCCCATGAATTCTCTTCCTTGGATTCTCTAGCAGTTCAACAAGTAAGTCAAACATTTTGTTAATTTGAGAGTAGAAGACTACACCTCTAGATGCTAGAGTCACATCAACAGAATTTTTTCTCTTCCTCCCCTATCTCTCCAATTCTGCTCCTCACATATATTAGGCCTCAAGGATCTTCATTCCCATCTGAGAACAGTGATTTAGGAAGCAATATTTCAAACTGATACTTATGTTAGAGTGTTGGGGAAGGGTGATAATGAAAAGATGCATCCTGTTTCTGAAGATCTTGCAGAGCGTATAACACAGTGTGAACACAAGAGACCCATGATGTGGGGGATATGCTTTGAATCAGTTCCTCTAACTCTTTCATTTCTGAGAGACCACTTCTGACTGAAGGAACATGAATCAATCCAATCTTTGCTTCTGGACTCCTCAAGGATATATATACTAGCTCTTCCCAGGGTGATAAATCTAGGAATTGAGATGGAATTTTTCTTCTAAGAGGCTGCGTCTGCAGGCTCTTCACCACACAATTGCTTCTCTCTGTGTAGTCAAATGATTTCCTAGAGAAAGACTATTTGAATAAAGCATTTCTCTATTCTAGGTCTAAGGTGGAACCAGTTGTAACTGGCTCTCAAGAGCTTGATTATTAAGTTTTTAGCATGAATATTTATTCTTTGGAAATGAACAATCGCTACAAATCAGGGCTCAATTTACTATTCTTGGTTGTCTAGATTTTAGAAAATATCCCTGATATAAACTGTAGAGAAGACAAAAAGAAGGTAATAACAGGGAGAACTGTTTTGTTCAAACAATATCAACTTATTTTTATAAAGAAACACATTATAAAGTTAATTTTATGAAGTAAAAAAGTCTACCAAGAATCAGGGCTTGAGAAAATGAAGATGTTATTCTATCACATCTGGAAATCAATATGAAGAGGACAGTGGGAGAGAGATTTCCTTTTTCTCTCTTTTTTAAAAAGAAAATTATTGTAACTTTTATCTTGTGAAGAAAACAAACAAACAAAAAAATTCTTCCAAAAAGAACTTGTTATCCCAAGTGAACTAAATATCATGGGGGTCATTTTCAAAAAATGAAGAGAAGTAATCTCTCACAGTGTCACTTTTCAGTTGACTGTGTATGACCATTCAAATGCCAATTTTGTAAATAATTAAGTTTTTGTCTTATTGTTGACATTGTTAACAAATTGTATTTTCGTGCCTTGATCACACAATTACTCTGTCTCTTTAGGGCTAATATCTACTTTTGAATTTGCCATTCTAAATTTTTTTTTTAAGGTAATTAGGGTAGAAATTAAAATTTTTTACACCCTTTAGTTTAGATGTCTGTAATTCTCAGTAACATTGTAAAGCAAAGGTGTCAAATGCTCCCAAATATGACTAAACCAGATTAAAATATATTGGAAAATATTGAAAAAAATAAGCTACAATATAACCTAGTTAATGTTAATTGTGGTTCTGAAGAGATTTGTTCTTATTTGAGTTTGACTTCATTGCAAATAATTTGTAACAACAAATGTTGTAATTTGTAAACTCCATAATATTGTGCTGCCTCTCAACTTGTCCCTTTCTGTTCCCTTTCACTTCCTCTCCCCAACTCCATTTTAAGTGATCTCAAGGGTCTAGGGAGAATGCAAATGAAAAGTAGATACCCTTCCCCTAAAGACTTGTGTTTGTTGTTTCACTGATTCAGCCATGGCAGACTCTTCATGACCCCATTTAGGGTTTTCTTGGCAAAGGTACTGTTGTAATTTGTAACAACAAATAGCTACCTCCTGTGCCCTCTTGATAACTCTCCTTTTCCCCCCCTTCCTCACAATCACAATCACAGTTCTGTTACCTGAGTTTTTTGTGCCCCACTCCCTAACCCCTCCCAGTATGTAGCTAGGCAACTGTTTACTGCTCAATAGATGATTTTTATTTTTTTATTTTTTTTTTAAATTTTATTCATTTTTCCAAATTATCCCCTCCCTCCCTTCACTCCCTCCCCCCGATGGCAGGTAATCCCATACATTTTACATGTGTTACAATATAACCTAGATACAATATATGTGTGTAAATACCATTTTCTTGTTGCACATTAATTATTAGCTTCCGAAGGTATAAGTAACCTGGGTAGATAGACAGTAGTGCTAACAATTTACATTCGCTTCCCAGTGTTCCTTCTCTTGGTATAGTTATTTCTGTCCATCATTGATCAACTGGAAGTGAGTTGGATCTTCTTTATGTTGAAGATTTCCACTTCCATCAGAATACATCCTCATACAGTATTATTGTTGAAGTGTATAGTGATCTCTTGGTTCTGCTCATTTCACTCAGGAACAGTTGATTTAAGTCTCTCCAAGCCTCTCTGTATTCCTCCTGCTGGTCATTTCTTACAGAGCAATAATATTCCATAACCTTCATATACCACAATTTACCCAACCATTCTCCAATTGATGGACATTCATTCAACTTCCAGTTTCTAGCTACAACAAAAAGAGCTGCCACAAACATTTTGGCACATACAGGTCCCTTTCCACTCTTTAGTTTTTCTTTGGGATATAATCCCAATAACAGCAATGCTGGGTCAAAGGGTATGCACATTTTGATAACTTTTTGGGCATAGTTCCAAATTGCTCTCCAGAATGGCTGGATTCTTTCACAACTCCACCAACAATGTATCAGTGTCCCAGTTTTTCCACATCCCCTCCAACATTCATCATTATTTGTTCCTGTCATTTTAGCCAATCTGACAGGTGTGTAGTGGTATCTCAGAGTTGTCTTAATTTGTATTTCTCTGATCAGTAGTGATTTGGAACACTCTTTCATATGAGTGGAAATAGTTTCAATTTCATCATCTGAGAATTGTCTGTTCATATCCCTTGACCATTTATCAATTGGAGAATGGTTTGGTTAATAGATGATTTTTAAATAAATAAATGAAAAGATGGAACTCATCCAGATGCATCACCTGATCAAAAACTCAAATAGCATTTTCTAAGCACTTACTATGTGCCATGTACTATGCTAAACTAGTATGTAATAAGTCAGGACTTTAGTTGCTTTCCCATCAAGGACAACCTGAATTTTGTTTGCTTCCTCCACCTCTTTCTACCATACCACCTAAAATATTACATATCATGCTCAGCAAATTTGTGAATGACATGAAATTGGAATACCTTAGATTTGTTGGGGAGTATTTGTGCCTACCTCTCTACTAGATATGTCAGTAAAATATGTGGAATGGGAAGAGTGGGATGGAGTATAGGTGGAGAGAGACAGGGAAGGGAAGAGAGATTGACCAAAATACTATGGAACACAGTACAATTAATTCCCTCCTCTATGATGTTTTCCTTGTTCTTGTAGGTAGAATTATTTCTTCAGATGCTGAACACATCGTTTGATGTATACAGAGAATTGTGGGAGGGACTAGGGGGTGCAGGGAGACTAGCCAGAGTCACTTGGGAGAGAGAGAGGAAGAGGTGAGGTCGTAGAGATCCTATGTGTCCACTCTCTTCACTTCTACCGCTAAAGACCTAGAATAAAGACTTTTGCTTATCCTGACTCAGGCTGATTCTAAGATATCCAGGATGCTAGCGCGATTGCCACAAGTAAATATAAAGCTGGCTTAATGTGTTATTCAGTCAAAATATATTTGTATTTTCAATGTCTTGCAAAGGCATTGAAGGAGCAATACTGATGGAATTTCAGGCCCTGTGCAAGATAGGTGAGGGATAGATTTGAGGATCAAGGCAAGCTTTCCTGGTACTCTGGTATTATTTAGGTCACCAGTCTTTATATAAGGTCAGCTTCAGTTGTTCATAGGCAGAGTTAGTATTACTCTTTTTTAGTCAAAAGTCTTTATTATGAAAAATTCTCACCATCTCCTTGGGCCACCTATTTGGCCACATGGCTCTCCATTTTCTCTTCTCCCTTCTATCTGAAGAAAGAACTAGAAATGAAACAGAAATTAATTTTTCTTCCAAGATCCAGGATACAATGACTTTTACTTTCCAGAAATGTATATGGCAAGTTTTTGACATTCTATGGAACTGAATGAGAAGAGAGAAGGGAGAATGACTTTCTATCTGTTTTAGTAAATGAGAGATTCTGTTTCTCCTTTCTAGCTCTATTTTTTCAAAGTTTGAAAAGCTTCGTGGAATGGGTGGGACATGTGAATACAGGCAGATGACAAGGATTTGGAGGAGAGGATAGGATATAAACATTCTCAGAGAGGGAGAAGACGGTATGGGCAAGAATGGGTCAGTCAAATATGAGGGAGCAATGAGGAGACAGGTTGAGGTACATATGAGAAAGTGTGTTGGAAACATAGGCAAAAAGATTGGATAAATAACACAAATATTCATCATGTTCTATGAGATTCATAAGGAATTTTTTTCTTACAACAATCCTGTGAGATCTATAGTGGAAATATAATTATGCCATTTTACAGATCATAGGCTATAGAGTGGAAGGAATTTTACATATCACCCAAGTAGAAACCTTTCAGTTTATAGATGAAGAAACTGATTTCCAGAGAAGTTAAACAAGTTGACCAATGTTAAACAGGTAGTAAATAGCAAAGTCAGGATTTAAACTCAGGTTTTAAAAACTGCTTCCTTTTCTCTCCAGCTTTGTCTAAACCATTAAAAAAATTTAACACTGCTACTTTGGAAATATTTCAATAGGGTAAGATATTAGTCAAATATTCCCCACACTCCTTAATAAGCTCATAATTCTTAGGATATCTGAATCCATGGTATACAAGGCATGTTTAAGGGAGAGAAGTATATTGTGTGGTGGAGGTAATAAGTAGTTACATTCTAAGGCCAAGGGACAGCAATGCAAAAGTACAGAATGAGATAATAGACGTACAATGTTGTGTAAAATCAAAATACTTAAGTGCCATTTATGAAGTCTGCCTTGGTTCTCCTGCTTCCATTGCTATTGCTGTCAGGAAATGTTTTTTTTTTTTTTTTTTTTTTTTAACCCTCTCCTTCCCATTTCTCCCAACAAAATGCTCTCAAATAGTTAATACATTTTTAGTTCCATCAGCTTCTACCAAGCTGATACACCAAAGGAATGATAAGTACTTAGAGACTGTTGATTCATTTTTCCTCACAGAAAATTCTCTAGTTCCTACTCTAAGTTGAGTTAGGTAGGGTGACCAGCTCGAACTTTGACCACCATTCTGGTGGCTCTCCTGCCTCCTGCACTCCTTCACTAAGATCAAGGCTGGTCCTGAGATTCTCCAGAGAACTAGTCCAGATACTACATTTTGGTGCCGGAATAGGGACTTCCAGAAGGACTCCATTTTGGCATTGTTCTCTTGCCTCATGATGCAAGCAGCCTTCTACTTATACATTATCAATGCCTTCTGTTTTATTTTCTTGAGCTTAAGAATAAACTTCAATACACCATTTTCCTTAATCTTTTTAGCTTCTGTCATGTCCCAGGCACCAAACCAATGCTTTCTCTAAGAAATAGATTCCCCCAGGTTCAAAGTATTCTGTGGGCCACATTCCCTAAAATTGTAACTTAGAAACTCCACCAATGTGTTTATTCTTGGTGGTCAGCTAGAAGACATAATTAGTTTGGAGAAAAAGTATTTAATGACAAAAAGTTTCTTCTCTTATATTGGGACACACTCTTTGACAATTTGACATAATATCAGTAAAAAGAGTAGATACATACAGGGTGTATCACTGTTAGGTAAATAGTAATATGTGGCCAAGCACATGTCAGTCTGTGGGGCTATTCATTTCTTTGACATTGCAGACCCAATGTCTTCTAGTGATATCATTGTGCTGCTCCTGCTTAGCCTGTTGCTTGCTGGGTCTAGACTCTGTTACCTACAGCTCCTGGCTCAGCTCGATCCTTGGCATGTTCTTCCTTAAGAGAAGAGCAGGTGCTTCCATTCTCTTTTGATTTAAGCCTTAAAGGCTCTTCCTAATTCTTTTAGAAAAGATAGAAACCCTTGTTTGGGACCATCAAAAAGCCTTCCCTTGAATTTTTCAGTTTTATCTTCATACTGGATCTTGGTTAGAGACTTCTCATCTTTCCAAAATCTTCTGGCCTAGGAATATAATAGTATTTCTTCCCTTAGACTTTAGGGATAATATATTAGTGATCCTGAGACCCGTGCTATTGTTCTGTCAATCTGTCTGTCAATGATCTAAAGTCTTCTGGCCTTAGAATAGTCCTACAAACATTACTGACTGACAGACAAACAATCTGTGGGTCAGTGATAACCAAGTTTCTGAGAATACACCATCCCTCAAACCTAGGAGAAAGCCATAAAATTAGCAAATAAGCAACATGAAGCTCTGATCTAGCTCTGCCCTATAAACCTATCTGTTTTGTCTCAGTTTTTTTTTTTTTTTTTCTAAATTCTTTTGGAACTTAGTAGCCCATTTCAATTGGTGTTGTTGCAATTACAATAAACTTTGCCCCATGACTTAGAGATGGGTTCAAATCTGAAAATTCTTTTAAGATACCTGGTGACACAAGTCTGTGACCCTCCTCTTTTGTGGTCCCTTATAAACCTCAATGATATGATGGTATATTTGGAGGATCCTAGAGATTCTACAAAAAACAAACAAACAAAAAAACTAATTGAAATAATGAACAATTTTAACAAAGCTTCAGGATATAAAATAAGTTCACATAAATTATCAGCATTTCTATATATTGTCAACAAGAGGACATCTACTCAATTTCCCATTCTTAGTCACTACATTAGTGAGTGTAGAGGCAGTAAGGCAGGAACACTGCTGGTTTTGGGCACTTACAGGAGGGCAGTATTCTTGGCTTTGGGTTCTAAGCCTGAGGGGAGAACTAAAGGAGGGCTTGAGACCAGAGGCACCATTCTCCATATACCAGAACAAGAGGTGATTACACTAGCAATATTTTTGTTTTTTTTGCTTTTTTATATCCTTTTGTTTGTGTGTGTTTTATTAAAGCTTTTTATTTACAAAACATATGCATGAGTTCTGAGTGGTTTTTCTGGAGGTCTTGGAGCAGCTTTCTTTTCAGCAAATTAATCACCACAAGAATAGCCAAATAGTCCAAATCCTTTATTATCTCTTTAACAATCTAGTTTCCTTGCCTGGGGCCCAGGCTAGCTTTGCTAGAGACCTTCTGGAGTCTTGGTTTCAGTGGAGAAGTGCAGGAGGTCAGGCCAGCCACAAGACTGATTGATGAAGATGGAATGAATGTGTCTCTGGGTCCCTTCCAATTCTGTGTCTGGCCCTCCTGAGTCTCTCTCCAAGCCCTTCTGAGTCTGTCTCTGGCTCTCAGTCCAAGGGCTTGGCTCCAGCTTCCACAAAGGTAGATGATGGAATGAATCTGTCTCTCCTTGGTTCAGAGAGCTCTCACCTCCAGTCTATTTTTCTTTTCTGGCTCTGAGTCCCAGCTTATATGCTCTTTTATAATTACATTATCATAGGTGTGAATCTTGTAGAACTCTATTAAGTACTAAGTACATGTACTGAACTAGAGAACTATTAAGCACCATGCAAAACTAGATAACCATTGTCTTTATCAATTTCACTGAATTCCACTGACTTAATGCCTTGTAAGAATCTTTGTTTCAGAGTTCTGGCCCATAAGTAATTTTTCAACACTGACCCTTGCAAAACCTTCTGTTCCAAATTTTCCCCTCCTTCCCCCTTAACCCACCACCTTCCCTAGATGGCAGGTAATCCACTCCATGTTAAATACAATTTATTGGATTTATACATATTTTTACAGTTATCTTGCTGCACAAGAAAAATCAGATCAGGAAGGAAGAAAAAAAAAAGAGAAAGAAAACAAAATGCAAGCAAATAACAACAGAGAGAGTGAGAATGCTATATTGTGGTACACACTCTGTTCCCACAGTCCTCTCTCTGGGTGTAGATGAACAAGTAGAACTGGTTTGAATCATCTCATTGTTGAAGAGAGCCACATCCATCAGAATTGGTCATCAGATAGTCTTGTTGTTAGCAATATGATTTAAATAAAAAACAAAAACAATGATTAACAGGGAAAGCAGAAAGAACCCAACTGTAGAAAGGTACTATGGAAATAAAGATAACTGAGGTGGCAGAATATAGAAAGAAAAAGAGCCTCTCCTGCTCCAAAGAGAATTATCAAATATTTGCCTTCCCCCCCCCTTAAAATTCGTAGAACTCAAAAAACTTTAAAAATCAAATGAAAAAGATTGAGGAAATTGTTTTTTAATCCAAGAAAATTACCAAGAGAATGTCAATGAACTAGAAAAGGAAGACTAAATCTTAAAGAAGAAAATGGATAAAAAAAACCAGACTTCAACATAATTACCAGAAGCCAAGAAACAATAAACAACATATAAAGATTGGAAAAAAAAAGTATGTGACACATCTCTTAAAAAAAAAAATCAATGTATCTGAAGAAAAGATCAGGAAGAGAAAACATAAGAATAATCAGACATCCTAAAACCCATAATCAAAAAAAATAATCTTTTTTAAAAATATAATTTAATTTTTATTTTATTTTATAATTATAACTTTTTTTTTTGACAGTACATATGCATGGGTAATTTTTTACAACATTATCCCTTGCACTTACTTCTATTCAGATTTTTTCCCTTCCTCCCCCAACCCCCTCCCCCAGATGGCAGGCAGTCTTATACATGTTAAATATATTACAGTATATTCTAGATACAATATATGTGTGTAGAACCGAATTTTTTGTTGCACAGGAAGAATTGGATTCAGAAGGTAAAAATAACAGTTTACACTCATTTCCCAGTGTTCCTTTTCTGGATGTAGCTGATTCTGTCCATCATTAATCAATTGGAATTGGATTAGCTCTTCTCTATGTTGAAGATATCCACTTCCATCAGCATACATCCTCGTACAGTATCATTGTTGAAGTGTATAATGATCTTCTGGTTCTGCTTGTTTCACTTAGCATCAGTTGATGTAAGTCTCTCCAAGCCTCTCTGTATTTCTCCTGTTGGTCATTTCTTACAGAACAATAATATTCCATAACATTCATATACCATAATTTACCCAACCATTCTCCAATTGATGGACATCCATTCATCTTCCAGCTTCTAGCCACTATGAAAAGGGCTGCCACAAACATTTTGGCACATACAGGTCCCTTTCCCTTTAGTATTTCCTTGGGATATAAGCCCAGTAGTAGTATGACTGGGTCAAAGGGTATGCACATTTTGATAACTTTTTGGGCATAATTCCAGATTGCTCTCCAGAATGGTTGGATTCTTTCACAACTCCACCAACAATGCATTAGTGTCCCAGTTTTCCCACAGCCCCTCCAACATTCATCGTTATTTGTTCCTGTCATCTTAGCCAATCTGACAGGTGTGTAATGATACCTCAGAGTTGTCTTAATTTGCATTTTTAAAAAAATAATCTTGATAAAATAATGCAAGAAATAATTGTAGAAAATTGTCCTGAAGTGTTAAAATAAGAAAGGAAAATAAAAATAGAAAAAAAAAATCCATCAATCACTATGTGAATAAAATCCTCCAAGGAAAACTATAGAGTCAAATTTATAGTCAAATTCTGAGACCCCCAGCTCAAGGAGAAAATATTATGAGCAGCCAGAAAAGTAAATTCTAATATGACAGAGTCACAATTTGATTCATAAAAGACTTAACAGTCACTACATTAAAAGACTGCAAGGTTTGGAACATAATATATAGAA
The DNA here is from genome assembly GCF_048593235.1 of Sminthopsis crassicaudata. Classification (NCBI taxonomy): domain Eukaryota; kingdom Metazoa; phylum Chordata; class Mammalia; order Dasyuromorphia; family Dasyuridae; genus Sminthopsis; species Sminthopsis crassicaudata. Next base: position 91,104,519 of record NC_133621.1, on the reverse strand, counting down.
GAACAACAAAAAAAGTAGGGTTACAGTTAAAAGTACCATATCCTGCAAAGTTAAACACAATCCAGAAAAATAATTGGATATTCAATGAAGTGTTAAATTTTTGGAATTTTGTTTCAAATAAACCTGAATTCAATAATACATTTAAAATCTAAGAATCAACATCACAGACTAATTTCAAGAGAATCAATAAGGACAAAGTGTTCATGTTTGGCAATAAGAATAGAGAAAGAGATTAAAGGAATTAGAATAGGTAATGAAGAAATCAAACTATTACTCTTTGCAGATGATATGATGGTATACTTAGAGAACCCCAAAGATTCTGTTAAAAAGTTATTAGAAATAATTCACAACTTTATCAAAGTTGCTGGATACAAAATAAATCCACATAAATCCTCAGCATTTTTATACATCACCAACAAAATCCAACAGCAAGAGATACAAAGAGAAATTCCATTCAAAACAACTGTTGAGAGTATAAAATATTTGGGAATCCATCTACCAAAGAAAAGTCAGGAATTATATGAGCAAAATTACAAAACACTTGCCACAAAAATAAAGTCAGATTTAAATAATTGGAAAGACATTAAGTGCTCTTGGATAAGCTGAGCGAATATAATAAAGATGACAATAGTCCCTAAACTAATCTATTTATTTAGTGCTATGCCAATCAGACTCCCAAGAAACTATTTTTGTGTGTGTGTGAGTTCTAGTGCCATGCACAGCTGAGAAACAGTCATACTCCTTTCTATACTCTTCAGTTTTCTCCAGAAGGCTATTACATCCAACTTTTCTAAAACTGTATTCATATCCTTAACTTCTTTCTTATTTACTTTTAGATTATATTTATGTAGATCTGAAAGGGGTGAATTGAGATCGCTTATTAGTATAGTTTTATTGTCTATTTCTTTCGGTAACTCATTTAACTTTTCTTGAAGTCTTGTGCCATATTAGTCAATCTGGTGATTAATTCTTTTTTCAGTAACTCCTGACGGCCATTGATTATGCTATGGAGCTTTCTCTATCTGAAATGGGAAAGGATTACTCATATTAATGAAATCTTTGATCTTTGAAAAATTGATAATATTAGCCTAGTGTTACAGTACAAGCCCTATTATAATAGCCCAGCTGGGGTTGGGTAGGGAAAGGGGAGTTAGGGAAGGGATAATATAGCTTGGAACAAAAACTTTTAAGAGAATGATTTATATAATCCTAGAGTTCTGAATCCTTACCCCCTTACACAAACTTTAACTGATTATTTTGTCCCCAGGAACTGCTGGGCTACTAAGGCCTTCTGAAGCAATCTAAAATAGATGTCTGACCTAATTGTATGCTAAGGATTTTTCTCTGTGGACTATATAACTGTAAAGTGTTGAAATTCACCTATCTCCAGAATTAAAGACACAGGCATACCTAGGCAAGGAAGGGGAACCTGTATAGGTGTAAAGAATATCAAGATGTCTCTTACTGAGACATCATTGTTATAAAATATGTAATATGTTGTGTAAATGTAATATATAACATTATGTCAATTTATATAGTTATATAATTCCAATCTATTATAATCAAGTGATTTTTTTAAAAAGTACTTCATAGGCACTGTGTAAATATTTATTCCCTACTCTTCCTGACTAAGCCCAGTTGTATCTCAGGAAAACATTATTGATAACTTTTGTCCTTTTGTCACTTATATTTCTTCATTCACAACTGCTTTTTCCTTCCTTCCCTGCTGGAGAATAAATTTTTAATCATTCATTAAGACAACTCTGAGGTACCACTACACACCTCTCAGATTAACTATGACAGGAAAGATAATGACAAATGTTAATGGGGAGGTGGAAAAACTGGGATGCTAATTTATTGTTGGTGGAATTGTGAACTGATTCAACCATTCTGGAGAGCAATTTGGAACTATGTCCTACAGGCTATCAAACTGTGCATACCCTTTGATCCAGTAGTGTTTCTACTGGGCTTGTATCCTAAAGAGGTCATAAAGGAGGGAAAGGGCCTGCGTGTGCAAAAATGTTTGTGAAAGTATTTTTGGTAGTGGCAAGAAACTGGAAACTGAGTGGATGCCCATCAATTCGAGAATGTCTGAACAAGTTATATAGTACATGAATGATATGGAATATTATTGTTCTATAAGAAACAATCAGTAGGATGATTTCAGAGAGACTTGGAGAGACATGAACTGATGTTAGGTGAAATGAGCAGAACAAGGAGGTCATTATGCATGGCAACAGCAAGATTATAGATGATCAATTCATATGGACAAGACTCTCATCAACTATGTAGTGATTCAAACCAATTCCAATGAAGAAAGCCATCTATACCCAGAGAGAGTACAGTAGGAACTGAATGTGAACCACAATATAGTATTTTCACTCTTTTTATTGTTGTTTACTTGCATTTTGTTTTCTTTCTCATTTTTTTTTCCTTTTGGATCTGATTTTTTTTGTGAAGCATATTTGTAGAAATATGTATAGAAGAATTGCACATGTTTAACATAATGGATCATTTGCAGACTAGGGGAGGACAGGAAGGGAAGGAAAAAATTAAAACACAGAGTTTTGTAAGAGTGAATGTCAAAAAGTATCCATTAATATATTTTGAAAATAAAAAGCTAAAATTAAAAAAAGACAAATGTATAAAAACAGAAAGAAAAAGAGGAATTAAGGAGAAAAGAAATTCATCAAAACCAATAAAGAAAAAATAAATTTTAATCTTGTTCTTAAACCCTGTGAATAATGACTTTGTATTCTCTTTTTCAAGGCCAACATTATTATGTATTACTTCCTATCATTCTGTTTTAATGACTTTGTAGTGATTGTTATCCCCCATTTCTTGTTGTGGTTATTATTATATAGCTTGTTTTCTTGTTGCTACTTTTTTCCCCTTTGTATCTTTCAATTCATTATTGACCATTGTTTTTTATAGTATAGTTGTAGTCCTTTATATTTACTTATCAAAGTTTGTTTCACTATAACACTTAATGGAAATATCTTTTATATCCAGTTTTTTGCTACTGTGAAAAATAGTGGGATATTCATTAAAGAAATTGCTCTTCATGATTTCTGGAGACATTGTTCTTCTCTGTTCTATAAATATTTTTCTCTAATAATTGGTATTAGTCATTAGCATTTTAGGATTATAGAATTCAGAGCTGAAGGTGACAATAGAGACCATCAAAAGGAAATATAAAGAGATTAAATGAATTGCTCAGGGTTACAAAGTCTGTACATAGTACTCTAGTTTCCCAAATTCAGCTCTTTTCCCATTCTAACATCTGCCATTGTGGAACAATGCTGAAGAAACATTAATATATTCTTGCCTTGTCTCAGTTTGTCCTCTTTTTTATATTCCATGTAACCATCGATCACCTTTTGTGTGTGTGTGTGTGCCTATGTGTGTGTTATAAACTTCTTAATGGATTTATCTCCAAATTTACACTTGAAAATTGTTTTGATACATGGAAAAATAAGCTTTCTTCCAATGGCATGAGTCTCCTTCTCCTCCCTTTTTTTTTTTTTTTTGCAGTTCCAAAATTAAATATGTTGCTTCAATTGACTTTTTACTTTTTATTCACAGTAATAAAAAAACAATACTGTAGGATTTCAAATTTTGTTCTTTCCTTTAAAAAACTATAATTTTATCAATATAACTTTCATGTTTTAATTGTAAATTTTGAGGCAAAGCAGAAAGTGTCCTATTTACAAGTAATCAAAAAATTATACATTTTAGTCATGACTATTCCACCCAATATTATTCCCCCAAAATAAAAAAGTACAAATTTAATATCGTTTTCCTTGTATTTCTTTTTTATATTCATTATAAAACAAATATTTCAAATACTTTTCTATTTTATTTCAGAATTGTGACTTTTTATCAATGACTTTTATCAATTTCCTGATTGGTGTGCTGAATTTGAATATATTGAGATTTCTTACTAACATCTTTTAAAACATTATTTTTTTCAGATGTTTCAGATTTTTGCCCAATGATTCACTGGGACTGTTACAATTAAAAAAATTTTTTCTACAAAAATTTCATTTTTATATTCAATTGTCATTAAATACATAACAATACTGTCCTAGTTATAATACCAAATGCAAATGTATAATGTTCAGACATGCATGCCTTTGTCAGAGAGGAAAAATTTTGTAATATAATTAGTCAATTATTTACTGTTTAAGGTGCCATTAAAGATTTTAATGTAAATCCCTAGATCTATTAAATTAATAAATGAAAACCACTGGTCTAAGAAATATAAAGTCTTACCAGATGGTCAAATACTGTGTCCTGAATTGATATCCAAATATTTCAACTGTGCCTTGAATCCAGCCATCTAATTTTCAAGGGTATGCTGGAGAAAGCATTTAACTGACTTTAGAGAGCTGATTATTAAATTTTCATTGTAAACATTTATACTATGGAAATTAATACATGCTTCTTTTATTCTTTTATTTATTGTCTAGACTAAAAAATGATAGAGAAAAATTTAATAATGCAGATTTGTAAACAAGATTTGTTTTGTAAAACAAAATTGTAAACACATTTTCCCCCCTGAAGAGTCAGTTTTTAAACATTTATCAGTATATTCTTGCATCTAGATAGTTCTGAATCCACGCAGTAGTGTTATCCTCTAGTATAGAATTTTCATACTCCATCCTTCCCAAATACAATACAGCATAGAAGATGTTCATTTATAATGTTCTAAGTCAATATATGGCCCACAAGATTCCATTTCTATTTGAGTTTATACCACTGATCATATTCACATCTCTATTTTCACAATAGTATAAAAATATTTTATTAAAACTTTGCTAAGATCTAGGCAAACCATATCTATCACATTCTCTTCAGTTACTTAATAATCTTGTTAAATAAAAGTAAGGTTAAACTGTCATGAATTGATTAAAGCTTTTAAAAAAAAAACAACTAATAGGCATTTTTTTTTTTTTTTTTTTTGTTACTCACATACTTCCACTGAGGGTAAAATAAAACTTTTAGAACAAATATGCATTATCAAGTAAAGCAAATCCCCACACTGGCCATGTCCAAAAATGTGTATTTCATTCTTTATTTTACCCCATCACCTTTTCTCTTAGAAGATAAGTAGCTTCCTTCCTTGTCAGTCCTCTGGAATTGTGATTACAAAACAATACAGGGTTGCATTGGTAAATATTTACCAATCAGGCTTTCCGGAGAGGAAAATTATATGCACACACACTTTTGATGTTTGTCTGCACTATTAATACTTTCTTAAGTCTAGACCATTAAGAAAACAATACATCAAAACCTGATTTGTAGATTTCAAGGTTTAAAATTTTACCATGGGCTCCAAGCTCATTCAAACCTACCTTTAAGGGAAGAACATATTTTCAGCTGTATAAAAAGATCCAGTCTAGGATCTTAGTGACTTGGCATAACTTCCCAAATATTAGTTCTTTTGTTTTCAGCTTGCATTTATATAGCACTACAAGATTAGAAAAGTGCCTTAAAAATAACACACTTAATCTTCACAACAATCCTGTTTGACATATGCTGTTATCATTATCCCAATTTTACAGTTAAGGAAACTGAGACAAACAGAGGTTAAGTGATTTGCACAGGCTCACACAGCTTAAGTGTCTGAGATTGAATGTAATCTCAAGTCTTCCTGGTTCCAGATCTAGCAGTCTATCCACTGGGCTACTTAATTGACTCTGTCTGGAAGTGGTCGGAAGAATTTTTCCTTTCAGCCCTATAAGTACTTTCACCTTTCATTTTTTGCTCAGTTTCCTTGATCAATGAACTCATTTGAGACAATCACTTTCCAGATCCTTTTCTGAGTTTGATCTGTGATACCTAACATCAAACAAAAAAGTGAAAATTCTATGTTGTGATCAACATTCAAGTCCCCACATCCTCTTTCTGGGTGCAGATGGCTCTCTCCATCACAAGTCTATTGGCCGGAATTGGCCTGAATCTCGTCATTATTGAAAAGAGCCACGTTCAACAGAATTGATCATCACATAATCTTGTTAACAGTTACTGTGTACAGTTTACTCTTGGTTCTACTCACCTCACTTAGCCTCACTTCATGCAAGTCTTTCCAGGCCTTTCTGAAATCATGCTGCTGATCATTTCTTATAGAACAATAATATTCCAATACATTCATATACCATAATTTAATCAGCCATTCCCCAACTGCTGGGCATCTACACATTTTCCATTTCCTTATCACTACAAAAAGAGCTGCTACAAACATTTTTTGCACATGGGGGTCTTTTCCCTTTTTTATGATTTCTTTGGGATAAAGACCTAGTAAAGGCACTTTTAGGTCAGAAATTATGCACAGTTAGAGCATAGTTCCAAATTGTTCTCCAAAATAGTTGGATCAATTCCAACTCTACCAATAATGCATTAGTATCCCCATGTCCCATATCCCCTCCAATATTTTTCATTATCTTTTCCTGACATCTTAGTCAATCTGAGATGTGAAGTGGTACCTCCAAGCTGTCTTAATTTGTATTTCTCTGATTGATTAATTTAGAGTATTTTTTCATATGACTAGAAATTATTTTAATATCTTCATCTGAAAATTGTCTTTTCATATCCTTTGACTACTTATTAATTGGAAAATGGCTTATATTCTTATTTTAAAAATTTCAGTCAGCTCTCTATAGATTTTAGAAATGACACTTTTAGGGGCAGCTAGGTGGTGCAGTGGATAGAGCACCAGCCTTGAATTCAGGAGGACCAGAGTTCAAATCTGGTCTTAGACACTTAACACTTCCTAGCTGTGTGACCCTGGACAAGCCACTTAACCCCAGCCTAAGGAGAAAAAAGAAAAAAAAAAAAGAAATGAGACTTTTATCAGAACCCTCAGATGTAAAAATTTTCCCCCAGTTTTCTGCTTCTCTTCCAATCTTGCCTGCATTGGTTTAGTTTGTACAAAACATTTTTAGTTTAACATAATCAAAATTATCCATTTTGCATTTCATAATGTATTCTAGTTCTCCTTTGACCATAAATTCCTTCCTTCTCCACAAATCTGGGAGGTAGACTATCATTTGTTCTCCTAATTTGCTTATAGTATCACTTGTTATGTCTAAATTATAGACCCATTTCAACCTTATCTTACTATAGGGTGCTAAGTCTATTTTTTGCTATAGTATTTTTCAATGTTCCCAGGAATTTTTGTCAAATACTTAGTTCTTATTCCAGAAATGGGGGTCTTTGGGTTTACTAAACACTAGAGTACTATAGTCATTGATTATTGTATCTTGTGAATTTAACCTATTCCACTGATCAGCTACTCTGTTTCTTGGCCAGTACCAAATGGTTTTGATGACCACTGCTTTATAACAAAGAAAAACACTCTTTATTATTTCAAAAAGTAGTATTATATAGTGATCTGCTCTGAGAGAATTCATAGAAAAACTCAAAAAAGACTTTAAAATGAAATGAGAGAAATTGAGGAAAAAACTTTTAAAAATAAGAACCATCTAAGAAATACAAGATGATTATGAAAAGAAAGGAAATTTCAAAGGAGAAGGATGTTTCAAAGAAGAAAACAACTTCTTGAAAATTAGAATTGGACGAAGGGGAAACCAGCAAAGTTATAAGACCAAGAAATAATAAAACATAATATAAAGAATGAAAAAATAAAAGAGAATATGAGATATCTCATAAGAAAACAACTGATTTGAAGAGCAGTTTAAGAAGAGAAAATATAAGTAATTGAACTACCTGAAAGCTATAATCAAAAAAAAAAAAAAAGGAATCTTGATACAACAATACAAGAAATAAAGGAAATTATTCTGAAATGTTAAAACAAAAGGACAAAATAGAAATTAAAAAAATCCATTGATGAACACCTGAAAGAGATCATACAAGGAAAGCCTACAAAAACATCATAGCTACATTCCAAAACCCCCATTCAAAAAGAAAATATTATGAGCAACAACCAAAAAAAATATATATTAAAATATGGTGTAGCCACAATTAGAATCATACAAGACTTAGCAGTGGCTACATCAAAAGACTGCAGATCTTGGAATACTATTGTGTGGAGCAAGATATGGTGAAGAACTTACAGATTAAGCACATAATGATCAGAGACTGCTAGCTAACATAAAATCAGACCTATAGGCCCCAGTCATGTGAAGGCCTAGGCTGCATTCCTTTGCCCAAATAGGGATTAACCTATACGTGGCCGAAGAGGTTATAAATCACATAGTCAGCTGTATTCCACTGACCAAATATGACCAATCACAACCTATGGAGGGTGGGATTTTGGAGGTTCTTTGTCTGAAATGTATAAAAGTCATGAGCATCTTCAAGGAAGTGGCTCTCTCCTGCTGTGAATCTGGCTCACAGACCAGGATGGGGTCTGCTTCTTGAGATTCTAATAAATAATTCTGCCTTTCCATGAGTGATCTCTGAGTAGTCATTTTTTGATAGGATTTTCTATCCCTTACACTATATATTCAAGAGCAAAAGAACTGAAGTTGTACTCAAAAGTATCATATTTAACAAGATTAAGCACAATCCTGAATAAAAAAAAAAGATGAACATTGAGTGAAATACCAGAGTTTCAGAATTTCATTGCAAAAAGACCTGAAACTTAATTAAAAAAAACCCCAAAAAACTGACATACAAAATCCTAAAGAAATATGAGGTAGATATCAATTAATTACAAGGGACTCAATATGGACAAACTGCTTATGATTTATATGTGAAAATATAAACCATATGTCTAAGACTGTCATTAGTAATTGAGGAGTTTGAAAGAAGATTGATGTAGATCTGAGTTCGATGCAATTTTTAAAAGGAAATCTGTACAAAAATGGAATATAGTAATTATCTTATAAAATGAAGTGTTAAGAGGAAGAATTAACAGAGAAAAATTAGATGGGGGAGGAGGAATCTGATGGAGTTCTGAAGCCCTATTCTCATTAGAAATGGTTTAAAGAATGAACAATACATACATACATACACACACACACACACACACACATACACACACACACACACACACACACACACACACACACACACACACATATATATATATACACTCGTATTTAAAAGAGCCAAATTTACAAAGAAAAAAGAGAGTGAGAGAATAGGATAAAAGGGTGTATTATAGAAGAGTATGTAGATTAAAAGGATTGGGATAAAGAGGGAAGAAAAAGGTGTGGAGAAGTGATAAAGGAGGTATCCTTGGAGGATGGGGGAAATTAAGTAATTGGAATTCAATATAGCAGGTAGAAAAAAACAAGAGTCAGGAGGAAAAGAAAAGAAAAATGGAATATTGCTATGGTACCATAGAAAATGATGAGTTAGTAAATTTAGAAAAATATCAAAAGACTTATGAAGATGTTAATTACCTTCAGGAAGACAGAATAAATAAGCATAGTACTGATGAGATGTGGGACTAGGGAGAGAGATCCCCTTTGCTTGGAGACACAGGTCCACAAACCTGAAATCTCTGTGTGGCAAAAAAGGGAATTTTATTGTTCACTAAGAAGGAAGCTTTCTTAGCCAGCAAAACTCTTCATTAGGAATTTGGCCCAGATGGAATAACAAAATCTTAGTTATAAGGGATAAGTTTTGGGCCTGGGGCTGGGAGCAGTTTAGGTTAATCAATAGAGGACCATCAGACAGAGATCTCCCATTGAATAAAATTACTTAACTAGGAGTTTGCAGGCTTTTCCCAAAGGGAGTACAGTTTCTACCCCCCCCCCCCAAAAGATCTCAGTTTATGTCAATGGAGGGTGATTGACTAAGATCTCTGATTGAATGAAACCATTTTGTAAAGGGCTACAACTGAGCAGATGCAAGGTAACCTAGCACTTGAGGTTATTACCAATTGGACAATTCTCTATTAACATGTTTGAGGATGACCCTACTTAACTATTCTGTGCTGACTCCATAGGTGGGTGTGGACAAAGAAGGGGAAGTGAGATCAGTGATTGGAATAGAAGGGGGCAATTCATTCTTTGGTAGGAGAGAGAGAGAGAGGAAGGAGATGGAGAGATTCCTATATCTAATCCCTTGAGAACGACCCCAAAAGAACAAGAATAAAGTCTTTTGCTTATCTTGATTCTGGCTGATTCTAAGATATCCAGGGTCACAACACCACTTAACCTGGAAAGGACCTGTCTAGGAAAGGTATGCTTTTCCCCGGGTTTGGGAGCTCCCCAGAAGGGGATCTGGAATCCCCAAAAGATCTCAGTTTACTTCAGTACTGTCTTAAATAGATGTATATGAATGTATATGTGTGTGATTATAGATATCTAGGTATATTTATGTATATATGTGTATGAACATTGCTGTACATAAATGTGTATATGCATGTACATATATAAATTTATACAGGATTAATTATATCCTTCTTGGGGGAAGGGGAAAGAAAGAGGGGAAAAAGAATGAAGTAAAAGGGCATAACAGAGAACAAAAGAAAATCTACAAGGGAGCAAAGAAAATATGGACGGTTCTGAACAAATTTTATAATGTTAATTATACAGGCTTTCCTGAAAAGGAAATTTATTGTTTTATATTTTGAATCCTCTCTTATATTCTGCTGTGCAAATAGCAATGTTAGACACTTCTGCCTTTCAAACTTGGGCCTAGCCAAATAATATTTTTGACTTTTTTGGGGAAGTTTTGAAAGTCATATTTATTTTTCATTTAAGAAGCATTTATTTTTTCCTGCCCTCCTAATTTTTTCATTCTTAATACAAAAGAAAGAAAAATGAAACTCGTATGACAAATATTTACAGTCAAGCTAAATAAATTCTCACCATATCTCTTTTCCAAAATGTATATTTCATTCTATATCTGGACTCCATCACCTCACCTCTTTTGTTAGAAGGTTGGCACTATATTTTATCATTGGTCCTGCCCTCTGAAATCATAGTTGATCATTGCATTTCCTAAAGATTTTACATTTTTCAAAGTTGTTTGTCTTTTCAGCGTTGTTCTTTATTACACACATTGTTCTAGTCCAGTTCACTTCCCTTTATGTATGTCTTCCTTTCAAAGTTTCTTGGAGCTATTCATTTAATCATTTCTTATGAGTATCTTGTTACATTCATAATTTGTTTATTCACTCCCTAATTGTCACTGTTGTTTAGTTGTTTTAGCTATGTCTAGCTTTTTGTAACCCCATTTAAGGTTTTCTTGGCCATAGAAACTGCAGTGGTATGTCATTTACTTTTCCAGGCCATTTTACTTATGGGGAAACTGAGACAAACAGTTAAATGACTCATCAAAGATATCCCCAAAGTATCTGAGGCCAGATAGGAACTTATGAAGATGAGTCTTCCTGATGTCAGGCCCAGCATTCTTTCCACTACACAACCAACTGCCCTTCTCAATTGACAAATACTTCTTGTTCCTAGTTGTTTGCTACCACAAAAATCAGCTATAAATATTTTTGTACATATGAGCACATGTACATATATAGGTCCAGAACATATACGCATCCTGTTTCTTTTATATCTTTTACTTAGGCCTATTGATGTTATTTCTGGGTCAAAAGTTTTACAGTTGAGGGATTTTAAGAGCATAGTTCTAAGCTGCTCTCCAGAATGATTGGAGAAATTTATAGATCTCTCAACAGTGAATCAGTTCCCCCACCTTTCATTCTTCCCTTTCCTTTCTGTTTTCCTGTTCAATTAAGTATATTTCTGAACCTGCTTGTGCGTGTGTGTGTATACACATGTGTCATTTGTTGGGTATATAGTACATATATGATATTCGTTTCTCCTTTGACCAGTTCAGATGAGAGTAAGCCTTGAATATAATATATGCCCTTTTATCCCTTCTTTCTGTTTTGAATTGACTTCTACTTTTATATGCCCATTATGTGAAATAATTTTTCACATCCCTCTTCCCTCTTTCCTGCACCTCTATTTTCCTATTGCTTTTCTTTTTTTAATTTTTAATAGGGATAAGAAAATGTTTCCCAGACTTTCTGTCCAATTAGTTCCCTCTATGAGCCTTGATGATATGACACATATATCATTTTGTCATGTTAGAATATAAACAGTTTACCTTCATTTAATCCTTATAGTTAATTGCATAGGTTACCTTTGAATGTTCCTTTTAATTTCTATTTCAAATTTGAAAGTTTTTATATTGCTCTGATTTTTACATTAGAAATGCTTGGAAATCCTCTATTTTACTTATAAAATAACATAAAAAATATAAAACATATTAAATATTATTGATTTATCATTTTTCTTTTATAAGACTGCATTCAGGTTTTTCCTGTTTATTCTTATTCATAAACATATATCCATCACCTTTTGGAACATTATATTCCAAATGTTTTGCTGCTTTAAAGTGGTGGCTGCTAATCTTGTGTAATCTCTCTGGTATGTAAATTCTTTGTGACTGCTTGCAGTTTTTTTTTTCTTTAGCTTCTAAGCTCTATATTTTGATTATAATGTTCCTGAAAATTGTTTGGGAGATTTCTTTCTGGAATTCACTAACAGTGGATAAATCCAGTAACAATCTGCTCTACTTGAATAATCCTACAAGTGCATTAGTCAAACACAAACCCAAATATGGGATTTGTAGAGCTCATACCAGAAGGTCAAGAATGTGACTTTTTCCATGAATAAAATCATGTTGGAGCACCTTTCTAGATGCTCATTGGAGTAGTTCTGAAGGAGAAATCTGGATTATACCACTTCCTTCTAAACTACTGTCTTTCCTCTTCGACAAGAGAGAAGGAGCAGCTTTAGAGTTCTGGGTTTCCTGTGAGGGAGGGACGTTTTTCTCCTAAAGGGCATGAGGAAAACCCTAGAAAGAAAAGGTTGTAATGAAATGGAGAGACTTCTCATATCTATTTTGCTAAGATGGTAGCCCTGCTGGAGAGAAAAAAATTGCTCACAGAATTTACAGACTAGACATAAGAGTTAAAAGTGTTCTCACAATAAGGGGAAAATATGGGAAATAAAATAGAGGAACACACAGACCACAAGGTCAGTGTAAGGAGGACAGAACAACTTTCATCCTTTCCCTGACCTATTATTCCCTGGTTATACTTAGGAGTCATTGCCTGGAAAGGAGATTGTCCTGCCTGGACACACTCTTAGAGAAACACCTGATGGGTAATTATAAATATTTAAAGAGCATATAGTGGGAGTAATACAATGCTGAGGCTTGGCAGGGCAAAAAGGATGGTAGGATAAGGGAATGAGAAACTCAAACAAAACAAAACAAAACAAAACAAAACAAAACAAAAGGACAGTGTAGAACTGCTTCAACAAAAGTTTCTCATTAAGAAAATGGGCATAAAGATACTTGCACTACTGCCCTCACAGGGTTAAAAATCCTAACACCTAAATCTCAGGATGCTACTTAAATTCAAGTTACTGTTCTTACTATTATTACTATTTATATAGAAATATTCCCAAGAACAGAGTAATTGTAGACATGCTCAATAACCACTGAGTGAAGGAAAGGGAAGAAGAGCACAGTGGCCAAAAAATTTTTTCTTTGGGACTGTGAGCCCTGCCTTGATGACAGAGATAGCTGGGATCATGTCTTCTTGGTGTCATCTCTCTCCCCTACTTCATGACTAGTCACTATAGGTCTCTGAAGGCTCTCAGTGAATATTATTGGGTTAATTTGCATAAGTGTCTTTTGGAGATAAAGTCCTAATTCCTGGAGTAATGGAAAGAACACTGGATATGGCATCTTGGTTATGGGTCTTGGTTCAGAACACAGGTCTGCCCCCACCTCTGTAACCTTCAACTTGTCCAAGTCCTCTAATTAATTTGGCAATGAGAAATTAAGCACAGTGGCCAGCTCGCATTTAAGGGTTAGATAGACCTTGTAGAATCATCAAATCATCCAGAAGCTGCAAAGTTTTTTCATCTCAAATGAGAAGTTTTCATTATATCTGTCATATTGCCCCATGGGGGCTCCAGAGTTCATTGGATAAGGCCACTTCCTGAACTTCATGATGTAAAGAAAACCTGGTTCTAGAGTCAAAAGTGAAAGCAACCTTCTAAGCTTGCTTTGCTAGCCTAGTGGAGAAGACACTTTCCACCTACTTCTGTGGAAGAAGGTGAACTTGGGGAAAGAAATGGGAAAATCAGAGAAAGTAGGAAGACATTTGATGAGTTAGAGGTAACACTGGAAGAACTGGAACTGGGATCTGGGGGCTTGGATTGTGGGAAGAAGGGTGAGTCAATTTAATGCTTGTGTTTGGCTAATTTCACTTCTCTTTATGGCAAAGAAGAGGATTATCAGTTTACCTCTTCATACTTGGTAGCTTTCTTTTTGCCAAACTTGAAAGAATAAAATGGCCCTTATTGCAACAATTTTAGAAGGAATATTCTTCTCTCTAATTACCCCTTCCCTGAATAATTGTCTAGCACTGCACATATTCACCTGAGCCAGACACATGATAAATATGAATAGAATTTTAGACTAGAAAGATGTGATTCGAATCCTATCCCAGACACTTACAGGCTGAATGACCTTAAGTCACTTAGCCTCCCTGCATCTCAATTTTCACATCTATAGAATAAGGGGTTTGGATTTGATAATCTCTAAAAGTCCCTGCACAAAATCTACAGTCACAGTGGATAAGGCTACTCTACTCTAAACCAGAATCTCAATGACAGGTCTAACCTGTGTGTTGGGGAGCCATGGAGCCAGCCTGAGAATACCCTTTGCTCTAAAGGGAAATTTGGTCTTAACAATGCTCAGAGTTCAAGAATGAGACATCATTAAAGGATAGAAGCTGACTGGATGTTTGGCCTCTAAGAGTGTTTCAATAAATAGGGGCATCACTGTTCTGACATGTGGGATGAATCTCAGATTTCCAGGTTAAAAATTTGAACTTTATAGGAGTAATGATTAATTAGGCCTTGGAAGAAACTGATTTATGCAAATTAAACTCACAAGATACTAATTGCTAAATTCAAATGACAATTAAATGATTTCAAAATAAGGGGGTGTCCTTGTAAGAACAGATACAAATCCTCAAGGCTAATAATCCCAAGAGCAGTTTTACTCCAGAGAGTAAATTAGAGATCAGAAAATGTTGAGAATGGAATTAGGTCACAGGAAGCTGGAACATCTTTTAAACAGGTATATATTTTTACTGGAGTCTTTTGTGTTTTCCCCACCTATATTTCCCATGCCCCACTTTTTGCTTTTACCTTATAAGAACCCCCTTTTGTTTTGTGAGTCTTCCTGCATGATTTCTGGGATTCCTCACTAAGAGCCCCACAAATTAGGCAGATCTTTACCTTTGACCTTATCTTCCTCTCTTTGTTAGCCATACTTAACCTACCATCTGTGCCATATTCTCACATCTATACCAGTAGATCTTTTGATTAATTTATCAAATAGAAGCCAATAATTATAGATAATTATTTAGTAAGATTCCCTTTTTGAAATATCCTTTGCTTATTTTAAAATTTTCAGTACTTGAAGCTGGAGATAAGTGAATGTGCATGATTAGGGCCCTGTCAGTTCCTTTCCTTCCCCACAAAAAAGGAAATTGTACTATTAAAGCAACTCCTAAACCTGCTTATATAAAAAGACAGTGCTATTTGATAGTATGATTAAATCATTCATTTGTAAACTATTAAAAGTGGAAGGAACATTAGGAGTCATTTTTCCAACCCCTTCATTAAATAGATGAAGAATCTGAGATACAATGAACAGAAACATATGTACCTAATGATTGTTGTATGAGGATTGGATAAAATCTCTCCTATCTATGCCCATTTTTCTTGTCTGAAACTGCCATCATCCTGGTGCAACCTCTCCTCACTTCACTCTGGACTATTGCAGTAGTCTTCTTGTTAATCTTCCTGTCCCATGTTTTCCTCTGGTCCAGTTCATTCTCCATTCAGATTTCAAATTAATTTTTTTTCAAATGCAGGTCTGACCACATCCTTCCCCCTATCCAATGAAATCCAATTGTTCTCTATAACCTTAAGGATCAAATATATAATATATTCTATTTGTTGGTCAAATCCTTTATAACCTGGTCCATTCCAATGTTTCCAGTCTTCTTCCTTCTTTCTTTCCCTCACCTCCTCTATGATGCAATGATATTGACCTCCTTTCTATTCCTCTATAATAATCATCTCTAGACTCCAAGAATTTTTACTTGACTGATCCTCATGTGTGAAATATTTTCTACCCCTTATCAACATCTCCTGTCCTTCTTTCAAGTTGAAAATAAAATCCAGCTTTCTACAAAAAGCCTTCTCTAGTCCATCATAATATTAGTTCTTTCTCTCTGGGTGATAATCTCCAATTTTTGCAGTCTATGCCTTGGCTGCACATAACTGTTTGTTTCTTTCTCTTTATACTAGCCCTTGGAGAGCAGTGATAATATATACTTAATCAATTCTTGTTGACTGAGTGATAAAGTTTTGTGGGATTTCAAATGAGAGAGAAATCACTTCTAGTTGAGATGATCAGGAAAAATTTCAAGAAAGATGTAGGTTTTGAGATAAGCCTTGAAAAATAAGCAGGATTTGATAGAGGAAGATGGAGGAATTCATTCTATGTGGAAAGAAGATCACGAGCAAAGCCTTCAATACATAAATAATCTTGGAGAATGATGATTCATTTTGTGAAGATTGTAGAGTATGAGGGGATTAGTGTGGAAGAAAGCTATAAAGGCAGTTTAGAACCAGCTTGCATGGAGAGACTCGAAAGTCTGAGATAGACAGACTTAGTATCAAAGATTGTTGTCAGTATTTTTTCAGGACCTTATTATGATTAGATCTGTTCATTAAAAGGATTCGTCAAGGAGCTCTATGAAGGATGGAATAGAAAGGAGAAAGATTAGTAGTGAGAAGTCTTTGAAGGAAACTATATCAACAGGGCAAGAAGGAGGTGATAAATAATAACTAACAAGGTTAATAACAATGAAAAGATGGAGATAAGAGGGAGTAAAGGAGTCCTACTTTCCTCAATTTTTTTTTGTTTTTTGTTTTGTTTGTTTTGTTTTGTTTTATTTTGTTTTTGGATTTTTTTCCCTGAGGCTGGGGTTAAGTGACTTGCCCAAGTCACACAGCTAGGAAGTGTTAAGTGTCTGAGACCAGATTTGAACTCAGGTCCTTCTGAATTCAAGGCTGGTGCTCTATCCACTGCACCACCTAGCTGCTCCCCCTCATTGTTTAAAAAGATTTAGCTCTGTCCAGTATTGCTTTTTAACTTAGTAGTACCTATATGGAATTGGGAGAGAAAGAAGCGCTCAAAGTTGAGGAATAAAATTCTCCCTCCTTGACCAGCAATGGAAACCTTCCCAATGGCTCTCAGGGACACAGAGTCACACATTGAATTAATGGCAGAGACAAAATAAAACAGCTTATTCTGCTCCTAAGATCAATGCATTCCCCCCAGTTTCAAAACTAATTGTCCCTCTATAAATGAGAATAAAGGGAAGAGAAACAGAAGCTGCTTCCTTTTGGGCAGAATGGTGGATTTGTTGTGATTGCTGCCATTGGTTTGCTATGGGGTCTTAAGAAAATTGCTGTTTGCATTTTTGTTTCCTTTTATGTCAAATGGAAAAATAATGTTTTGCCAATCTACTTATAGAATCAGAGATGGCATAAAGGGTCTCTCTTATCTAGAGAAGGCTCATTGCAACTCATCCTCCTTGCTCACAACCAAGAAAAGCAAAAAGTTGATCTGTGCCCTTAGCAGTCTTCTATTTACTCTCCCATCTACCTCAGCAGACTCATTTAATGAAGTAAAAATAGAATACCTGGAAATATGCCAAAGTCAGGTTGTGCTGATCATGCTGGACATGCTCACAAGGACTGGGCTCTCACGGCATTCATCTCCATTACAAAACCATCAGTGGCCTTGTATCTTCAGATATGTTAACTGAAATCCATCTCTTTCCAAGTGTTCTTAACACATCTGTCCCTTCTACATGTGTTTTCTTATGTGTATTCTATGTTCCTACCAAAGCTGTGTATGGCTTTTGGAGAGTGTGCTCCAGGCTTATGGGCAATCTTATATTTTGTTGATACTATTCTTTGGAAAGGGCTGAAATTCTTGAGTCAATGCACCCAAGTTGGACAATCGAGCACTTGAGGCTAATTACAAATTGGATAATACTCTATAAGAATATGCTTGGAAAATGGACCTTCCCACTATCCTGGGCTGGCCCAATCATTTGGTGTATACAGAGAATTGTGGGAGGGACTATGAGGTGGTGTGAGACTAGCTAGACTCTGGGTGGGAGACAAAGAGGTGAGGTTGCAGAGATCCTAGGGGTCTATCCCTTTCACTTCTACTGCTAAAGACCAAGAGTAAAGACTTTTGCTTATTCTGACTCTGGCTGATTCTATCTTGTTGACATAAAGTTAAATCTATTATTTTATTTTCATTTTTGCTATATTGGCATGGCTTAGGCATGGATACTGAATATTTTAATGCATGTCTTTTTTCTATAAAAATATTTTATAATTGCATTTATATAAATCTTATGTGTACTAGTTGTCACAAACATTTAGTACATTTTAATCAGAAATGGAATTTTTCTTCCTTCTTTTGTTTTTTTTTTTGTTGTTGTTTGTTTTTGGTAATTAAATTTATTATTTGATGATTTTTATGGATTTATTTTATATATTGCAGTTTTACTGAAGCATTTAATTATTACTTTGATTACCTTTCTGTTGATTCTTTGGGATTCTCTAAATAAACTATCACCTTATCTACAAATAAAAATAATTGTCCTCCTAATTCTCTCAATCCATTTTTCTAACTTTATTACAATATCGTAGTATATAGAGTGCTGGCTTCAAAGACAAGACAACTTGCTTCAGGTCTTATATCTAATACATAATTATTGAGCAACTCTGAGCAAATCACTTAACCTCTCAGGACTAGATAAATTGGGACTACAAGTAGCTGAGAAAGTTTTGATCCATATTGTAGAAATTTCCTCATTCAAGAATTCTGTAAGCCAATGAAATCACGGGTTCAGTTCCTCTATCTATCACATTGATACAGCTAAAATTTCCAAAACAAAAGCATGTGATGCTGGAAACAATGGACACTCTTTATTTACCATTCTTCCTAGTGGTATAGTTTCTAGTATTTCTCCATTAGAAATAATGTAACTTTTGATTTTAATTTTTTTTATTATGTTAAGAAAAATATCTTTTTATTCCTATTTATTTTAGCATATTCTTTTCAAATACCAATGAACACTATTTTATTGGAAGTTTTTTGTATGTTATTGAAAAAATAGGATTTTCTTCATTATCAATATAATTTATTGTGTTTATAGTTTTATTAATGTCAAACTATCCTTGCATTCTTGGTATAGCTCCAGCCTAATATTACTAATATTACTATAACTTTTTCAATGCTATTTCACTTAATAATAATAATTTAAATAATTAATTCAATAATTTAATTATAATCAATATCTGTTCTTTAATGATGAAGAATATTTTTCTTTCTCTGCTTTATTATAACAATGTCAATATAAATAATAATAATAAATATAAGCTTGAAGATTTATAAAATATTTTATACATAATTCATTTGATTCTTACATCCATCCTATTAGCTAAGTTCTATTATGACCCTCATTTTATAAATGAGGAAACTGGGGCTTAGAGAGACTTACTCAGAATCACCCAAATAGTAAGTGTCTGAAGGCAGACTTTGAGCTGAAGTCTTTTCAATTCCAGAACTAACCCATCATCCTTATGAAATTCAGCTACTTTCTTGAGGGAGACATAGCCTCATAGAAGGTGCTTGATAAATTATTATCTTTATTTTTGTGAACAGCTTATAGAGTATGATGAGGTGAGTATTTGTTCTGAGTATTTGTTCTGTTTTATTGAATTCTTTTCCAAATCTCTCTGGTCTAAAATTTTACGTACTAGCTTGCTAAAACTACTTTTTTCATGTTAAGTTTGATATGTCATGTTTTGTCCATCTGGGTACATTATCCTTTTATAAATGTTTACTTAATTTGTTTTCAGTTTTGTTGGCCTATAGTGAGTATACTATTTTCTAGCAATTTCTTTATTTATTATAAATATTCACCCCCACTTTATTTTTGTAGTGTGGTTCTCTCTCTCTGTCTCTGTCTCTCTCTGTCTCTTTTTCTTTCTCTGCCTCTCTCCCTCTACTGTTCTCCCCCTCTTTCCCTTCATCCCCCAATGATGGTTTATCTATTTTACTGGTCCCTCTAGCATTATTAATTAGCTCAATATGTATTTTTCAAATTCTTTAACTCTTTGATTTTCCTAATCTCATAATTTTTACTTTTCTGGTTTTGATATTATTAACTTGTTTCTTGCTTATTTTTTGGGGGGGTGCAGAATCAATTCATTAACTTTCCCTTTCTCTTTCTCTTTTTGTGCAGAAATATAAACTACTCCCTAAGAAACAGACCACAAGTGCAAAAATGTTTGTGGCAGTCCTTTTTGTAGTGGCAAAAAACTGGAAACTGAGTGGATACCCATCAGTTAGAGAATGGCTGAATAAGTTATGGTATAATGTTATGGAATATTATTTTTCTACAAGAAATGATCAGCAGGATGGTTTCAGAGAGTCCTGGAGAGACATACATGAACTTATGCTAAGTGAAATGAGAAGAACCAGGTGATTGTTGTACTCAGCAATAACAAGATTATACTATGATCAATTCTGGTGGATGTGGCTCTTTTCAACAATGAAATGATTGAGGCCATTTCCAATGATCTTGTGATAAAGAGAGCCATCTATAATCAGAAAGGACTGTGGGAACTAAATGTGGATCACAACATAGCATTTTCAGTCTTTTTGTTGTTGTTTGTTTGCATTTTGTTTTCTTTCTCATTTTTTTTCTTTTTGATCTGATTTCTCTTGTGCAGTAAGATAATTGTATAAATATGTATACACATATTATATTTAACAAGTATTTTAACAAGTTTTACATATATTGCATTATTTGTGATATAAAGGAAAGGGTGAGAGGGAGAGGGAAATTTTGGAACACAATGTTTTGCAGGAGTTAGTGTTGAAAAATTATCCATGCAAACTGAGTGGATGCCCATCAATTGGAGAATGGCTGAATAAATTATGGTGTATGAATGTTATGGAACAGGATGATTTCAGAGAGGCCTGGAGAGACTTACATGAACTGATGCCAAGTGAAATGAGCAGAACCAGGAGATCATTGTACATGGCAACAACAAGATTATATGATGATCAATTCTGATGGATGTGGCTCTCTTCAACAATGAGATGATTCAAACCAGTTCCAATTGTTCAGTGATGAAGAGAGCCATCTACACCCAGAGAGAGGACTGTAGGAACTGAATGTGGACCACAACATAGCATTCCCCCTCTTTCTATTTTTCTTTGCTTGCTTTTCGTTTTCTTTCTCATTTTTTTTCTTCTTGATTCGATTTTTCTTGTGCAGCAAGACAACTACATAAACATGTACACATATATTGGATTTAAAATATATTTTAATATATTTAATATGTACTGGACTACCTGCCATCTAGGGAAGGGGGTGAGGGGAAGGAGGGGATAATTTGGAACAAAAGGTTTTGCAAGGGTCAGTGTTGAAAAATTACCCATGCATATGTTTTGTAAATAAAAAGCTTTAATTAAAAAAAGAAAAGAAAAATTATCCATGAATGTGTTTTAAAATAAAAAAACTTTAATTAAAAAAATAAACTTCTCCCTAAGAACTGCTTTTAGTGTATTCTACAAGTTTTGATAAGTAATTTTATTTCCTTTAGTATAATTATTATTTTTCCTAATGCTTATCTATTAAGCAGAATCTATTTTCCATTAAATTCCTCCTCAAGAGTGTCTAATTTTATAAAGTCTTCCTGAAATCATTATCATTTACCCATAAGGCAACTAGAGAGAATTCTTCATACTAACTCCTAATAGGAAAATTTCATGACACAATTCCCATGGCACTTCCAGTCTTGCCTTGAAAGGAAAATATTATTTTCGTTTTCTTTGGAAGTTCCTATACCAGTACAGAATTACAACTGCAAATACTATTTTAAATTGCTGGGTCATAGGAAAATTGGAGGCCTCTGCCTCTATAGTAAGGCAAAGGCAATGTGATGTTACAGAAAGAAATGTAGAGTTAACAAAGGAGCAAAGGTAAAACAGGCACTTATTTCTTACCAGATTAATTTAAAATGCAGGATGAGAAACACATTGTTGAATAGGGCCAATGTGACAGGTTTTTTTATTCAATTATGAGGCTTTTCTTTTTCTTTAAATTCTTTTAAATTGGGAGAGGCAGTAACAGGGAGTGACAAATGTAAAATAAAAGTAAATTAATTTTTAAAAAATGCAATCCATTGAATTTAGAAATTTAGAGATGGTCTTACCAAGTCGGCTGGCTTTTTATTTTTATTTTTTACTTTTATTTGATGGATTTCATTTCCATTTATACATTCATCAGAAATAAAGAGCCAAAACAGCCTATAGGAATTGCCAAATTCCTTTACCTTTGAAGAATGAAAATGGAAAGAAAAATATTGTTCTAAGATCAGTATCTGAGGATCCCCAAAAACAGGACACTGTGCTGGATACTGCAGATAGCAACAATCCATACTCTTGAAACCTGATCACCCAAAATTTCAGATCCTAAGGAAAGCTCAGCTAGACTTTCATAAATCTTCCTGCTGGTCCTCCTCCACCCACCCCACCCTCCATCCCCCATGAAGTGAGTGGGAGTGGCAAGAGGTGTACATTGTATTTCATTTTTGGTTCTTTCCTAAGTCTACATTCCTTTTTGTGATATCACATTGCGGAGGCCTATAAAGACTCCCTAAATCTGCTGTCCTCTGAAATTTTCTGAAATTTCTTCTCTATTGATCTCATTTAATTCCCTGTGAAGAGAGCTCATTTATGGAAGGAGCTCCCAATGATTCCATAAGGGATGACTGATGTGCTAAACCTCTCTGTCCTCCAGTATTATAGGCAACTATTCCTTAGCTTAAGAATTCCCCAGGTCAGTCTGCCCATTTTCAAAATATGGAAACTGAGGTCCCATAGGGAAAGTAATTTACTCACTTTTTCATCTCCTTTCAGTGACAGAATTAATATGTGCCAGTTATTATATCTTCTAAGTTAGTCTAAAGTCTAATTAATTTAAAGGTCTATTTAGGTTAGTCTAAGTTGTATTTAACTACATTAGTATACTGGAACCTCAAAAACGTGGCCTTCCAGGGAAATTACAACAGAACCTCCAAGGTACAATTCTTGGAAAGAATTCTGTCTTAGTTAAAAGGTCAGACCTTACATCTGGGATCCTCCTATGGCTATTATTCATTACTTTCACAATGAATTACATTAGCAAGGGAAGGCCCACCACCAAGTTTATGGCCTTAGAAAATTGTCTTCAGAAGTTTCTTTGAAAAAATCCAACAGCTTGCCGCCTCCACTAATGAGCTGTTCTAAATTTAAGTTATCCTTTAGAGACAGAGATAGAGAATCTATTGCCAGATGTATATTGAAGAAACATTTATTAAATACCTATTATATATCAAGAACTGTACCAAAGAAGGAAGACACAAAGAAAGGTACATGGCAATTCTTTCTGTCAAGAAGGACACAGTCTAATGAAGGAAATAACATAACAGCAACTATGTGTGATTAATCTATAGAGTAGATAAATTAGAAATAATGCAAGGAATATACACAATTTAAGGGTGCTTATCAAAAGCTTTTTGGAGAAGATGGAAGTCATAAGAGATAAGAGGAAAAGAATTTGGGATCTGGGAGAGTCAGTGAAAATGCATGGATTTGAGATATGGAAGTTTTATGAAAGAAATAACCAAGAGGACAGTGTCTTCAATGATGGAATGCATGGAGAGCTATGCAAAAGAAAATTAGAAAAGGGGTAGAAAATGGCATATTATGAAAACCAAGTAAGAGGTTTTATATTTGATGCCAGAAGTGAGAGAGAATCACTGGAGTTTATTGAACAAATTTTTATGAATGTAAAAACAATGGGATTTGAGAATGGATAAATCTGATATTCATCAGATAGAGATGTCAAGGATAATACCTTGATTGCAAGCCTGAGTAACTGGAATGAAGGTAATGTTCTTTATAGTAATAAGAAAGTTTAAAAGAAGAGTATCTTAGAGATAATAATAAAAATGAGATAAGTTTTGGATGTAATAAGTTTAAGATGTCTATAGGACATTCAGTCTAAGATGTGTAGTAGGTAGGGATGTGGTTCTAGAGGCCACAAGAGATATTGGTCATGGATAAGTGGATTTGAAAATCATCAACATAAAAATAATAATTGAATCCACAGGAGATGATGACGTCATCAAGCAAAATAGCATAGAGATAAAAAAGGACCCAGAAGAAAGTCCTATAGGATACTTGCTGTTAACAAACTTGACTTGGATGAATATCTAGCAAAAGAGACTAGGTAAATAGGAAGAGAACTAAGGAAGAAATTTAGAGAGAAGAGAATGTCAAGGAGAAGAGTGTGATGAAAGGCTGCAGAAATGGCAAGAAAATTGAACACTGAGAAAAGATCAATTAGATTGACAATAGTGACATCATTTATAACTTTGGAGGGAGCGACTTCAGTGAAATGATAAGAATCAGAAGCTCTACTATAGAGAAAAGTGGGAGAAAAGGAAATGGAGATATCAGTGAGAACCCTTCTGCACTTTCTGATGACAATGATTTGTCTTGAATTTTGTTTTATTACCATTCGTTATAAATGCTCAGTCTAAATCATCTCCTCCTTACTTAGCCTTGATATATTTTCTGTATAAGAATGAATCTCAATCAACACGTTTGAGAAGTTCAGATTATCTGAAGGATTTGTTCTTTGGGTTTTGTCTATGACAAGCTGGTTGAAATCATGGAGAGGGAAAGAAACTGCTTCTAAGAAAAAATTATTTGTAGGGAAGGAGAGTGTTTTCGTCAGCCTAGACTTCCTTCGCCTTTTGGCCAGAGGAATAGCTTGCAAATCTTAAAGGACTGGGAGAATTTGAACGTTGATCTTCCCATCACTATAATTGTTCAATCATGCCTAACTCTTCATGACCCCATTTGGCATTTTCTTGGAGGGAAGTTCGAGGTTTAGGATAAGAAGGGGAAAGGGGGAGATCTTCCCTCATCTTCCCTACCCCCTTTACCTTTTGAAGTCTGATTGTTTTTCCCCTTATTAAAAAAAAAAGTGTGTGTCATATTGCTCTTCTATATATCAACTCCAAAAGTCCCTTCTCTAGACACCACTCCCTGTTATGCTTTATTTTTCCTTTTTTGGGGCAATTAGGTGGCAAAATGGATAGAAAGCAGAGCTTGGAATCAAGCAGACCTGAGTTCAAATCCAGCCTTGGATACTTCCTAATTGTGTGAGTCTAGGAAAGTCACATAATCTTTGTCTAGTTTCTCCTATTATAAAATGAGGATAAGGATAGTACCTACCTTCCAGTGCTGCTGTATGGATCAAATATAAAGTGTTTAGCATAGGGCCAGGTATGTAGTTAGATCTTAATAAATCCCTTTTTCTTCCTTTTTGAATGAAAACTCCTTGAGAGCAGAGATTTTATTCTAACTATAACTCTTAGAATAGTCCCTGTAAAGGGCTTAATTAACAACAGTGGAAGCAGGGGTAGGAGTGATGCAGTTATTAGGGGAGAGGATCCATTCATTGGAACCATTGGGTTTCATCCATTCATTCAAATAATTTGTGCTAAATCACTTATCAGTAATTTTGAGGAACTAGCTCTTCATCTTTTAAGCCCTAAAATCCTGATATCCCAATGGCTTGTGAGCCCCATTCTCCTCTAGTCCTCTTAGATATGGCCCATAGATTCTCTTGCAATTCAAAGGGGAGACAAAACTTTCTCACCTCTTCACTTTGTGATCCTGCCTCACGCTTTGTAAAGACTTTAAAACTGCTCCACAGTCCACTTCTGGGCAGTACCATCATCTACTTGTGGGGAAAAGAGCTCCTCAATAAATGATCAGAGCACAGACTGATTTATATACTTAGTCCAAAAGGAAACTTGTTAGATTGGCAAACAGGAATTAGCTCCTTTTACAGCATTAACTTTTCAGGATCAGCCCTCTACTATTTCTGCCTCAAGCTGCTGATCAAAAACTGACAGAGAAAACTGCAAAATGAATAGATTCAAAAATATTTTATTTATATGTCATTTTTTCACCCCTTTCTTTTCTCCCATAATGCTATGCCTTCCCAGGACCCGAGTCCCTTTATTCCCTTAAGAGCATGGGATCTTAAACTTCTTTTTGTTATGATCCCTTTAATGGTCTGATGAAGCCTATGAACTCCTTCTTAGAATTATATTTTGTTGCTTACATTTATAATAAAGGGAAATGCTACAATTTAATGAAAGGTTATTGATAATAAAAATATAATTTTCCCATCTAAGTGTAATGGTATCCTAAAATCTATACATGTGCTCCCTGAGTAAACCATGGGTCTCCAATTAAGACTCCCTGCTCTCTTTTTGATCTCAGCCATTTATATCTCATTTTCCTCTCTCAGGGGTACATGATTTTTAGGTACTCTCTTTTCTTCATTTAATGAAGGACTCTGCTTCATTAGAGGGACTCCAAGTGGATAAATGGAAGAGGGATTTTTGTGAGCTCTCTCAGGACCCTGAAATTATCTCAGTAAAGTGTCTTTCTATTCTCTCTGGTTGAAGCTGCCCTGCTAGCTGGCTCAAGTAAACAGCAGCTTTCAAAAATGATTACATTTCGCACACACACACACACACACACACACACACACACACACACAAGCCTATCCATACAGAGATACATGCAAGATATTTCTGTTCGTGCTATTTGTCTCAGGACATTCACAGTTTGGCCTCAAACCTTTTTTCTTCCTTCAGTTCCCTTAGGCTTCTCTCCAGATAAAGCCACTTTCAGCTAAATGCTAGAATAGAGGAGCCAGGGAAATAAAATGATCTGCTTTCTTTTGGCTGACTGTCCAGAGTGCAGCCTTTCTCCACCCTCAGGTACAAGCTATTGAAGATAGCCGCTAATGAAGGGCCTCATAATATCCCCAGTAGAGAGGAACCTTGTGACTGGACATCAAAGTGAAAGTTACATTGGTGTGTGCTGAGTACTTAGGGCTAAAGGCAGAGTGAAGCTAGTATAAACTAAAGCCCACCCTGATTCTCAGAATATGGAGCCCAGAGAAATAAAATCGGGGAGCAAATGGCTGGCTCCAGAGGAGGAAAAGGCAAGAAGCTCTGAGCTGCCCTAGACAAGTCTGAATTGTGTCCTTTCTTGCCTGCTCCTTCCAATTTCAGTTAATGAAACAAAACATATTTAGAACTGCATTTTACAATAGCAGCTCCAGGAATAGTTGATGCTCTGAAACCCTTAGGAATGATGTAATAATAACTCCCAGGCTAGCTGGCCTTGGGAATGGTATTGTACAAACCCTGAACTATTTTGCCTTAGGAATGATGTAATTCTTCCCTTATACTATCTTGTCTTAGTCTACCTTTTATAGCCGGGATGCTGAGTCCAAATGATCGCTGGCTGTCAGATAACAGTCTGATGACCAATGATGATGCAATGCTTGGAGCTAATGAGAATGAATAAGGAAGTGACCAAAGTTAATGCAGATACAATACAAAACTGGATGCCTGCCACTTGACTTAGTGATATTTAAGGCTTTTAAAAAACATTTCCAGATGATTCCCCCACACATTTATCCCTTGAGCTCTGCCTGTGGAACTATGGGTAGAGCCCCTGGGCACAAAGTAAGAATGTGACGACTCATTTTTTTTTTCTTTTTCTGAGGCAATTGGAGTTAAATGACCTGCCCAGGGTCACATAGCTAGGAAGTGTTAAGTGTCCCAGGTCACATTTGAACTCAGGAGGACTTCAGGGCAGTTGCTCTATCCACTGCACCACTTATCTGCCCCTCCCCAACTCCACTTCTAAGCCATAACATTACTATATCATTGAAATGAAGAACTTTAACTGATTGCTCCTTGCTCTTTGCTCTCTTTCTCTTTTGGAATTTAGCTTGCTTTAATTGATGTGACAATTATAATAAACTTGTTCCCTAGTGTTGGAGAAGGATCTAAGCCTACAAATTCTTTTAAGATTCCTCATGACACTGGTCTAGAATCCCAACATTTTTGGGTCTCTCTTGAACCACCACCTAGTGACATGTTCTTTGTGTCTATTTGAATTAATCTAAGCATCATTTAAAATTATGGGGGAAAAGTCACTAAATTATTCATATTCTTGATCTAACATCCCTGCTCATTGGTATATATCCTAGGGATGTCAAAGACAGAAGGAAATGTCTGAAACATATCCACATATTCACAGCACCCTTTCTGTAGTAACAAAAAGCTAGAAACAAAATGGGTGCCTACTCATTAGGGAGTGACTGGACAAACTGTAGCCTACAAGAAAAAAAAGGCTAAAAAGGAGATGTTATCTCTTCCTGCATAAAATTGGGAGTATGTCCAAAGGGCTATAAAATCGGGCATATCCTTTGATCCAGCAATGTCTCTACTGAGTTTGCATCCAAAGAGATAATAAAAGAGAGAAAGAACCCACTAGTGAAAAAATGCTTCCAGCAGCCATTTTTGTAGTAGCAAGGAACTTAAAATTAAGTGGATGCTCATCAATTGGGGAATGGCTGAGTAATTCAGGGTATTTTAAGGTAATGGAATATTATTCCAAAATAAATGACAAACAGGTTGATTTCAAAAAAGTCTGAAAAAAACAACATGCACTGATGCAAGGGGAAGTAAGCAGAACCAAGAGAACACTTTACCTAGTAACAACAAGATTATGTAATGATCAGCTATGATGTTTTTGGCTCTTTTCAACAATAAGGTAATTCAAGGCATTTCCAAAAGACTTGTGATGGAAAGTGCCATCCATTTTTTAATTATACTTTTTATTTACCAGATATATGCATGGGTAATTTTACACCATTGACAATTGCCAAACCTTTTGTTCCAATTTTCCCCCTCCTTTCCCCTCCCCCAGATTGCAGTTTGACTAATACATGTTAAATATGTTAAAGTATAAATTAAATACAATACATGTATACATGTCCAAACAGTTGTTTTGCTGTACAAAAAGAATCAGACTTTGAAATAGTGTACAATTAGCCTGTGAAAGAAATAAAAAATGCAGGTGGACAAACATAGAGGGATTGAGAATTCTATGTAATGTTTCATAATCATCTCCCAGAGTTCTTTGGCTGGGTGTATCTGGTTCAGTTCATTACTGCTCTATTGGAATTGATTTGGTTCATCTCATTGTTGAAGAGAGCCACGTCCATCAGAATTGATTATCATATAGTATTGTTGTTGAAGTATATAATGATCTCCTGGTCCTGCTCATCTCACTCAACATCAGTTGATGTAAGTCTCTCCAGGCCTTTCTGAAATCATCCTGCTGGTCATTTCTTACAGAACAATAATATTCCGTAATATTTATATACCACAGTTTATTCAGCCATTCTCCAATTGATGGGCATCCACTCAGTTTTCAGTTTCTGGCCACTACAAAAAGGGCTGCCATAAACATTCTTGCACATACAGGTGACTTTCCCTTCTTTAAGATATCTTTGGGATATAAGCCCAGTAGTAACACTGCTGGGTCAAAGGGTATGCACAGTTTGATAAATTTTTGAGCATAGTTCCAAATTGCTCTCCAGAATGGCTGGATATATTATTCACAATTCCACCAACAATGTATCAGTGTACCTGTTTTCCCACATCCCCTCCAACATTCTGCATTATCTTTCCTTGTCATTGTAGCCAATCTGACAGGTGTGTAGTGGTATCTCAGAGTTGTCTTAATTTACATTTCTCTGATTAATAATGACTTGGAGCATCTTTTCATATGGCTAGAAATAGTTTCAATTTCTTCATCTGAGAATTGTCTGTTCATATCCTTTGACCATTTATCAGTTGGAGAATGGCTTGATTTCTTATAAATTAGAGTCAATTCTCTATATATTTTGGAAATGAGGCCTTTATCAGAACCTTTGACTGTAAAATGTTTTCCCAGTTTATTGTTTTCCTTCTAATCTTCTCTGCATAGTTTTGTTTGTATAAAACCTTTTCAATTTGATATAATCAAAATTTTCTATTTTGTGATCTCTAGTTCTTCTTTGGATATAATTTCATTCCTCTTCCACAGGTGAGAGAGGTAAACTATCCTATGTTCCTCTAATTTATTTATAATCTCATTCTATTTGCCTAGGTCATAAACCCATTTTGACCTGATTTTGGTGTGTGGTGTTAAGTGTGGGTCAATGCCTAGTTTCTGCCATATTAATTTCCAATTTTCCCAGTAATTTTTGTCAAACATTGAGTTCTTATCCCCAAAGCTGGGCTCCTTGGCTTTGGCAAACACTAGATTATTAAAATTATTGATTATTTTGACCTTTGAACCTGACCTATTCCACTGATCAACTAGTCTATTTCTTAGCCAATACCAAATGGTTTTGGTAACCGCTGCTTTATAATATAATTTTAAAATAATCTGGTACAGCTAGGCCACCTTCATTTGATTTTTTTTTCCATTAATTCCCTTGAAATTCTTGACCTTTTGTTTTTCCATATGAACTTTGTTGTTATTTTTTCTAGGTCATTAAAATAGTTTTTTGGGAGTCTGCTTGGTATAGTGCTAAATAAATAGATTAGTTTAGATAGTATTGTCATCTTTATTATATTTGCTCACCGAATCCAAGAGCATTTAAAATTTTTCCTGTTAGTTAGATCAGACTTAATTTGTGTGGAAAGTGTTTTGTAGTTTTACTCATATAGTTTCTGATCTTCCCTTGGCAGATAGATTCCTAAATATTTTATCCTATTAGTAGTTACTTTAAATAGAATTTCTCTTTGTAACTCTAATTGTTGGATTTTGTTAGTGATATATAAGAATGATGATGATTTATGTGAATTTATTTTGTATCCTACAACTTTGCTAAAGGTGTAGATTATTTCTAATAGCTTTTTAGTAGAATCTTTGGGGTTCTCTAAGTATACCATCATATCATCAGCAAAAAGTGATAATTTGGTTTCCTCATTACCTACTCTAATTCCTTTAATCTCTTTCTCAACTCTTATTGCCAAAGGTAGCATTTCTAATACAATATTTAATAGTAATAGAGAAAGTGGGCAACCTTGTTTCACTCCTGATCTTATTGGGAATCATTGCAATTTATCCCCATTACATACAATGCTTACTGATGGTTTTAAGTAGATGCTACTGATTATTTTAAGGAAAAGTCCATTTATTCCTATACTCTCAAGTATTTTTAATAGGAATAGATGTTGGATTTTATCAAATGCTTTTTCTGCATCTATTGAGATGATCATATGGTTTTTGTTAATTTAGTTATTAATATGACCAATTATATTGATAGTTTTCCCAATATTGAACCAGCCCTGCATTCCTGATATAAATCCTACTTGATTATGGTGTATTATCCTGGGGATGATTTTTTGTAGTCTTTTTGCTAATATCTTCTTTAAGATTTTACAATCAATATTCATTAGGGAGATTAGTCTATAGTTTTGTTTCTCCATTTTCAACCTACTTAGTTTGGGTATCAGTACCATGTCTGTGTCATAAAAGGAATTTGGTAGGACTCCTTCATTCCCTATTTTTTTTCAAATAGTTTATATCGCATTGGGGCTAATTATTCTTTGAATGTTTGGTAGAATTCACACATAAATCCATCTGGTCCTGGAGATTTTTTCTTAGAGAGTTGATTAATAGCTTGGTCTATTTCTTTTTCTTAAATGGGACTAATTAAGGAATCTGTTAATCTGGGAATCCTATATTTTCGGATGTAGTCATCAATTTCACTTAGGTTATCAAATTTATTGGCATAAATTTGGGCAAAGTAACTCCTTATTATTTCTCTAATTTCCTCCTCATTGGTAGAAAGTTCCTCCTTTTCATTTTTAAGACTATTCATTTGATTTTCCTCTCTCCTTTTTCTAATCAGATTTACCAAAGATTTATCTATTTTATTGCTTTTTTTTTTATAAAACGAACTCTTAGTTTTATTTATCAGTTCAATATTTTTTTTAAACTTTCAATATTATTAATTTCTCCTTTTAATTTTAGAATTTCAAGGTTAGTATTTGATTGGGCATTTTTAATTTGGTCTTTTTCTAGCTTTTTAAGTTGCAAGTCCAATTCATTGATCTTCTCTTTCTCTATTTTATTCAAGTAAGCCTCTAAAGATATAAAATTTCCCCTTATTACTGCTTTAGCTGCATCTCACAAGTTTTGATATGATATCTCATCATTTCATTATCTTGAGTGAAATTATTAATTGTATCTATAATTTGCTGTTTCACCCAATCATTCTTTAAGATGAGATTATTTAGTTTCCAATTACTTTTTGGTCTATTTACCCCTAATTTTTTGTTGAATGTAGTTTTTATTGCATCGTGATTTGAAAAGAAAGCATTTACTATTTCTGCCTTCCTGCATTTAATTTTGAGATCTTTATGTCCTAATATATCAATTTTTATATAGGTTCCATGAACTGCTGAGAAGAAAGTATACTCCTTTCTGTCACCATTCAGTTTTCTCCAAAGATCTAGCATACCTAATTTTTCTAATATTCTATTTACCTCTTTAATTTCTTTCTTATTTGTTTTGTGGTTTGATTTATCTAATTCTGAGAGTGCAAGGTTGAGATCTCCCACTATTATAGTTTTGCTGTCTATTTCTTCTTGCTACTCTCTTAATTTCTCCTTTAGGAAGTTAGATTCTGTACCACTTGGTGTGTATATGGTTAGTATAGATATGACTTCATTGTCTATGCTACCCATTTTCAACCTACTTAGTTTGGGTATTACCATGTCTATGTCATAAAAGGAATTTGGTTCCCTATTTTTTTTTCAAATAGTTTATATAGCATTGGGGCTAATTATTCTTTGAATGTTTGGTAGAATTCACATGTAACATGGATATAGTTTCCTTCCTTATCTCTTTTGAATAGATCAGTTTTTGCTTTTGCTTGATCTGAGATAAGGATGGCTACCCCTGCTTATTTGACTTCACCTGAAGTATAATAGATTCTGTTCCAGCCTTTTACTTTTACACTGTAGTTATCTCCCTGCTTTAAATGTGTTTCCTGTAAACAACATATTGTGGGGTTCTGACTTTTGATCCAGTCTGCTATCCACCTCCACTTAATGGGAGAGTTCATTCCATTCACATTTATAGTTAAAATTACTAATTCTGTATTTCCTGCCATCATATTATCTCCAGATTATGCTTTTTTTTCCTTGCCCCCCTAAACCCCTTCTCCACTATTAAACTTATGGGTCCCACTTACGTCACGCAGTCCTCCCTCTTTAGTATACCTCCCTCCTCCCTTTAAATCCCTTGCCCTTTCTCGTACTCTTCCCTTATTACTCTTTTCCTTTTCTCTTTTCCTCTCCTCCTTTTTAATGAAATGAGAAAGAATTCTCTATAAAACAAATATGTCAATTATTTTCTCTTTGAGCCAATTCTGATGAGAGTAAGATTCACACAATGTTCCTCCCCCTCTCCACATTCCCTCAGATATGATAAATTTTCTTTTCCTCTTTGTGGGATGCAGTTTTCCTCTTTTTATCTCCCCTTTTGCCTTTTTCTGAAACTATCCCCTTTCCATTTCTACTTCCCTTTTTATGTTACATCAGTAAAATCAAATTATACATGTGGTCTTAATGTATATCCACCACAGAAATACAGTTCTCAAGAGTTCCTTTTACCTTTTACCTGGGCTGAGTCACAAATTCTGAATTTTGATCTTCACCTTGTAAAGTCTAGTAGTTCCCTTGAGCATTGAACAAAGTAAGAGATGTTATAGGGCTCCCCAAAAGAGGAAAAAATTGATTATCTACTGTTCACTTGTCTGCTGTGCTTAAAGAAATGACCAGCTCCCCCATAACTAATGAGTAAATATGATTCAGTACTTCACAAACAATTCAGGCTGGCAGTATAATTCAGGCCAGGTTGCTGTTTTATTGTCTTCTTTATATTATTTTGCTTTGCTGCCAAGTGACTGAGAGTCCAGGGTCATTTAAAAATCCATAGAATTTGCAGGCCATGGAGAGACTTACATGAACTAATGCTGAGTGAGATGAGCAGGACCAGGAGGTCGTTATATACTTCAACAACAATACTATATGATGATCAATTCTGATGGACATAGCCCTCTTCAACAATGAGATGAACCAAATCAGTTCCAATAGAACAGTAATGAATTGAACCAACTACACTCAGTGAAAGAACTCTGGGAGATGACTATGAACTGCTCCATAGAATTACCAAGCCCTCTATTTTTGTCTGCTTGCATTTTTTATTTCCTTCACAGGGTAATTGTGCATTATTCCAAAGTCCAATTCATCTTGTGCAGCAAAATAACTATATGGACATGTATACTTATATTGTATTTAACATATATTTTAAATATATTTAACATGTATTAGTCATCCTGCCATCTGGGGG
Organism: Sminthopsis crassicaudata; assembly: GCF_048593235.1. Taxonomy (NCBI): domain Eukaryota; kingdom Metazoa; phylum Chordata; class Mammalia; order Dasyuromorphia; family Dasyuridae; genus Sminthopsis; species Sminthopsis crassicaudata. The sequence goes on along the minus strand of NC_133621.1, from coordinate 91,070,028 downwards.
AGGAGGTGAGGGAAAGGAGGGGAAAAATTGGAACAAAAGATTTTGCAACTGTCAATGCTGAAAATTTACCCATTTTTCTATCTTGTAAATAAAAACCTATTTTAAAAAAAGAACTTGCAGGCCAGAAAGTACATTAATGATTACCTTCTCTGAAACCTCTTCCATACCACTAAAGGAATCTGAGTTGCAGAAAAGTGAACTGGCTCATCCATGGTGAATTAGTCAATGAGCCAAGGCAAGAATACAAGACTTTTCAATTTTTTCCATCTTTCCTTGTTATTTCCCCACTTTCCTTACATAAAGGACTTATTCTGGTCATGAAGCTCAGTTCCATAGTCTTTCTTGAGCTCTCTCTGCCCTGTCTATTCAAACTTCTCTCTGTTTTCTGGAAGGAATTGTTCTGGGTCTGGGGTATCTAGGTACTCTGACTGCAACTCTCAGGATGGCATTGCAACATTCCAAAACAATTTATATATGCATGATCAAACCCTAGAACGGTGTCTAAATAAATGCTTTTTGATTGATAAATTAATTGATTTGAATGAGAAATAAGCAGAGCTTCTCAGGAAGGGCTTCCCAGGGTGGTTATATTTTGACAGAGTTACCAAAGAGCAAAGGTTTGACCATGATGTAAAATAAAATTCACATAAAGTAATATAAAGACCATGATTGTTATCAGTGCAAATAGGGGTCATCAGGCTATTTGCTAATAGATGATTCAGAAAATCAGTTCAATAATGTAAAATAAAACTTATGATAACCTAGGATTAAAATGACTTGAGTCAACTGTTCAGTATATTTTCTAAAAGGAAAACTAAATCATTAGGGAAATTGAATTAATATCAATCATTTTTTTAGTGAGAAAAGAAAAGAAAGTGCAATTCAGTTTAATTCTACTCTAAAACCATTATTAACCACTTGTTTTATACATATTATAAACTAATATACTAGTACACAGATATATAATAGAATATACTTATATATAGCTATCTTTATTCATATCTGTCTATATCCATATCAGTATCTCTCTATGTCTATCTATCCATCCATCCATTCATTCATCCATCTATCCATTCTTCATCTATCTTTCTATTATCTATCTGTGTATCCTATCTATATATCCATTCATCCATCCGTCTATTCCTCTATCATGTATCTTTTGCCTATCTATCTACCTATCCATCCATCCATCTGTCTATCTATCCTTCATCCATTCATCCATCCATCCATCTACATTTGTCTGTCTATCCAACTGTCTATTTATATATCTATCTATACATAAATACATCTAATCATCCATTATCTATCTATCCATCCATCCATCTGTCCATCATCTATCTTTCTGTCTATCTAACTATCCATCTATCTATCTATCTCTGTCTATACATCTATTTACCTATCTATCTACCCATACATTCATCTACCATCCATCCATCTATCTATATATCCATCCAGTCATCTATCTATCCTTCCATCCATCCTTTCATCTATCTATTCATACATCATCTATCTATCTATTTATCTATCTCCCTATCCATATATCTATCCATCTTCTATCCATCCAACTATCTATCCATCCATCCATTCATCCATCCACCCATCTATCCATCTATATATCTATCTAATTAACTATATGCCTATCCATCCATCTGTCTGTCTATCTATCTATCTATCAAAATTAGGAGCAGCAAAGTGACACAATGGATATAGTGTTGAGCCAAGCTTGAAAGACTCATTTTCCTGAGTTCAAATCTGGCCTCAGACACTAACTAGCTGAGTGATCTCTTAATTTACTTATCTGTAAAATGAGCTGGAGAAGAAAATAGCAAACCATTTCAGTATTTTTGCCTAGAAAACCCAAAATTGGGTCCTAAAGAATCAGACTTGACCAAATGACTGAAAAATAAATACATTCACATATGTAAATATATATACCAATATGCATGTTATCCCAAAAATCTTGAAGAAGCTTTAATAGCCACTAAAGCTTAAAATTGTCTTAAAGCTTTTGGGATACCTTATTTAATGTAATGGATACAAAGATATAACAAGGTATAGTCCATGCCCTTAAGGAGCTTACAATCTAATAAATGGGGAAAATAATATTTATACACAAAATTCATATGTTAATTTGAATTATTGTAAAGGCAAACAGGGATGACTTTTTCCATGGTAGTAACTCTGCTTATCTATGGCAATCAATCAATTAGCAAATGTTCTTTAAGCACTAATAAACATTTATAAATAGGGGATATAAAAACAAAAGCCAAGCTTATATTCTAGCCAGTGACATCTACATTTTTAAAGTATATACAAAATAAATACTAGATATCCAATTAGATACTGCTTAATTTGGAAAGAAACAAACAACAAAGAGCATTAGGAAAGCCTTCATATAAAAGGCAAAGTTTGAGCTGAGAAATTAGGAACTCTTAGAGGGGGAAATAAACAGGAATGATTTCATTCCAAAGATGAGGAAGATGAGGAAGAGGCCAACTTGACTTGTCTACAGAAAGCCCAAAGGGAGTAATGTGGCATAAGGGAAAGGGATATTGCTAAAGCCTTCCTTTGATTTATTTAAGTGGCAAGATAAAAGAGTCTTGACCTTGTTTGGGAGTCTAAAGTCCTGGAATGTGACTAAACTGGTGAAGAAGTCTCTTTGGTATTGATTTCTCTTCCTTTTCCCCATTAACTCATCCACATAAGAAAATAGAAAAGTCTTAAGATCCAAAAAAAATGAGAACTCTTAACTACTAGCTACAGAGAGTCATTACATAGCTACCAATAACCCTTCCCTGGCTTATGGTTGAGCCTTTAAAAATGAAAATCACAAGGCAACTATAATACTTGCTACAAGCTATTATTTGCTCCCTAATAGAAACACCTAGGTCCCTGAACCAGGAAGAAATTCCAAAGAAATAAGTGGGAGGATTTATACTCCTTTTTCCGAAGTAGGGTGGGGAAACAACAGTCAGACTGACAGCTGGTCTCTTAGGTTTTATAATTTTAAATAAAATAAAACTATATAAATATAAAAACATTCTTAGGAAGGGTTCCAAAAGAGTGCCTAAACAAGAGTTTGCTGACCCTAAATTAGTTGTTTGGGACTGAGAATGTCATGTTGGAAAGATGAGAAGCTTATAACCAAAACCCTGTATAAGGATAAAATTGAAAAACCCAAGGGAAGGGTTTCTGCTTTTTCTAAAACAACTAGGAAGAGCCTTTTTGGCTTCGAATCAAAAGAGAATAAAGGCACTTGATTTTGCCTTAAGGAAGTCAAGGAACTGAGCTGAGCCAGAAGCTGGAGACAGCAGACTCTTGAGACCTAGCAAGCAACAGGCTAAATAGGAGCAGCCCTATGATATCACTAGAAACATTGGTCCTGTGGTCTCAGAGGAAGTAATAGCCTCTCAGATTTACATGTAGCTGGCCACATATTTTTCTCTATTCAGCAGGAATATACTCTTTATATATTTATTCTTTTCATTGTTGTTATGTCAATTCATCAGAGAGTGTGAACCAAGTTGATGGGAGAAAAATATTTTGCTATTATATGTGTGTATATATATATATGTATATATATATGTATGTATGTATATATATGTGAATACAATACATACAGTAGTATATAAATACATATTCACTATATATAGTAGCATTCATATAACTATATGCATATAGGCCTATACCTGTGTGTGTTTGTGTGTGTATAAACTTGAGTTTAAATCTTGACTTTGCTGTTTCCTATATGTGCAATACTAGGCAAGTTGTTTAACTTCTCTGGAAATTGGTTTTCTTCATCCATAAAATGAAAAAGTTGTACTAGATTGTTAGGGGCAATGAAGCATTGCTCTCTCTTTGAGATGTGCCATGAAGCCTGTATGTCATGTCAGCTGGTAGGGCAAGTCTAGGAAGTGAAAAGGGGCTAGGGCTCTGAAGCAGGAGCTTGTGTCTTGTAGGAGTTAAAGAAACTAGTAATAAGTTTCTTGAGATGGTGAGGGGTATGTTCTCTTACTAGATCTCTTCCTGGGATGCCATCCTAACTCCAGAAGTCTCCCTTCTAGGGATCCACCTCCTCAGTTCTGAGTAGGCTGGGTAAGGGCAATTCCAGAAAAGAGGTAGCATAAATAGACAGCCTTGAGCAGAGCTCCCTCTCTTGCTCTTTGGCTTCCTGTTATTCCCACTGAGAGGATGACTAAATAAAGATAGAATGTTTGCACCTCCTGATCACTAGTCTTCAAGTTTATCCAGGATAATCCCAAAGACTGGCATGTAAGACCGTGACAGAGCATGTGCAGATAGTCCGGCACACTAGATATCTGGGAAGTTTCTTCAGCTCTGCAGCCCATGACCTGTAAAATGGCACAATTATATTTCTACTACAGATCTCACAGGCTTGTTGAAAGAAAAATTCTTTGTGAATCTCATAAAATTTGGTGAATATTTATTATTTATCCAATCTTATTGCCTATCACACATCTTCAAATATGCCTTAATTTGTCTCCTCATTGTTCCCTTACATTTGATTAACTTGCCCATGCTTATATCTTTTTTTCTCCCTCTCTGATTGTTTATCTCCTTTCCTCTTCTTTTCCATTACCTCTCCATGCGCTTGGATCCAATCCAAGTCTGGCTCCATTCATGAAGCTCATCAGACTCTGAAAGAATAAGCTAGAAAGAAGAAACAGAATCTTTTATTTTCTAAAATAAATGGAGGGGAATACTGGGCATATCTCCTTTTTCTCTTCTCATTCATCTCCATAAACTGACAAAAACTTTCAGAATTTCTGAGATATAAAAGTCAATGTATCTTGGGTCTTGGACCTTAGGAGAAAAATTAATTTCAGTTTAACTTTTGTCTCTTTCTTTCAGGTGGAAGGGAGAAGAGGAGATAGAGAGCAGTTTGGCAACACTGAAATTATTGTCAAACAGGTGGCTCAAGGAGATAGTAAAATTTTTTTTTTTTGTAATAAAGGCTTTTCTCTAAAGGAAACTCCACCTTTGAACCAACTCCACCTCTGAACAGTTGAAGCTGGTCTTATATAAAGACTAAGTAGCTGGTGGCCAGTATGATATCACGATACCAATCTATCCTGCTCCCTCCTTGCACAGGGCCTGAATTTCTATCAATATTGTTCCTTCATTGGATTAAGGCATTGAAGATACAAATACACTTTAACTGGACAACACTAGCTGAGTTTCTCTGGGCAAATCACTTAACCCTATAGGCCTCAGTTTCCTTGTCTGTAAAATGAGTTTTAAAAGAAAATGACAAAAACACCCTAATATCTTTGCCAAGAAAACCCCCGTGAAGTAATGAGGAGTCTGCTATGACTAAATCAATGAAACAATCATAAACTCAAAGCTTTATGGGAGGAGGATCTGCTTTTCATTTGCATTTTCTCCCAAACATTTGAGATCTCTTGAAATTAGGGGAGGGGAAAGAAAAGGAAAAAGGAACAGAAAGGGAGATATTGAGAGGCAGCACAATATTGTGAGGAAAGTATTGATAATGTAGTCTGAAGACTTACCAGGGTCTGTTTCTGATACTTATTAGATGTATAATTCTAGAAAAATAATTTAAAGGATTTGTACCTCAGTTTCCCCATGTGTAAAATGAAGACACTAATATATGTTTTACCTACATGATAATGCTGTTGTGAGAAGAGTGTCTTGTCAACATTAAAGAGGGACAATTGCTGATAATGAAATTCATGATTGATCTGACTTGGATTTTGTGCTTACCTCTCTCTCTACTGAATGTCAGTAGAATACAAGGAATGTGAAGGAATGTATCAAGGGGTGGAGAGAGACAGGAAAAGGAAGAGAGATTGGCCAAAATAAGTGAGAAATCAGGGAAAGGACATGGTAGATCAGGAATCTGGAGTATTATGTAGAGAAGACAAACTTGCCCATAGCAAAAATCTAGGCAGCCAGGATAAGCATAAGGGCATCTGACTCTGGAAATGAGGTAGTGAATAGAATCTTTCCTTACTTGTCAAAGAAGCAACTTTTCAGTCAGTAAAACACACACACACACACATATACATACACAAATATACACACACATATGCTCATGTTTGAGTTCAACTCACCCTCTTTCATCTCCCAGCTGGGACCATGCATGCATATATAAGTTGAAGAGGGAGTAGAGCAAAGGTGAAAAGAGAGGGAAGAACCACCTTGACTTCCTTCCCATGATCCAGCCATACAGCAGAACATTGATAACGGCCTGGTCTTGGTTTGAAAAAGAAAAAACAGAGGTCAGAATTCAGACATAGAAAGCAAGATGTGAGGTTGGATTTTTTCCTAATGTTTCAATTAATTTCTATGAATTTCCTCTTTCTTTCTTTCTTTCTGTCTTTTTTTCTTTTTCTTTTGTCTTGAGAGTTTGCTCTCTGGTAGGGGAAAAGGGAAAGAAGATTTGAGGGCAAAGAAATCTAGGTGATGAAAACACACAAGATATCTTTATATCTATATCCTTCCACATCTACTTATTTAAAAGAACCTCCTGCTTCCAGTGGCCCAAATGCATTTTCACCAAACACTCTGATCTCTAATTTTCATTCTGGAGTAAAACTGTTTCTGGGATTATCAGCCTTGAGAATTTGTATTTGTTATCTTATAGGAACAACTCCCTATTTTGAAATTGATTAATTGTACTTCCAATTTAACAGCTAGTCTCTTTGTAAGTTTAGTTTATATGAAACAGTTCCCCTTTTTCCTCCCCCTCCAATGCCAGGACTAATTATTCCTAACTTATATAGATAAAATTAAGTTTATAACTTGAAAAGCTCAAGTTTACCCCAGGTCTTAGATCCATGATGACCCTGCCAAAATTCAGATACCCCAAGAGGCAGTCTAAGAAGCCAGCAACTAGCCAGACTCACTCTATAAAGCTGTCTTGTCCTAAAACATTAGCATGGTTGGGGCAAATATGCACCATAGAACAAAGGGCACACCTACCCTCCTGGTATTTTCAGATTGGTTCCATGGCTCTCCTGTTCACAGAATAAACTTGCCATTGAGATTCTGGGATAAAACTGATCAGTCTTAATTTGCTGGAAGGGATCCAAACTCTTTATTTTACAGATGTGGAAATTGAGGCCCAAAGAAACTAAATGACTTACGATCATACTGCTTGTAAATGTCTGTGAAAGGATTTGAACTTGCATCTTCCTAGTTCCAAATTCTATCCATATTTTTCATCTGTGTAGGGCACCAATGAATATGTGCAGTCTTAGACAATCATTCAGGGAAGGGGTAATTATGAAAAATAATTTTTTTCCCTAAAAATCTTTGCAACAAGGACCATTTTCTTCATTAAAATTTGATGGGGAGAAAGGCTATTAAATAGGAAGAGGTAAATTCACACTCCGCCCTCCCCACCTTATATGGAAAAGAAATTATTCAGGCATAGAAATAAAGGAAGAGTTTCTTAAAATTATGAGCAGTTTCTACCTAAAACCATTAACAAGCATTAAGTACCATGGTGATAGGCTAGAAGCCATTCCAATAAGATCAGGGATGAAGCAAGGATTCCCATTATTACCACTATCACTCAATATAGTACTAGAAGGAAATCAAAGGAATTAGAACAGGAAATGAGAAAGCAAAACCTTCAAAGAAGTATGCTTAGAGAACCCCAGATAATCAAATAAAAATTACCTGACATAATTAACAAATTGAGCATTTTTGCATTATATAAGACAAATCCACATAAATCAACAACATTCCTTTATGTGACCAACAAAACCCTGTAGAAAGAATAATTCTATTTAAAATTAGTGTATACAATATAAATACCTGCCAAGGCAAATGCAGGAACTATATGAACAGAATTACACAAGTATAAAAAATATCTACTGCTCATTGATAGGTTGAGCTAATATAATTAAAATGACAATTATGCCTAAGCTAAATTACTTATTCAGTGTCAAACCAATTAAACTGCCTCATAGAGCTAGAAAAAACTAAAATTAATCAGGTGGAATTATATCTACCAACAATCAAAAGAACTAAGCTTGTGGCCAAAAATATCACATCCAGAAAAATTTTAATTTTGAATGAGAAAAAATGGACCTTCAACGAACTTGCTGATTTTTAGGACTTTCTACCAGCCAAACCCAAATGTAGTAAAAAAAAATTAACATATAAGAGCCAACATGAAAGATTAATTTTAAGGAACTTATCGGGACAAACTGTTTAAAATGGACAAATAATTTATGATTTTTAATATATGTATATTTATATACTATTGGTAGAGTCAAGATAAAAACAGTAATCAGATTATACAAATAAGATGCAGAGAAAGAATAGACATAAAGGCTTTAGAAGGGAGAGGAGAGATGATAATTTTAAAAACCTACTCACTTTGGGAATGGGTTCAATAGGCAACACTACATATATATAATGAAAGACATAGCACCCTCCAAAATCTATTAAAAAATAAGGAGAGAGGGATGGATGGATGAGGAAACAAAGGGTGAGAGAAGAAGACAAGAGAGAGATTCTTAGGAAGGGGGAGATTAAATAATAGCAAGCCATTTATGGAGCAGAATTTAAGCAAAGAGTTAGCAGGGATAGGAAAGATGTGTATGTGGTGTGTGTGTGTGTGTGTGTGTGTGTGTGTGTGTGTGTGTGTGTAAATGTGTGTATGTATGTATATATCTACATAAATATATCTATATCTATCTATCTATCTATTTTTTAAGTGCATCTGCATGGGGATGTGGGGGGGGAATAAAAGGGGGAAAAGAATAAAGTAAATAAGGTGCATAGCAGAGAACCAAAGAACAATTTACAAGGACATAAAGAAAACATGTACATTCATGAGTATAATTTCTACTACTAATATACATACTTTCTTGATCTGGTGATTTGTTATTATGTATTTTAAATCCTCCACGATGATCTGTTGGGCACATGACAATATTCTCTTTTCTTTAGATTTATTTTGTTTTGTATTCACTTTCTATTTTTCTTTTTTTCTTATTCTTTTTTAAAAAATTAATTACATTTAAAAAACATCAAAATCTAATACCATTCTAGAATTCCAGCCTTATTTCTTATTACCATTCCATATTAGTAATTTTGTACAAGAAGATTCCAATTAAAAAAGGAAGAAAAAGAAAAGGCAGACAATGAAAAATATGCTTCCACCTGTATTTAGACAGTGTCAGTACTTTCTCTGGAGACAGCATGCTTCATCGTGATTACTAGGGTCATTTATTATAGTATAATATGCACCTAATCTGTTCCACTGATCCACCTGCACATTTGCCAAAGTTTTTAATCATTTCACTATGGTGTTTGCAAGGAATGTATTTGAGATACAAAAGTAAAAAGTTAGAGTAGAATATGTCTGGAATATGGCAACACCAAGATCATGACTCATAAATGTGTTGGCATTTTCTCCCTTTAGTGCTTAGATAATCACAGTAGTAGGGGATCTTGAATGGCACAGAGGGTGGGCTAATCACTGGGCCATAGACGACACCGAGGTCCAAATTGCTACAATCTTCTCCACCAAGGTCCTAAAGTTTGCCAATTTCTTAAAGCTTTGTAGATGAACTTGAAAGGGCAGTTTCTGCCACCTTGAATTTTTGGGCTGTGTGTATTTAAATTGGAATTTTGATTCTGAAATTGTATGAGATAATTACTATTAACTAGTATCTGCTAAAATTGTGAACTTGCCAATTCTGGTATAAGATTTTAGAAATATGTGTGCATTGATATTGAAGTATTGTTACTAGAAATTTAAATATATATTTGATTTGATTTTAAATTAAAATTTTTGCTTTTCTGAAAACTTACCTAAAGAGGTCACATGTTTATATCTCCTAATTGGATGAAATATATTTAAGCCACTATGTTGCTTGTTAAATTACACATTGGACAATTTGTAAAAAATTATATGAGCTGTGCTTTAACATTTTGTCAGCTCAGATGAATATTTGGTATAAATTTTGTGAAATTTGGTCCAAAGATATTTAAATATTGCATATATTCTGAATCTTAAGATTTGTCTTGTCTTCTCCCTTTTAACAAAGAAGTAAAAGTAAGACAACTTGACGCATAAGGATATGTGCAATTGCAAAACAAATTGTATCTGAAAGGTGTGTGATATGTCTAAAAATAAAAAAGAAGATATAGAGTAAGTGTCTCTTCAGAGGGGGAGTCTAGTTACAAAATGTTCAGGCTAGGTTTTAATGAAATGACACCAGTTGGAAAACTGAGATATAGTGGATGGATGGAAATTTTCCCTTGAGCTCTGATACTTTAAGAGGGGTTAATGGAATAACATTGGAACAAATTGTACCTAAGTATGGATTGGCAGAGACCAATGATTCTGATAATGAAACATACTTCTTTGGTTTTATGAGAAATAATGGAGAAGGGTTGCAAATTGAGTGGTAATTCCATATACCTGGGTATCTGCCTTCATCAGGGAAGCTGGAAAGAATGAATCAGATTCTTAGGAAATGGATTACTAAATTGATGTTGGAGACTAAATTGATTTGGACTAAATGTTTGCCTATTGCTTTGTTAAAGAATTAGAACTCTCCCGAGAAGTGATCTAAGACTTTCCTCTATGTGAGATTTTTTTTTTTTTTGATATGGAAGAAGAAAAGAAAAGACCCTCTTTTGAAACAAAGGTTAAGTTTTTAGGGAATTATGTCCTGGCATTGTCCTCATCATCCCTTTTAGCCCTTAGAAAATAAAAATTGCTGACTCAGACAACACTTTTGGAGTTTGCAATTCCAGGAGAGTGGGTGCTTGAAAGTCCTGAAAGAAGCAGAGTTAGAAAAGACCTTAGCAGGTGGTACAGATGCTTGAGACTAAGTCTAGAGGCTGAGAACACTTGGGTTAAAAGACCTATGGAGGAACCTCAAAAATGGACAGTTAAGGACATTTTATCACCTCTAAAAATGACTCTACAATTAGGAATGTTTTGGTGGGAGGGAAAATTAATTGTGCTTAGAGGAATTTTAACAATATAGGTGTTGTACCCACTATTTATATTTCCAGAAAAGTTTATAGGGGCTCCTTAATTGGAGGAAGTTGAATTAACATTTTTAGAATGAAGACCTGGTTGTACAGAATCATTTTAAAGTTGTTCCATTGATTAGGGAGATTTTGAGAACAGTGGAATATGTCTTTGTCTCTTTGAATATGTTAATATCTGAACATGTTTTGATATAGATTGATTATTGAGCATCTTAAAATAAAATGTTTTGTATAATGTTGAATTTAAAACCCATCTACTTAGATATGAAGATAACTGTGAACTTTTTAGAATGAATTTCTATTATCAATGTAAGTGAGTATAGTCAACACTTATTTAGGATATGTGATTCTTGAGAGTTAAATTCACCTGAAGCTTTGATTAACGAGACTTGCATTTTGAGCAAGTCTTTTGGATTGTAGCTGATATTATTTAGAGTTTTGAATTCAATTATGAATGTCTGATGGATTATCAAGCCAGTAATCCACTATCTGAAAGGAATATGCCACAAGCTACTCAGAGGAATATGATTCTGAATTATTACAGGTGCAGATTAGTATCTGGGCAAGAGTTGGGAGGTCCACCTTGACCTCCCCTTAAGGTGGGTCCTTTTGACTCAGTTTCCCAATGGTATTCTTTTGAATAAGGTTATTCCTGAGTCTGGTTGTAAGGTGGAATTGTTATGGCATATAATTAGCTAAAGTTGCTTTATTCTGTCATGAATATGCTCTCAGGCTGAGGCCTGAAGGACCAGTTTTTTTTTTTTTTAAATTACAATCCTATCTCTACCTTTTCCTCTTATAACAGATTTCTATAATCAGGGCAAGTGTTCAGTAGAAGCTGTGAGCACAATTCAAGTATGTAAGATCTTGAAGTTTCCTATCTGAAAAAATGTGGTCATTAGTCATCTATCTGTTACGAGTTGCATATGTCTGTCTGTTTCTTTTAGCATTTCTGTTGTTGCTAACTTTCCTGATAGGCATCTTTATTTTTGAAGAGTTGCTTACTCTAATTACTGAAGACACAAATGTTTGGGGTGATATATGGCCCCAGATAGGAGTTAGGAGTGTAGAATCCCAATTTGTATGCTGAATAGGTTCAACAGACTCCAGGCCACAGTCGAAATAATTACTAACCAGATAACAAAGGCATTAGATTTGTTAATTAACATTTTTAGGATGAAGAACTGGTTGTACTGAATCATTTGTTAATAGATCAGGTCACTCAGACTAGAGAAACAATACTTCAGTATAGATTGGTATTAGACTACTTGTTGGCTGAAGAAGATAGGGTTTGGGATATTAATGTAGGAAATGAAATTTTTGCTGTATGAAAATTAATAATGGACAAGTAGTGAAGGAAATTACCAAACATATCAGAAAATTGTCCCATTCCAAACCTTGTCTTCACTGATGTGATATATGGTGTGGGGTTTGTTACCAAATGAGAACAGCCACCAAAAGTTGGGGTTTGGTCATGTGAAGAATTCACTCTTCGGCAAAAGGTAGATTTATTTGGGGGAATAGTTTACAGACAAAATGAAGGGGTACAATACACACCAGGAATGGTCAATGTGAAATATTGTTGGGAAAGCATATGAAAGACAAGTTTCTCAGTGAAATTCACAATTTCCCAGTAGAAAGGGAGTACCCCATGAGGTTGGGTTATGCCTCTAGTTGGCAGGGTAAATCATGAAAGGGACTGAGAACCCTAAAAGAGTTAGTGTGAGGAGAAGTGGAGCTGGGAAGCATAATGGACATAGGGGAGGTACCATGTGGCATGGAGGGAAGGGAAAAGACATCCCAAGGCAGAATGCTGTGGTGGGCTGACCCAAAAGAAGATTCCAGCCATGGGATGGCCTATAAGAAGGGAAAATTTAACTCCAATGACATGATTTCTACAGAGGATTGGATTGCTGACTGGATTACCTTTAGAGGGTGACCAAGTAATCAAACTGAAAACAATGTTCCTGCTAATAGCTTTAAATGGAGTCATACTACTCCCTGCCTGTCTCCCCTTTGTGATACAGCTTATCACAAAGACAGCACAGACATTACTGGTCAGGATGATAAAGACTGAAAAATCTGGAGAGGGAAATCTAGTTACACAAGGATGGACCTTAGTAGAGTAAAAGGACAAGGAGGTCCAGAGGGATTAGAAACTGAGAACAAGATGGTTCAGGAAATATATTAAGAATTGTATTAGAGGTCTTCAAAGGTTAATAAATAAAGAGGAAGAACTGGATGGGATAACAAATTGAAGCTTTGACTTATGCCCTAATTGTGACTTGAGACTTTGCAGTAATATGGGGTATAGCTAAAAAGCTGCAGGTGTTCCATTGTCTTGGATGAACATTTCCCCTCCTATGCCCCCCTGCCTTCAAATTAGCAAAAAGACATTTGGTGACATTGGTCTGGAACCCCAACCTTTTATTGTTTTGTGCCCAAGAAAAATCTCTTTCTCCAAGTTCCTTAGTTCAGGGCCGGTCTAGTCTCAAGAGAGTTCAGCAGGGAGGAGAACAACCCCTTTACAATTAACTTTTACAAGTCTCTTTCTCATTGCCTCCCCAGTTTCTGGGTAAACTTTTACTTTCCATCAGCATTTAGCTGCTTATATACATCCAAGCTCCAGGCACACCCCACACAGACACTAACACCAAAGGTCAGCTCTGAGAGAAGGAGGGAGAAGAATTTATTTCAGTAAGCCCCAGCTTGCATTGACATCAAGGTGAGGGTTGGCGGGGAAGGGGGGGGCTCCCTGCTCTGTGTGGGCAGCAGACTGCCTCTCTCAGCCTGCTTTGTTCCTCTGCTTGCTTAAAATCTAATCTTTGGTTCCTCTTGAGGATGGGTGAAGTACAGGTTGGATGGCTGAGCTCCCACTCTTCCGAGTCTCAGAGTTGACTCCTAGAGGGACTATTCCATCTTAGGTAAACTAAATGTTTGTCCTTTCATACTTTGCCAGATTTGTGACAATTATTCTTGAGAGGTGGTGGGTGAGAGAGGAAACCTGAATTTGACCAACAAATCTGAAAAAAGGAACAAACTTATCTCCTACAATGTAGAGTCAGGACAGGATCATTCTTGAATTGAGATTTGCCTCTCTCTTAAAGAACAAGGACCCATAAAGGCAGGGAAAGCCAGCCTCACTCTTAAGCGGAGAAGGAGGTGTCCTGAGTCGTACAATAGAAAGGCAAATTTTAGTTTCCCTCCAACTTACCCCATTTATTTCCTGCCTTAAATAACTTGTTCACAGTATCTTATCTCATGATTAGACATTAATTTCTTGTTTACCTTTGTGTTCTGTGGCTACATTCTCTTTTTAGAGGAAGATTGACTTAGCCTTCACCAAAGAAAGAGAAGAAAGCCAGCTCAGTCTCCCCTTCCTTTCTCTGAGCTTCCTGGTGGATGCTCTGGCAATTCTTCTCTAAGTGTTTGTAACAGTTTCCTGGATAAGAAGAGAGGAGGGCACAAAGAGAGACAGTGGGGCATCGAAGACAGACTGAGCTCACTTTTTTGCTGAACTCTGCAGTAAGTCAGCTAAGGGTAAGCAGACTACTCTGATCATCACAAAGAACACCCACCATGAGAAGGGCAGGGTATGTCCTGGAGCTGGAAGGGGCCTGCAGAAGCAGCTCTGTAGAGTGGATTGCCTCCATTTCTCCAACCTAAGAAGAGCGTGTTTGGGATGGAAGGGGGCAAAGGAGTGGAGAAGAATGGCCAGGGCAGGCCCCTGGAAGGTCAGAAGAATGACAGGAAGTTCCACTGAACTTGGAGGCCTCCGTTCTTACTCTTTTCTGTTACTATGAAGATAATTTCTAGGTCTTCTCTCTAGGAATTCTGTGACTCTTCAGTGCCATGTCCTCAGCAGGGTGACCCTCCCAGGGAAATTGGCATCTGAGCAATTTCTCTTTGGAGCTTCTACCTTCCCTTTCTGGTCTTTCCCCCATGAGCTTTGGCAGGGAAAGCATCCCTTTTTTCCTGGAAGACCAGGATCCCAATGCTGCCCCATGTCTCCTGTTCTGATAGATAGCAATCTGTTGGTCAATGATAACAGGGGTTTCTGAGACAAATGGTGAGGTGCCTACCAGACTACTCCTCAATTCTACCTCTAAGTCATAAAATTAGCATACCAGTGACATGAAGAACTGGATCTCTCTATCTTTTCTTGTAAATTTATCTTCTTGCTCCTAGTTCTTTGCTAAAATCCTTTAGGAATTCAGCCCACTGTATTGGCATTGCAATTATAATAAACTTTGTCCCCTCACTAGGAAATGGGTTCAAGCCTGCAAATTCTTTTGAGACACCTCACATGATACCAGTCTATAACCCCAACCTTTTGGGATCTCCTTTTGAACCTCAACATTATTGATGTTGATTTGACACAAAATAATGTGGGTCAAGTAGATTTGGGTTACTAGTGGGAAAAATTTATGAAGCCCTGTTCTTAAAGATCTCATGGAGGTGGCAATGCTTAACCCAAAAGAACAATCTACCAAGGAGAGAATTTCAGAAAGAATAAGGGAAACATTTTAGAAGTTTATTTGGTGTCCTTCAGAACCCAGGATATAATGTAGCCAGACGACCTATAGTATTCATGAATAAAACAGCTTTACATAGACAGACACTGTCTGGGAGAGAGTTTCACTCACCTATCCCTACCCCTCTCCCAGACTAGTGGGAGTTCTGGGTCTGGGTAAAGCCTGTTCTGTCCAAAACCATTGGAAAAACTGAGGGCACCTGCCTTGATTTCTAGCCAGTACTGGGTTAGACTAATATCTGGTTTAAGACAAATCAATTCTGCCAATACTTGGTTTATTATTATTTTTCTTTTACTATTTTAAGCAAATTAAAATTAACCTGGGAAGAAGTAAACAAAAAAAGATCTCCACAGTGTCCTCTGTAGATTTTTTTTTGTTTTGTTTTGATTTGGTTTGGTTTCTATCTGAGAGAAATGGCAGTATTCCCTGATTAGTTCTCATTTAATTTCAAAATTAGACTGTGTATGGTGGAGGTTGAAAGAGGGGTAGCTTAGAGGGTATACCCATTTTCTTTTTTAAATCTTCCCTTTTTTAACATGGATTTTATATTTACAACGCACCTACTTTGCTTGTTCTATCTTTTAAACAAAAGCCCAAAAGAAGCAATAAAATCATTCTTGCCATATGAATTTTATCCATTTGTCTACACAGTACTGGATTAGAATGCCTTCAACCCAAAAAATATTGCTGCTGCCCTTTGTGAAACCCTAACACCAATTTTTCCTAGTAAAAAAGAATATTTTTTCTACTTTTAATAAAGAGGGAAATAATCCTTTTCCTAAAAGAAAAAGGAATTTTGTAGCTTCAAATTTGCATAGAATGACTTTTTAGTAGCAGGGGTTTTCCTTAGTTATTAGTCTTCCTTGGTTGCACATGCTCTCTACCCAAAGGATTTCAAGTCAATGAAAATATTTTTAATCTATGTTGAAACACAGCAGACTATTTAACATGTTTTAAACAGACCTTAAATTTTATTTCAGATATGGGATAACAAATATTGAAATCTCATTTTGTAGAGGTATATATCTGAATGGACTGATGGCAACATGTAATAATGTTCACATTATGAGCAAATATTTATTTAAGATCTAAAAATCATTTTATTTACTTACTTTCTCATGTTCTTTTTTTTTTTGCTTCCTTGTAGATTTTCTTTTGTTCTCTGTTGTGCACTTTTTACTTAATTCTTCTTTTCACCTTTCCTCTTCCTTTTGAATTACCCAATTATTAATGACAATCTTAAACATATGGTTTACACTACTACTTTACATTTAAGTTTGTCCTTATTGAGTCTCTTGAAATTAGTCTTTAGTGTTTATCTTGAATTTCTTTTGGTTTTCATACATCAAATTTTCTATTAAATTCAGATCTTTTTGCAACATAATCCTGAAAGTCTGATAATTCATTGAATATGCATTTTTTCATTCAGGACTATGCTTAACTTTGCTGAATATGATATTTTTGGGCACAATTTTATTTCTTTTGCTCTTTGATATTTAGTGTTCTGAGAACTGTGATCTTTTAATTTAGCTACTGCTAGGTCTTGTGTGATTTTAATTGTGGCTCCACTATATTTGAATTTCTTTTCCTTGTTGCTTGTAATATATTCTCCTTGACCTGGAGATTTCAGAATTTGGCTATAATTTCCTGTAGGATTTTCTCATAGGATCCCTTTCAGGTAATTAGTATTTCCCAGTCTCTCATAACTTCATTGGTGGGGGCGAAGCCAAGATGGTGGAGAAGCTACACATGAATTTCTAACCTCTCTCTTACCCTCAATACCAACTATTTAATTCAGCCTCAAAAATAGCACTAGACTAGACCACAAAGATTAGAAACACAACAACTTACCATTCGAAGAGAATCTGGAATTTCATCAGAAAAGAGATCTGTACTGAAGGGTGAGGAAAAAATACCAGCACAGACAATGATAGACCTAGGCTAGCATATAGTGCCGATAAGGCTGGGGAGGCCTCTGGAGTTAGAAAAGATATAGACACAGAGGATTCTGGCATAGGCTGATTGCTCTACTCTGCTTGCATAACAGCATATCAGCAGAGAAATCAAGCCACTTAAAAAAAAAACCCCGCCAGAAACTGCCGATAGCTACCCCAAACTGGAAGTGACTTAGCACAGATCACCTTCTGAAAAAGACCTTAAAAAAAAAAAAAAAACTCCACAGAATATTGTGGCCAAGCTGCAGAACTATCAGACTAAGGAAAAAATGTTGCAAGCACCCAGGAAAAAAACAATTCAAATATTGAGGTGCCACAATAAGGATCACTCAAGATCTGGCTGCATCCACATTAAAGGATCGAAGGGCCTGGAATCTGATATTCCAAAAGGCAAAAGAACTTGGAAGGCAGCCAAGAATAAACTACCCAGCTAAGATTAGCATTTTCTTCCATGGAAGAAGATGGACATTTAATGAAACAGATGAATTCCATTTGTTTCTGAGAAAAAAAACCAGATCTAAAAAAAAAAAAAAAAATTGATCTCCAACCACAAGACACAAGAGAAGCAGAAAAAGGTAAAATGAACTCTTGAGAACTGTATAATTTGATTTTACTGATATAACATTAAAAAAAGGGAAGTAGAAATGGAAAAGGAATAGTGTCAGAAAACAGGAAAAGGGGAGATAAAAGGAGGGAAACTACATCCCAAGAAGAAGCAAAGAAAATTTATCATATCTGAGGGAATTTAGAGAGGGGGAGGAACATTGTGTGAATCTTACTCTCATCAGAGTTGGCTCAAAGAGTAAATAAATGACATATTTGTTTTTCAGAGAATTCTCTCTCACCTCATTAAAAGGGGGGAGAGGAAAAGGGAAAAGGAAAAGAGTAATAAAGGAAGGGTACAAGAAAGGGGAAGGGATTTAAAAGGGGGGGGAGGGATACTAAAAAGGGAGGGCTGCATGACACAAGTGGGGCCCATAAGCTTAATACTGGGGAAGGAGTCCAGGGAGGGACAAGGGGAAAAAATGTATAATGTGGGGATAATATGATGGCAGGAAATGCAGAATTAGTCATTTTAACTGTAAATGTGAATGGGATGAACTCTTCCATTAAGTGGAGGCAATTAGCAGACTGGATCAAAAGTCAGAACCCTACAATATGTTGCTTACAGAAAACACATTTAAAGCAGGGAGATACTTACAGAGTAAAGGTAAAATGCTGGAGCAGAATCTATTATGCTTCAAATGAAGTCAAAAAAGAGGGGTAGCCATCCTTATCTCAGATCAAGCAAAAGCAAAAATTGATCTAATTAAAAGAGATAAGGAAGGAAACTATATCTTGTTAAAGGGTAGCATAGACAATGAAGCCATATTAATACTAAATATATATGCCCAAGTGGTATAGTATCTAACTTCCTAAAGGAGAAGTTAAGAGAGTGGCAAGAAGAAATAGACAGCAAAACTATAATAGTGGGACATCTCAACCTTGCACTCTCAAAATTAGATAAATCAAACCACAAAACAAATAAGAAAGAAATTAAGGAGGTAAATAGAATATTAGAAAAATAGATATGATAGATTTTGGAGAAAATTGAATGGTGATAGGAGTATACTTTCTTCTCAGCAGTTCATGGAACCTATGCAAAAATTGACCATATATTAGGACATAAAGATCTCAAAATTAAATGCAGGAAGGGAGAAATAGTAAATGCTTTCTTCTCAGATCACGATGCAATAAAAACTACATTCAACAAGAAGTTAGGGGTAAATAGATCAAAACATAATTGGAAACTAAATAATCTCATCTTAAATAATGATTGGGTGAAACAGCAAATTATAGATACAATTAATAATTTCACCCAAGATAATGAAAATGATGAGACAACCTATCAAAATCTGTGGGATGCAGCTAAAGTGGAAATAAGGGGAAATTTTATATCTTTAGAGGCTTACTTGAATAAAATAGAGAAAGAGAAGATCAGTGAATTGGGCTTGCAACTTAAAAAGCTAGAAAAAGACCAAATTAAAAATGCCCAATCAAATACTAACCTTGAAATTCTAAAATTAAAATGAGAAATTAATAATATTGAAAGTAAAAAAAAAAAACTACTGAACTAATAAATAAAACTAAGAGTTGGTTTTATGAAAAAACAAATAAAATAGATGAACCTTTGGTAAATCTGATCAGAAAAAGGAAAGAGGAAAATCAAATTGTTAGTCTTAAAAATGAAAAGAAGGAACTTTCTACTAATGAAGAGGAAATTAGAGCAATAATAAGGAGTAACTTAGCCCAACTTTATGCCAATAAATTTGACAACTTAAGTGAAATGGATGACTACCTCCAAAAAATAGGCTTCCCAGATTAACAGAAGATGAAGTAAATTGCTTAAATAGACCCATTTCAGAAAAAGAAATAGAACAAGCTATTAATCAGCTCCCTAAGAAAAAATCCTCAGGACCAGATGGATTTACATGTGAATTCTACCAAACATTTAAAGAACAATTAGCTCCAATGTTATATAAACTATTTGAAAAAATAGGGATTGAAGGAGTCCTACCAAATTCCTTTTATGACACAGACATGGTACTGATACCTAAACTAGGTAGGTTGAAAACTGAGAAAGAAAACTATAGACCAATCTCCTTAGTGAATATTGATGCTAAAATCTTTATTTTTTCGCTTTTTAAATTAATTTCATAATTATAACTGTTTTTTGACAGTACATATGCATAGGTAATTTTTTTTTACAACATTATCCCTTGTACTCCCTTCTGTTCCAAGTTTTTCCCCTCCTTCCCTCCATTCCCTCCCCTAGATGGCAGGCATTCCCATATATATTAAATATCTTATAGTATATCCTAGGTACAATATATATGTGCAGAATGGAATTTTGTTGTTGTTGTTGTTGCAAAGGAAGAAGTGTATTCGGAAGGTAAAAATAATCTGGGAAGAAAAACAAAACAAACAAACAAACAAAAAATGCTCACAGTTTACACTCATTTCCCAGTGTTCCTTTTCTGGATGTATCTGATTCTGTCCATCATTGATCAATTGGACTTGGATTAGCTCTTCTCTATGTTGAAGATATCCACTTCCATCAGAATATATCCTCATGCAGTATCATTGTTGAAGTGTATAATGATCTCCTAGTTCTGCTCGTTTCACTCAGCATCAGTTGATGTAAGTCTCTCCAAGCCTCTCTGTATTCCTCCTGCTGGTAATTTCTTACAGAACAATAATATTCCATAACATTTATATACCATAATTTATCCAACCATTCTCCAATTGATGGACATCCATTCATCTTCCAGCTTCTAGCCACTATGAAAAGGGCTGCCACAAACATTTTGGCACATACAGGTCCCTTTCGCTTTTTTAGTATTTCCTTGGGATATAAGCCCAGTAGTAGTATGGCTGGGTCAAAGGGTATGCACATTTTGATAACTTTTTGGGCATAATTCCAGATTGCTCTCCAGAATGGTTGGATTCTTTCACAACTCCACCAACAATGCATCAGTGTCCCAGTTTTCCCACAGCCCCTCCAACATTCATCATTATTTGTTCCTGTCATCTTAGCCAATCTGACAGGTGTGTAATGATATCTCAGAGTTGTCTTAATTTGCATTTCTCTGATCAATAGTGATTTGGAACACTCTTTCATATGAGTGGAAATAGTTTTAATTTCATCACCTGAAAATTGTCTGTTCGTATCCTTTGACCATTTATCAATTGGAGAATGGCTTGATTTCTTATAAATTAAAGTCAATTCTCTGTATATTTTGGAGATGAGGCCTTTATCAGAACCTTTAACTGTAAAAATGTTTTCCCAATTTGTTACTTCCCTTCTAATCTTGTTTGCATTAGTTTTGTTTGTGCAGAAACTTTTTAATTTGGTGTAATCAAAATTTTCTGTTTTCTGATCAATAATGGTCTCTAGTTCTCCTTTGGACACAAATTCCTTCCTCCTCCACAAGTCTGAGAGGTAAACTATCCTATGTTCCTCCAATCTATTTAGGATTTCATTCTTTATGCCTAAATCATGGACCCATTTTGATCTTATCTTGGTATATGGTGTTAAGGGTGGGTCCATGCCTAGTTTCTGCCATACTAATTTCCAGTTTTCCCAGCAGTTTTTGTCAAATAATGAATTCTTATCCCAAAAGTTGGGATCTTTGGGTTTGTCAAACACTAGATTACTATTTTTATTCACTATCTTGCCCTGTGAACCTAACCTATTCCACTGATCAACTAGTCTATTTCTTAACCAATACCAAATGGTTTTGGTGACTGTTGCTTTATAATATAGTTCTAGGTCAGGTATAGCTAGACCACCTTCATTTAATTTTTTTGTTCATTACTTCCCTTGAAATTTTCCACCTTTTGTTGTTCCATATGAATTCTGTTGTTATTTTTTCTAGGTCATTAAAATAGTTTCTTGGGAGTCTGATTGTTATAGCACTAAACAAATAGATTAGTTTAGGGAATATTGTCATCGTGATTATATTTGCTCAGCCTATCCAAGAGCACTAAATATCTTTCCAATTATTTAAATCTGACTTTATTTTTGTGGCAAGTGTTTCATAATTTTGCTCATATAATTCCTGACTTTCCTTTGGTAGATATATTCCCAAATATTTTATACTATCGACAGTTATTTTGAATGGAATTTCTCTTTGTATGTCTTGCACTTAAATTGTGTTGGTAATGTATAAAAATGCTGAGGATTTATGTGGATTTATTTTGTATCCTGCAAGTTTGCTAAAGTTCTGAAATATTTCTAATAGCTTTTTAGCAGAGTCTTTGGGGTTCTCTAAGTATTCATGTCATCTGCAAAAGTGATAGTTTGATTTCCTCATTTCCTACTCTAAGAATTAAATTATTTAATTTTCAATTGGTTTTCATTCTCTATTTGCCTGGTCATTTATTGAATGTAATTTTTATTGCATTGTGGTCTGAAAAGGAAGCATTTTACTATTTCTTTCTTGCTGCATTTGATTGTGAGGTTTTAATGCCCAATATGTGGTCAATTTTTGTTTAGGTACCATGTACTGCCAAGAAAAAGGTATATTTCTTTCTGTCCATAATCAGTTTCCTCCAGAGGTCTATCATATCTAGGTTTCCTAGAATTCTATTAGCCTCCCTACTTTCATTTTTAGTTATTTTGTGGTTAGATTTGTCTGATTCTGAGAGGGGAAGGTTGAGGCCCCCCACTAGAATAACTTTGGTGTCTATTTCTTCCTATTACTGTCTTAAAATCTTCTCTAGGAATCTCTTGCTATACCACTGGGTACATACACATTTAGTATTGTTGCTACCTTATTGTTTATGGTACCCTTTATCAAAATTACTTTCCTTCCTTATCCCTTTTAATGAGATCTAATTTTACTTTTGCTTTATCTGAGATCAGAATTGCTACCCCTGCTTTTTTATTTTGCTTCAGCTGAAGCATAATAAATTCTGTTCCAGCCTTTTACCTTTATTTTGTATGTGTCTGTATCAAATGTATTTATTATAAACAAAATATTCTAGGATTCTGTTTTTTTAATCCACTCTATTTTCTTCAATTTTATGGGAGAGTTCATCTCATTTACATTCATAGTTATGGTTACCAACTCTAAATTTCCCTCTATCCTATTTTCTCCCCTATATATACTTTTGTTCTCTGTTTCCATCCTGTCTTTAGTCATGGTTTTTTCACTCACCTCACCCACTACCTTATCTCTTATCACTCTTCCCCCTTCTCTCATTAGTGCTCTTTTTTAACCCACTCTATCCTCTACTTTATCTTCTATAACTTCTTCTTCCCTTCTCTTAGCTTTCCTCCTCATGTTTCTGTCCTCTCTTCTGTCCTGTCTCTCCCTTTTCTTTCCTCTTTCTCCTCCTACTTCTTTATAGGGTTAGATAAATTTCTATATCCAATAGAATGACTAAATTATTCCTTCTTAGAGCCCAAACTGATGAATTCAAACTTCAGACAATGCCCACCCCTCCCTTCTTTCCCTCAATTGCAATAGGTCCTTGTATCTCTTCGTGTGAATTAATTGTCCCATTATACTTCTTTTTCCAGTACAGACTTTTATCTATCCTTTAATGTCTTTTTCTTAGATGCCATTAAAGCAGAGCACATTTACAATCACATCCTTAATCCATGTGATGTCCTCCTCTCCCCAGAATTACAGAAATCACTTCCCCATCTAGGGATGTAAATAATTTAACCTTTAAATAATATATATTTCCCCCCTTTTTGCCTTTCTATGCTTCTCTTGTGTTCTGTCTTTGTAGGTTAAAATTTCTATTTAGTGACCAGCAGGAGGAATACAGAGAGGCTTGGAGAGACTTACATCAACTGATGCTGAGTGAAATGAATAGAACCAGAAGATTGATGTATACTTCAATGTTGTATGAAGATGTATTCTGATGGAAGTGTATATCTTCAACATAAAGAAGATCCAACTCACTGCCAGTTGATCAATGATGGACAGAAACAACTATACCCAGAGAAGGAACACTGGGAAGTGAATGTAAATTGTTAGCACTACTGTCTATCTACCCAGGTTACTTATACCTTCGCAATCTAATACTTAATGTGCAACAAGAAAATGGTATTTACACACATATATTGTATCTAGGTTATATTGTAACACATGTAAAATGTATGGGATTGCCTGTCATCAAGGGGAGGGAGTAGAGGGAGGGAGGGGATAATCTGGAAAAATGAATACAAGGGATAATGTTATAAAAAATTACTCATGCGTATATATTGTCAAAAAAATTATAAATAAAATTAAAAAAAATTTCTATTTAGTTCTTTTTTCCCCCAAAAAAGAATAGGTTTTTCAATTGAAAGTCCCTTACCTCTTTGAAATTACATTGACTCCCCTGAAAGATGATGCTGAGTCTTGTTTGGAAGTTAATTCTTGGTTGTAACCCTAGGTCCTTTGCCTTTTTGGAATATGGTGTTCCAGGGCCTCCTTTATTGTCAAAGCTACCAGATCCTGGGTAATCTTGATTGTGGCTCTTTGATATTTCAGCCTTTTTTTTTTTTGTCTGACAGCTTGAAGTATTTATTTATTTATTTTATTATTTTTTTTAATTGACAGAACATATGTGTGGGTAATTTTTTAACATTGACCCTTGCAATCACTTCTCTTCCAACTTTTGCCTTCCTTCCCTTCACCGCCTCCCCTAGATGGCAGGCAGTCTCATACATGTTAAACATGTTAAAGTATATCTTAAATATAATATATGTGTACATATTTATATAATTTTCTTGTTGCACAAGAAAAATTGGATTTAGAAATGTGAGGGATGTAGAAGACCTTTACCCAAAATGACTACTCAGACATCACTCAAAATAGAAAACAGAAAAGTTGTTTATTGAACCCTCCAGAGGATGAGCTGTCTTATCATGAGATAAGAAAGAGAAAGCTTGTGATAGAAAGACTAAAGAATAAGTAAAGATATACAGCTTTT
Organism: Sminthopsis crassicaudata; assembly: GCF_048593235.1. Lineage (NCBI taxonomy): Eukaryota > Metazoa > Chordata > Mammalia > Dasyuromorphia > Dasyuridae > Sminthopsis > Sminthopsis crassicaudata. The sequence continues at coordinate 91,045,055 of NC_133621.1, read as the reverse complement.
ATAGGTTTTATTATAAAGGATTATATCATAAGTTGGGGAGCATTGAGAAAAAAGAGCCCTCTCCCCTAATTGAATGTTAAACATTGGTGCCAACGGCAGATTAGAATGAAATGCTTTGTTTCCCTGGTTCTCAGAAGAATCATCAATCAGACCTTCAAACTTCAGATTACTGAGCTGACATCATTTAAACTAATAGTCTAAATATTGATAACATTGAACAAGAATAAATGTCATCATTTCTGGTTAAGTAAATATTTCTAAAGTTTGAAGTAAATATTGGTTTGCACACACTGTATTTATGTAAGTCACAGAGACATAGAAATAATGAAAAATAAAACACAGAAAAAGAATTTAAACATTCCTGTAAGTTCTTCACCTTATCTCTCCATTCCACATAGAAAGGTAAAAATAGCGTGGAAAGAAAAACAAAAGTACAAACAATCCACATTCATTTCTCAGTGTAGATGTAGCTGGTTCTGTTCATCACTGATCAATAGGAACTGAATTGGATCTTCTCATTGCCGAAGATAGTCACTTCTATCAGAACTGATCCTAATATAGTATTGTTGTTGAAGTGTATAATGATCTCCTGGTTCTGCTCATTTTACTTAGCATCAGTTCATGTAAGTCTCTCCAAGCCCCTCTGTATTCATTCTGCTAGTCCTTTCTTACAGAACAATAATATTTCATAACATTCATATACCATAATTTACCCAACTATTCTCTAACTGATGGGCATCCATTCAATTTCCAATTTTTAGCCACTACAAAAAGGGCTGCCACAAACATTTTGGCACATACAGGTCCTTTCCCTTCTTTAATATCTCTTTGGAATATAAGCCCAGTAGTGACACTGCTGGATCAAAGGGTATGCACAGTTTGATAACTTTTTGAGCATAATTCCAAATTTTTCTCCAGAATGGCTGGATCTATTCACAACTCCATCAACAATTCATCAGTGTCCCGGTTTTTCCATATTTCCTCCAACAATTGTCATTGTCTTTTCCTGTCATCTTAGCCAATCTGACTTGTGTGTAGTGGTATTTCAGAATTGTCTTAATTTACATTTCTCTGATCAATAGTGATTCAGAACACCCTAATTGGAAGTATTTTTTATTTGAGATTATTCTGGAGTTTTGCAACAATGTTCCTTGGGGTTTTCTTTGTGGGATCTCTTTCTTAAGGTGATTGATAAATTCTTTCTTTCTTTCTTACTTTTTTTTTTTTTTTGACAAATTCTTTCAATGAGTATTTTCTCTTCTGTTTCTAGAATATTGGGGGCAGTTTTCCTTAATGATCTTTTGTAAGACTACCTCTTTTATTTGCTTTTTAAAGTCTTTTATGAGTACTTCCAAGAAGTCTCTTTGGGCTTGAGACCAAGTCATTTCATTTTTTGAGATTTCTTCGTGGATTTTTTGTCCTCAGTCTTCCCTGTTACCATAGTAGCTTTTTATGGTAAAGGTTCTTTGCTGTTTCTTGTTCATTTTCTTTACTTTTCTTTTCATATTTCCTTTTTTTTTTTTTTTTAAACTTTTATGGTTGAGCTCTGGTCCTCGGATAAAAGGGGTGCTGTCCCAAGCTTTCTGTGCAGTTATGAGCCTTGGCTTTGGGCACAGGGACCCCTTGTGTTTGCAGGGGGTAGCTTTGCCTGCTTTTTTCAGGAAACAGCCTGGTTTTCCAGAGTTTGCCTTTTTGAGCTGGGTGTGGAAAGTACCTCATTGATTTGCTCCTTTACTGACTCAGAACTGAGAGTCTTAGTTGCTGATTTGCTGTGATTAAGACTCTCTCTCACCAGCTTTTCCAGAGTCTATCTGGAACTTTTTCTACCCCAGTGAGACTGACTTTTCTTTTCTTTTTTCTTTCTCTTTTTAAAAATTTCTTTTTATTTGTTTTGTTTTTTGCTTTATTTTTATTTTTTTTTATTAAAGCTTTTTATTTACAAAGCATATACATGGGTAATTTTTCTGATATTGTCTCTTGCATAACCTTTTGTTCCAAATTTTCCCCTCCTTCCCCCTACCTACTCTTCTAGTTGACAGGTAGTTCAATACATGTTAAATATGTTGAAATACATGTTAGATCCAATATATGAATACATATTTATACAGTTATCTTGTTGCACAAGAAAAATCATATCAAGAAGGAAGAAAAAGAAAAACTGAGAAAAAAACACAATGCAAGCAAATAACAACAGAGTAAGAATGCCATGTTGTGTTCTACACTGTTTTCATTGTTCTCTCTCTGGATGTAAATGACTCTCTTCATCACTGCACAAGTGGAACTGGTTTGAATCATCTCATTGTTGAAGAGAGCCATGTCCAGAGACTGAATTTTCTTGTAGTTTTCCCAGTCTATCGTGAGCTTGAGAGTGGTTTCATTCTATCAGACTCTGTTTAGAGGTTTGGTTTCATGTGGTTTTCAAGGGAAACTGGGAGAGCTTCAGCAGCTTCCCTCATCTTGGTTCCACCCTGGAAGTCCCTGTAACTCTCTAGTAGAGCTCCATCCAGAGCTAAGTTTGCAATTCTGTTTCAAGATTTGAACCAAGGTCTGGAGTCTGGAAAGTCCTGGAGGACATCAGATTGGGACACAGAAACTACTGAAAGTTAGTAGCTCCTTGAGCTACTCACGTGATCCTTGAAGAAAAATTACTCAAATTCAAGCTAACATTAACCCCATGAAAACATGTACCAAATGACTAATAGTTAGAAAAATGGAAACTAAGTAATTTTGAGGTTCTCATACCCACTGGAATAGCAAAGTTGACAAAAATCAGAGGATTTAAAATCTTTGGGGGAGCTGAAGAAAAACAAACATATGAATGAATGATTTGTGGAACTGTGAATTGTCTAGCTATCCCAAAGAGCAATTTGCAACTATGCCTTCAAATGATTAAAATGATCCTTTGATAGAGTGATACCACTAGTAGGCTTATACCCCATAGATAACAATAACAATAATAAATATTTATATTTTGCTTACTATGTGTTAGGTAGTGGGCTAGGTGCTTTATAATCATTATTTCATTTGATTCTCACAGCAACCCTTGGTAATAACCCTGGATAACAAGCCCAGGTTCACATAGCTAGTGAGGTTCACATAGCTATCTGAGGTCTTTCCAATTGTAGGTTCAGTGCTCTATCCCCTGCATCACTTAGTTGCCTAAAGAAATTTTAAAAAGAGGAAAAGGATGGAAATGTACAAAAATATTTTTAGTAGTTCTTTTGTAGTGGCAAACATTTGAATCTAAGGAGATGCCTATAATTTGGGTGTGACTAAACAAATGAAGGAATCTGAATGTTAATTAAATACTGATATGCCTCATGAAATGATCACAGGTTCACAGGGCAAGATAGTGAATTAAAATAGCAATCTAGTGTTTAACAAACCCAAAGATCCCAACTTTTGGGATAAGAATTTATTATTTGACAAAAACTGTTGGGAAAACTGGAAATTAGTATGGCACAAACTAGGCATGGACCCACACTTAACAGCATATACCAAGATAAGATCAAAATGGGTCCATGATTTAGGCATAAAGAATGAAATCCTAAATAGATTGGAGGAACATAGGATAGTTTACCTCTCAGACTTGTGGAGGAGGAAGGAATTTGTGACCAAAGGAGAACTAGAGGTCATTATTGATCACAAAATAGAAAATTTTGATTACATCAAATTAAAAAAGCTTTTGTACAAACAAAACTAATGCAAACAAGATTAGAAGGGAAATACCAAATTGGGAAAATATTTTTACAGTTAAAAGTTCTGATAAAGGCCACATTTCCAAAAGAACTGACTCTAATTTATAAGAAACCAAACCATTCTCTAATTGATAAATGGTCAAAGGATACGAACAGACAATTTTCACAGGATGAAATTGAAACTATTGCCACTGATATGAAAGAGTGTTCCAAGTCACTATTGATCAAAGAAATGCAAATTTAGACAACTCTGATATACCACTAAAAACCTGTCAGATTGGCTAAGATGACAGGAACAAATAACAATGAATGTTGGAAGGGCTGTGGGAAAACTGGGACACTGATGCATTGTTGGTGGAATTGTGAAAGAATCCAACCATTCTGAGAGCTATTTGGAACTATGCCCAAAAAGTTATCTAACTGTGCATACCCTTTGACCCAGCAGTGCTACTACTGGGCTTATATCCCCAAGAAATACCAAATAAGGGAAAAGGACTTGTATGTGCCAAAATGTTTTTGGCAGCCCTTTTTGTAGTGGCTAGAAACTGGAAAATAAATGAATGCCCATCAATTGGAGAATGGTTGGGTAAATTATGGTATATGAATGTTATGGAATATTATTGTTCTGTAAGAAATGACCAGCAGGAGGAATACAGAGAGGCTTGGAGAGACTTAAATCAACTGATGCTGAGTGAAATGAGCAGAACCAGGAGATCATTATACACTTCAACAACGATACTATATGAAGATGTATTCTGATTGAAGTGGATATCTTCAACATAGAGAAGATCTAATTCAGTTCCAGTTGATCAGTGATGGACAGTATCAGATAACGTCCAGAGAAGGAACACTGGGAATTGAGTGTAAACTGTTTGCAATACTTTCTTTCTACCCAGGTTACTTATACCTTCTGAATCCAATTCATACAACAAGAAATTCGATTTTACACATATATATTGTATCTAAGATATACTATAACACATTTAACATATATGGGATTGCCTGTCATCTAGGGGAGGGGGCAGAGGAAGGTAGGGGAAAATTCAGAAAAGAAGTTAGTACAAGAGATAATGCTGTAAAAAAATTACCCATGCTTATATACTGTCAAAAAATTATAATTATAAAATTAATAAAAATAATAAAATAACTTCACTGGTGGTCCTCTTGCCTAGTTCTATTTTTAAAGAATACCTTACAATTCTAGACCTCTAGTTGTTGGCTTTCTTTTCATAATTTTTTTTTTGTTTTTCTTGGATTATTCTTAAATTTTTAAAAAATTTACTTCAATTTTGGTCTTTTCATTTTTAAAGTCTTTTTTGAGTTCTTTTATGACTTTTGGGGGGCAGCTTACCATTTAATATTACTCTTTGTGATAGGAGAGGATTTTCTTTTGTTTCATTATCCTCTTCTGAAGATGAATCCTAGAATCTTCCTTCTTCCCCTAGTAACTTTCTATAGTTAGGTTCTTTTCTCTTTCCCTAATTATTTTATTTTTAAAATAGAAGATTGTTGATGTAATCATCTGTAGTCTTGGGGTATAGCAGATGATGCCTCTAGTCTCAGAACCTTCTTCAGTTCTCCCTTCTGATCTGGAAGCTGAACCTAAGAACTCTGCCTTCCTGTAAGTATTTGCAGTCAGTAGTATCTCTCTGGCACTGTTTCTGCACTCATCAGGTCTGTGATTATTGCTTTTCACCCAAGGCCTAAGTTTCAGCTGCACCGCTAGCCTTGGTGTTTCTTATTATCTGAGGTTTTCTCAATCTTCCCAGAGAAAGACACCCAGTTCTCTACACTGTCTAAAAAGTATATGTTCCTGTGGCTGTGATGGAGGCTACTTCTCAACCTAGCTAGGCTCAGAGATTGCCAGCTTGCTCTTTCAGTAGAACTAATCTGAAGGTATTTTTTCACTTAATGAAACCTAAACTTCTGTCTAGGTAGCTATCTTTGCATCTTCTCTAATTGTTCCAGGAAGACCACTGTTCTGCTCTGACTCTTGATTATTTTACCTACTCTACATTTGTCATGAGGTACTATTTTGTTTCATTTGTGAGAAAAATCTGAAGAGCTTGGAATTTTCTAACCTACTCCACCATCTCCCCCGAATCCTCTCCTTAACTCCCAAAGTTTTAAAAGGATTGTGATGTATTATGGGAGAAATATCTCTTCTCTGAGTTTCTGTTGTGGGCAATTTCTGCCAAATATATATTGAATATCTTTAAGAAATTATAGAGGTAAAAATTTCGGCTTAATTATTATGTTTAAGTATAGTTCAGGCCCCAAGGAATACTTAAAAGCCAATTAGGACTCTAAGAAGGCTTCTTATAAACAAAATTGTGCCAGATTGATAGAGAAATATTTATTTTTTTTACATGTTGTAATAATGTACATTTTTCTTAGATTATAAAAGTTAAAAATGCATTCATAATCCATATTTCTTTCAATGTTATGAAAATTTAACAAATCTTAGTTACTTGTCACAATTTGGTGTTTTAGTTTTAGAAGGCTGCATTACCTATAAGAAATGAGTGTTATTATATATGTAATGTTACCCAAAAAAAAGAAAATAAGCATGGTGTATAATATTAAGTAAAAAGCTGGCTTCAGAGATGGGACACAAGTCAAAAAGGAGACAAGGAATTCTGGTAGAAGGATACAAGACCCATCTTTGACATATACTGATTTTGTGATCCTGAGCAAGTCAATTAACTTCTCAGGACCTCATGAAAATTCTTAAAACTTGCAACTTGCAGAATTGGTGCTGACTTGCACTAGTAGGAATTTTCCAATCCCCATGAAAACCAGTGATTCTGTTAAAAATAAAAATTGGAGAATGTAGAAAGTTTCAGACAAGTTAAAACCCAAATTCTTTATTTTAACATAGATTTCGATAAAGAATTAAAGGACTGAGGGTCTTTAACTTTCAATTTATCTCTTCTAGAATAGGAGCAATGGGAAACAAAGGCAGGCCACTTAGGTCTGGACAGAGGCTCAGCAGCAATTCCTGATAGGCATATCCTGACTTTTGGACAGGTACTGATGAGAGAAGGGAATGAGGCACAGATATTACCTGGAGGAATGGCTAATTGTCACAACTGCAGGCTTCAGTGCCATAAATGGAGAAAATCAGATGGGTCATGGCTAGTGAAGTAGTTATGGTCATTTTAAAATATGGCTACCTTTGATTACCATTAACACAACAATGATGAAAGAAGGTAAGGAATAAGTGATTCCCTTGTGAACCATTTGGAGAGAGAACTATAAGTGTTCAGGTTAAGAGAATCATAACCCCAAGCCCTGCATCTACTGTCTCTTACTTGGTCTTCCTTCTTGTAGTATTTTCTCTGTTCCATTTTCCACCTGTTGTCAAATTGATTTTCCTAAAGCACAGTTCTGATTGGGTCATTCCCTTACTCAATCATTTCTATTGGCTTCCTGCTGAATTTGCAATCAAATATAAAGTTCTCTATGTAGCATATAAAGTCCTTTGCAACCTGGCATCAGGCGTATTACTCCCTTTTATTCATTTTTCAATCCAGTCAAAATCATCTTCTTGCTGTTTATTACTCATGCTCCTCTACTGCCAGTCCAGGACTCTGGGAAGACAAATGATCTGGCCAAGTGCACAAAGCCAGGTGAAGGCAAAGATATGGACCCAACCTAGGCTTTGTGACTCCAGGTCAGATTCTCTTTTCACTTTACCACAATTGAGAATGACTTCAGTTCTGATTCTTTTTTTTTTTTTTTTTTTTTTTTTTTTTAATAGAAGTTAGACCCTGTAATGGCAGAAGGCTTTTGTGGAGAGATTTTAATAACCTGATCGAGGAGACAAGCTATGGTGATCAAACACCCAGGACTCTTCTGGGTTGGAGGTTTGGAGGAGAGGGAGGTGACTGAAATCAGATAAAATTCTAATTTTTTGGCAATAAAGATTTTGGACCTTTCCTAAGCATACAAAACTTTCTCTGAGTAGCACTTTCCATTTGCCAGGCTTTCTCTCAGTTTTTCTTCATTCTTTATTTTCCTCCTTTCCTTACATTCTTTCATCTTTTTTTTTTTTGTATAATAGTTTTTATTTAGCAGATATATGCCATTTTATAACATTGACAATTGCCAAACCTTTTGTTCTAAATTTTCTCTTCCTCCCCCCCAGCATTCTTTCATTCTTTATTTAATTCATCCTCCTTCTCCCCCATCTCTAATATTTTTATCAGTCCCCTGTATATCAAAACAATAACTATAAGAAAGGAAGGGGAAGCAATATGTTTATTTTCTCTATAGTAGGCTCTGCTGAATGAGGTTGGCTACTGTCAGTTCATTTGGGAGTTGCCACTCTGTCTACCCTTTGTATTCATTCTGACAATATGATGAGATTGTATAGTATAAAATGGTGAGAAGAAATGTAGATGTAGATGATACATCCTTTGTGGGGAAAAGTTCCCTGATTGTTTGAGGTCAGGGATATAACTAGACTGCTGACATTCATGGGGCATCTTTTCTTCTGGTCTATAATTCCATGCTTCAGTTCTCCACTAGTTTCCAGTTCTGGACCCAGATGACTGGAGAGAAAGTAAGTCAGGTGACCTTGCACAGCTATTCTTCATTTAAATCTAATTCATTAGTATGTCAGGGCATCATCTCCCTAATGCCAAGGTTCTCTTCCAGAACAAAGGACAAATAACAACAATAATCCCTGAGGCAAAAGAAGGGCAAAGGAAATGTTAATAATGTTAGGTTGAGGGCCAATAGAGGATAAGAGAGGAAGGCAAAGGGACCAGCATGCTTCTGTGCATGTGACTCTGGAACTGTAGCTAAGAACAGAGATATAGCTGCACTGAGCAGGAATAGAGATTGAAAGGAGAGCAGTTGAAGGTATAGCTTAATCCTGTCACTTCATTAATCCCATTTTAGATTATGGAAACCAAGACCTCATGGAAAAGCAACTGAGACTTGTCCTAATGGGGAAAACAAGAGCTGGGAAAAGTACAACAGGGAACAGCATCCTTGGAAAACGAGTATTTGAGTCAAAACTAGCAGCAAAATCAGTAACCAAGAACTGTATGAAAGAAAGCAGGCCGTGGAAAGAGAAAGAGAACATAGTGGTGAATGCTCCTGGAATTTTTGATACTGATGTATATGATGAAGACACTTCAATGGAGATTAGCCGCTGCCTCATGATGCCCTCTCCTGGGCCTCATACCATCCTCCTGGTGGCTCCATTCAGTCATTACACCAAGAAGGAAAAAGATGCAATAAAGAAGATCCTGGGAATTTTTGGTTCCAGAGCCAAGAAATATATGATCCTTTTATTTACTCGGAAGGATGATTTAGAAGGTACTGATTTGAATCAATATCTATGTGAAATTAGGGATAAAGATTTGAAAGCTCTGATGGAAGATGCTATGCTTTCAACAACTGGGCAACTGGAAATGAGCAGGAGGCCCAACTAACAGAGCTTCTGAGTTTGGTTGAGCATGTAGTGCAAAAAAATGGAGGCTATTGCTACACAAATCAGATGTATCAACTAACAGAAAAGAAAATCTAAACTAAAGCATTGGAAAAAGTCTATATGCAAGACCTGGAAAGACTGAAAAAGGAAATAAGACAGGAATATGAAGAGGAAATCAAAAACTTAAGGAATGAATTGGAGCAGAAAGAGAAGAAAAAATGTATAGGGAACTTGCAGAAAAAGAAAAATTCTATGCAAGAAAGCAAAGAGGTGCTACAACAGAGGTTGTAAGCCAAAATCAGTACATTGAAAACTTTTTGCAAATCTTGGAAAAAGTTAATGATATCATTAAAACTATGTTTGGAGACTAAAGAACTTGATAAAACTATTTTATGCTTTCTGCTGCTTATCCAGCTTCTCTCTCTGTTGGTCACTGATGAATCCTGAGGCATCACTAGTCCATCCTACCACTCATGTCTTGAAGAATAAAGGCAATTGCAAACTATAAGAACTAACAATATGGAATATTATTGTTCTGTAAGAAATGACCAACAGGATCATTTCAGAAAGGCCTGGAGAAACTGATGCTGTGTGAAATGAGCAGGACCAGGAGATCATTGTATACTTCAACAACAAAACTATATGATGATCAATTCTGATGGATGTAGCCCTCTTCAACAATGAGATGAACCAAATCAGTTCTAATAGATTAGTATCGAACTGAACCAGATACACCAAGTGAAAGAACTCTGGGAGATGATTATGAACCACTACATAGAATTCCCAATCCCTCTAATTTTGTCCGCCTACATTTTGGATTTCCTTCACAGACTGATTGTACACTATTTCAAAGTCCAATTCATTTTGCACAGCAAAACAACTGTTTGGACATTAATACATATATTGTATTTAATTTATACTCTAACATATTTAACATATATTGGTCAACTTGCCATTTTGGGGGGGGGCAGGAAGGAGGGGAAAAATTAGAACAAAAGGTTTGGGAATTGTCAATGTTGTAAAATTACCCATGCATATATCTGGTAAATAAAAACTATTAAAATAAAAAAGCTTTAAAAATAAATAATAATAAAAGAAAACCTTGAAACATTGTGTAAAAAAAAGAACTAACAATAATAACATTTTTGTCTGAAAAGAAAGGGACAAATTATTTTTCTGTAAAAATCCAGAAAAGGAGATGCTAACATTCTGAACCAGAAAATTTCTCTCCAAGATCCAGAGAAAGAAAAAAATGCTGAGTCAAATTTGTAGTAGTATTTCAATATTTCTCCAGCCCCTCCTCTTTTAAAAAGGAATGTGTTCTTTATGTGTAGCTCTTCCTCACATTTTAATTGTTGTCATTATCAAGTAATATACAATAACTATTTGTTTAGCAATTTGTATAGCAATCAATGTAAGGTTTGCAGAACACTATATGTTAATGTTTACTTACAGCTCTTTATGAATCCAATGTCATTTTATTTGATCTTTACTACAACCCTGTCAGATAGATTGTTGTTATCCACGTTTTATCAGAAAGGAAAGCAGGCTTGAGAATCTAAATGATTTCCTTACAATTATAGGGTGAGTAATTGTCTAAGGCAGGATTTGAATTCAAGACTTCATTTCTCTAAATGTGACACACTAACCACTACATCACTTGCTAGCTTTATTGACCATTATGTGCTTGCTATTCATCTTAAACAAATGGTATTTGTGGATAGAGGAGATGAAATATTGTTGTATTCATGTTTCTTAATTCTAAGCTAGAATTGCTCATGTTTTCTGTTTCATAATTTTCTATTCTCTCTCATTATCTATTCATTGAAATGGTCAAAATTCTGTACAGTGTCTTTTACTACTTATATTGATGACAATTCATTTATGTAGCTCTTAATATTTACAAAGCATTTTTTCACAGCAAATCTTTGAAGTAATATTGCAAATATTCTATCTTACAGGTGAGAAAATTGCAATTCAGAAAAAGCTGACCCATTGTTATGGCAAGTTAAAACACAAGCCTCATTATCTTTTGCTTTCAAGTTCACTGCTCTTTTTACATCATCTATTTCTCAGAATTCAATCTATCCCATGCCACTTCTATTCAGAATATAATGAGGGGGTAAGTGGAATGCCAAATTTCGATAAATTCACAGAAAAAAAACACTCTGATTCAACAGATGAGATAATGTGGTTTAATGTTTGTTAATTAATTAATTAATGTCTTAATGTAATTGTTTCATCCTGCTAAGTAAATTGCATGATTTTAATAAAATTTGATGTTTCTATTTTTTCTAAGTATTGTTTCTGTTCTTATTAACATGGGAAAAGGAAAGGGAAACAAGAGTACCCTAATCCCTGGTCAAATGAAGTTAGTTTTCTTTTTTGTCTTATTAAAAGACATTAGGGGTGTGTTATGTGTGTGTGTTTGTTTGTTTGTCTGTGTATTGATTTCTATCTCACTGTAAAGACCTCTTTCATGAAACTCTTCACAATTTATTCCCAGATCTTCTTTGGACCCATTATTAACTGATTGCCTTACATCCCAGTTGTATTCTCTCATATCAGAACAACCCAAATACCTTGCAAATTAAGAAGTTGTATATGTATGGAGTAGATCAAAAATGTCACTTTTGCACTTCCACAACTTTCTCCACATATAGACACTCCTTCTTAGATAAGCAAGATAGATAACATGAATTTAGAAATAGATAAACTTAGGTTTATTTTATCATTTTAATAGTGTTTTGTTTATCTAATCACATGTAAAGATAGTTTCCAACATTAATTTTTGACAGATTTTGAGTTTCAAATTTTTTCTCTCTCCCCCTTCCACTCTCCTCCCCAAGATAGCAAACAATTTTATATAGATTATACATGTACAAATATTTTAAACATATTTCTATATTAGTCATGTTGTGAAAGAAAAATCTGAACAAAAGGGAAAAACCATGAGAAAAAAAAACAACAAAAAAGGTGAAAATTATATGCTTTGATCCACATTCAGGTGCCATAATTCTCTCTCCGTTTGCTAATGAAATTTTCTATGCTAAGTCTATCAAAATTGTCTTGGATCATTGTAGCGTTGAGAACAGTTGTCTATTATAGTTAATCATCACATAATCTTGTTGTTATTGTGTACAATGTCTTCCTGGTTCAGCTTATTTCACTTAGCATAAATTCATCTAAGTCCAGATTTTTCTGAAATCATCCGGTTCATCACTTCTAGAGAACAATAATGTTCCATCATATTCATATAACATAACTTATTCAGTCATTCCCGATCTGATGTACATCCACTCAATTTCCAATTCCTTGAAATAGGCTTCTTTGTAGAATGGTTTCTATCACTTTCATAGTTAGCCTCCTAGAAGAGCTTTGTTTTGTCTGCAAAAGTTCCTGTAGGTTACATCTTCCTCGTTGAGAGAGAGAATCTTTAAGATAAGGAAAGATGCTCTAAATGTTTTTCAAATCTGTGATGTCACTTTAAGTTCTCATCTGATCTCCCAGGGATATTTCCAACTTCTACTGATGAGAAGTTTTGAGGATCTGATAATATACTACCTTAAAACTCCTAAAAATATGTTGGATAAAGTCCTTAATGTTAGAGTATGAACTTAGAACAATAACTACAAATGATTCTCTCTTTGGGTTAGCTACTTCCGATCAATGACTCAGTGATACCTAAGTCTATATGCCTACCAACCATAACTTGCTTCAGGCCTGAAGATCATGTCCTTCAAAGACAACACATCAGTGCTATCCTTCCATGTTAAGTGGATAAGTATGAGATTTGCTATAAAACCTCAGCCTGCCAGTGTCAATAGGAGATTGGGAGAGTAGCTTTAAAGTCTTTTTGTGATACCTTTTCTGAGATAAACATGGGATTTTTTGACTGTGTGGACCAGAAGTTTTGTTATATAGACCCAAGTTTTCAGGCATTTTCCCGCCTTTCTCTTCTCTTTTAGACCACAATAGCACAAGTCAGTTTTCTGGAGTGTTTTCTAACATGACTAATTTCTTTGTCATAAATTTTGCTTCTTTGAATGCTTATTAACAGCTGTTGTCCTCTTCCCAGTTACATCCCTAAATGCCATGGGGAAGACTTTGGTTGGAGCTCTCACAAATCTTGTTTTACTCTTCATTTTTTCTCCCAATTTCCCAAAATTTTTCCCAAATAATTGTCTCATTTCATTTATAAAATAATTTTCAGATCTTTTCAGAAAAAAAAATCATTTCCTTTAATTCATCCACACATTTTATTTGAAATTGTATACTAGTTGTATTTTTCTTTGATGTTTTTCTAGAAGATGTTTTGAAGTCACTCTTTTTCCCTTTGGTTTATGTCTTCAACATCCTTGTCACTCCCATTTTTGTTGTTATTGTTTACTCATTCTTCCAGCCTTACTTCACATTTTTTGGCATAAGGTCTAATTACAGAATATTTCTTGAGCAAATATCTGATTTATGTTTTATCCTGTTTTGCATACTCTTGGATTCTTCTGCTGCTATCTTGGGGTACTGTGTATTGTGTTATTCAAAATCCATTCAATTATTCCCCTATCAAGGAGCACCCCTTTATCTTCTATTTTTTGGTTACACTAGAAGGTGCCACTATATTTTGGCATATGTTAGTCCTTTTTCTTTTTCTGTAATTTCCTTATGGTATAAGCTTTGTAGAGTTTTTCCTGGGTCAAAAAAAAAAAAAATATATATATATATATATATATATATATATATATATATATATATATATATATATATATATATATATATATATATGTTAGTGACTTTGGGGATATGATTTCTTTAATTAAAAAAAAAACTTTGAAATAAAACAAGCATTTCCATAACATAGTACAACAAAAAGATGATTGTACATGAAACATTATGATGTAAGTTTCTTTTTTTCTTTCCTCCTTCCCCACAAGAGATTGCTGCCATTACACACACACACACACACACACACACACACACACACACACACACACCATTGTGCTATACATACTACTATTTATCAATTTTTATTCTGGTTGCAGATGGCATATTCTTTCATATATTCTTTATAAATTATTTGGTATATAATCAACACAATTATTCATTCAAAAATTCTTTAAAAAAACTTTTTTTAAAAAATTGGAAACAATTGGGGTTAAATAGCTTGCCTAGATCACACTGCTAATAAGTATTAAGTGTCTAAGGCTGGATTTGAACTCAAGTCTTCCTGACTCCAGGGCTGGTATCCTATTATTGCACCATTTAGCTTCTCTCCAAATCATTTTTAAAACAATATTGCTATTGCTTTTGTCTACTGGAATGAATTGTCCTCTAACCTTTGAATGACTATAGCTGAACAGAAAGGGACAGGAAAGTCAGGAATAAAAAAGGAGTTTCAACTTGAAAGTGAAGGAAGTGGCTTGCAAGCAAGGATACATATGCCACTCATAGTGGGTAGGCAATGTAGGAAAGATGGCAATTCATACCAATGCTTACATAGTGATATAACTGATTATGAGGGGTAACAGCAAAAATGTGACAATGGCCAGAACATAGATATAGCAAGTGCTTGTCTGAACTCAGAACACCTGGTGCTGGTCAGGGTAGTACTATAAGTATATTAAAAAAAATTGACATTTTTCTGTGAGTGAGATAATACAAAGGATCAGCACAAAGGATTGCTGTTATTCCAAGGTCAGAGCACAGCCCGCTTGCTGGGCCTTACTCTGGAAAAATGGTCGTCTCCTAATCAATCCTAAATTGATACTATACTATATACAATGTTTTCTTGGTTCTGCTTATTTTGTTCTTCCTTACTTTCTGCAAGTCTTTGCAAGTTTTTTCTAATATCATTGACCTAATCATTTCTTACAGCACAGTATTATTACATGATAATCATATACCACAACTTGTTGAGTCATTGGTCAATTGATGGTTATCCTTGCAATTTCCAGTTTTTTGCCATCACAAAGAGAGATACTATAAACATTTTAGAACATATAGGTTCTTATTTTTTTCTCTAATCATCTTTAGAAATAGACCAAGTAGTAGTTTTTCTGGGTCTATGGATATAGGTAGTTTAATTTGCTACCTCCAAAATTGTTGGATCATTTTACAATTCTATCAGTAATGAATTAGCATCCCAATTTTTCTGCATTCTCTCTAACATTTGTCACTTGCCCCTTCAGTCATTTTAGCTAATCTGCTAGGTGTAAAATGATATCTCATGGTTGTTTTAATCTCCATTTCTCTAATCAATAATGATTTAGAGCATTTTAAAATATGATTATAAGTAGTTTGGATTTTTCATTGGAAAACTTCCTATCCATATTCTTTGACCATTTCTCAATTGGGGAATGATTCATAGTCTTACAGGTTTGAAAAATTCTTTATATATTTTAGACATTAGTTTATCTGATAAACTGTCTATAAACATTCTCCTCATCCCAGTTTTCTGCTTTTCTTTTAAACATAGCTATATTTGTTTTATTTGTACAAAACCTTTTAAATTCAATGTAACCCATATTCACTTTTCATCTAAGTTTTCTCTCCATCTCTTGTTTATTCATAAATGATTCACCTATATCCATGTCTGATAAGCAATATGACACATGTTCTAAATTTCTTGCAAAATATCTCTATTTCTCTATCATGAATCCATTTTGACCTTATCTTGATAAGTGATGTGAGATATTGGTCCATGTCCATTTTCTGCCAAAATGCTTTTCAGTTCTCCCAACAATTTTTAACAAATTGTGAATTCTTATCTCAAAATCTTAGATCTTTACAGTTTTCAAATACAAAGTTATCATGTTAATTTGCCACTGCACTCTGTTCCACTGATATACCTGTTTCTTAGCTGGTGCCAGAGAGTTTTGATAATTGCTACCATATAATATATTTTAAGATCTGATAAATGTCTAAGTCTCCATTTACATTTCCTCCCATTATTTCCTTTGCTATTTCTGACTTTTTTACTTTTCTAAATTATTTTATTAATTTTTTAATTATAAAAATAAAATCAAGTATCAACAATTGGAAAATTATTCCTTGTTCATGGGTAAGTATGGTCAATATAACAGAAAGGACAGTTTTACCCAAACCAATTATATATTCAGTGCTATCACAATTAAATTATCAAAAACTTATTTTGTTGAATTAGAAAAAAATAATAACAAAATTCATTTGAAAAAACAATGTGCTCTCTGATTCTTTCCTCTTATCTATTCACCCTGCTTTCCCAATCTTAATTTGTGCAACCTACACAAAGTCCCTTCCCCACCCTATCCTCCAGTTTTCTCACTTCTCTAGAAGTTCAGAAAACTTCTAAATCTCTTAATATATGTATATTGTTTTTTTTTCAACCCAGATGACTGTTTCTAATATTACCAGCTCTCTATCTCCACCTGCTTCTTCTATATTAATTCTTCCTTTCATATCCCATTTTTATGATATAATTTCTTCTTTTAACCTTTTCTTACCCAATTTTGCTTATTTAGAACTACCTCATCATATACAATTCACCTCAAACTTACTTTCACACTACTTAGATAACTTTTAAAAATACTATTACTACTAATATTACTACTATTCAGATAATATCAATCCTTTCTCTGGAGGTGGATAATATGCTTTATCAATTGTCCTTTAAATTTGTCTTGGATCATTGTACTGCTGAGAATAGCTAAGATATTCACAATTCTTCATTGTACAACATTGCTGTTACTGAGTACAATGTTATTGTTCTGCTAACTTCACTTTGCATCAGTTCACATAAGATTTTCTAAGTTTTCCTGAAATCATCCTGCTTATCATTTTGATGAGGTGTAAACTGAGGTATAAACTGAGATGGATCAGTTCCTTTTCTCTCTCTCTTAATGCTGTATGGAAACAAAGTCTTTATTGATAGTAAAAGGATAGACAGGCATTTGGTCTTCAGGAAAACCAGACTGCCTGCAAAGGGACATCAGTTGACGGGCATTGGCTGGTATACACCAAATGCAAAGATTTCATTTTTTAACCTTCCGTATATACATAACTAGAGTCATCAAAACAATGTTTGGACAGAGATGTTATCCAAGAGGTTCCAGAAATATTTGTCAATAATACAAGAATTCTCTGTTGTAAATAAGAAGGAATTTTCTGTTGTTATCTCCTTCAGTCTCTCCACAGAAAGGAATTTCAGATCATTAGAATGGGGGCTGAAAACCAAAACTAGCCCAAAGGAAGTTGGAGATTAAACAAGGGATATCAGAGGGGGCTACCGCCCACAACATTCCCCCCTTAAGCAGTTAACTCTTAAATTCTTTTAAGAAAAAGGTTTTTTTTGGGGGGAGTGTCTCTTATTTGAGGCAGGGTTGGAAGATTTTTTCCAAGGATCTTCAGAGTAGCGGGGTCCCCTCGTCTTGTTCCCCCCTCAAGCAGTCACCTCCAGATGTATGTGGGAATAGGGGCGATGAACTCATCTTTAACTGCTTCGAACTGACAAGGGTCGTAGAGATTTGGGATTCATGCCAGGGGGTGAGGCGTCAGGTGTGGGGGATGGCAACAGGCCTCTAGGGGGTGTCCCAGTCAGTTGTCCAGTCAATTTTCTCCAGGCTGAAGTCCAGCTGAAAATCCAAAACTTGAAGCCTAGAGAAAACAGATCTCAGGAACAGATTAAAAGTGAGGTGTTATCCAGGATAGAGATGGTGACACCTGGAAATGGGGAAATATCTCAGATCCCCTCTGTGGGCTGCTGGTAAAATGCTAATGACCCATCTATTAAAGAGAAATAGGAAAAAAATTCTGAGAAATCCAAAGCTAATTTCCCCCGCTGTCTTAGGATAACAGCAATAGTTACAGTTTTAACCACTCCCTACACAGTAATAAATAACCCAGACAAGGTTTATCAGTCATTCATCAATCATTCCCAAAGTCCTCCACATCAGTCCAAAGTTCCCTAGAAGCAGGATTTAGTCCATTGTCTCTTCTAAAGCTGATGCTGGCTGAGATATGATTGGAGGTTTCAAATGGTCTGCATTCCATGCAGAGGATGGGTCTGCTGTGCTGACAATCAAAGCTGATCAAAGCTGATCTAGGTCCCAGAAGCAAGTCAATATCTGTAATTTGACCAAATCTAGAGCACAAACATAAATCTAACAAATAAAGGTTAGTTTACAGGTCAGGCTGTAACAGCAATTAGGTCTCACAAACTTCTGTTAATTGTCCTCTTATCATTTAAAACCCTTAAAAAAACAAAGCACAAATATCCAGTAGCAGATAAATGACCAGGCAAAAAACTTATTTGCCCAAGTATTTAAGATAGAATGATTGCATATAATACCACTAAAAACAGCAAGGCATAACATAATTGAATTGCATTAACAATTCTATTGACCATTGCTCTTATCATAGAAATCAGTTATGTAAAGTTCTGTTGTCTCCAGAGACTGCTGATCACTCTCTGGGAGGAGATCTTCTGTCTCAACTCAATCTCTCAGCCACCAACTCTGACTTAGAGTAGAGACTCCTCTCCCTTGCTCAATGTTGCTTCTTTTATCCTCCCAGAGAATGGCCGTGGAATAACTCAGGGGCTTCTGGGAAAAAACACCTCAACCAATGAACATTATTGATCCTCCTACCCCAGACATGTAGGTGTCTGCCTTAATCTTTGGCCAGTGACTGGGCCAATTGGCACCTCTAATAACTGTACGATCTGCACCTGTGTCTACCAATCCTTCAAATGGTATTCCATTTATATAAATAGTAAGCATAGGTCAGTCAGCTGTCACAGCTGCTGTCTAATACATTCCTGGATTTTATTCATTGGAGTCAGAATCTGGGCGACTATCACCAGGTTGCTGATTAGGGGTACGTAACAATAAACCTGATGCTACTACTTCTCCTGGTTGATAAATCACACTTTGTCTACTTGTGTTAGTGACTGGGATATTAACTACACGTTCTCCAGTTTCCCACATCAGTGTATGGATGGACACTGTTTTGTAAGCACTCTCAGAAGGTGAAATGGTCAAGCCTACTGTGCCTGGAGGCAAAGGATCCATAGGCTCAACAGAAACAGATTTCACTTCTCCAGGGAGTATCTCAGTAGTCTCTACTGCACACAACTCTATTTTTCCTAATTTCAATCCCTTTCTTCCATCTGATTGCCTTTTGGCTAATTGATCATGTCTTAAAATTCTCTGGATGTAACTTCGGCTGCCATCATGCCCCACTTGGGGGGCTGAAGCTGGGCCCCGCCTCTCATTTCCCTGGGTCAATCTACATTCTGAGGCCCAGTGAAAGCCTTTGTGACATTTTGGACATGGAGTTTTAGGTCTTCTCTCACCCTGTCTTCTCACTCTATCTCCATATTTACACTGAGCTCTTAGATGTCCAATTTTTCCACACTGGAAACATCGACGAATTTCTCTAAAAGTCCTTTGCCAAGAGGGACCCTGTCTTTCCATGTTCATCATAGTCCAGGTGTAAAAAGCATTTGTTCCCACTGTAGCACATCATCTTATGATCTCCTCTAAAAGAACATCTTTGTCTAATCCCCATATAATTCTTTTGCAAATCTCATTGGCATTTTCCTTAGCCAGATGTCTGGTCATTATTTCTGTAGCTGCATTTTCTCCAATAGTTCTCTTGACAGCAGTTTGCAAACGTCTCACAAAATCCGCAAAAGGTTCATTGGGACCTTGCTCTATTTTAGTGAAAGCCTCTCCCCGATCTTTCTGTCTGGGGAGGGAACCCCAAGCTTTTATTGCAGCTTTAGCAATTTGCTAAATGATATAATTCATCTGTTCATGGTATAATTAATCTGTTCTGAATTCTCTCCATATGGACCTTCACCAGCTAATTGCTCAAAAGTGAATTGTGTGTTAATTCCTATTTCCAAATTGCATCTGACTTGGATTTTACATAATTCATGAAACTCTGCAAGCCACAATAAATTTTGTCCAGTTTCTAGACAAGTCCTTGCTATGGATTTCCAATCATTTGGGGTTAGGACTTCATAAGACAAACCATCTAGTAACATTTTAACATAAGCTGATGTAGCCCCATAAAGGGTACAACCTTTTTTCAAATCTTTAATTTTATTCAAATCTAAAGGTGCATATCTTCTCCTTTTTTGACCTACAGGGTCAATATCTTCAATCACAGGATATGCATGTGTAAAATCACTTATATCTTGTCCTTCTTTCTTAGCTTTAACCAATGCTTTTTCTAATCTTGTCATAGGCTGCTTAACAGGAGATTCTGTTTTATTTCTGACTCTTCCTTTCCTCCTTCTTGCTCCACCCCTGAAGGCTTAATTGAGGGAGGAAATGGGAAATGCTCTTATTGCTCAGAATTGTACTTAACTTCATTGTTATCTGATTCATCCTTTTCACCTAATTTAGTTGACACCTCCTCATTTTGCTTCTTCTTCTTTTCCTTTAGAATAACAATTTTTAAAGCCACTTGGATTAAATTGTAGTACGAAGTATGTCTTTGGAAATTAAGTTTGCTTTGGAATTGTAGTGTTCACCTAATTGCTTTCCTACTAATTCTCATTCATCTGGATCCAATTCTTTTTCCAGAGAAGTTCAGTAATCTCCTCCAAAATTATAATCAATCCTTGGCTTTTCATAACCTTGATAATGCTCTTTAAACATTTTCCTTGAACAGAAGGCATTTTCCCCATTTCACTGAAATTCTACTTTAGCTCTTTAACAAAGTTTAACAAAGTTTCCTTGTTACTCAGCTTCTGGGTCAGAGAGACTTTTCCACTGAGATTTGGATCAGAGGCTTTTCCACTGAAATCAGGATCTTTTCGGTCCCTGTTCGGGAGCCAAAATGTGAAGGTCTGGGCTAGTTCCTCTGAAGGGCTCAGAATAAGTCCTTGTCAGGATAAGCAAAAGTCCTTGCCCCATGTTGGGCATCAATATGTAAAGTTCTGTTGTCTCCAGAGACTGCTGATCACTCTCTGGGAGGAGATCTGCTATCTCAACTCAATCTCTCAGCCGCCAACTCTGACCTAGAGTAGAGACTCCTCTCCCTTGCTCAATGTTGCTTCTTTTATTCTCCCAGAGAATGGCCGTGGAATAACTCAGGGGCTTCTGGGAAAAAATACCTCAACCAATGAACTTGCTCCTTAAACATGCAGTTGGTACTGACTTAGCACTTAGTAAGAACCTAATATCTCACTATCTCATTAGCACTTAGTAAGAACCTAACACAATTACATGAGAAAAAATGCAAAAACATAACTATAACATGAGCAGTTAAAACTCAATTTTCCAATCAATTGTCCCACTAACTGCCAGAGGGTGGAGATTTAAAACTCCCAAAAAATCATTAACTAATTAACTAGTTAACTTTAAGCTCAAGAAAATTTTTATCTCCAATAATAGATTCCATTAATCAGATTTCTGATAAATTCTAAACAAATATTTATCATAACCTTATATTGATAACAGTAAGGAATTTGTCTCAATAATTTCACAACTTAAACAACTATCATATCCAAATAGATATTTCATAAGTGAACACTATGCATAAAATTCATATTGCTTTTAAAATGCCCATTACATAGAAAAATATCTAAATTGCATATTGTCCTTGACAGAAACACTTTCAAAAAAACCAGGAAAAAAACTATTATTTTTGAGTCTCTTTAAATAATCTCAGGATGACCCAATATAATCTTTAAACTTATACAGAATGTCCAAATACCACATACAAGAATACAAGAAGTTCTTAAAATAGCAATTAAACTTTTCACATTTATGACCATATTCTACAAACAATAAAACCTATTTTGTATCAAGAAACAACTATTCAATCAATTAACCTAAACTTGAGTCTTTCTCTTAAAATTTTTAATTGCTCAATCCTTTTTCCTTCAAAACCTGTAAAATTCATATTGTATAGCTTATAAACCGAATCAAACCAAACAATTTCTTTCTTTCTGATGGTTTGCCTAACAGCAATTAGCAAATCTCTCTTTAGCAGTAAATGCATCAATATTCAAACAAATTCCAAGATCTGTACTCAGAATAAACAATCTAGTATGCAAAGACAATAGCCAAATTATATTTCCCATAACCAAATGGTTTTTCTACTGCTTGAGTTTCGATCAGATAAGGGTTTATAGCCTTTACTCAAGTAGGCTCTAAAGACTGCTTTAAGGGAAAAAAACTTTCTTGTCACTTTAAATTTGCCAAGTTCCATTCATTTACAAATTAGTACAATAGGTTAAAATTTAAAATCACAAGTAAATAACCAATTCCCAATTTTTTTTTTTTTAATTCTTGCTTTTAAAACTCCTATTTCCTCCCAGATTTCACAGAGAATGTGAGAGGGTGTGGTGATTATTTGGAGATTTTAATCAGAGAGAATTGAGCTTCTAGTTTTCTTCTCCCTTCAATTCCAGTACCTTTGGGGGGTGGGGGTGGACAAGTAGGATCTGAATGGAGGAGTAGAACAACAGAAGCTTCCTGTGTTAAAAAAAAATAATGAGATTGGCATACCTGCTAAGTCCAAATTTACCCTGGGAAGCTTAGCTTTGCTGATAGAAGAAGGTGGGCCTGGTCCAGGGGCATGCCACCTCAAGTCTGGAGAGGCGTGAGGGGAGAGGCTGGAGTCCATGGTCCTTCCCTTCTCTAGGCAGTCATTCTTCCAGTGTCCTTCCCATTTGTCCTCGTCCAGTGGCTGACTGAATCTGAAGTGCAAACTTTGGGGCCCATGGAAAATAGCAGTAGCCAGAATCTGTGCCTGCTCTCTGCTCTTTACTCTGACCCTTCTGTCCTCCTCCCAATCCCTATATACCCCAAAGGCGACTTCTGATAATTGAGTCGTGGAATTTTGGGATTCTAGAGCCAATTTCTGCAGATTTAGTTTTATATCTGGGGAAGACAGATTAATAAAATGCATGGAAATGACAGCAATCCCTTAGCGCTTCTCAGCAATATGATGATTCATGACAATTACAAAGGACTCTTGATGGAAAATGCTATCCCCATACATATAAAAAATAAAAAACTGATTGGACTTTGAAATCATATCAAAGCATACATTTTCACTTTATTTTTATCATAGCTTCTTCCTGTTAGTCTATTTCTTCTTTCACAACTGTGACTAATTTGGAAATGTATATTATATAATTGCACATATATAACCATTTTAGGAAGAAGGGAAAGGAGAAGAAAAAATTTGAAACTTAAAATCTTGTAAAAAAAAATGAATGCTAAAGGGGAAGCTAAATGGCATAGTGGGTAGAACAATAGTCCTGAAATCAAGAAGAGCTGAGTTCACATTCACACACTTAACAATTACTAGCTGTGTGACTCCAAGCAAATCATTCCAACCCCAATACCCTTACCAAAAAAAAAATAACAAAAATTGTCCTTATATATAATTAGGAAAAATACTATTAAAAAAGACAAAATGTACAAAACAAGAAGGATGAAATGATAGCTAGTTTTAATCAAATGAGACATTTCACTTAATAAACATAGAAATGGTTTATTTCTGGGAAGATAATGGATAAGATGTGTAGTGCTCATGAGAAGTAGTGGGGTAATCATAAGAAATGAAAAAAAAGTTGAAGAACTGGAAAGATCAACATATAATTTGAAAGCCTATGAGGAAGGAGGACAATAAGAAAGGAGTGTGAGTAAACAGAGAATGTTCTAGAAATTGGTAAAAAGAGGCACCAAAATCTTGCTGGAGTGACAAATATGAATTGAATGAACATCAAAAGAAGAGGGGCTGGTCATGATGGTGGAGAGAGAACCTGGAAGGAGGAGGAAGCAGAAAAGAGTACTTGAATGATTTGGCATTATGAGTGAAAATGCATCAAGAGATAGAAAGTGTGGCCAAAGATGTGTCACCAGGAGAAAACTAGATGTCAGTAAGTTCAAAATGGAAGGAGCAGGAAAGGAAAATATTTAAGATGAAGACTAATAGTTTACCTATTGAGCAGGCATTCCAGAATGCACAGAGTAAGTTTGAGAATAGGAGATGGAGAAGAAAAAATTGTGAGAGATGGGAATAAGGTACAGAGAATAGAATTTTAACAATAGCAACCGGGGTCAAAAAAGAGATGAGAAGGGAATCACAGAGTGGGATTAGTTTGGAGGAATGAGTTCATATACGTTATCGTTTTATCATAGGGATTCAGTTTCAGAGTGTGGTGCCAGGGTCTAAGGCAATTGTGAGTACCTAAAAGGAGGTGGAGAGATAGATGCCCCAGTGGGAGCAAGGCAAGTGAGTTTGGAAATTTGTTTGGAATTATACAAAGTTATAAAAGGTCTTTGAGCATGACAGAATGGCTTTTCAGGGAGGTTAGGAAGATAACAGAACTACTACGTATTTGTAGGAGGTCTCAGAAGGTGCACAGAGTGGGATGGATTTTCCCTTTCCATCCTACTGAAGTCATTTGGTTATTTATCCATTTGAGAGTAGAATCCTCTTTATCTGACCACTTACACTGATGGATACACTAGGACACAGCCTTCTCTGTGAAAAAGGGATTAAGACACCATTGGCACTGAAGGAGTGTTGCTATTGTTGTTATAACCCTTAGAAGAAGGGGAATGTCCTAGAAGCAAGAGGATGGCAACTTGGATATTCAACACTTCTGGAATATTAATCCAAATTTCTTTCCCTTGTTAGGGCAGAATCATGTCAAATGGCATAGTGAATCTATCTGACTCCCTCCTTCTCTTCTTCCTCTCTCTCTCTCTCTCTCTTCTCTCTCTCTCTCTCTCTCTCTCTCTCTCTCTCTCTCTCTCTCTCTCTCTCTCTCTTTCTCTCTCTCCCTCTTTTTCTTTCTCTCTCAACTTTCATATGGTTTAATGATATAGTAAATAAAATAATTTCTGCCATACTTGAGCTAAAATTGTAGAATCCACTATTAGCATTACTATTTTTCTTCAATAGATATCAAAGTTATATTCAAGTATTTTAAAGCTGCTGTACATAAGAGGGCTGTGGTTCATTGTCTTTGGTCCCAGAATAAAGATTTAAAAGCAATTGCAAAGGGACAGACAGGGTCAGTATTATCAGGCTTAACTTCACTACATTCGGATAGCATGTTTCTGGAGGAAGAGCCAAGATGGTGGAGAGGAAACATGCTTCTTTCTGATCTTCTCCCAGGGCACTCAACTAATTAGCAAATTCAGCTTCTGAATTAGTTCTGGACTGGCAGAATCCAGAAATATTGGGAGTACAGCAAATTACCAGCAGAAGATAATTTTGAAGATCACCAGAAAAGGTCTGTTTCAGTTGGGCAGAGGGAAATAGTCAGGCACACACAGGAAGAGCACAGACACCAGCACACACTGTGCAGAGCCAGGGCAGGGTGTAGACTCCACAGGGTATTGCAGATTCCAGAGCTCCAGAGAAAGTATGAGGAGGACTCTACCACAGTGTTGGCTACTCTGCCCTGATTGCAAGCCAGTAGATCAGAAGAGAAGTTATAAAACATCCAATACAAATGCAAAAGGTAAATAGTGAACCCTAAAATGCCAGAGTCTCATGAGACCTGGCCACACCCACACAGAACCAGGAGTGAGTCAGAACAATCCCAGCACAGCCATGGCCACTTCTCCACTTGTACAGGAAGCTTGGAAAACCTCCCTTGCCCTAAAAGCAGATCCCAACTTTTTTTTTTTTTTAATGAGTAAGAAGGCATAGAGAACTCTAACCATAGATAGGTTTTATGGTGAAAGAGAACAGATTTCAAACCCCAAGAATACTAAAAGCAGATTGTCTCCAGATGAAGCCCCAAAAGGTGGTATAACTTGATCCCCATCACGCAAGGCTCTTCTAGAAGAAATTAAAAAGAATTGCAAAAGAGAGCTGGAATAAAAATAGGGAAGTTCAATACTGGGAAAGGGAGTAAAGGGAGGCAAGAAAAAGAAAAGCATAATCTGGGGATAATAAGATGGCAGGAATTACTGAATTAGTAATTTTTACCATAAATGTGAATGGGATGAACTCTCCCATAAAGTGGAGGCTGATAGCAGACTGGATCAAAAGTTAGAACTAAACAATATGTTGTTTACAGGAAACACATTTAAAGCAGGGAGATAATTACAGAGTAAAGGTAAAAGGCTGGAACAGAATCTTTTATACTTCAGATGAACCAAAAGCAGGGGTAGCCATCCTTAGATCAAGCAAAAGTAAAAATTGATCTAATTAAAAGAGATAAGGAAGGAAACTATATTTTGCTAAAGAGTAGCATAGACAATGAAGCGATATCAATAGTAAACATATATGTACCAAGTGGTATAGCATCTAACTTCCTAAAGGAGAAGTTAAGAGAGTGGCAAGAAGAAATAGATAGCAAAACTATGATAGTGGGAGATCTCAATCTTGCTCCCTCAGAACTAGATAAATCAAACCACAAAATAAATAAGAAAGAAGTTAAAAAGGTAAATAAAATATTAGAAAAGTTAGGTATGAAAATCATACTTTGGATAATACACCATGACCAGTAGGATTTATACCAGGAATGCAGGGCTGGTTCAATATTAGGAAAACTATTAGCATGTAATTGAGTATTTCAATAACCAAATTAACAAAAATCTTATGATTATCTCAATAGATGCAGAAAAAGCATTTGATAAAATCCAACACCCATTCCTATTAAAAACACTAGAGAATATAGGAATAAATGGACATTTGCTTAAAATAGTCAATAGCATCTATTTAAAACCATTAGCAAGCATTATATGTAATGGGGATAAACTGGAACCATTCCCAATAAGATCAGCAGTGAAACAAAGTTGCCCACTATCAACATTACTATTCAGCATTGTATGAGAATGCTAGCTTTGCGATTTGGAACTATACTCAAAAAGTTATCAAACTTTGGGAACACATGTTTTTTCTTATAGCTTTTTATTTACAAAACATATGCATGGATAATTTTTTCAACATTGATGCTTGCAAAATCTTTTGTTGCAAATTTTCCCTTCCTTCTCCCCACCTCCTCCCCTAGATAGCAGGTAGTTCAGTATATGTTAAATATGTTTTTAAAAAATGTTAAATCCAATATATGTATACATATTTATAGTTATCTTGTTGCACAAGAAAAATTGGATCCAGTAATGAAAAACTAGAGCAGTAATGAACTGAACCAGCTACACCCAGAGAAAGAACTCTGGGAGATGACTATGAACCACTACATAGAATTCCCAATCCCTCTATTTTTGTCCACCTGCATTTTTTATTTCCTTCACAATTGTACACTATTTCAAAGTCCGATTCTTCTTGTGCAGCAAAATAACTGTATGGACATGTATACTTATATTGTATTTAACATATACTTTAACATATTTAACATGTATTGGTCTACCTGCCATCTGGAGGAGGTGGGGGAAGGAGGGGAAAATAGAAACAAAAGGTTTTGTAATTGTTAATGCTGAAAAATTACCCATGCATATATCTTGTAAATAAAAAGCTATAATAAAAAAATAAAATTTAAAAATAAAAGAAATGCTAGCTTTGGCAATAAGAGATAAAAAAGAGATTAAAGGAATTGGAGTAGGTAATGAAGAAAACAAATTATGGTTCTTGGCAGACGATATGATAGTATACTTAGAGAACCTTAGAGAATCACCTAAAAAGCTATTAGAAATAATCAAAATTGCAGGATACAAAATGAATCCAAATAAATCATCAGCATTTTTATACATCATTATCAAAATTCAACAGCAAGAGATACAAAGATACAAAAATACAACTGTTGAAAGTATAAAATATTTGGGAATCTATATACCAAGGGAAAGTCAGGAGCTATATGAGCAAAACTACAAAACACTTTGCACACAAATAAAGTCAGATCTTAAAAAATTGGAAAAGTATTAAGTGCTCTTGAGCAGGTTGAGTAAATATAATAAAGATGACAATAGTCCCTAACCTAATCTATTTATTTAGCGTAACCAATCAAATTCCTAAGAAACTATTTTACTGACCCAGAAAAAAATAACAACAAAATTCATCTGCAAGAACAAAAGTTCAAGAATTTCAAGGAAACTAATGAAAAAAAAAAGTCAAATGAAGGTGGCCTAGCTATACCAGATCTAAAACTATATTGTAAAGCAGCAGTCATCAAAACCATTTGGTATTGGCTAAGAAATAAATTAGTTGATCAGTGGAATTGGTTA
Organism: Sminthopsis crassicaudata; assembly: GCF_048593235.1. Classification (NCBI taxonomy): domain Eukaryota; kingdom Metazoa; phylum Chordata; class Mammalia; order Dasyuromorphia; family Dasyuridae; genus Sminthopsis; species Sminthopsis crassicaudata. Next base: position 91,016,766 of record NC_133621.1, on the reverse strand, counting down.
GGTTCACAGGACAAAATAGTCAATAACTATAGCAATCTAGTGTTTGACAAAGCCAAAGACCCCAGCTTTTGGGATAAGAATTCACAATTTGACAAAAACTGCTGGGAAAATTGGAAGCTAGTATGGCAGAAAGTAGGCATAGACCCACACCTAACATCTTATACCAAGATAAGGCTGAAATGGGTTCATGATCTAGACATAAAGACTGATATTATAAATAAATTAAAAGAACATAGGATAGCTTACCTCTCAGACCTGTGGAGGAGGGAGGAATTTCTGATCAAAGAAGAACTAGAGATCATTATTGATCACAAAATAGATAATTTTGATTATATTAAGTTAAAAAGGTTTTGTATAAACAAAACTAATGCAGACAAGATTAAAAGGGAAGCAATAAACTGGGAAAACATTTTTACATCCAAAGGTTCTGATAAAGGCCTTATTTCCAAAATAGAGAACTGACTCAAATTTATAATAGTTCAAGCCATTCTCCAATTGATTAATGGTCAAAGGACATGAACAGACAATTTTCAGACAAAGAAATTGAAACTATTTTTAGTCATATGAAAAGGTGCTCCAAATCACTATTGATCAGAGAAATGTAAATTAAGACAACTCTGAAATACAACTACACACCTGTCAGATTGGCTAAGATGATAATGACAAATATTGGAGGGGGTTTGGAAAAATTGGGATATTGATAAATTGTTGGTGGAACTGTGAATGAATCCAACCATTCTGGAAAGCAATTTGGAACTATGTTCAAAATTTATCAAATTATGCATACCCTTTGACCCAGCAGTGTTACTACTGAGCTTATATCCCAAAGAAATCTTAAAGAAGGGAAAGGGAACCACATGTGCAAAAATGTTTGTGGCAGCTCTTTTTGTAGTGGCTAGAAACTGGAAATTGAATGGATGTCCATCAATTAGAGAATGGCTAAATAAATTATGGTATATGAATGTTATGGAATATTATTGCTCTGTAAGAAATGATCAACAGGATGATTTCAGAGAGGCCTGGAGAGACTTACATTAACTGATGCTAAGTGAAATGAGCAGAACCAGGAAATCATTATAAGTGGCAACAAGAAGACTATATGATGATCAATTCTGATAGACGTGGCTCTCTTCAACAGTGAGATGATTTAAACTAGTTCCAATTGTTCAGTGATGAAGAGAGCCATGTACACCTAGAGAGAGGACTGTGGGAACTGAGTGTGGACCACAACATAGCATTTTCACTCTTTCTGTTATTATTTGCTTGCATTTTTGTTTTCCTTCTCAGGTTTTTTTTCTTTCTAGATCCAATTTTTCTGGTGCAACAAGATAACTACAAATATGTATACATATATTGGATTTAACATATTTTTAAACATATTTAACATATATTGAACTACCTGCCATCTAGGGGAGGAGGTGGGGAGAAGGAAGGGAAAATTTGGAACAAAAGGTTTTGCAAGCGTCAATGTTGAAAAAATTATCCATGCATATGTTTTGTAAATAAAAAGCTATAAGAAAAAACATGTGTTCCCAAAAAATATAATAAATTTTTAAAAGAATAGCATATTAGCAAAAGAACTTTGGGAGATGACTATGAACCATTACATAGAATTTCCAATCCCTCTATTTTTGTCCACCTGCATTTTAGATTTCCTTCATAGGCTAATTGTACACTATTTCAAAGTCCGATTTTTTTTTGTACAGCAAAACAACTGTTTGGACATGTATACATATATTGTATTTAATTTATTTTAACATATTTTACATATATTGGTCAACCTGCCATCTGGGGAAGGGGAAGGAAAATTAGAACAAAAGGTTTGACGATTGTCAATGTTGCAAAATTACCCACGCATATATCTGGTAAATAAAAACGATTTTTAAAAAAATGATAGCATATTTCTTTTGGTTGCATTTAAATTCCCAGGAAATAACAGCCAGATTATTAGGATCATACACTTTACCACTAGAAGGGACCTTTGAAACTTTCTTCCCCAATTCAGTCAAAAGCCCAGTTGCTGAGGAGCAACGTGATTCCTTTAACTGAAGAGAAATTAATTGTCCAACTAATCTTACTTCTTAAATATGCACAGTTAATAATAATCAAATGAAGCAGGTAAGATTTTAATGACTAAAAATAATATGTTGGGGACAGTTTTTAGGTATGCGATTACACAATCAGGGAAGCTACTTTTCTTCTCATCCCAGCCTGGTTACAGATGGAGGTGAATGTAATCAAGGTTATGGGAAATAGCTTTTATGAGAAGATTCTGTAGATGCATAAATGACCCCATCCCTCCTTGGAGTTGTCATTCACTCAAGCTACTTTTGTTCCCTCCAATCTGCTTCTCTCCATTAATCATGAAACGTTCAAAAATTAGCTATTACCCAAGGGACTTAGGGAAGATGCCTATATTCTTTTGGAGAAGACCTAGTCTCAGTACATGGTCAAGAAATGGGTGGGCTGGGCAGCTAGGTGGTGCAGTGGATAGAGCATTAACCCTGAAGTCAGGAAGACCTGAGTTCAAATTTGGCCTCAGACACATAACACTTCTGATATGTGTGAACATGTCACTTAACCCAACTGCCTCAGAAGAGAGAGAAAGAGAGAGAGAGAGAGAGAGAGAGAGAGAGAGAGAGAGAGAGAGAGAGAGAGAGAGAGAGAAGAGAGAGAGAGAGGAGAAGAAGAAGAAGAAGAAGAAGAAGAAGAAGAAGAAGAAGAAGAAGAAGAAGAAGAAGAAGAAGAAGAAGAAGAAGAAGAAGAAGAAGAAGAAGAGAGAGAGAAGAAGAGAGAAGAGGAGAGGAGAGGAGAGGAGAGGAGAGGAGAGGAGAGGAGAGAAGAGAGAGAGAGAGAGGGAGAGGAGAGAGAGAGAGAGAGAGAGAGAGAGAGAGAGAGAGAGAGAGAGAGAGAGAGAGAGAGAGAGAGAGAGAGAAGAGGGACATGAACAGAGCTATGAAGACAATTCATCATTAATAAGCAGGCCTAGATAAAGATGATGAGAAAGAACAGTCAGGCAAGTGGGGAAAAGGAAAACCAGGAGAAAGTAGTGTCACAAAAAACTTAGAAACAGAACAACACAGAGAAGAAGGTAGTTGACAATGTCAAAGATTGCAGAAAAGTGAAAGAGCATTGAGTGTAGCAAGGTTTCTTAAGGAATTAGATAGAAAAGGGAGCATAGATTCCTGATGATTGCTAGTGAGAATGGATGGATCAAGTAAAGATGTTTTGAGGAAGGGAAACATCAGATTCTCATAGATAGTAGGAAAGCAGACAGTAGGCATCGAGAAATTGGAGAATGGCTATAGAATAGAAGTGATAGAATAGGAACTGTTAGGGGAAACAGGACAGAATGGAATTAGTTGCTGATATAGAGAGCTGTAGCTTGGTAAGAAAAATAGCTACCTCTTCACATGAAATAAGGATGAAGAGGTAGAAGAAAGCATCTGAGTAGTATGAAATGAGAACTAAAATATATTCTTGGCTAATGGCTGCATATTTTTCAGTGAAATATGAATCAAGATTCTCAGCTGAGACTGTGAAAGGGGAATCCATAAAAAACTTTGGAAAAGCTGCTAGTTAATGGAATAGTGACTTAAATAGATATATAAAAAGATTACCTTACTTCCATGAAGGACCAAGTAAGATTAATTCGTAGGAATTTGTGTACAATTAATTTGTAGTGAACTTGGCACAGTTTTGTGACCGGCTCCATCTTCATTCAGTTGCATGTGGATAGGAGTAGAGGGAGCAGATTTTAAGAGTAACCCAAGACTGAAGTTTGATTGAGGCACTTCATTCAAGAAAACAAGGTGACTTGAAAAGAGAATACTTTCAAGTTGAACTGGTTTATTAAAGAATCAAGTTTAGAAAGGGAATGGTCCACAGTCTGAGAAAGAACTAATAGATGGAGGAATTGAGGATCTCAGTGAGGAGGAAGGACAAGGTTTTCCCTGGAAAAGCTTGCATGAATTGATGCAAAGTGAAATGAGCAAAACCAGGAGAACATCCTACACAGTAACAGCAACACTGTGATGATCAAATATGAATGGCTAAGCTCTTCTCAGCAACATGATGATTCATGACAATTACAAAGGACTCTTCATGGAAAATGCTATCCCCATACAGATAAAAGAACTGATGAACTTTGAAATCAGATCAAAGCATACATTTTTCACTTAATTTATTTTTCTCATATCTTCTTGTTTTTGGTTTATTTCTTCTTTCACATCTGTGACTAATATGCAAAATTGTCTTACATCATTGCACATATATAATCATTTTAGAAAGAAGGGAAAGGAGGAAAGGGAAAAAAATTGGAAGGCAAAATCTTGTAAAAAAAAAAAAAGGATGTCAAAGGGAAAGCTAGATAGCATAGTGAATAGAACACTGGCCCTGAAATCAGTAGAACGTGAGTTCAAATCCAGCCTCAGACACTTAACACTTACTAACAGTGTGAACCCAGGAAAGTCATTTAACCCCAATTACCTTACCAAAAAATGAATAAAAATTGTTCTTACAACTGGGAAGAAATCCTATTCCAAAAAGAAAAAATGAATAAAACAAAAAGGAGAGATAAAATGACAACTGATTTGGAACAAATGAGACATTTCACTTCATAAACATGGAAATTGTAATTTTTCTGGGAAGATAATTGGTGATAGATTTTTGAAGAAAAAGTTTCTAAGGTTCATCTTAAAGAATCAACTTTCTTTACAGATGCATCCAAACTTAGCATTTGTGTGGTATACTCTCATGACTTAACTATAGAGTAGTCAGAACTCCTTTTCAGTCTACTCAGCAGAGTGAATTATTTACAATCATGTTAGCTCTTACTTATTATCCAAGAGATGTAAATATAATATTTGATTCAGCCTGTTCAGTAGGTGTGTTATAAAAAATTGCCACAGCCCAAATAAAATTTGTAGCTTCTAATCTATCTATCTATCTATCTATCTATCTATACATATATATATAGATAGATAGATAGATAGATATATCAGTTCTTTAAGGAACTTCAAGAACAAGTGAGAAAGCATCCAGATAAGATTTATATCTTGCTTGTCCACTCATATAGTGGACTTCCAGGTCCTATTTTTGATAGAAATTCAAAGGCAGTAACCATGTTAGTCAATATTCCTTTATTTCAGGCAGCCCAAAAATCTCAGGTAAATCTCATTCTAAATATCCTCAGGCTGCTCGAGCTTTATGTTTGCAATTTGGGATAACAAAATAGGAAGCTAGGAGCATAGTAAAAGGCTGTACAGCCTACCTTCCTTTTCATGCTCCTATCTATACTCCCTCCAGGGAAGAACCCTTGTGGTTTGAGACCCAATGAAATTTAGCAAATGGATGTGACCCATTATAAATCTTTTGGTCGTCTGTCTTGTATCCATGTTGTGGTAGGCACCTTTTCAGGATTCACTTTTACAATACCAGCAGCAAAAGAGATAGCCAAAGTAGTCACTGAATTCCTTATACAAGCATTTGCAATTATGGGTGTGCCACAAGCGATAAACAGATAGTGGACCTACATATACTTCTAAACATTTTGCACACTTTTGTGAACAGTATCAGATTTTACATACCACTGGCAAACCCTTTAATCCTCAAGGACAGGCAATGGTAGAGAGGAGAAACAGAGACATCAAGACCGTCCTCCAAAAATAAAAGAAAGGAGGAGCCACAGATAACTCTAGAGAACTTTTAAATTTAGATCTCTATACTATTAACTTTTTGATTTTCAACAAAGATGCACTGGCTCTAGCAGACAGGTTTTATAACCCACTGGAAGGGCAGTGTCCAGTGCAAGCAGCTCTACTATCTTTAGATAATCACCAGGTGATGTGGAAAGATCCAGAAAGTGGTGAATGGAAGGGACCAGTGAGGTTAACTGCTTGGGGGAGAAGGTTTGCTTGTATCTCTACAGATGGAGAAGGAATGAGATGGGTATCAATGAGCCGTATTTATCTTGTCCATTGGAGACAAAGGAAAAGACTCAAGAAACATCAGATGGTTACATCTCTGATTACATGTTCCACTGAAAAAGCATAACTGTTTTTTTTTGTTTTTTTTTATTATATATATATATATATATTTTATAATATTATCCCTTGTATTCATTTTTCCAAATTACCCCCCCTCCCTCTATTCCCTCCCCCCGACAACAGGCAATACCATACATTTTACATGTGTTACAATATAGTCTAGGTACAATACATGTGTGTGAATATCATTTTCTTGTTGCATAATAAACATTAGAATCCGAAGGTACATGCAACCTGGGCAGACAGATATTAGTGCTAACAATTTACATTCCCCTCCCAGTGTTTCTTCTCTGGGTGTAGCTACCTCTGTCCATCATTGATCAACTGGAAGTGAGTTGGATCTTCTTTATGTTGAAGATTTCCACTTCCATCAGAATACATCCTCATACAGTATTGTTGTTGAAGTGTACAGTGATCTTCTGGTTCTGCTCATTTCACTCAGCATCAGTTGATTTAAGTCTCTCCAGGCCTCTCTATATTCCTCCTGCTGGTCATTTCTTACCGAGCAATAATATTCCATAACCTTCATATACCACAATTTACCCAACCATTCTCCAACTGATGGACATCCATTCATCTTCCAGTTTCTAGCTACAACAAAAAGAGCTGCCACAAACATTTTGGCACATATATGTTTCTTTCCGCTCTTTAGTATTTCTTTGGGATATAATCCCAGTAGTAGCGCTGCTGGGTCAAAGGGTATGCACAGTTTGATAACTTTTTGGGCATAATTCCAGATAAAAGCATAACTGTTAACCCTATGTGTATGGCAATTGACTCATGAACATCAAAAATTTTTGATAAGACTATTGTAGGACTTTAAAAACCAGCAGGCATCATTGGATTTCCTGACATATGAAGTAATGGACAATAGATTGGTTTTGGACTATCTCTAGGACTTATGGACATATATAATTCCTCATATTAATTTATGTTGTCACATCACTACTAGTCTGTGTTATATTATTATGTGCTTGTGTAATACCTCCCATGCTGATGGATGGATGTATACCTGTTTTAAGTAAGCCCCTTTAGCCCAGAGGAAACCTGCTAACAATATCTTGTTTGGTCATTTTAATTCCCTTCCAGAGAAGTCAGGGAGGGTGTGATCACCTCCTTTTTTGGTGTTTTCAACTCTCTTCCTGAGAAGTGCTCTTTTATAGTTTTTGTGTTCCTTTATAGTTTTTAATGTGCCCATGGGACATGCAAGTGGCTATAGGTAGAGAGCAAATAGTCTTGGGAGATTATAGTTGCTCAGGAGAGGCATGAAAATAGACTATGTAGATTAGTGATCTGCTTAAAGATAAACCTATGAGATCCTGACATATCACCAAGAAGAGGACACAGGATAGAATGTATGTTACTATGAGCTGCTTGAGACAATGTCCTTGCTTTTTGGGTTTGCATTAAAAATGGAATGCAGAAAATTACTTGTGTGAGAATATTCATGATCACAAAGTATGGAAGATGCATTTGAACTGGGAAGAAAGTTTGTGGGTCATGATTCAGGTCACACTACAAAGATAGATATGCATGTTCTTCATCTAATGTTAACCTTAGACGTGCTGCAAACTTTTGTTTTTGCCTCTCCCCTCACTGTGAGCAGGAAATGCTTATTCTTCTCATCAGGCTCAACTAGTTTCTTCTGATAAGTGTTATTGAGTGTAGGACAAAGTAGCAACACTGATCATGAGCTTCCTGATAATGTATAGACAGGAAGTCACTGAGAAACAAACTGAGAACCAAGAGATGTGAACCATTAATATAGGATGGAGTGGGGAGAGTGGAGGAGACAAAGGAGAGAGAAAGTGGGCCAGCATCTGTCTTGGACAACCCTGACAATTCCATTGCAAACTAGCTATTAAATGATAAGAATGTATCAACTTAGAAGGTGTGTTGTATCGGAAGAATTTTTTAAAATTTACTATGTGAGAGGGACAAAAATACAAGCAAGACAGTCCCTGTACTCAGGGAGCTTATATTGTAAGGGGAAGATATCACATATAAGGGAATGGTATCCAAGGAAGAATGTTTGAGACAGTGAAGTCAGAAGCAGGGTGGTTAGTTTCACAGGATGATTGCTTGATTGTTATGTCTTTTCCAATTATGAAGTAATTATTCAGAGTTGGAACTAGAAAGTGTGAATGTGGCAGGGAGAGAAGGGAAATAAAGGTTATGTCAAGTGAGTTAAATAAGCATTTATTATTTACTGTACACTGGGCAGTATACTAAATAATAGGGATACAAAGAAAGGCAAAAAGGGGGGAAGGAGATTAGCATTTCTATAGTACCTACTATGAGTCAGGCACTGTGCTAAGGGCTTTGAGCTTTACAAGTATTATCTGTTTTGCTCTTCACAATAACCTTGGGAGATGGATGATATTTTTATCCCATTTTACTGTTGAGAAAATTGAGAATAACTAAGATTATGTGATTTCCCCAAGGTCACATATATATTAAGTGTGTTAGGCCAAAACAGTTATTTCAAAGAGTTAGATGGGTTGAGAATGAGTCCAGATCTGCAAAGAATGGAGTAATTTAGACAATATAATTCAAATTAAGCCTAAAACAGCTACTTGTACATGAGCCATAAGATGTTAAAAAAATGGTCATCGTGGTTAAAAGTGGGAGCTTATGGAAAGCCTAATGAAAAACAGAAAAGAAGTCAAAATTATTCCATTTTGATAAAGAAAAGTTCTGGAAGCAGAGGTCACAGCAACTTGATACAGAAAGACCACCATCTGACTGAAATGAAGAAATCAGAACACTTTTCCATTACAGCTATTGTTTAAATGACTACCCACTTTCTAGAAGATAATTATAGTTCTAGTGCACTCTAAAAGATACTTGCGTGTTAGTGATTCAGAAGCTGAAGGCCAAGGATGCAATTTCATGAAACAAGAATGAGACCAAGGACAGAGCTGGACTTGGATTTAGAACTTCTCCAGAACTAAAGACCCTTCTACTCCCTGTATTATCCCTGAATTCCCTTCAAAAGTGACAAAACTTCCATTCAATCTTTCATACAACTGCCTAACTGATAGCCCTAATAATTTCATACCATTATATGCATACTCAAACATCTTTAGTGGCTCCCTATTATCTTCAACAAACTCTTCTATTTTACAGATGTGCAGACTCTGGGAAAGTTAAGCTACTCATTTTATATCACATGATTTATAATTGACTTCTCTAGGATTTAAACACAAATCTCCTATTTGATCTTATACATTAGTGGATTAGCCATACTGGGCATTTTTATTTTTTAAAAAATATATTTTTACCCAAAAATGAATCAATTGTGATTGAACTTTAGGCATCATATGATGGAACACAGAATCTTAGAGCTTAAAAGAGTCTTAGATCTTATTTAATCCAACTTTATATATGAGGAAACTAAGGCCCAGCTCTGGGACCTCAAGGTTCCAGAAGATTAGAAATAATCTCCTGGGGCAGCTAGATAGTGCAGTGTTTAGAGCACTAGCCCTGAGGTCAGGAGAACCTGAGTTCAAATCTGGATTCAGATACTTAGCACATATTAGTTGAGTGATCCTCAGCAGGTCACTAAACCCCAATTGCCTCAGAAAAAAAAAAAAAAAAAAGAAAAAGAAAAGAAACAATCTCCTGATTCTGATACCAATGAACTTCCTGTTATTCACCAGGACCTCAGTCCATGAAATAGTCATAATTTAACTACTGTCTGTATTCATTGTCTCTGTCCTGTCCATTCTCTGTCCATATTCATAATGCCAAGAGGGAGGATTCCACCCAAAGTTTCTTCTATGTGTTTCTATTGTTTCTGTGACTGTTTCAGATAAACATGAGAGGAACAAAGGTGGAAAGAGATGAAAAATAATTTCTATGGTAAGGGTTTTTCATTATTTATTTAATATTTAATTTTCCCCTAGTTATATGTAAAATAATTTTTAATATTTGTTTTTAAAACTTTGAGTTCCAGATTCTCTTCCTCCCTCCCTTCCATACATTGAGAAGGCACATGTGAAATTATACAAAACATTTCTATGAAAGTGATGTTATGGAAGAAAACATAGATTTCCCCCCAAAAAATCAAGAAAAATAAAGATTAAGAAAAAAAGTATGCTTCACTTACAATAGTTGGACACAATCATTTCTCAGGGCATAGATAGAATTTTTCAGCATAAATCCTTCAGAGCAGTCTTGGATCATTACATTTTCTCTCTCCTTTGACTCTATCCCTCCTCAAAAGGGTTTTGCTTCTGACTATCCTCTCCCCCAATATGTCCTCTCTTCTATTACCCTCTCCCTATTCTCATATGCCCATCCCCTCCTACTTTCCTGAAGGATAAGTTAGATTTCTCTCCTAATTGATTCTTTGTTTTTCATTAAACTTCAGTTTCACCATCTATAAAAAGAAGTTCACAGAATCTCCGTTTTAGAAGGGAGGAACCTACAGTAATTGTAATTTTTCTACCTAGAATAGAGCAATGAGTGGGGAGGAAGGGAAGGAGTCAGAGCCTTCTGCAGACTATTTACAGTGGCTTGATATCATGGTAGACTACAGCAGGAAGGGACCAGATTTGTTTTCTCACTTGTCAAAGAAGATAGTCACACCAGATTGACTGATTTGTTCAGGCCATAGAATTAGTCTTTGGCAGAGCTGCAGTGGGCAGTTGGGTCTTTTAAATTCTACTCTGAAAAATGAAGGGATTGGATTAAATTATTCTTAACATCCCTTTCTACCTATGAATCCTTTCATCCAACTTCACCAATAGGATTGTAGAAAGAAGATCAGATTATGAATAGAAAAGTTCATTGGAAAGTATAACTATTGGACATATATTATGGGATGGGGATGTTTAGTCTAGGCTACTTGCCATCAAGTGATCCTCCGGCTAGTGACTCCTCCCTGATCTTTCTTCTACACAGATTCCTGGCTTTTGCTTCCGGTTCTTTCCTCTCTATGACAATGCTTGTATTCAGACAACTGGAAATGGTTTTTGGATTATTAAAAGTTATTCTGGGATACTGTTTCTGTTAAAAGAAATATAATCACATTGAGTTGATGTCCATCCAAGAGGTCTGATACTCTTTGTCCAGCACTGATTTTTAATGCTGCTCATATTTCCTCTGAATGCTCTTCAGATTTTCTAGGGCAGAGTGGGTCTGATCTGATGCCTCTGATGCCATATTCTCCTTACAGAAAGTTCCCTTAGAGTTCTGTCCCTGGCCTGTTGGCTCTTCTTCTAGCTCCTCTTTTAACTGCTTAATATTTTCCTGGATGTAGGTATACATCACATTTGAGTAGCAGCACCAGTTATTTTTCCTGAGAACCTCTTCTACCATCCCCATCAGTTCCTTTAGTTGGGCCTCTTGTTCTTCCCCTTCAACTTTATTGTTGAAAGCACAGTGAAATCCTTCACAAACCCTACCCAGCTCGAATAAGTAAGCTTTTTAGAATTTACCTAAACTAAAGCTGAAGTGTTTTAGAATTTAGCTAATATTTCCAAAAGTTAAAAACTAGGACAGGGCATGTTGCAAGTAGAAATGCCTAATGGTTTTCCTCTTCATTGGCACAGGGAAACCTTTGAATTAGGCATTTTTGTAGGTACCTATTAAGCATTAGGCATCAGGCTGCATTGAGGTGGATCCCCTATTGTCTCCATACTTGAGCAATGGCATGTAATTAGACTGGTGAATCAGACAGATGCATTGTGGTTTCAGATTAAAAAACATATTCTGGGAGTTTTCAATCCAGATCTAGTGCATTACATTTCAGTATTGTCCAGGAGTTCAGACAGGTCAAATTTCTCTTGATGGAGAATAGGTGTCAATATAATAGAGTCAGGATATCTAGGTAACTAATCTGACCCTTTCATTAAGGGTCAGAACAAAGGGGGTTATGTCTTCATTAGCTATTTTTCAATTTGTCATGGACAAAGAAATTAAAGCATCTATTTGTTCCCTGTGGATTTATATGGAGAGCCTAGAGCATGCCTGTTGACTTGACTTCATTTGGTTTAACTTAATGGGATGTGCCTCAAGCAAAAAGGACATTTTATAAATAAATCTCCTACCAACTATGTTCAGTTTTTGCCCATGCCATGTTCCTTTCTTCCATGCCTTTACTCATGCTCTCATGCTGTTTCTTCTGATTTAAATGCCCATCTTATCTTTTGCTAACCAAATCTCTCTTATTTTGACCTACATAAACATGGACGTAAGATCAGACTGTAAAGAGGTAAAATAAAAATTGAGACATGGTCTTACCAGACCCATTAAGCTACCTTTTGATAGGTGGTGACTATATTCACCAATCCCTGAAAAAATTTAGAGAGGAAAAAGGGTGAGGAAAAATCTTTGTGAATCACCAAATTCATCTTCCCTCAAAGAACTGAAATAAAAATTAAAATATATTCTTTAAAAATCAATAAAGTTCAGCCTCCTAAAGAGCAGAAAGTACTCCCTGGTATTATGAATCAGAGATGAAATAATAGGCACTTGCCCTGCCAGAATCTTGGGATCCTCAAGAAAACTCATCTAGACCTGCCCAGAAAGACAATAAGTTGTTAGGCTCATTTGCTGCTGTTGCTGCTGATACTACCTAGAAATCAGCCATTTTAATTCTCTCATCTTACATTAAGAGAAAACTGAGGCCTCCTTATATATCCTGGCCACATTGCTTTAGATTTTACCATCCTCTGTCTGGTCTAGACTTCTATCTCCTGCACAAGGCTTTCTTGATCCTACAAGTTATTAGTGTTTTCCCTTAATACTTTTTTACTTAATTGTATGTATCTATTTAATAGTTATCTGTGTCCCTTTTCTTTCTATCCAGTAAACTGTAAGATTCTTGAAGGCTAGAGTGTTTCATTTTTGTGGTTGTAGTTCTTGCCTTGGATATTAAAATGTATTTGGCCTCTAAACAGGGTACACGTGCTTTAACTCCATGCTAAAGGAATTGCACAGTCTACTCATTACTTTTTGAAACGAAAAGCACCATAAAAAGTCAAGAGATTATGTTGATTATTGTATTTCTTAGATTCAGGCTCTTACCTGGGATTCTTGGGCACGTGATGGTTTTGGTAACATATCTACTTGGGAATTTATAGTATTTTCTTTCTTCCCTATATTTTCATTGAAACATGCATGAGATCTGTCATTCTTCTGCATCAACAAATCCATCTGTTCAAGGAGACTCCTAACCTGAATATCCTGTTCTTCTCCACCAATTTTGTTGTTGAAAGCACAGTACCGACTCTCACAGTTATGAATCAGTTCCTTGAGGTATTCATTATCAGTTTCTTTAATATACTCTGGAAGTGCCTCTTCTCCCAGATCTTCTTTCCTTGTGAAGTAATGTGTGCCTTGTGGCTTCAGCTCCAAATATCTCCTGAATACCTTTCACTATCTCCTTATCTTCCTCTATGTGATAGCCAAGAGGGGTCACCAAGAGCAGGATATGGGGGCCAGGTAAACAAAAGGTCATGCAATGCCTGATCTCTTGCTCCCTATCTCTAACAGAGATCCTTGAGGAGAACAAATCAGAGGTATCAATGACCACAACTTTCCTTTTCCCCACAATTCCACTTTCTTTCTTACAAGTTTTGGTCACAGGCTCTTCACTATATTTGGACACAAATACTTGCTTCCCCAGAAGACTGTTTCCTGATGGACTCTTCCCTGAACCATGTTTTCCCAGAAGGAGAATCCTTAATTCTGAGGATTCAGAGGCCATTTCTGGCTCCATCTGTAGCTTCTGGATCTTGTTAGTTGATTCTGTTGGCATAAAAGTGACTATTGATAGCCATTCTCTCTGATCATCAATAAGGTTATCAGTATAACTAGAGAGTATATATTATTTAGTTACAGCTCAATACCATTCAACAGTCATTCATCAAGTGGTCCACTACATGTCCAGATCCTCTGTTTGCAATTGAAAGCCCTTTATAACCACTCCCCACGTTTCCATGAATCTGTGATCCTAGTGACACTGGTCTACTTGATGTTTCTTGAGTAAGACACTACCATCACTTGATTCTGGCCATTTTCTCTGGCTCTCCCCAATGCTGGAATGCTCCTGCTTCTCCTCTCTACCTTCCCAGTTTCCTTCAACTAAAATCTCATCTTCTATAAGAAGTCTTTTCCAATCACTCTTAATTCTAATGACTTTCTTTTTTAAATGATTTCTATCTATCCTGTATATAGCTTGTTTGTACTTATTTGTTGTCTCCCTAATTTCTCTGTCAACTCTTTTAGGGAAAGCACTGTCTTTGACACCTCTTAGAACCTTCAACATTTAGCACAGTTCCTGGCACATGGTAGGTTCTTAATAAATGCTTGCTGAATTACTGATTGGGTGGTAGGTAAAAAAGAAAGTGAAGCCATCATCCTTATTGTTAACCATTACAATTCAATTTAAAAAAATTCCTCAATATTCATTAGGGAATTTGGTCTGTAATTTTCTTTCTCTGATTTGACTCTCTCTGGTTTATATATCAGCACCATATTTGTATTATAAAAGAAATTTTACCTATTCTCCTATATGGTTTATATAACACTGGAATTAATTGTTCTTTAAATGTTTGAAGTCCATCTGACACTGAGGATTTTTTCTTCAGAAGTTTGTTGATGGTTTGTTCAATTTCTTTTTCAAAAATTGATATATTAAATACTCTATTTCTTCTTCTGTTAATTTGAATAACTTATATTTTTAGATATTCATTCATTTCATTTAGATTTACAAATTAATTGACATAATTGGGCAAAATAGCTCCTAAAATTATTTCAATTTTTTCTTCATAGGTATTAAATTCTCCCTTTTCATTTCCAAAAATGGTAATTTGATTTTCTTCTTTCCTTCTTTAAGTAATTTTAAGTAATTTTTAATCTATTTTGTTATTGGGATTTTGTTTTTCATAAAAACCAGCTTCTTGTTTTAGATATTAATTCAATGGTTTTCTTACTTTCAGTTTTATTAATCTTTCCTTTGTCAGGATTTCCAATTTGGTTTTTAATTGAATGTCCAATGTCATTAATCTTTTTTTTCTCTATTTTATTGATGTAAGCAATTACAGATATAAATTTCCATTAAGTACCAGTTTGGCTACATCCCATAAATTTTGATATGTTGTCTTATTGTTGCCATTCTTTTTAATAAAATTAACAATTGTTCCTATGATTTGATCTTTGGACTACTTACTTATTAGAATTTGGTAACTTAGATTCCAATTAATTTTTAATTTACCAATAACCATATTAAATGAAAATTTTATTGCATTATGATCTGAAAAGGATAAATTTACTGTTTCTGTTTTCTGTATTTGGATGTTGGATTTTTATGTCCAAATACAAAGTCAGTTTTTGTGTAGTTGCCATGTACTACAGAGAAAAAGGTATATTCCTTTCTATTCCCATTCAATTTTTCCAGAGATTATATGTAACTTTTCCAGAATTTTCTTGCCTTCTTTCTTGTTTTGAAAATTATCACTTAATAATATAGTTTGAATATTTAATATGTATGGGAATGCCTGCCATCTAGGGGAGGGGGTGGAGGGAAGTAGGGGAAAATTCGAAACAGAAGGGAGTACAAGGGATAATGTTGTAAAAAGTGTTATAATTATAAAATTAATAAAAAAAATATAGTTTGAGATATGGTACAACTAAATCACCGTCTTTAAATTTTTTTATCAATTCCCTTGATATCCTGGATCTTTGGTTTTTTCCAGGGGAATTTTGTAAATTTTTTCTAGCTTTATAGGATTTTGTTTTGGTAGTTTGGTATGGCACTGAAAAATAGATTAATTTAGGTAGAATTGTTTTTTTTATTACATTGGCTCAACCTATCCATGAGCAATTAATATTTTCCCAGTTGTTTAGATCTGATTTTATTTATATTAAAAGTTTTTTGTAATTGTATTAATACAGTTTCTGATTTTGAATTTTTGGGTAGACTCTTAAGTATTTGATATTTTCTCCATTTACTTAAAACGAAAGTGCTTATTAGTCCATTGATTTCTTCAGTTCCCCTCCCCCAATAAACATTAATAGCTATCATAGGAAAATAGCATAGAGCACAATTATGGAATCACCACATGTGTTTACCCACAACTTTTTTGCTCCTCTACCTTGTGATGGTGAGTTATTTGTACAACACTGGTTGCTTGAAAGTGGATTGCTTGTCCAGAAGCTGTAAAATATGTTTTCCATAGTTTAGTGCTTTCCATTTCATGGTTCTCTAATCTGTTGAGGATTCACAATGATGATCCAAGGAGTTCAAGATGAGCAATAAATGTCTTGAGAAGTAAAAAATGGTAATGAATATTATGAGTAATGAATAATAATAACATTAAATAACCTGATTATTTACAACAAATTTTTTGTTGTTTTTGAAAGGGGAGGAAAAGAAATACAAATGAACTTTATAGAACTTATGCTACAAAGCTCTGTTCTAAGGACTTTGCAAATGTTATCTCATTTGATCCTCACAGCAGTCCTACAAAATAGGAACTCTATTTTGTAGTTGAGGAAACTGAGGCAAAGAGAGGTTAAATGACTTGCCCAAGATCCCACAGATAGTATGTATCTCAGGCTGGATTTGACTCCCTGCCCAAAATTCAATCTACTCTGCTACCATCTATGTACATATTCTAAAAATGGGGAAGGAGAGGGTTAGTCCTTGAACAAAAATGTTGGGAACCATTAATCCAGGGGAATGTGTAAAACAAAGGTTGGGTGAGATTGTAGGGAATCCTGTGAAAGAAAGAAGTTTCCCTCATGTCAAAATTTGTTTCATTAGAAATCATAAGATCATTTCTCTTCTAAGAGTAGCCTACAGATTGTGTGAAAGTTTCATTTTTTTCTCTATCTTCCTCTCTACTCTGTGAAACTTTTTTGTCTTCTGAATTTTGTAGATATGTGTATGTCTCAAAATAATGGCTTTACTTTCTTTGATATATATTTGTTAACTTGAATGTTTATAAAAGAACTAAGCCCTTTGTTATGCATATTTGTGGAAAATTAGATATAGTCTCTCTCTCTCTCTCTCTGTATGTGTGTGTATATATAGTCATACCAAAGCTATATTGGGGCCTGTGCCAGAGTAAATTCCAGGCTTAGGAGAAAAACTAGTTTTAAAAAAGGTACTATTTGAGGGTGACCCCTGAGACCAAACCTGGTCTGTGTCCCAGATTTTGGAGAGCAATAAGGAACTTTGTCCATCCACTTCAGTCAAATACTAACATAGTCACACTCTAGACAAGGGGATACAAAAAGAGATAGCACAGTAATGTGAATGGAGTGTTGAACCTGGAGTCATAATAGGTTAGGGTTGAACCTAATTCATAAATTTAATATTCATGGAACCATGATCAAGGTATTTAAAGCCTCAATATCTTCATGAGTAAAAGAGATAAATACAACCAGCATCTTTCTCATGAGGTTGTTGTAAGGAATACACTTAATATACCTTAAAAATGCTAATATATGTATAAGTGTATGTGAATGGAAAAAAAAATAAAGGTGGAAGAACTGAATATGTTTGTAGGCAGAAATAAAGGAGCAAATAGAGGAGGAGAAACTGAGGAAGGATAAAAAGAGAAAGGCTAACTGTTGAAGCAAAGTCTTAGAGGTGGGGGAAAATGCTATAAAGAGATCAGGTAGAGAAATGAGTTTTAGAATAAATATGCCATATCACCTGGGACCAGAAGAGTGGAAGAAAAAAGTGGTAGATGATGGTGAGTCCTGAGAATAGAGATAAGAGAGCTTCAGCATAGTCTTAATAGACAGTCTTAATCTTCCCAGTAAAGCAAATGTTTCTCAGTTAGTATGAACTATGCTCTACCCATGTGCAATATAAGATACTAGGATCATACATCTAGAGCTGCAAGGAATTTCCAGTCATCTAATCACAATAATCAACTGATAACTATTAATTACTCTATTACCTACTCACACAATGCTAGGTGATAAAGCCAATAAAGACAAAATTGAAATAATTCTCAGATAACATGCATGTGTGAAGGCATATACCAAACACAAACAAAACATATTTTGATAACTTTATGAATGGAATCATTGATGATGATGATGATGATGATGAAAATAAGGTAGTATGTATGTAGTATAAAAAGTACTAATTTGTACTTGTTATATACTTGTTACTACAAGTACTAAATCATTTACAAATATCACCATATCTTTTTCTTGCAACCACCATGTCTCAAAGGGAAATTTCCTTTGAGCAATGATTTTCCTTTGAGCAGATTGCAAGTATTTTAAAAGAAAGAGAAAAGAAAGTAAAGACAACAAGTGTAGACAATCTTTCAAAGAACTTGTTTGAAAAACAGAGAAGAAATAGATGATGTTAGCTTAAAGGACAAGGAAGGCCTACTAAATTCTTTTTAAGCACATGAAAGACTTACATATGTTTATGGGTATCAAGGAAGGAACCCATAAATAGGTTAGAGATTGAATCGGTAAAAACAGATGATAATCAATGTAATCTGTTAGAGGAGATAGAAGGGGTAAGATTAGAGGTATATGTAAAGGGGATTAGCTTTGGTGAGGGAAAGAGCCATTTCATCATCAGTAACCACAGTAAAGAATTAGGATAGTGGGAGATAATGTCAAAAGGTTGTGAGTTGTTAAGAAGTAGAAAAGAGAGAGGTCTCAGTGAATGACTTCCATTTTCTCAGAAAAGTTTGAAATAAAGTCTTCCGGTGAGAGAATGAGTTGAGTAATGTGGGGAATAGCTTATTTGAGAGTGAGTGAGATAGGAAATCAATTGGAGGAAAATAAAACATGAATTTTTTTTAGTAGATCCATTCAGCACAATTCCATAGCTTCTAAAGACTCCATTGAGTAGATAAAAGTAGAAGCAAAGGAAATAGATTGTGAGAGTAATCTGGAGCTGAGTTGGGGCAAGCAGGAGAAAAAGATTAAACAGGAAGTATAAGGTATGGAATTAACTAAAGGATCACTGTTGAGAATAGGAAAAAAAAAATAGCCAAAGCATGGGTGATGGTTGGGGAAAGTCCAACATCTAATTTTATAATCAAGGAAACAGAGATCCTGAGAAATTAAGTGAGTACTCAAATAGTCTGTTAGCAAAACATATTCAAACTTAGATCCCATGACTTTAAATTTTGCAGTCATTCCACTGGATTGTAGTGACACATATATCTATTGTCCCCACATCAATCACACTTAGTAAACACCCTGCTGTAAGTATCCTTGTTTCAAGTATACCTTTCCAAAGTTCCAGCCCTCTACAGGGGAGTGTCATGTGATAGGTATAGGAAGAAGATCATTGTCAGTAAATAACAAAGTCCATGGGGGAATATAAAGTATAAGAAGACTAGAAAGACAAGAAGATGTCAGATTATATATAGCTTTGAACATCTGAAAGTAATAGGGACCCACCAGAGTTTACTGAAAAGGAGAGCAACATGGTAAGATCTGTGTTTTAGGCTGATAGCTAAGAGTAGGGGGAAATGGAATGAAGGAGAGACTTGAGTCAAGGAGACCAACCAAAATATCATTGCAATTCTCTAGGACTTCACCAGGAGGCAGCAGATTAATTGATGGGACTTGACAACAGATTGTATATAAAGTCTGCAGAAAATGAAGAGTTTAAGATGATACCAAGATTGTAAGCCTGAAAAAATGAGAGGATATTCTTGATAGTAACTGGAAAGTTAGAAAGAGGGGAGAGTTTAGGAGGAGATAATTCAGTTTTACACATGTTAAATTTAAGATGTCAGTGGGACATCCAATTCAAGATGTTCAATTTGCAGTTGCAGATAAAAGAATAAAAGTCAAAATACAAATTAGGGCTAAACAAATAGATCTGAGAATTATCTACATATAGATATTTATTAAAGTCACAGACAATGAAAAAGTCACTAAGAAAACTTTATAAAGAGAAGAGGGCCAAGAATAGAGGTATAAGAACTATTCATAGTTAATAGGCAGGACTAGATAAAGATCCTGCATAGGAGGGTAAAAAAGACTAGATAAGTGAGGGAAGAGAAAACCAGAAGAAAGCAGTGTCACAAAAACTTGGAAAGAAAGAGAGCATCAAGGAGAAGAGACAATGACAATGTGAAAGACTACAGAAAAGTTAAGAAGGATGAGAATTAAGAACAGACCTTTAAATCTGACAGTTAAGAGATCACTGATAATTTTGGAGATAGCAGTTACAATTGAATAAAAAGTTTAGAAGCGAGATTGAAGTTAAAAACCAGATTGAAGTTAAGAGAATGAGAGAAAAGCAAGTGAAAGCATTAATTGTAGATACATTTCTCAAAGAATTTAGCTAGACAGGGGAGAATAGATAAATAGTTGATAGCTACTGGGAATGGATGAATCAAGTGAGGATTTTTTGAGGATGGGGAAGGCATAAAAATCTAAGGCTGAAGCTTGATTGAGGCAACTTCAATCAAGAAAAGTCAAAGAGACTCAAGAAAAGAGGATACTTTAAAGTTATGGACTGGTTTACTAAAGAGTAAAGTTTGGGAAGAGAATGGCTCACATTCTGGGGAAGAACTGATAGATGGAAGAATCGAAGGCATTAATGCGGAGGAAGAACAAGGGTTGTCCTAGAAAGGCTTGTATGAACTAATGCAAAGTAAAATGAACAAAACCAGGAGAATATCCTACACAGTAACTGCAACACTGGGATGAGCAATTATGAATGACATAGCTCTTCTCAGTAGCATGATGATCCATGACAATTACAAAGAACTAGTGATAGAAAATGCTATCCACATCCAGATAAGGAACTGATAGACTTTGAAATCAAATCAAAGCATACATTTTTCAATTACTTTATTTTTTGTAATAGTTTCTTCCTTTTAGTCTATTTCTTCTTTTACAACAGTGACTAATTTAGAAGTGTGTTTTATATAATTGCACATATATAACCATTTTAGGAATAAGGGAAAGGAGGGGAGATTTGAAATTCAAAATCTTGTTTAAAAAAAAAAAAAAAGAATACCAAAGGAGAAGCTAGATGGCATAGTAGATAGAATAATGGCCTTGGAATCAGGAAGATGTGAGTTCAAATCCAGTCTTAGACACTTAACATTTACTAGCAGTATGATCCTGAGAAAGTCATTTAACCCCAATTGTCTTACAAAAGAATGAATAAAAATTGTCCTTACATATAATTGGGAAGAAATACTATTCAGAAAAGAAAAAATAATAAAACAAGAAGGAGAGATGAAATGACAATTGGTTTGGATCAAGTGAGATCTTTCTGTTCATAAACATAGAAATGGTATATTTCTGGGAAGATAATGGGTAAGATTGAGGGGTTTATTTGGAATGGTGGGATAATCAGAGGAAATGAAGAAATTGAAGAATTTGGAAAATCCACATATAGGCTGAAAGCCTCTAGTATGAGGGTAAGAAGAGAGTATGAGGCAGTCATTAAACTCATTGAAGAAAGGAGAGTGTTCTAAAAATTGGTAGACAATAGGCACCAAAATCTTGCTGAGGTGACAAATATGGATTGAATGAACGTCAAAGGAAGAGAAGTTGGTCATGGTGGTAAAGAGAGAACCTGGAAGGAGGAAGAGGTAGCAAAGAGTATATAAGTGCTTTGGCATTATGAGTGAAAATGCATCAAGAGATAGAAATGTGGCCAAAGATGTGTCACCAGGAGAAAACTAGATGTCAGTAAGTTCAAAATGGAAGGAGCAGGAAAGGAAAATATTTAAGATTAAGACTAATAGTTTACCTATGGAACAGGCATTCCAGAGTGCACAGAGTAAGCTTGAGAACAGGAGATGGAGAAGAAAAAATTGTGAGAGATGGGAATAAGGTACAGAGAACAGAATTTTAACAATAGCAACTGGGGTCAAAAAAGAGATGAGAAGGGAATCACAGAGTGGGATTAGTTTGGAAAAATGAGTTCATATATGTTATCATTTTATCTTAGGGATTCAGTTTCAGGGTGTGGTGCCAGGGTCTAAGGCAACTGTGAGTACCTAAAAGGAGGTGGAGAGATAGATGCCCCAGTGGGAGCAAGGCAAGTGAGTTTGGAAATTTGTTTGGAATTATACAAAGTTATAGAAGGTCTTTGAGCATGACAGAATGGCTGTTCAGGGAGGTTAGGAAGATAACAGAACTACTATGTATTTGTAGGAGGCCTCAGAAGGTGCACAGAGTGGGATGGATTTCCCCTTTTCCTCCTATTGAAGTCATTTGGTTATTTACCCATTTAAGAGCAGAGTCCTCTTTACCTGACCACTTACACTGATGGATACAGTAGGACACAGCCTTCTCTGTGGAAAAGGTATTAAGATAGCAATGGCACTGAGGGAGTTTTGTTGTTGTTATAACCCTTAGAAGAAGGGGAATGTCCTAGAAGCAAGAGGATGGCAACTTGGATATTCAACACTTCTGGAATATTAATCCAAATTTCTTTCTCTTGTTAGGGCAGAATCATGTCAAATGGCACAATGAGTCTATTGTCTATTTAACTCCCTCCTTCTCTCCTCTCTGTCTCTGTCTCTGTCTGTCTGTCTCTCTGTCTGTGTGTGTGTGTGTGTTTCTCTCTCTCTCTCTCTATTTATATATATATATATATATGTGTGTGTGTGTGTGTGTGTGTGTGTGTGTGTGTGTGTGTGTGTATGTATATGTTTTTTTTCCTCTGTATCTCTCTCAACTTGCACATGGTTTAAGGATATATTGACTAAAACATTTTTGAGCTAAAATTGTAGGATCCAATTTTAGTATTTAGTATTTCTTCAATAGATATCAAAGTTATATCCAAGTGTTTCAAGGCTGCTGTATATAAGAGGGCTGTGGTTGATTCTCTTTTGGTACCAGAATAAAGATTTAAAAGCAGTTGCAAAGAGACAAACTGAGGTTTGATATCATGAGGCTTAATTTCACACCATGAGAATAGCATGTTTCTTTTAGTTGCATTTAAATTCTCAGGAAAAAACAGGGGATCATAAACTTTACAACTGGAAGGGACCTTTGAAACTTTCTTGTACAATCCAGTCAATCAATATGCTAAGGAGCAACGTGATCTCCTTAACTAAAGACAAATTAGTTGTCCTACTAATTATAGTTGTTAATTATACACAGTTAATTATAATCAAATTATAATTATAAACACAATAATAGGGAAGATTTCAGTGATGTAGAAGATATTTGTTATTGGGGACAGTTTTTTTAGGTGTGAGAATACACAATCAAGGAAGCTGCTCTTCTTCTCATCCCAGCCTGGTTATAGATGGCAGCGAATGTAGTCAATGTTATGGGAAACAGCTTTTATGAGCAGACTCTGCAGATGCATAAGTGACCAGGTTCCTCCTTGGAGTTGGCAGTCACCCAGGCTACTTTTCCTCTCTCCAATCCTCTTCTTTCTATTAACCAAGTACTGTTCAAAAACTAGCTACCACCCAAAGGACCTAGGCAAAATGCCCTATAATCCCTCTGGAGAAGATTCAGTCTCACTACAAGATGGTCAAGAAATGGGTGGCTGCAAAAAGATTTTAAAGAAAGGAAAGGGACCTGTACATGCAAGAATATTTGTGGCGGCCCTCTGTAGTGGCCAGAAACTGGAAACAGTGAATGTCCATCAATTGGAGAATGGCTGGATAAATTGTGGTATATGAATATTATGGAATATTATTATTCTGTAAGAAATGAGCAGGAGGAGGAATACAGAGAGGCCTGGAGAGACTTACATGAACTGATGCTGAGTGAAATGAGCAGGATGAGGAGATCATTGTATACTTCAACAACAATACTATATGATGATCAATTCTGATGGACATAGCCCTCTTCCACAATGTGATGAACCAAATCATTTCCAATAGAGCAGTAAGGAATTGAACCAGTTATACCCAGTGAAAGAACTCTGGGAGATGACTATGAACCACTACATAGAATTCCCAATCCCTCTATTTTTGTCCACCGGCATTTTTTATTTCCTCCACAGGTTAATTGTACACTATTTCAAAGTCCAATTCTTTTTGTACAGCAAAATAACTTTATGGACATGTATACATATATTGTATTTAACTTATACAGTAACATATTTTACATGTATTGGTCAACCTTTCATCTGGGGGAGGGAGTGGGAGGAAGGAGGGGAAAAATTGGAACAAAAGGTTTTGCAATTATCAATGCTGAAAAATTACCCATGCATATATCTTATAAATGAAAAGCTATAATTAAAAAAAAGAAAGAAATGGATGACTTAGACAACTTCTCTACCATTATTCTTTTGAGATGTTTAGTGAAAGTAACTTTGATTTCCTCCTTTTTCATGTTGAAAAGGCAACTACAAATGGTTAAATAACTTGCAGAGAATTAGAGGGAAACCTGGCAATGATAGGAAGAGAAATTACAATGTATTCCTGAGCTAAACAACTTTTAAATTTTACTTGTTACTTTTCTTCAAATGTTGCAATTCCCTATTACTTTGTCTTTTAGGCTTTGGGGCTTATAATCCACCGAGGAATCCTACTCTGTCTTTGTGGTGTGCTGTAGAGGGTTCCATAAAACTTAAAGAGAAAGAAAAGCCCCTTTCCTTCTTCCCTCTCCATCTACCAACACTGAAGAGGCTTCCAGGCTGATCCAGTGCTAGAAGCTGGCACTGCACAGTCTTGAATAGCCTTGGGGTTATACATTGAGCCCAGAGTCAAACTTGTCTGTTGGAAGAAGCAAGTCTGTAGCTCCTACTCACAAGTGATCTGGTGAGTTGGTCAGAATGAAGGCCAAAGGAGACAGCAGGTGGAGGGCTTTCCTATATGCTTACCATACCCCAGCCCCCCAAGATCTCCAGAAACACTTGTAAACAAAACTGAGAGAAGTATATATTGAAATAGTTGCAGTTTATGAGATCCTCCTCTTGTCTTAGTCTCAAAGTCACATATTCTATATACACAGGTGCATACATGTGAATACATACACGCACACATACACACAGATTCTTTTTTTCGAAACGAATTATCTAACCTTTAGCCATCTAAAGAATCAGAACATACTCTTAGAAAGTCTCAAATAGTCATCCACACTTCAATGTAAACTAAAATCCCAAGTTCTCTCTTTGGGAAAGATTTGACTTCTAGCTTTCTCTGTAAAATGAAAGGCTCTGACCTATTTGAGGGATTCTAAGTATCCTGTGGATGCATTGGGAAAGATGTTTGATCCTCAAAGTCTCTGATAAGATAGGTAGCCATCTGTTCAATCTGCCTATGACTGCCCTGATCTGAAGTTATTCTGAAAGAGTTGTCACTTTTAAATCTATTCATGTTTCAAACAAACATATGTATGTGCACATTTAACAGACAATAGCTCAGTTGAATCCATTTGGTTCTAAGTCCTGCCAGGTTCTCCTGATCCCACCTGTTTCTCCCTACTTTCCTAGGAAGGGCAAATACATTTTATTTACAGTGAGTCACACAGTTTCCTTCTAATACAGTATCTATCTGTTTTTTCTGTTAGAAGGAAGAAGCTTTTGGTGGAGAAGAAATCAGGTAAAAAAAAAACAAAAAAACCAGATGTTCTCTACCTCTCTCCTAAATCCTTCTTTTTCTTCTTTCAGGGACTGGTACTAAATACTCTGTTATAACACTTTTATGTTTGAAACAAAATGAAAGAAAAACTTCTCTGTGTTAAGAATGATCTAGGCTAAGGGGAGGAGCCAAAACCTTCATTTAAGGAAATAATACTCCCTTCCTCTGTTACTTCTCTGTTGCCTGATATGCTAGGAAATGGAAGAATAAGAAAAAAAAAAAATCAAGGAGAGACTAGTGGCAGGGATTAGTGTGAAAGTGAAAAAGAATAATCCTTAGACTCTAAAGGTAAGTGTTTGGACTACTAGAAATGAAAGATATGGAGGAATAGGAAGGGAATGTGGAGGGGGGAAGAGGGAACCAACACTCCCCACTATGAGACACTGAACTTCTGAATAGAAACCAGATGATTCCAGATTACACTCAAACCCCTTCCCAAGTTTATAGGACATTGGGTTACAGAGTACTTGGGAGAGGGATATAAGGTGCAAGAAAACTAGAAAGATAAGAAAAGGAGCAGATTATGAAGGGCTTTTAATGCTAACAGAAGGTTTTATAGTTGATCCTAGAGACGATAGGAATCCATTAGAATTTGTTGAGTAGGGGAAGAGGTGGCATTATCATAATTGTAGGTTAGGAAAATTTCTTTGGTGACTGAGTGGAAATTAGATTGGAGTGGGGAGAGACATGAGGCAGCCAGACCCACTAGCAGGCCCATGGGCCAACAGCTCATTTGACAAAGGCTTAAATCCCCTAGAACTGAAAGAAACAAGCCCCAGTTTCTCTTAGAACACCTCAAGCAGAAAATAGTTTATCTTCGGCTAGTCATTTTTACCTCTATAAACTTCATTTTCCTTATCTGTAAAATAAAAGTTTTGGATTATATGACCTCTAAAGTTCCTTGTCTCACAAAATCTATAGCTTCCCATCCAGCTCTCAATAAATCTAAACCCCCAACTTTCTTGCAAATTGTAAGCTTAGAGAATGTTAGAGGGGATGTGGGAAAACAAGAACATTGATATATTTTTGGTGGAATTGTGAATACATCCAGCCATTCTGGAGAGCAATTTGGAACTATGCTCAAAAAGTTATCAAACTGTGCATACCCTTTGACTCAGCAGTGTTATCACTGGGCTTATATCCCAAAGAGATCTTAAAGAAGGGAAAGTGACCTATGTGTGCAAGAATGTTTTTGGAAGTCCTCTTTGTAGTGACCAGAAACTGGAAACTATGTGGATGCCCATCAATTGTAGAATAGCTGAATAAATTGTGGTATATGAATATTATGGAATATTATTGTTCTGTAAGAAATGACCAGCAGGAGGATTTCAGAGAGGCCTGGAGAGACTTACATGATCTGATGCTGAGTGAAATGAGCAGGACCAGGAGATCGTTGTATATTTCAATAATAATACTATATGACGATCAATTCTGATGGATGTGGCCATTTTTAACAATGAGATGAAACAGATTAGTTCCAATAGAGCAGTAATGAACTGAATCAGCTACACCCAGCAGGAGAACTCTGAGAGATGACTATGAACCACTACATAGAATTCCCAGTCCCTCTATTTTTGTCCACCAATTTTGGATTTCCTTCACAGGCTAATTGTACACTATTTCAAAGTCTGATTCTTTTTGTACAGCAAAACAATTGTTTGGACATGTATACATATATTGTATTTAATTTATACTTTAACATATTTTACATGTATTGGTCAACCTGCCATCTGTGGGGGGAGGGGAAGGAGGGAAAAATTTAGAACAAAAGGTTTGGCTATTGTCAATGTTGTGAAATTACCCATGCATATATCTGGTAAATAAAAACTATTATTTAAAAAAAAAAAAAAAAAAAAAAAAAAAAAAAAGAAGCAAATTGTAAGCTTAGGAAAGCATTTGTAGTATTTGTAATGCTGCCCTGCCCCCTAGAGGTTGTAAACAATTAACAATTTAAAAGTATCAATAGCTTTAGAAGGCTAAGAAAAGAAAGCAGAGAAAAATTCCTGCCCAGACTGTCCTTGAGTCCTGGACAATATTTTGTCTTCTGAAGACAAGAATGGAATGTCTAACCCTTTCCAGTTTGGTTTTCAAAACTTCTACATACCCCATCTGGTCCTACTTCCCACTATTTCTTAATATGCATCCTCCACCTTATCATGTGGGTCTTCTTACCTAACCCTGGGAATTTCCCTTTTCATTCCCAACATTGCATCTTTGTTCTGATGGTGCCCTACTCCTAGAATGCCTTTCCCTATGTCAAAATACTACCCTTTTTTCAGGACTCATGTCTCTATTCTCCAATGAATTCTTCGCTAGTTACTCTTAGTCATTCTGTGGTGCTAGCTTCTCCTTTATTTCCAATACTGTAAAGTTTTTGAGTACATAGGACCTTCAGCATAGATACACATTGAGTGGTTAAAAATTTTTTTAAGTATTTCAGAAATTGGGAACAGCTAGGTGGCACAATGGAGAGGGATACCAGCCTTGAAGTCAGGAGGACCTGAGTTCAAATGTGGCCTAAGACAAATTACACTTCCTAGCTGTGTGCCAGCTTATAAGACCCCAACTGCTTCAGCCAAAAAAAATTCGAATTGAGAGGCTTCCCTATTGTTCCTTGGGGAAATTCCACTTTTCCTCTTTTTTCCCCTCTCATGGTTATTTCAATAGGTAAGAGGCCAAATGCTCAAGTCAACTGATTCAAATCTTTAGGCCTGTGCTCTAGTGTTATTACTTTCTATCTAAGATAAAAGCTGAGAGGACATTCCAGGTGGGAACACAAATCATCATCTAAACCATCCTAAGAAGGAAGCTATCAAGGACTTGTTCTCAGCCTATTTATTGTCTTTTGGCTCCAATTTAGCAATGTCACATTTTCTAACTTGCAGTGTCCCAAATATATTCCCTCCTTTCAACTGCCTTTTCGTTTAGCATCTAAAACTCCTTCAACCTCCATCTCACGGAGGCCTTTACACAAACTTGAACCAGAGTGAACTTTAGAAGTGGGGAAGGAACCCAGATTCTACTACATGTTACCTACATGAAAACAACCACATTTAAATACTATGAAGATTTCATTTATGAGCAATTTTTAATTTGCATATCTATGTAGAACATAAGAAAACAGTGAGGTCTGCAATAATTTGCATCTCTGTGATAATCTGAAGAGCCTCAAGGCTTAGCATAAAAGAAACTGAATTCATAGGAAATCCAAAACAGTACCACTCAAGCCTAAATTTGAGACATGGAGCTACGTAAAAGATTGGAAGATAGAGAAAAACTTTACATGCTCCTTATTGGAAACTGGCTATTTTCAATCTGAAAACAGACTTCAGGTGACTGTTCCATTCCTTTTATGACATTGGAAATAGAAAAGTTCCAAACCTGTGAATTCTCAGTAAACTGATGACTTCAGTATAGCTCCATCTAGTGGCCAAATGATGCCCTACATGCCCTAACTATATAATTCATTTTCTGTAAGTGACAGAGAACAAGACAACAAGGTTGACATGGATATTTATTGCTATGACAGCACTACAAATGTCATGTGACACACCCTCCAAACTCAAATGTAGATCATATCTATAATCATTAGCACATTGTATCACACAGAGACAGTTACTACTTCCTAGTAATTCACTTTCTAAGACCTAGTCATAGCAGACCTAAAACTATATTATAATGAAGCAGTCATCAAAACTATTTAGTACTGCTTAAAAATAGAATATTGGATCAATGGAATAGGATAGGTACACAAGAAACAATAATCAATTACTGTAGTAATCTACTGTTTGATAAACCCAAAGACTCCAGGTTCTGGAATAAGAGCTCACTATTTGACAAAAATTGCTGGGAAAATTGGAAGATAGTATGGCAGAAACTAGACATAGACCAACATCTCATACCATATATCAATATAAATTTTAAATGGATTCATAATTTGGACATAAAGTGTGATATTATAAGCAAATTAGGAGAACAAGGGATAGTTTGCCTATCAGATCTTTGGAGATGGGAGGAATTTATGGCCAAAAAAGAACTAGAAAAGTTCAACATGGATCATTTTGATTACTTTAAATTAAAATGGTTTTGCACAAACAAAACCAATGCAAAAGAGAAGAGGAGCAGAAATCTGGGAAACAATTTTTACAGTCGGTATTTCTGATAAAGGCCTTATTTCTAAAATATATAGAGAACTGAATCAAATCTATAAGAATGCAAGTCATTCTCCAATTGATAAATGATCAAAAGATATGACAGGCAGTTTTCAAATGAAGAAATTAAAGCTATTTAGTAGCACAAAAATGCTTATAACATTATTGATTAGAGAAATACAAATTAAGACAATTTTGAGGTACCACTTCTCAGCTATTAGACTAAGTTAACAGGAAAAGTTAATGATAAATGTTGGAGGAGATGTGGGAAAACTGGAACACCAACGCATTATTGAAAAAGTTGTGAACTGATCCAACCATTCTGAAGGCCTCTTTGGGAGGAGATCATAAAAAGGGGGGAAGGATATGTCCATATGTGCAAAAATGTTTGTAGCAGCTCTTTTTGTAGTGGCAAGGAAAATAGAGTCAATGCCCATCAATTGGGGAATGACTAAATAAATTATGGTACATGAATATACATGTATACATATGTATATGTAATGGGATATTATTGTTCTATGAGAAATAAGGAGCAAGCTGATTTTAGAAAGTCCAGAAAGACTTACATGAATTGATACTGAGTGAAGCGAGCAGAACCAGGAGAATATTGTATGCAGTAATAGCAATTTTGTGTGATGATCAATTATGGTATACATAGCTTTCTCATAAATGCAGTGATCCAAGAAAGATCCAATTGACTTGTGATGAAAAATACCATCAACATCTAGAGAGAAAGTACTATAGAAATTAGTGTGGATCAAAGTCTTCTCCTTCTGCTCACTTGTAAGTGAACATCTTGTAAGTCTTCCCAGGTTTTTCTGAAATCAGCCTGCTCATCATTTATTAGAAAACAATAATATTCCATTATACACTTATACCTCAGCTTGTTCTGCCATTCCCCAACTTCATGGCATCCACCACAAAAAGAACTGCTACAAACATTTTTGCATATATGGGTCCTTTTTCAGTTTTTTATGATCTCTTTGGGATGTGGACCCAGTAGTAGTATTACTGGATCAAAGGGTACACACAGTTTGAACATAGTTTTAGCATAGTTCCAAAGAGCCTTCCAGAATGATTCCATCCATTTACAACTTTGCCAATCATTTATTAATATTCTAATTTTTCCACATCCTAACACTTATTATTTTCTTTTCCTGTTATCTTAGCCAATCTGATAGGGGTGAAGTGATATCTCAAACTTGTCTTGATATGCATTTCTCTAATAGTGACTTAGAGAATTTTTATATGACTAATTACTTTATCTGAAAACTGCCTGTACATATTCTTTGATTATTTATCAATTGGTGAATGATTTGTAGTCTTATAAATTCTTACTCAGTTCTCTATATATTTTAGAAATAAGACTTTACAGGTCATTTCAATTTATCATCTTCTAGATTTGTGTCTCAGGCATTCCTGGTTTTACAATAACTTTTTTTTACTTGCTGAATTTTTTTTTTAATTTGTATTTTATTTTTTTTAACTTATGGAATAAAACAAGAATTTCTATAACATGATATAATTTTTTAAAAAGACAACTGAACATGATGCTGAAAATCTATTATAATTTATTTTTTAAATATGTAATGAAATTATTGTGTAAATTTTTTCCCTTTTTTTCTTCTCTCCCTCCTGTCCTAGAGAAGACTCATCACATGCAAAGATGTATATGTGTGTATGTATGTGTATATATATATATATATATATATATATGATATATATATATATATATGTGTGTGTGTGTGTGTATAAAACATATAAATGTTACATATATATAGTGTGTATGTCCATGTATAACATATATATATATAATGTATATGTATATATATATATATGTAAAATCATTCTACACATACTTCTGTTTATCAGTTCTTTCTCTATAGATATTGTCTTCCTTCATATGTCCTTTGTAGTTAATCTGAGTATTTATGATAGTCAAAATGACTATTGTTCTTAAAATAATATCACTATTACTATATATGATGTCTCTTCATTATTTCATGCAAACCTATCCATATTTTTCTAAAACCAATGAGCTCATCATTTCTTATAGCACAATTCCATCACAATCACATACCATGACTTGTTTAGCTCTTCCCCAATTGATGGGATCCCCACAAATTCCAGTTTTCTGTGACCACAAAAAGAGCTGCTATAAATATTTTAGAATATATAGATTCTTTTCCTTTTTCTCTAATCATCTTTGGAATAGATCTTGCAGTGTATTGCTGGGTCAAAATATATAACCAGCTTAATAACTGTTTGGGTATAATTCCAAATTGCTCTCCAAAATGATTGGATCAGTTTAAGTTTCCACCAATTGAATTCATGTCCCAATTTTTCCAGATTCCCTCCAACATTTGTTGTTTTCCCATTCAATCATACTAGCTAATCTGATAGATACAAAATGATACCTCAGGGTTACTTTAATTTGCATTTTGCTAATGATTATTTAGAGCATTTTTAATATGACTATAAATTGTTTATAATAGCTTTATGGTGAAACTTTTTTTTCATTAGCTTGTTCAGCCTTACTTCCTGGATTGGGATTATGTATTTGGGCCAGTTTCTGCATACTTCTGGAGGAACTGTTGTATACAGTTTCATATGATTCTAGTCTTCACTTATTTGGGGTCTCAAAACTATGATCCCAAAATTCTGAGCATTCTTTAAAAAAAATTTAATCAGATTTATTTTTTTCAAATAAAAAAAACTTCTATTTCTCCTCTTCTCTCTCCCACTATTTAAAAAAAAAAAAAAAAAAAAAGCAAAACCTTTAAAAATTAGTTGGCCAGTCAGTTAATAAGCACTTAATTAATTAATTAAGCATTTCAAAGAAATAATGCAATCTAATGGAGGAGACAACAAGCAAATAACTATGTACAGACAAGCAAGATATATGATAAATAAGAAATAATTAGCAAAGGAAAGTTATTATTAGAATTAAGAGAAATGGGGAAAGCCTTCCTGTAGAAGGTAGGATCTAATTTGTTATTTGAAAGAAGCCAAGAGGTAGAGATGATCAGGAAGGATGATCTAGCCATGGATATATAAAGTAAGCAAAACAAATTCTCATATTAACCATGTATAAAATATATATGTTTCATTGTACATCCTTAATACATTACCTCTCCATCAGAAGGTTGTTACCATACTTCCCCATCAGTCCTCTAGATTCAGAGTTGATTATTGCTTTGGTCAGAGTCCTTAAGTATTTCAAAATTGTAAGTTTTGATAGTGTTATTATTACTGTATAGATTCTTTTTCTGGTTCTGCTCATCTTAGTCTGTATCAATTCATACAGATCAAACCAAAAACAAATTCATCTACATCTCAGATTTCATACAAAATATTCTTTTGATCATTTCATGAGGCATATCAGTATTCAATTAACATTCAGATTCCTTCATTTGTTTAGTCACACCCAAATTATAGGCATCTCCTTAGTTTCAAATGTTTGCCACTACAAAAGAACTACTAAAAATATTTTTGTACATTTCCATCCTTTTCCTCTTTTTAAAATTTCTTTAGGCAACTAAGTGATGCAGGGGATAGAGCACTGAACCTAAAATTGGAAAGACCTCAGATAGCTATGTGAACCTCACTAGCTATGTGAACCTGGGCTTGTTATCCAGGGTTATTACCAAGGGTTGTTGTGAGAATCAAATGAAATAATGATTATAAAGCACCTAGCCCACTACCTAACCCATAGTAAGCAAAATATAAATATTTATTGTTGTTATTGTTATCTATGGGGTATAAGCCTACTAGTGGTATCATTCTACCAAAGGATCATTTTAATCATTTGAAGGCATAGTTGCAAATTGCTCTTTGGGATAGCTAGACCAATTCACAGTTCCACAAATCATTCATTCATATGTTTGTTTTTCTTCAGCTCCCCCGAAGATTTTAAATCCTCTGATTTTTGTCAACTTTGCTATTCCACTGGGTATGAGAACCTCAAAATTACTTAGTTTCCATTTTTCTAACTATTAGTCATTTGGTACATGTTTTCATGGGGTTAATGTTAGCTTGAATTTGAGTAAATTTTCTTCAAGGATCACGTGAGTAGCTCAAGGAGCTACTAACTTTCAGCAGTCTCTGTGTCCCAATCTGATGTCCTCCAGGACTTTCCAGACTCCAGACCTTGGTTTAAATCTTGAAACAGAATTGCAAACTTAGCTCTGGATGGAGCTCTACTAGAGAGTTACAGGGACTTCCAGGGTGGAACCAAGATGAGGGAAGCTGCTGAAGCTCTCCCAGTTTCCCTTGAAAACCACATGAAACCAAACCTCTGAACAGGGTCTGATAGAATGAAACCACTCTCAAGCTCACAATAGACTGGGAAAATTCAGTCTCTGGACATGGCTCTCTTCAACAATGAGATGATTCAAACCAGTTCCACTTGTGCAGTGATGAAGAGAGTCATTTACATCCAGAGAGAGAACCATGAAAACAGTGTGGAACACAACATAGCATTTTTACTCTGTTGTTATTTGCTTGCATTTTGTTTTATTTCTCAGTTTTTCTTTTTCTTCCTTCTTGATATGATTTATCTTGTGCAACAAGATAACTGTATAAATATGTATTCATATATTGGATCTAACATGTATTTCAACATATTTAACATGTATTGGACTACCTGTCAACTAGAGGAGTAGGTAAGAGGAAGGAGGGGAAAATTTGGAACAAAAGGTTATGCAGGAGCCAATATCAGAAAAATTACCCATGTATATGCTTTGTAAATAAAAACTTTAATAAAAAAATAAAAATAAAGCAAAAAACAAAACAAATAAAAAGAAATTTTTAAAAAGAGAAAGAAAAAAAAAAGAAAAGAAAAGTCAGTCTCACTGGGGTAGAAAAAGTTCCAGATAGACTCTGGAAAAGCTGGTGAGAGAGAATCTTAATCACAGCAAATCAGCAACTAAGACTCTCAGTTCTGAGTCAGTAAAGGAGCAAATCAGTGAGGTAGTTTCCACACCCAGCTCAAAAAAGGCAAACTCTGGAAAACCAGGCTGTTTCCTGAAAAAAGCAGGCAAAGCTACCCCCTGCAAACACAAGGGGTCCCTGTGCCCAAAGCCAAGGCTCATAGCTGCACAGAAAGCTTGGGACAGCACCCCTTTTATCCGAGGACCAGAGCTCAACCATAAAAGTAAAAAAAAAAAAGGAAATATGAAAAGAAAAGTAAAGAAAATGAACAAGAAACAGCAAAGAACCTTTACCATAGAAAGCTACAATGGTAACAGGGAAGACTGAGGACAAAAAATCCACGAAGAAATCTCAAAAAATGAAATGACTTGGTCTCAAGCCCAAAGAAGCTTCTTGGAAGTATTCATAAAAGTCTTTAAAAAGCAAATAAAAGAGGTAGTCTTACAAAAGATCATTAAGGAAAACTGCCCCCAATATTCTAGAAACAGAAGACAAAATACTCATTGAAAGAATTTGTCAAAAAAAAAAAGAAAAGAAAAGAAAAGAAAAGAAAGAAAGAAAGAATTTATCAATCACCTTAAAAAAGAGATCCCACAAAGAAAACCCCAAGGAACATTGTTGCAAAACTCCAGAACTACAATCTCAAATAAAAAATACTTCCAATTAGGGTGTTCTGAATCACTATTGATCAGAGAAATGTAAATTAAGACAACTCTGAAATACCACTACACACAAGTCAGATTGGCTAAGATGACAGGAAAAGACAATGACGATTGTTGGAGGAGATATGGAAAAACCGGGACACTGATGAATTGTTGATGGAGTTGTGAATAGATCCAGCCATTCTGGAGAAAAATTTGGAATTATGCTCAAAAAGTTATCAAACTGTGCATACCCTTTGATCCAGCAGTGTCACTACTGGGCTTATATTCCAAAGAGATATTAAAGAAGGGAAAGGACCTGCATGTGCCAAAATGTTTGTGGCAGCCCTTTTTGTAGTGGCTAAAAATTGGAAATTGAATGGATGCCCATCAGTTGGAGAATAGTTGGGTAAATTATGGTACATGAATGTTATGAAATATTATTGTTCTGTAAGAAAGGACTAGCAGAATGAATACAAAGGGGCTTGGAGAGACTTACATGAACTGATGCTAAGTAAAATGAGCAGAACCAGGAGATCATTATACACTTCAACAACAATACTATATTAGGATCAGTTCTGATAGAAGTGACTATCTTCGGCAATGAGAAGATCCAATTCAGTTCCTATTGATCAGTGATGAACAGAACCAGCTACATCTACACTGAGAAATGAATGTGGATTGTTTGTACTTTTGTTTTTCTTCCCACGCTATTTTTACCTTTCTATGTAAAATGGAGAGATAAGGTGAAGAACTTACAGGAATGTTTAAATTCTTTTTCTGTATTTTATTTTTCATTATTTCTATGTCTCTGTGACTTACATAAATACAGTGTGTGTAAGCCAATATTTACTTCAAACTTTAGAAATATTTACTTAACCAGAAATGACGGCATTTATTCTTGTTCAATGTTATCAATATTTAGACTATTAGTTTAAATGATGTCAGCTCAGTAATCTGAAGTTTGAAGGTCTGGTTGATGATTCTTCTGAGAACCAGGGAAACAAAGCATTTCATTCTAATCTGCCTTTGGCACCAATGTTTAACATTCAATTAGGGGAGAGGGCTCTTTTTTCTCAATGCTCCCCAACTTATGATATAATCCTTTATAATAAAACCTATAAAAGCTGTATATCTTTACTTATTCTTTAGTCTTCCTATCACAAGCTTTCTCTTTCTTATTTCATGATAGGACAGCTCATCCTCTGGAGGGTTCAATAAACAACTTTTCTGATTTCTATTTTGAGTGATCTCTGAGTAGTCATTTTGGGTAAGGGTCTTCTACATCCCTCACATTTCTAAATCCAATTTTTCTTGTGCAAAAAGAAAATTATATAAATATGTACACATAAATTATATTTAAGATATACTTTAACATGTTTAACATGTATGAGACTGCCTGCCATCTAGGGGAGGCGGTGAAGGGAAGGAAGGCAAAAGTTGGAAGAGAAGTGATTGCAAGGGTCAATGTTAAAAAATTACCCACACATATGTTCTGTCAATTAAAAAAAATAATAAAATAGATAAATAAATACTTCAAGCTGTCAGACAAAAAAAAAAGTTCAAAGGAGCCACAATCAAGATTACCCAGGATCTGGTAGCTTTGACAATAAAGAAGGCCCTGGAATACCATATTCCAAAAAGGCAAAAGACCTAGGGTTACAACCAAGAATTAACTTCCAAACAAGACTCAGCATCATCTTTCAGGGGAGTCAATGTAATTTTAATGAGGTAAGGGACTTTCAACTGAAAAACCTATTCTTTTTTTTGGGGGGGGGGTAAAAGAACTAAATAGAAATTTTATTTTTTAAAAATTTTATTTATAATTTTTTTGACAATATATATGCATGAGTAATTTTTTTTTACAACATTATCCCTTGTATTCATTTTTCCAGATTATCCCCTCCCTCCCTCTACTCCCTCCCCTTGATGACAGGCAATCCCATACATTTTACATGTGTTACAATATAACCTAGATATGATATATGTGTGTAAATACCATTTTCTTATTGCACATTAAGTATTAGATTCCGAAGGTATAGGTAACCTGGGTAGATAGACAGTAGTGCTAACAATTTACATTCACTTCCCAGTATTCCTTCTCTGGGTATAGTTGTTTCTGTCCATCATTGATCAACTGGAAGTGAGTTGGATCTTCTTTATGTTGAAGATATCCACTTCCATCAGAATACATCTTCATACAACATTGAAGTGTACAGCGATCTTCTGGTTCTATTCATTTCACTCAGCATCAGTTGATGTAAGTCTCTCCAAGCCTCTCTGTATTCCTCCTGCTGGTCACTAAATAGAAATTTTAACCTACAAACACAGAACACAAGAGAAGCATAGAAAGGCAAAAAGGGGGGAAATATATATTATTTAAAGGTGAAATTATTTACATCCCTAGATGGGAAAGTGATTTCTGTAATTCTGGGGAGAGAAGGACATCACATGGATTAAGGATGTGATTGTAAATGTGCTCTGCTTTAATGGCATCTAAGAAAAAGACATTAAAGGATAGATAAAAGTCTGTACTGGAAAAAGAAGTATAATGGGACAATTAATTCACACGAAGAGGTACAAAGACCTATTGCAATTGAGGGAAAGAAGGGAGGGGTGGGCATTGTCTGAAGTTTGAATTCATCAGTTTGGGCTCTAAGAAGGAATAATTTAGTCATTCTATTGTGGATATAGAAATTTATCTAACCCTATAAAGAAGTAGGAGGAGAAAGAGGAAAGAAAAGGGAGAGACAGGACAGAAGAGAGGACAGAAACATGAGGAGGAAAGCTAAGAGAAGGGAAGAAGAAGTTATAGAAGATAAAGTAGAGGATAGAGTGGGTTAAAAAAAAGCACTATTGAGAGAAGGGGGAAGAGTGATAAGAGATAAGGTAGTGGGTGAGGTGAGTGAAAAAACCATGACTAAAGACAGGATGGAAACAGAGAACAAAAGTATATATAGGGGAGAAAATAGGATAGAGGGAAATTTAGAGTTGGTAACCATAACTATGAATGTAAATGAGATGAACTCTCCCATAAAATTGAAGAAAATAGAGTGGATTAAAAAAACAGAATCCTAGAATATTTTGTTTATAATAAATACATTTGATACAGACACATACAAAATAAAGGTAATAGGCTGGAACAGAATGAATTATGCTGCAGCTGAAGCAAAATAAAAAAGCAGGGGTAGCAATTCTGATCTCAGATAAAGCAAAAGTAAAATTAGATCTCATTAAAAGGGATAAGGAAGGAAAGTAATTTTGATAAAGGGTACCATAAACAATAAGGTAGCAACAATACTAAATGTGTATGCACCCAGTGGTATAGCAAGAGATTCCTAGAGAAGATTTTAAGACAGTAATAGGAAGAAATAGACACCAAAGCTATTCTAGTGGGGGGCCTCAACCTTCCCCTCTCAGAATCAGACAAATCTAACCACAAAATAACTAAAAATGAAAGTAGGGAGGCTAATAGAATTCTAGGAAACCTAGATATGATAGACCTCTGGAGGAAACTGATTATGAAAGAAATATACCTTTTTCTTGGCAGTACATGGTACCTAAACAAAAATTGACCACATATTGGGCATTAAAACCTCACAATCAAATGCAGCAAGAAAGAAATAGTAAAATGCTTCCTTTTCAGACCACAATGCAATAAAAATTACATTCAATAAATGACCAGGCAAATAGAGAATGAAAACCAATTGAAAATTAAATAATTTAATTCTTAGAGTAGGAAATGAGGAAATCAAACTATCACTTTTGCAGATGACATGAATACTTAGAGGACCCCAAAGAATCTGCTAAAAAGCTATTAGAAATATTTCAGAACTTTAGCAAACTTGCAGGATACAAAATAAATCCACATAAATCCTCAGCATTTTTATACATTACCAACACAATTCAAGTGCAAGACATACAAAGAGAAATTCCATTCAAAATAACTGTCGATAGTATAAAATATTTGGGAATATATCTACCAAAGGAAAGTCAGGAATTATATGAGCAAAATTATGAAACACTTGCCACAAAAATAAAGTCAGATTTAAATAATTGGAAAGATATTTAGTGCTCTTGGATAGGCTGAGCAAATATAATCACGATGACAGTATTCCCTAAACTAATCTATTTATTTAGTGCTATAACAATCAGACTCCCAAGAAACTATTTTAATGACCTAGAAAAAATAACAACAGAATTCATATGGAACAACAAAAGGTGGAAAATTTCAAGGGAAGTAATGAAAAAAAAAATTAAATGAAGGTGGTCTAGCTGTACCTGACCTAGAACTATATTATAAAGCAACAGTCAACCCAACCATTTGTTATTGGTTAAGAAATAGACTAGTTGATCAGTGGAATAGGTTAGGTTCACAGGGCAAGATAGTGAATAAAAATAGCAATCTAGTGTTTGACAAACCCAAAGATCCCAACTTTTGGGATAAGAATTCATTATTTGACAAAAACTGCTCGGAAAACTGGAAATTAGTATGGCAGAAATTAGGCATGGACCCACATTTAATACCACATATTAAGATAATATTAAAATGGGTCCAAGATTTAGGCATAAAGAATGAAATCATAAACAAATTAGAGGAACATAGGATAGTTTACCTCTCAGACTTGTGGAGGAGGAAGGAATTTGTGTCCAAAGGAGAACTAGAGACCATTATTGGTCAGAAAATAGAAAATTTTGATTACACCAAATTAAAAAGTTTCTGCACAAACAAAACTAATGCAAACTAGATTAGAAGAGAAGTAACAAATTGGGAAAACATTTTTACAGTTAAAGAATCTGCTAAAGGCCTCATCTCCAAAATATGCAGAGAACTGACTTTAATTTATAAGAAATCAAGCTATTCTCCAGTTGATAAATGGTCAAAGGATATGAACAGACAATTTTCAGATGATGAAATTAAAACTATTTCCACTCATATGAAAGAGTGTTCCAAATCACTATTGATCAGAGAAATGCAAATTAAGACAACTCTGAGATACCACTACACACCTGTCAGATTGCCTAAGATGACAAGAACAAATAATGATGAATGTTGGAGGGGATGTGGGAAAACTGGGACACTGATGCATTGTTGGTGGAGTTGTGAAAGAATCCAACCATTCTGGAGAGCAATCTGGAATTATGCCCAAAAAGTTATCAAAATGTGCATACCCTTTGACCCAGCAGTGCTACTACTGGGCTTCTATCACAAGGAAATACTAAAGAGGGGAAAGGGACCTGTATGTGCCAAAATGTTTGTGGCAGCCCTTTTCATAGTGGC
This sequence comes from Sminthopsis crassicaudata, assembly GCF_048593235.1. NCBI lineage: Eukaryota > Metazoa > Chordata > Mammalia > Dasyuromorphia > Dasyuridae > Sminthopsis > Sminthopsis crassicaudata. Next base: position 90,976,191 of record NC_133621.1, on the reverse strand, counting down.
TAGAAACTGGAAGATGAATGGATGTCCATCAATTAGAGAATGGTTGGGTAAATTATGGTATATGAATGTTATGGAATATTATTGTTCTGTAAGAAATGACCAACAGGAGGAATACAGAGAGGCTTGGAGAGACTTACATCAACTGATGCTGAGTGAAATGAGCAGAACTAGGAGATCATTATAGACTTCAATAATGATACTGCATGAGGATATATTCTGATGGAAGTGGATATCTTCAACATAGAGAAGAGCTAATCCAATTCCAATTGATCAATGATGGACAGAATCAGCTACATCTAGAAAAGGAACACTGGGAAATGAGTGTAAACTGTGAGCATTTTTTGTTTGTTTGTTTTTTTGTTTTTCTTCCCAGATTATTTTTACCTTCCGAATACACTTCTTCCTTTGCAACAACAACAACAACAAAATTCGGTTCTGCACATATATATTGTACCTAGGATATACTATAAGATATTTAATATGTATGGGAATGCCTGCCATATAGGGGAGGGGGTGGAGGGAAGGAGGGGAAAAATTTGGAACAGAAGGGAGTACAAGGGATAATGTTGTAAAAAAAATTACCTATGCATATGTATTGTCAAAAAAAGGTTATACTTATAAAAATTAATAATTAAAAAAAGAAAAATAATAATTTAATTCTAAAGAATGAATGGGTCAAACAACAAATCACAGAAACAATCCATAATTTCATCCAAGAGCATGACAATAATGAGATAACATATCAAAACCTGTGGGATGCAACCAAAGCAATTCTTAGGGGAAATTTTACATCTCTAAATAGCTATATGAATAAAATAGAGAAAGAAGAGATCAATGAATTAGGCATACAACTAAAAAAGCTAAAAAAAAAAAAAAAGAAGAAATTTTTAAAAACACAAATTAGAAATTATAAAACTCAAAAGAGAGATTGATAAAATAGATTATTAAACTAATAAATAAAATTAATAGTTGGTTTCATGAAAAAATCAACAAAATAGATAAACCTTTGGTTAATTTTATTAGAAAAAGGAAAGGAAAAAAACAGATCATCAGCATCAAAAATGAAAAAGGTGAACTTACCATCAATGAAAAAGTAATTAAAGCAATAATTAGGAGCTATTTTGCTCAAGCATACAGCAGCAAATCTGAAAATCTAATCTAAATGCATGAATATGTACAAAAATATAAATTGCCCAGATTAACAGAAGAGGAAACAAATTGTTTAAATATTCCTATTTTAGAAAAAGAAATTGACTGATGAATGTGGCCATTTTCAACAATGAGATGAATCAAATCAGTTCCAATAGAGCAGTAATGAACTGAACCAGCTAAGCCCAGCAATAAGAACTCTAGGAGATGACTGTGAACCACTACATAGAATTCTTAATCCCTCTAATTTTGTCCGCCCGCATTTTGGATTTCCTTCACAGGCTAATTATACACTATTTCAAAGCCGATTCTTTTTGTACAACAAAACAACTGTTTGGACATGTATAAATATATTGCATTTAATTTATACTTTAACATATTTAACATGTATTGGTCAACCTGTCATGGGGGGGAGGGGGGAAGGAGGGGAAACATTGGAACAAGGGGTTTAGCAATTGTCAAGGTTGTAAAATTACCCGTGCATATATCTGGTAAATAAAAACTATTAAAATAAAAAAATAAAAAGAAATTGAACAAGTCATTAATGAACTCCCTAAGAAAAAATCTCCAAGACCAGACAGATTCACAAGTGAATTTTACCAAATGTTTAAAGAACAATTACTTCCAATACAATGTAAACTATTTGGAAAAATAGGTAAAGAAAGAATACTTCCAAATTCCTTCTCTGACATAAATATGACACTGATACCTAAACCAGAAAGAACCAAAGCAGAGAAAGAAAATTACAGACCAATCTCCCTAATGAATATTAATGCAAATTTTAAAATAAAATATTAGCAAAGAGATTATAGCAACTTATCAGCAGGATAATACTATATATTACTATGACCAAGTGGAATTTATAGCAGGAATACAGAGCTTATTCAATATCAGGAAAACTATTACCACATAATCATCATATCAATTGACCATATCAATAACAAAACCAGCAGAGATCATATGATAATATCAATAGATGTAGAAAAAGCTTTGGACAAAATACAGCATCCCCTCCTACTAAAAATACTAGAGAGCATAGAGATAAAAGGAGCTTTCCTTAAAATAAGCAGTATCTATTTAAAACCTACAGCAAGCATTATTTGTAATGGATAAAAGCTGTATTCCCAATAAAATCAGGGGTGAAACAAGGATGCCCATTTATCATCACTATTATTTAATATTGTACTAGAAATGTTGGCTTTAGCAATAAAAAAGTTACAGATCATAGCCTAAAGAGATGACTACAATTTCATAACAAGAGCCCTGCCTACTTCTTATTTTTGCTCACAGGATCACAATGACAAAATTGTCTGCCTTCTCCTAGTCTGATTTTTGGAATGAATCTATGATTTCATTCTAGATTCATACTAACAGTACTATAACTGCCAGCCACCTCCCATTTAGAATGGGAATCCAAAGAATTGAATCCATAATCCTGTTGTAAGGTGAATGATATCACCATCTTGTTCTGCGTATAGAGGCTGAGTCCAAGATCTGAGTCAGATCAACAGTGCTAAGTCTCTCCTCTGAACTCAGAGGTTGAATAGACTATATTATTCTGAGTCAGAGCCCCCTGCCTACCCATGAGACTAAATACAATTCTAATATACTCCATTTCCATAGTTCTTACCTTGTTCACTTATCTGCAGGCTAGATTTGTGACATAGATCAGAAAAGGCACCCATTGTGTCTAATAGTCTTCTCAGAGTTTTGTTGAAGCATTAGTAGGAAAAAAACCTGGGCTGTACTAATTGTCTATTTTGTCATCTTTAATAATATCCCAATTTCAAGAAATTGGACTATGATAACCTGGACAAGGATCTCATTTTAGGGATTAAAACCTATGTATAATATTATACTTTATCCTCAAAAACACTGACAACTCTTAATGATCTAGTACTTATATAGAGTTCCCTAATGAAATAACATTTGTGCCCTCCCAATAAATTATCTCTCAGTGCATTAATGGATCTTTTACAATTGAGAGGTAGAAAAGAAAGAAATAAAGGAGGAAGGACTATATTTCAAAACTACAACTCACAAGAAAGAATCTCCCATATCCTTATGTTGGAGCATCAGAGGTAATACAAAAAGCAGACAGCTTGAATCTAGTACTTCACTGAATTTACTTTGGATTTGGGTATGTGTTTAATATATCATTTATAAATTAGTATTTGTCCTCTCATTGATCATATCCAGGCTGTTGAATGGACAGGGAGATAGCATAGCCTAGGCAAATGATAGAGAGAAAAGGAAAGCTCTCAAGGAGGTCAAGTCTTCTCATTCAAGGATTAAAATAGCAAGAATGGAAAGATACTTACCACCTCTGAGTATCTTTTTGACCATGTAGAGGTATCCTCATTGACAAGAGGAGGGGTCAGCAAACTATAGCCTGAAGTTCTAATTTAGCATTCACCTGTTTTTGTACAACCTAGGAACTAAGTATGGTTTTTACATTTTTAAATAAAACTTTATATAACTAAAATAAAATTTAAAATTTTTTAAATGTTTAAATCATTCTTAGCTCACTCACCCCTGAACAATAATAAATTACTGTCAGAATGAAAATGAAGTAGATCTTATTGGGAAATGATGGTTCCATCTCATAATTTGTGATGGATGACGAGAAAGCTATACAAATATATAGTCTGACATGTACCCCTTGGGTTTTGGAAAAGTAGGTTTTAAAAAGATACAAAGGAAGAATAAGAATAACTATTTTGTTGTTTAAAATTTTATTCAACAAGTGAGCCTAGGAAGAATGTGAAAATATCAAAAGCATAATTCTGAAGATGGAAAGAATAACAATTCCAGTGAGAAAGAAAATGGAGAGGTATCTAAAGATAGCAAAGTAAATGCACATTGGTTAGTAATAACCAATTTAGGTTTTGGGTTTTTTTAATTATTATTAATGTAATGGGAGATAGAATAGCAAAAACTTCCCCTCCCTTCACTGACCACATCCCCTGGAATGTAGAATTTGTGTCTTGACCTTTCTGGGAAATAAATGACTTTAGGATGAAAAGATTTAGTGCTTTGGGCTGAATCAGAAAACCCTAATAAGTCAATTACCTGCCTTTCACTTTGCTTTGTGGCCCCAGGAAAAGATGCTGACTTAATTTAAAAAGAAGAGAGAGCTACCACTTTCTCTTTCTTCCAATGACTCTCTGGAACTCAAGTACTAAGCTGTTCTTTCTCCTGAGTTTACTTTCAGATGTGTGTATGGCATCTTCAGAAACATGGTTATTAAAGCATATATGCTGGCTTAATCTAGCTTGAGTCTGGGCTTAGGCTTGGGCCTGGATCTTGGGTCCCCACCTGCTTATTTTATTTTGTGTTCCATTCCTGAGCCAAATAATGAACATGTCCATCATGAGTCATCCTGTTGCCACCATCACTGATTGATCTACAAAAAGTCATAGATAACTAGACTAGCAAATATCTTGTTTTTCCAAAAAAAAAAAAAAAAAGAGGCAATTTACAGTTTACATATTATAAGTAGTCATTTTTTACTTTGTCAGAAAGCTTTTAAGAAATATTATGAAAGGAATGATCAGTGAGCTTGTAGAAAAAGAAATAGTGAAAACAAAGAGTCAGCATGATTTCATAAAAAAACATGTTATGCTTAGTTAACATTGTTTCCTTTTCTCATCAAAGTGTCCATACTGGTTGGTCTGGAGAATGTTGTATAAAGAGTTGACCTAGATTTTAACAAAGCGTTTAGAAAAGCCCTTAGCCTTTTAATATTTTTATACCTGATTTGAATAAAAGCAAAGATACCCAGGTCCTTCAGGCTCATACTGACCTTGTTGCATGAAAAAGTTTGTGTAAATTTGGTCACTGCTAGCTCAGAAAGAATAGAACCTAAACAACAAAACAATTGTGGCTGCTGCTGCTGCTACTACTACTACTACTACTACTACTACTACTACTACTACTACTACTACTACTACTACTACTTCTGTGCTACTTCTACTACCACCATCACTATTCCTACTCATCATCAACACTGATTTTTAAAACCAATAACAAACTAAATTGAAAATAACTTCACATCAAAATACTAAAAAGATTTAAAATGTATAAAATTCCTCACTCTCCTCCCTTTAAAAAAAAAAAAACAAAAAAACAGGGCTTTTAGTCCAACAAACTCCGTTCCTCCAAACCTGCATTCTTTTCCTAATAAATTTCATCTTCCCTTAGTTGCCATATGATTGTGAAGAATAAGAATATTCTTTAATATTCCTATCTAGTAAGCACAATAGATCTAGAAAAATTAGTTTTTCCAAGATTGTGTTCAGACCTATAATTTTCTTCCTGCAAGTCTTTCTATTAGTATTTGTCAAGTTCTTTTGACCAAAAGAAAATCAAATTGTGCATAGCCTTTAATTCACCAATGCCACTTGTAGGTTTGTACATAAAAAAGGGGAAAGGTTGCACATGTACAAAAATATTTCTAGCAGTTCTTTTCATGGTGGCAAAGAATTGGAAACTAAGGGGATGTCCATCAACTAGGGAATGACTGAACATGTTTTACCATATGAATATAATGGAATACTATTGTATTATAAGAAATGTCAAGCAGAATGACTTCAAAAACTAGAAAGACTTGAACTGATGCTGAGTACAGTGAATAGAACCAGAATTACACAGTAATAGCAACACCATTCCATCATATTTCTTTGTTTAAAAGATAAACATCTAACTCACGTTTCCACTGACAGAATCTCTCCCACTTAGAATGCAGTTGAAATCCTTAACTACAATTTCACTGTTATTTCTTTTTTGTTTGTGTGTTTAATACTATTTATATGCATTCTCTGCTCAACCTAGATGTATATATGTTACAAGATGTCCCTCCCTTCCTAAAGCATTTCTTTATTTGAATGACCCTTGTAAAGTTGCATTTCAAGAAGAAAAATATTTTATTTTCTTTCCCATTCATTTTCTCAGTTCAAGGTTAGCTCTGCATCAAGCGTCCCTCAGCTGCAGAGCATCCCTTCTTCTCCTACTGGTCCCTGGACTCAGAATGCACCTGTGCCTTTGTTTGATCCTCCCACTCCACAGAAGTCAGTAAAGAGACACCATAAGCCCTTGCAGGCACAGTTGGTCATCTCTCATTGATAACAAAACAGGAGTTTCTGTGGCTATGGTAGGATGGCTTAGAACTACTCATGAATTTGGCTGCAAGGTCCCCAAGGGCTTCCTAACACTCTGGACTTGTCTAGGCTCTTGTAGCTGCCTAGATCCAGATGGGGAGCACCATTGTGCCCACAATGAAGCCAGCCCTCCCAGCCCCAAGAGGAAGCTGGAGAATCCATTATGGAAAGACAAGAACTGTGCCCTTTAAAGAGGCCAACTCAGGCTCATGGCCCTGGCAAGCCAGGACAGCCAACCTCTGGTCCACAGACCTGGCCTCCACGAGTCCCAGGGGCAGCTCTTGGACCCCTCAAGGTCCAGGCCTTGGGGTTAGTTCCCTGTTGGATTCTGCTCCCTTGGCGTCACCAATGTCTCCACCAGCTTGTCCAAGGAAGCCCCTAGAAATGATACATCCAAGTTCCTTAAAGGGAAGGCAAGAATCTAGGTGTTCCCTGAAGCAGAAGGAAGAAAAGGAAATGCATTCTGTCTTCCATGTAGGCTTAGAAAACTCCAGGGGACTTCTTGATGGAAAAAGCTTAAAGTTGATTTTTCCTAAGTGAAGAAAAGAAAATGGCATCTCTGGACTTTTTGGAAGCAGAAGATAGGGAGCATGTGACCAAGAAAGTAAGAATTTGGAGTTCTCAGCAAAAACTTAGAGAAGTTTATATGTCACTCAGCTTCCCTAGTTTTCCTAGAAAAGAGGATGAAGGTCTTTCTGCATATTCTAAGTTATATTACTTCCCAAATGTTGTGATACAGGAGCCACCTGCCAGTAGCTGCTGAAGATCTAACTCAGACCTGTAGTATGGATCTCTTCATGTGAGAGGATGATGATGATACAACGAGACTGAGAGGCAATTGGATTTAAAAGGACCTTTTGGTGATATAGCCTATTTTCTTATCTCATGTCATGTAACATTTATTACAATGTTAGTCATTTTTATTGAGGTTTTTTTACCCCAGACAAAATTGAGCTTTGTTGGACAGCTGCACCAATCTTTTAACACTTCAACACTGTTGTAGAGTTCTTAATTTATTGCATCTTCATTTTCTTATTTCCAACTTATTTTTCTTTTTCTATATGTGCTTGAAACCTATCAGTCCATTCAGCTGTCAAGCATAAAGTGCACTCCATTGCAGAGCAATTTTCCAGGACTGTGGATCTAGGATTACATGTAAGCAATATTTGTATTTGGCTCATGTGTTTCAACAGTTTGACAAAAATGGTCACATGTTCTTATATTCAGTGATCATATATATTGGATTTTCTACTGTAATCTTAATTTCAAGAAAAGTATACTTTTTTTACAAAATTTTGTTAAAAGAATATCCTTTGTCAGATCATGTGTTTTGGTTTTTAGCTTAGAAAATTTGTTCAAGGTAGCTGTGTAACAAAGGATTATTGTCCCCCAGAGCTATAAAAGGGAAGTGTAACTCATCCATTCATTCAATAGATATTTTAATCAGATGCAGTACCATAGAAGTGAAAGGGACCTTAAAGATCATCTAGTAGTTCCAAAACTTTTTGGTCTCAGAACACCTTTACACTCTTAAAAATATTGAAGATCCTCCTTTCAAGAGATTTTATTTATGTCAGATTATTATGTTTATCAGTATTTATCATAACAGAAATTTAAATTCCTTACATTATTACGGAAATAATTTTCTTTTTTTTAATTTAATTTTTATTTTATTTTATAATTATAACTTTTTTTTTGACAGTACATATGCATGGGTAATTTTTTACAACATTATCCCTTGCACTTACTTCTGTTCAGATTTTTTCCCTTCCTTCCCCAACCTCCTCCCCCAGATGGCAGGCAGTCTTATACATGTTAAATATATTACAATATATTCTAGACACAATATATGTGTGTAGAACCGAATTTCTTGTTGCACAGGAAGAATTGGATTCAGAAGGTAAAAATAACAGTTTACACTCATTTCCCAGTGTTCCTTTTCTGGATGTAGCTGATTCTGTCCATTATTGATCAATTGGAATTGGATTGAAGGAGTCCTACCAAATTCCTTTTATGACACAGACATGGTACTGATATCTAAACCAGGTAGGTTGAAAACTGAGAAAGAAAACTATAGACCAATCTCCTTAGTGAATATTGATGCTAAAATCTTTATTTTTTCGCTTTTTAAATTAATTTCATAATTATAACTGTTTTTTGATAGTATATATGCATAGGTAATATTTTATTTTACAACATTATCCCTTGTACTCCCTTCTGTTCCAAGTTTTTCCCCTCCTTCCCTCCATTCCCTCCCCTAGATGGCAGGCATTCCCATACATATTAAATATCTTATAGTATATCCTAGGTACAATATATATGTGCAGAACCGAATTTTGTTGTTGTTGTTGTTGCAGAGGAAGAATTGTATTCAGAAGGTAAAAATAATCTGGGAAGAAAAACAAAAAAAATGCTCACAGTTTACACTCATTTCCCAGTGTTCCTTTTCTGGATGTAGCTGATTCTGTCCATCATTGATCAATTGGAATTGGATTGAAGGAGTCCTACCAAATTCCTTTTATGACACAGATATGGTACTGATATCTAAACCAGGTAGGTTGAAAACTGAGAAAGAAAACTATAGACCAATCTCCTTAGTGAATATTGATGCTAAAATCTTTATTTTTTCGCTTTTTAAATTAATTTCATAATTATAACTGTTTTTTGATAGTATATATGCATAGGTAATATTTTTTTTTACAACATTATCCCTTGTACTCCCTTCTGTTCCAAGTTTTTCCCCTCCTTCCCTCCATTCCCTCCCCTAGATGGCAGGCATTCCCATACATATTAAATATCTTATAGTATATCCTAGGTACAATATATATGTGCAGAACCGAATTTTGTTGTTGTTGTTGTTGCAAAGGAAGAATTGTATTCAGAAGGTAAAAATAATCTGGGAAGAAAAACAAAAAAAAAATGCTCACAGTTTACACTCATTTCCCAGTGTTCCTTTTCTGGATGTAGCTGATTCTGTCCATCATTGATCAATTGGAATTGGATTAGCTCTTCTCTATGTTGAAGATATCCTCTTCCATCAGAATATATCCTCATGCAGTATCATTGTTGAAGTATATAATGATCTCCTAGTTCTGCTCGTTTCACTCAGCATCAGTTGATGTAAGTCTCTCCAAGCCTCTCTGTATTCCTCCTGTTGGTCATTTCTTACAGAACAATAATATTCCATAACATTCATATACCATAATTTATCCAACCATTCTCCAATTGATGGACATCCATTCATCTTCCAGTTTCTAGCCACTATGAATAGGGCTGCCACAAACATTTTGGCACATACAGGTCCCTTTCCCTTCTTTAGTATTTCCTTGGGATATAAGCCCAGTAGTAGTATGGCTGGGTCAAAGGGTATGCACATTTTGATAACTTTTTGGGCATAATTCCAGATTGCTCTCCAGAATGGTTGGATTCTTTCACAACTCCACCAACAATGCATCAGTGTCCCAGTTTTCCCACATCCCCTCCAACATTCATCATTATTTGTTCCTGTCATCTTAGCCAATCTGACAGGTGTGTCATGATATCTCAGAGTTGTCTTAATTTGCATTTCTCTGATCAATAGTGATTTGGAACACTTTCATATGAGTGGAAATAGTTTTAATTTCATCATCTGAAAATTGTCTGTTCATATCCTTTGACCATTTATCAGTTGGAGAACGGCTTGATTTCTTATAAATTAAAGTCAATTCTCTGTATATTTTGGAGATGAGGCCTTTATCAGAACCTTTAACTGTAAAAATGTTTTCCCAATTTGTTACTTCCCTTCTAATCTTGTTTGCATTAGTTTTGTTTGTGCAGAAACTTTTTAATTTGGTGTAATCACGGAAATAATTTTCATGGATCCCCTGTCAGAGTCTCAGGATCCATTGGACCACATTTTAAAAAGTACTATTCTAGTCCAGTCATTTTTTTTAACCGATGAGAGAACTGAAACTTGTGAGGGTGAGATCTGCAATAAATGAGGAAGCAAAATTTGAACTTCTGAGTATATTGATTTCTTAAGCAATGCATGTCAATTACATAATAAATCAGGAGCAGACCTCAGCTTTTCACTGGACCTGGAATACAAGAGGAGACAGATTTTTAGGTATTTTTTTTAAAAACAGGTTATTAAACCCAAGGTACAAATTAAATAATCTGATTTCTGAATGGAGTGATGTAATGATTAGGGACTTACCAAGTTTAGAAGGGGAGAATGAAAAAGTGCAATTCCCTGAAATTAGAAAAAGAGGTATCCCATTCCCCCCAAATGTGTATATTCAATCAAAGGAATATGGAAATAATAACTGATTAACCAATTTGGAACCAGTTTTCAGTTAAGGCATATGGGTTGCTTGAGGTATATAATTGTGAGAAAATTCCTTGCATCAATCTTCAAATCTGACTCTGCTTCTAGTCAGCATAAATTAGGTCCTTAGTGAAAGATCAATAAGCAAAAGGTAAAGATGGTTCAGTTTCCCAGACATGGCTATGTTCAAACAATGCAAGAAAATTTTCTCACAATTCCTATAATTGAATAAAGTTTCTCACCAGACAAAAATTAGACCAGACCAATAACTGAATAGAAATAAATAAAAATAGAAATAAAACCTAAAAATCTAAAAACTGCAAGATTCTTTGCAAACCACCAGTCCAGTAGACTTTTTTGTTTGGGTTTTTTTTAAGCTACTAGTCCCAAAATATTTAGTGATAAATCATCAAACATTTGTTGGCTACCTATGTTGCCAAGGAGATATAATACAAAAATAACCAGATTGGAAGTCTGGATTCTAGTAAGGGATTAGTCTTTTCGATACTCAGTTGTCAAGGTCCGGGCTAGCTGCTCTGAAGGGCTCAGAATAAGTCCTGGCCCCATAATGTCCTGTCGTCTCTAAGTTATTATCCTTCTCTGGGAGGAGATCTCTTTTCTGTAAAATCTTTTCCTCTATGAGCAGGTTTCTTGGGAAGCTTCTGGAGCCTCCAGCCAGAGCGAAGGTAGAATCTGGAATCCTCTTCTTCCTGAATCCTGGCTCTGAATCTCCTCAAGCTTCCCTGAAGTTCTCCTGAGAAGTCTTGTTCTTCTCCCAATCTAGACTGTCCTTCCAGACTGCCATCTAAACTCAATCTCCCAGTCTAAACTCCCATCCCAACTCAATGTCCCAGTCTAGACTGACTCTTCAGACTCAATGTTGCCTTCTTTTATCCTCCCAGAGAATGGAATTGTGAGAACTTCCAGGCGCTTGTGGGAACTCCTTCAACCAATGAACAGAATTCTCCTTTTAAAGGTTGTGTAAACTCCTTTTCAGAACTCCTTTTAAAGGTGTAAACTCCTTTAAATGTATAAACTCCTTTTCAGAAGTCTAGAGGTGTAAACTCCTAAAGGTGTGAACTCTGAGCTAGAGAATTGTTTAGACAACCTGAGTTATCACCTTGTAATCCTAACACTCAGTTTTCTCATCTTTTAAAAAATGGAATTAAATTCAATCAGTTGCAAGATCCTGTTATAAAATTATATGATTCTATGATTGCAAGATACCATATATCCCAACTGATAATATAGCTCTTATTGGTAACTTTAATTACCATTACCACTATCCCTTTCACATCAAAACCTTGGAAGTTTCCAAAAATTCTAGGATCCTTGGATCCATGTACTGACCCAATCTTTAAAAAAAAAAAAAAAAAAAAAAAAAAGCTTTTTAGTAAGAATTATCCTCCAAGAGAAATATCTGGCTCAGACAAAAAATAGATAGCAACTTATAAGCCTAGTGGAAATTGTAATACTACCCCCAATATCTTTTGTGAAATAAATGTGGTATTGTTTTTTAGATCAGGCAAAGATAACCATCAAATACAATCAATCCTGTTGTCAAGCCACATACACATTCCTAAAAGTCATCTCATTGTACATGGTAAAAATTTATAAAGATAGTTTACATAGATAAATGGTCAAGTCTCTGAATTGACAGAAGGAACATAATTGTTAATGATCACTTGAAAAATGCTCAAATCCACTTATAAACAAAGAGGTGAAGTGTATTATTTCACACCCATAAAAATTGGCAAAAAAAAAAAAATTAAAGAAATGAAATTATATTGATGGGATTGTAAAGAAACTGGCAAATTTATTCATTGCTTGTGAAATTGCAGACTTGCAGAATGTTTCTGGAAAGCCATCTAGCTTTATGCACTAATTTTTTTAGTTATTCAGTGATTATATTCTTAGAAATATTCCCCAAAAATGTTATTTAAAACATTTTAAACAATTTAAATTTATTCACAGTATTTTTTATAATTACAAACAAATGGAAATGACCTAAACATCAGTAGCAATTGTCACATATTACTATAGAAATGCTATAAAGAAATATTTGAAAGTTCATATGGTTATAAAGAGTCATGTTCAGGTACAACAAATAACAACAAATGAGGAATATGAAGAAATGTGTAAGGACCTTTATGAGAATGCAAAGAAGGGGGGAAAAGTATAACAAGAAAAAGCAAGTACACAATAATCCTAGCTGAATAAGAAGAGTGAAGGGGAATCAATCCTGATGGATTTAGAAGTGGAATTATACTTACCCTTGAAGTCAAAAAAGACACAGGTTCAAGTCCGTCCTTTGACACAAATTAGTTGCATGATATTTGGTAAGTCAATAAACTTCAGGCTGAGTTCTAAAATTATAGAGCAGACTCTGACTTGATTTGATAGAAGTAATTGAATCACTAGTAATCATTGGGTCCAGAAATCATGCCTGATCCAGAAAGAAAATATTTGAAAATAAGTTTAATTCATTATATTGGTATTAAATATTCTTTAAAAATAAGTCATTTTTTAAAGTAGTTAAGGATGTATCAGGCAAACCCAAAAAGGCAGTGTAGAGAAAGCTCTACAACTGAGATCTCTCAACAATCCCCTCCAAACAATTTTAAAATAATTCCTCAGATCAAATTCTGGAGTGGCATAGCCAACAACAGATCAGGATAAAATGTATTCCCAGACAAAACAACTTAGGGAGTTGGAAGAAAAAATCTGTGCCACTGGGGTAGGGGGCTGGCCTCTAGCATACATGATAGCAACATCACCTGTGGAACTTAGTGGCAACAGCAGCAGCTTCAAGAGCTCTTGGTCTGAAGATGGTAAGGGCATGGGACAACTGATCAGAAAGAGATTACCAGGGACTCTTTGCTAGCACTGGGCATAGGACAGGACATTGTTTGACATCTCCATTACTCATACCCACTTATAGGCTTGGCAATTTTAGGATAAAGAGGAATGCTTTCAGGGGACAAGAGAACAGAGACCCTAAGAAATATTTGCAGTCATAAGGGAAAAGATACTGTCTGAATATGAACTAGAGCGCCAAACAGAACCGTTACCACATTTCTCCCTGGATAATAACACTTTGAAGCATCCAAAAAAACAAAAACAAAAACAAAAAAACAACCCAGAATTATCTCAGAAAATAGTAATATGAAAAAGTTTAAAGCTTAGAACAGTACCTCACTCACTCACGTGAACAGAGCCCAACTTTGACATGAAGTTCAAAGTTAGCAGTAGGTTTGGAAGAACAAAAAAGAACCTAACTATAACATCAAGTTTTTATGGTTATTATGGTTACAGGAAAGATCAAGACACAAATTCAGAAGAAAATGATTCAAAAGAACTATAAGCCAAGTCTCAAAAAATGCAAATGAGATCAAGCCCAATAAGAATTCCTGGAAGAACTAAAAAATTGTTTTCATGATCAAATAAGAGTTAGAAGAAAAGTGGGATAAAGAAATGAGAACAGAGCTATAAAATTATGAAAATACAATTAACAACAGGTTTAAAAAGAAGCACAAACATGCTAAAGAAAATAATACCTTTAAAAACATAATTGGCCAAATAGTGAAGAGATGCAAAACTTCACAAATGGAAATAATTTTTTTTTTTTTTTGGCTGAGACATTTGGGGTTAAGTTACTTGCCCAGGGTCACACAGCTAGGAAGTGTTAAGTGTCTGAGGTCATATTTGAACTCAGGTCCTCCTAGCTGCCCCAGAAATAATGCTTTTTTAAAAAAAGAATTAAAAAAAAAAAGAAAATAGTTATAAAAATTCACTGAAAAAAATCTTTTAAAATTAGAATTAACAAGTGGAAACTAATAACTAAGACATCAAGAAACAACAGAGTCAAAAGAATAAATAAATAAAAGAAAATGTGAAATGTTCCATCAAAAAAACAAATGATATAGAAAATAGAATGAAGAGTGAAAATTTAAGAATGATTGTATTACCTGAAAATTATGATTTTAAAAAGTCTAAAATATTTTAAGAAATTATAACTGTCCCAGTAGCTTAGAGCTAAAGGGTAAAATAGAAATTGAAAGAATCTACTGATCAACCCTTTTTTTTTTTTCAACCCTTTTGATTCTCAAATGAAAATTCCTAAAAATACTCTAGCAAAATTTCAGGGCTCCCAGATCACAGAGAATATGCTAAAAGCAGCCAGAAAGAAATCATTCAAATTCCTTGGAGTCTCAGTTAGGATCATGCAACATTTAGCAGTTTCCAAGTTAAAGGGGCAGAGGGCTTGGAATATGATATTCTAGAAAGCAAAAGAGTTAGGTTTATAATCCAGAATAATCTGTTCAGCAAAATTAAGTATAATTTTATTCAGCTAGATGGCACAGTGGATAGAGCACCAGCCCTTAAATCAGCAGGAATTTGACCTCAGACACTTAATACTTCCTAGCTGTGTGACCCTGGAAAAGTCACTTAACCCCATTCTCCTGGGGGGGGGGGGGATATAATTCTTTGAGGAGAAATGAATATTTAATGAAATAGAGAACTTTCAAGCATTCCTAGTGAAAAGAACAGAGCTGAGTAGAAAATTTGGCTTTCAAATATAAGACTCAAGAGTATCTTAAAAAGGCAAACATGAAGGTAAATTCAAAGATAATAAGGTTAAATTGCTTATATTTTTATATGGGAAAATGATACATATAATACTCAAGTACTTTCTTATTAAGACAGTTAAAAGAAAACTACATAAACAGAAATCACAGATGTGAGTTGAATTGGTTTGATCTTAAAAAATGAAGGAGTAAAGAATGAGAAAACAGAAGAGGAATAATAAGTAAAATCATTATACATAAAAGAAATATTCAAGGAAGAGATTTTCCAGTGGGGGTGAAAAGGGAGAAAGAGGAATGGACAATGAACCTAACTGTCATTTGAACTGAGCTGGGAGGGAGGGCATAAATGCATACATACATACATACATACATTTAATATATATATACACACACACACACACACACATATATATATACATAAACTTGGGTACAAAAATCCAGCTTACCCTTTAGGAAAATAAGAGATGAGTGATGTTTGGGGGGGGAGCACAAAAGGAGAACAAATAAAAGAAGGCAGTGGTGAGATACAAAATGGACTTTTAAGGAAAAGGGTTAAAAAAATAAAATGATAAAACAGAAAGAAAATGCACAGTGATCAAAACTATGAATGTAAATAGAATAAACTCACCTATAAAATGGAAGTTGATAACAAAATGGATTAAAAACCAGAATCCAACTATATATTGTTTACAAGAAATATACTTGAAACAAACACAGTTATAAAGATTCTGACAGAGGCCTCATTTCCAAAATATATAGAGAACTGACTCTAATTTATAAGAAATCAAACCATTCTCCAATTGATAAATGGTCAAAGGATATGAACAGACAATTTTCAAATGATGAAATTGAAACTATTTCCACTCATATGAATGTTCCAAATCACTACTGATCAGAGAAATGCAAATTAAGACAACTCTGAGATACCACTACACACCTGTCAGAATGGCTAAGATGACAGGAACAAATAATGATGAATATTGGAGGGGATGTGGGAAAACTGGGACACTGATGCATTGTTGGTGGAGTTGTGAAAGAATGCAGCCATTCTGGAGAGTAATTTGGAACTATGCCCAAAAAGTTATCAAATTGTGCATGCCCTTTGTTCCAGCAGTGCTAACTACTGGGCTTATCTCCCAAAGAAATACTAAAGAAGGGAAAGGGACCTGTATGTGCCAAAATTTTTGTGGCAGCTCTTTTCGTAGTGGCTAGAAACTGGAAAAGGAATGGATGTCCATCAATTGGAGAATGGTTGGGTAAATTATGGTATATGAATATTATGGAATATTATTGTTCTATAAGAAATGACCAGCAGGATGAATACAGAGCGACTTGGAGAGACTTACATGAACTGATGCTGAGTGAAATGAGCAGAACCAGGAGATCACTATACACTTCAACAATGATATTGTATGAAGATATATTTTAATTGAAGTGGATATCTTCAACATAGAGAAGATCCAATTCAGTTCCAGTTGATCAGTGAAGGACAGAAACAGCTATACCCAGAGAAGAAACACTGGCAAAGGAGTGTAAATGTTTGCACTATTGTCTTTCTACCCAGGTTACTTATACCTTTGGAATCCAATTCTTACAGTGCAACAAGAAATTTGGTTTTACACACATATATTGTATCTAGGATATACTGTAACACATTTATTATATATGGGATTGCCTGTCATCTAGGGGGAAGGAGTAGAGGGAGGGAGGGAGGGGAAAATTTGGAAAAGTGAATACAAGGGATAATGTCGTAAAAAAAAAAAATTACCCATGTACTGTCAAAAAAATTATAATTATAAAATTAATTTTAAAAAAAAGGAAAAGAAACAGTTAAACTAGAGCAGAATTTATTATGCTTCAGCTGAGATAAGAAAAATATTAGGCTAGGGTAGCAATTATATACTCAATCAAAAGAAAAGCAAAAAAAAAAAAAGACAATTAAAAGTAATAATCATGATGAAGGAATGCTTTATATAATATTATTAATAATATCAGGACTTAATTCCATAAGAAAAAAGTTCCAAATGTGGTATCTTACCCATAAGGGACACCTTACCTTGCAGCCATAGTTACTGAATTGGAACTAATAGTATCATATATTTAAAGGTGGAAATTACTTGAGTGCACAATGAGTCCAAACTACTTATTTTGTAGATGAGGACACAGAAGTATGAAAAGTGACTTGTCCAAGGTCATGTGACTAAGTATCTAAAGCACTTATTCCTGACTCTTTTAATTCAGTCTATCAACTATCTATGTGATGATGTAGGTCAAAACACTGATTTTATTATGCTTGATATATATCTTTCCTGCCTAGACTTAAGCTCCTACATCAGCCTGCCTCAGGTTTCTCATTAAAGAAGTTAATGGAATTTTTACATTTGTGAAGAAACATTAGCTTCTAAAAGTGTGTGTTTTGATTGCAGGATGAGCAACAAGCAAAATATTCATTTAGTAAAGGAAGAAAACAAAATATTTGAAAGAATTTTTATGCTTTGGAAATAGCAAGAAAAATTACCCAAACTTGAACATCTTATTTTAGGTATAACATGAATATTAGAATAAATATGGATATAATGATAGAATATGAAAGAAGCCTTATCTTTGAAGTTATTGTTGACATATCTAAAGGCTAAATAGCAATACTTAACTAAAGTTTAAAAAGAAGACATTGCAGCTATACACAGAAATATGAAAAACTAGGGAATTGGCCTCAAAAGACCTGTTTGCACCATATGAATATTTTTCTTCATTCACCTATTTAAGGGCTTTCTGGAATATCTTCCTTTTTTTATGGGATTTCCATGTATCAGGAAAGGGATTTGTACTAGAAGCAAATGATTCCTGCAAATAAATACTGGGGTCTCTAAATTCATCCTTAAAAATAGTAGCTAAAACACTTAGCACATGCAATCTTTTATCTTTATGAATTTTTAACCCTATTTTTTAAAACCAGACCTTCTTGCTCAACTTTCAGAAGTCTCTGAGATATCAGGTGTGTATGCATCAGAAACATGTTGAGCTTCTCTCTTGGGAACTGAACATCAAGCCCAAGCATTCCTAAATTAACTGCTACCATTGGCTGAAGATAGGGGAAAAAAATCACTTGCCAAGATTTGTGTCTGGTCATGCCCCAAGGAAGCACCTCCTACTTCTTCCAGTCCAACCTGGAAGAAAAGAATTTGCTTTAGTGGCCCCACTCAAAATCAGGGCCTGGATAAAGTAAACAGGATAATGCTTTGCAATTCTAATCCCTAACCTCCCAACCCCAATTTATTTTACCTTAAGTACTCCAGGAACAAATATAAATTTCCTTTTCACTTCTCTATTTTCCTCTCAGGAAAAAAAAAAAAAAAAAAAAAAAAACCTCTTTATTGCTCTTACTGTACTTATGTTATAGTAAAAACAATAAAACAGATAATGTAGATAATGTGCTCTGCAAACCTTATAAAAGTTTATAAAAATGGCAGCTGTTGTTGCCAACTGCTGATAGCTGCTATTATTTCTTCCTAGCCTTTCACAAGTTCCAACTTGAAGACGTGACTTCTTCCACAGTCCTTCCCATCCTTACTTTACACAGAAAGGGGAATAGAAAGTGTTAACTTCAACTGAGCTTTTCTTGAACCCAGAGGCATTTCCTTTTTTCAAAGTTTTGGCTTTGTTCTGCTTCTTGCATGATTTGGGACTTTTGCTGTTTTCTTTGCCATCTGGTTTTTTCTATTTTCAAGTGCTTTACAAAATAGCCAACTATAATAATTTGATCTGCATTTGGCTGCTGTTTAAAAAACACAATGATAAACAGCTAGTTGTTTCTGCTTGCTCTCTGTTTAAAAAAAGAGAAACTATAATAACCTCAAATTTCATCATAGGAATTTTCCACTGAGAACAGGATTTAGAGGAAAGGATGTTAGAAAACACTGACTTCAAACCCCTCCTTTTATGGATGAAGAAACTGAGGTCCAGAGAGTAAGGCAGCTTTTTCATTTTCAAATAGCAAATTAGTAGAAGAATGAAGACTAGAAATCAGATCTTCTCCTTATAGCCCAGTGCTCTTTTACATTGGATTTCAGTATTGGGCATGCTTTCATATGCTTCCACCCTTTCATCTCAATAACCAAATAATTAATTCTTTAATACTCATGATGAAGTTAAATGAAGTTGATGAGGTTTAGATTTGGGGTACCCAAATGAAATTAGGGTTTCTGATGGTCAGAGAGTTAAATAAGATCTAGTGGCAGCACAAGGGTAGGGAGTTCTGAGGATTCCCTTTCTGGCAGCACAGAGGTTCTCTGTAAAGGAATTTACAGACTCAGAAATCTAGATTGATAAAAGAGGTTTATTATGGGGATTGGAAGTAAAGTTAAAGTCTGGTTAAAGTTTGGTCTAGGAAATAAGTGAGGGTAAAGAGAGGAGGGCACTGGAAACAGTATTCCAGGGGGAAGATGCTCCTTAGGGTGTCAAGCATGGTGTTGTCATGTTTGGAACCTCTGCAGAGAAAGGGTTTTAGTTTGGCTCTTTTTTGTAATGAGAGATTTAGCTAAAGAGGCCCATGGGTGGAGTCCCAAGTTGACTCAGATCTGGTGGGGGCTGGGACAAGCCCTATTGAATCTCCTATTGGAATTCAAAGGGGGGCTTTTGACCAGGATTTGTGAATCAAAGGTGCAGGCTTAATGCTGGGTGTGTTTCTTGCCTGAGGGCAGGTGTTAGCCAGTCCCAGGATTTGAAAGGGAAAAAAAACACTTTTAGGAATGGACCTATCTAGAGAGTTGGTGGGTGGAGAGATTGGAATTCAGCTAATCTATTCAGAGTTCAGGTTTTGAGACTGAGGTATTTTTCCTAAGCCCATTGTGCCTCTGTATTAAGAGACAACTTAAAGGAGAATGAATCTCTAAGAATGGAGAAAGGAAGTTGACCCATCTTGTCAGAAGCCCCAAATTTTTCCCTTTTACAGTGTCCTTCTTTAGATGTCTCTAGGAAGGTGAGACAAAAAAAAACTTTATCGATCTGCAGGTATTTCTCTGCCCAGGCATCCCTGGTGGTGAAGACAAGCCTAAACCAACGCACAAGGGCTCTTGGGATAGCTCCTTCCAGTGACCCCTGGGTATTTTGAGCTGTCCCCCCACTATAGAAGGGTGATGTGGGGGGCTTACCTCAATGAAAAAAACAAACAAATAAATAAATAAATGAATGAATAAATGAATAAACCTGGTGGGAGGGCCACCAATGATGAGGGTAGGGTGGAGAAGGAGAGGTGTAGTAGGAATGGGTGTGACATTTCTTTGTTCTCCATTCAATAGTTCCTCGCTTAACAGTATTCATATTCTATAGCCCCTGGGCTCCTTGAGCCATAATGCCAGAAAAACTGAGAACTGTGATACAACAGAGCAAGGGAGAATTTGTCAGGGACCAGGTATAGAACAGAGAACAAGTCTAGAGAGAGCTTGAGAAAAAGACAACAGGAAAGACAGACCTCTTTACTTAAAGGTGTTCACTGAATTGAAGTGAAGGAGTTTTGAAAATAGCTTCAGTTTCTCCCACAGACTTATTTCCTGCTGTAGTCAGGGAATGAGAGGAGAAAAGAAAGAAGTCATATTTACTCTCTTAACAATTTAATTTGCCTTGATTTGGAATTTTATTACCCAGCCATTATTCCAAAGGTCTTTCTTGAAGCTACAACCTGGCCAGGGTTGGAGCCTAGAAAATAAATCTTTAATTGTTGGCAGGCACATAGAATGCCAATCCAGAAAAAAATAAGACAGTCAAAAAGTCTTGGGGACTGAGAAAATTAGGAGCAAAAAAGTTCCCACCTGTAAGTTTGGGTAGAAAAATGAGAGAGGGGGGGAGGGGAGGGAGAGGGAGAGGAAGAGAGAGAGGAAAAGGGAGGAGAGGGAGAGGGAAACCCTGGTTTAGCTAGGCTATTCATCTCTCCACCAGCAGCTGAGGAAAAGTTTAAGCAAGTGCCCTGAGGCTAGGAAAAAAAAACTGAGAGTGGTTTGGAATCCCCTGTCTTTGTTGGCAGGTGGCAGGGATTAAGGGTCTAGGAAGGGCATGGCCCGCTTGTTCAGATTGCTGGTGAAGTTCTGTTTTAAAAGTTGGTGAAAACTTTTCCTGAGATTTGAGGAGATTAAGATTGAGTCCCCAATCTCCCCACTGTACAATACCCCAATAAGGGGGAAGGATAGAAACATTTAAATGGCAGGTTGCCAAGCCATATGGAAGAGGTCTGAAAAAGGCCTTAAGTTCTGTGATCCCCATTCCATGAGGGAGGGGGAGGAAAGGCCAGAGCAAGGGTAGGGGAGAAAGAGGTGCCATCTTACCTGGTGCATTCAGAATCAAGGACCCCTCTGGCGATTCCATGCTAGAATTTGAGGGTGAGGGGTAACTCATCTAAGCCCCCAAATCTTGCTGGGAAAGCAAGACCTGAAGAAGAGGCTACTCACCCTTGTCCAGGGAGTAGTAGCTATGGGTAGAGACATATCTCCATGGTCACCCCAATTCAGTACCTTTTTCCTTGTGGCTATAGCTTGACCATTAGAGACTTCATTGTATCTAACAGTGGAGTGGAAGAAGGGCCCAAACACGGCTCCTCTTAAGTTTCTCCTGTTATCTCCCTAGAACTGATCAAAGAGAGTGCTGGCCTGGGACCCCCCCCCCCCAGAGGGGTGGGGTCCCCAGAACAGCTATGTGTCTTCTTGGTCTGGGGTGGGGGGTATTAAAGAGACACTTCCTCTCTTGTCTTGGAGTTCCTGCCTGAGAGCAGGGCTTTCTGGAAAGAGAAAAAAAGTTTAGAAATGCTTGAGATGTAAAGGAAGGTCCTTTGTCTCTGAAGGAGTTTGACAGATACTTTATTATTTTTGTCTACCAACAATCATTTCAATTTGATTAACATAATAGCATGAAAAGTGCTATGCTGGAGTATGAGATTACAAAGATGAAAAATTAAGTATTCTGTCTTTAAAAGATTATAGTTAATAGAAGGGAGAAGATTTGAACACATTTAAATATAATAGGTAATCATACTTTGGGTATCCACTGAGTAATGTAAGCATAAAATGTGAAGTGTAAAGTGTCCAAATGATTACATATCCTACCCTCTTGAAATCTACTGAAAGACAATATTATCCACAGAAGAAATATAATTTCAGTTGTCCATTGGCAGGAACAGATAAAGGGGGGAAGGGTACACAGAGTCCAAGAAGGCACCAGTGCATAGAATCTCAAGTGAGACACATTGTCCAAGGCATGACACTACACCCAGAACCTTCTCAATTCAGGTTGTGTGATGGCATAAAATATGCTACCCAGTCATCAAGCATTTAACAAAGATGGTTTTCTTTGCCCTGACATAGTAAGAATATGCAACAAAGTTGATAATACTGTGAGGGATAGAAAATCCTATCCAAAAATGACTACTCAGAGATCACTCATAGAAAAGCAGAATTATTTATTAGAATCTCGAGAAGCAAACCCCATCCTGGTCTGTGAGCCAGATTCACAGCAGGAGAGAGCCACTCCCTTGAAGATGTTTACAACTTTTATACATTTCAGACAAAGAACCTCCGAAATCCCACCCTCCATAGGTTGTGATTGGTCATATTTGGTCAGTGGAATGCAGCCGACAATGTGATTTATAGCCTCTTCGGCCACATATAGGTTAATCTCTATTTGGGCAAAGGAATGCAGCCTAGGCCTTCACGTGACTGACCAATATGTGCTTAATCTGTAAGTTCTTCACCATATCTTACTCCACACAATACTATGCAACCTATTTACATGCCACAAAGATACAATGGCACTTAAACTTCCCTATTCGCATCATAGTTCTTTAGAGTATGTGATTTATGTGGTTTTAAGCACCCACCAAGTCTCAGAGACTTAACCTCCAAACTGCGGATGAAAAATGCCAGTTACACCCAGAGAGAGAACTATGAATTGAATCATGGTATTTTCACCTTTTTTTTTGTTTCTTTCTCTTAGTTTTTTTTTTTTTTTTTCTTTTTGGTCTCATTTTTCTTACACAACATGACAAATATGGAAATATTTTTTAAAGGATTGCACATATTTAGCCTATATCAAATTGCTTACTATCTTGGAAAGGGGGGAGATAAAGGCAGGAGGAAGAAAAATTTATTTTTTAATTTAATATTTTCCCCAGTTACATGCAAAACAATTTTTTACATTTGTTTTCAAATTTTTGATTTCTAGATTCTCACCCATATCCCTACCCACAATTAAGAAACCGCTTGTGAAGTTATGCAAATATTTCCATAAAAGTCAAGTTGTGAAAATAAAACAAATCAAGGGAGAAAAATTTTAAACACAAAGTTTTACAAAAAAAGTATGTTGAAAACTATCTTTACATGTATTTGGAAAAATAAAATACTATTAAAAAAAGAAAAAAGGAAGTCCTCTTCTAGGAGAACTCCCAACATTTAAAAGTATTTAGATCTTTTACTAGATAGTTTCCTGTGTATGGGAATACTAAGACAAAAGGGGAGAAAAAAAATGGACAGAACAAAATTAAGAAACTCTAGACCTTTTCTTCCCCCTTCAGAAGGACCAAGTCTCCAGTCTTACTGATTCATGTGATGGATGATGCAGATGTTTGCAATTCACAGTTGGGTCTCCTGATACAAAATAGTAACAATGAACCAGAGCACCCCTAAGAACAATACATAAGTTATCTCCATTGTAGAAACAAATTTTTTCTTCTAATGGGAGGTAGGATCAAGAGTAACTCTAGCAACAGCAGGGACACTAAAGTCTTAATTCTGCATTCCACATCAGGGTCATCTGTTCTAAAGTAGCAAAATAATAAGCCATCTGTAGGATGCATACAGTCCTATCCTATTCTAAGTTGAAATGAAGGTTTTCCCCTTTACCCACTCAATATCTACTGGCCCACCTGCAAAAACCTCTCCAACAGCCACTTCAGGGAAATGAAACAAAATCTATACCTCCTTAAACCTCTGTGAAGGGGCTGCCCTCTACTTCCACAGTGATTAAGGAAAGACTCTGCCATACCTTCATCCAGTGACTCAGAATTACAACCAAATTAGCTAAGGGATGCCTTTTCTTCCAAGAAAATACATACCAATGATAGCAACAATTTTATTTCCTGCAATCTATTAGGAAAGCAAGAAGCTTCTCAACGATTTCATGCCTTGATGTCCCAAGCCTTTCCTGGGAAAGCTTTTCAATTGAGAGGGATATGAGCTATTTTTCCAAGATATATGGAGCCCCTTGAGAGGATAAGGACCTTGATGGAAAGGCAACTCCTTGCTGAGAAAGGAATAAGGAAGATCCAGAGTGGATCAGCCACAATTGTGGCCTGAAACAGTTCATTCTTATCAGGCAAGTCTTACTGGAAACTATATTCAAGCAACCACTGGACAGAGAGACCTTCCTCTTTCCTCAGTAGCATTGATTAATCACAGAAAGGGCTTCTGAGAGATTGGATACTTGACCTGGTCAATCAGATACATATTTATACTGCTCCTGTTCAGCATGAGCAAAACCTCTTGGCCTAATAGGATAATGCCATTTTGCATTTGGGTAGAGTTGAGGGTCCCTTGAGTTTAGGGATAGTCCTTGTTAAGGGACTATGGTAATGTTTCCAGCACAGCATATATCACCACCAAAATTTCCTATTTGTGTTGGGCTTTCCCCAACTTTTGTGGTTCTTATAACACCTCCAATACCATGATAGGTACTGACATGCTTTGCAACTTTATGAAAGGGACCATCAGTAAATTATTCTGTTTTGATCCTACAGGCATCTTTTGAGTGTCTGATACTTTTCTCTTCCTGGCTCCAACTTCTTGGCCAGACTTACGACCATTAACTAGGAACAAGTATAAATGAAAATATTCCCTGCTTCTGATCTAAAAGAATCCTCAAGGCTCTCTCACATACCAGCCATGCAGCATAGAGTTCAACTCACTGTAAGGACAGCTGGATGCCTACTCCTTAGGACATGGATCAGCAAACTACAACATAGCTAAATCCTGCATTCCTCTATAAAAGGTACTCTGCTCACAGACCATACAAAAACAGGTGATGGGCAGGATTGGACCCTTAGTCCATAGTTTGCCAACCTATGCCCTGGAGTATCTCCCATTACCAGATTAATGACTACTGAAAACCAGTGGCATATTCTTCTTGTAGCAAATGGAGCCATCAAGCCATTCTCAAGAACTACTGTGTCAGCACAAGAGGCAGTATTCCAAGATGTTATTTGTCTGTGAAAGGATGCTAATACCAAAAGGCTAAGCAATAATGATCTCTAATTTATCATTTTTATTTAGCAATAGGGCTCCTCATGCTGTTCCCATCTTGCTAAAGGGATCATCTTGCATCACTCAACTCATAATAGGCAACTCTGGACAAAAGAAAAGAGCCAGAGTTAGATCTGAGGTTACCCAGGTGGGGGTTTCAGCCAGAAGGCATGGCTTAAATGACTGAAAGGCTAAACATTTGTGTGTAAATTGGGATGAGGGACACAAAAAAACAGTCTATCAAACCAATATGCTATAGAATCTTTCTCCCTTTTAGATCCCTGTCAATGGCAGATTCCTGCCATAGGAATTTATCTTTACAAGACTGAATGAGAATAACAACCCATCTTAACTATATAAAAGATCCAAAGAGTTTTCCCAGTGTAGAGGAAAATTTAGTTGACTTTAGACTTTCCACCCCACCCTCCAGGCTGTGGAAAAGCCCAAAAAGCCTTTCAGTAGATTACATTAGGCTATTCCCTCAGAAGCCACTCCAGGCACTCCTCATATTTCTGTTTGAACCTCTCTTGCATCCATCTCAGTTCCTTAATGGAAATGGTCTCTCCCCCCCCCCCACTGAGTTCCCCACAACCACCCCCAATTGCTCCCTCAGAAGAAAGTGTTGTCCTTTCACTTGGGAACAGGGATAAAATAAACTTTCTACCCAACAGTAGGAATTCCCTAGTCTCAGTCCCCAGTCTGCTGCTCTCTGGTCTCCTGGCTCAGGAGGAACTGAAATCTCTGGGTCAGAAACCATAGGGTGATTTCCTGGCTAGGCTTCCTCTTTTCCCACTCACATCAGAATAAATCTCTTTACTTGTGTGACCAGCAGCCCCATTAACTACACCTTGGCTTTCACTAAATGATGGTTGAAATCTGAGTGCCTTGTGTCTCAGGGCTACAGAACGTGCAGGCTCAATTTACTTTCAGTCTTATTATGCTGGCAATCCACCTTGCAGAAGAATCAACAGCATCCAGAGAATGCTGGTCTTGTTGCTTTCTTTACCCATCAGAATGGTCTCCTTCAGCACCCAGTAAGCCAATACCCCTCTGCCTGAGCTGCAAACTTAAAGACTCAAAAAAAAAAATGCTATACACATCAAACTCCCAAGAAACTAATTTACTGACCTAGAAAAAATAACAACAAAATTCATCTGGAAGAACAAAAGGTCAAGAATGTCAAGGGAATTAATGGGGGGGGAGGGAACGCAAATTGAAGGTGGCCTAGCTATACCAGATCTAAAACTATATTATAAAGTAGCGGTCATCAAAACCATTTGGTATTGGCTAAGAAATAGACTAGTTGATCAGTAGAATAGGTTAGGTTCACAAAACAAAACAGTCAATGACTACTGTAATCTAGTGTTTGACAAACCCAAAGACTCCAGCTTTGGAATAAAAACTCACTATTTGACAAAAAACTGCTAGGAAAATTGGAAACTACTATAGCAGGAACTAACATTGACCCACACCTAACACCATATACCAAGATAAGGTTGAAATGGGTTTATGATCTAGACATAAAGAATAATATTATAAACAAATTAAAGAACATAGAATAGTTTGCCTCTCAGACTTGTAGAGGAGGAAGGAATTTGTGATCAAAGGAGAACTAGAGATCATTATTGATAGAAAATTTTGATTATATTAAGTTTAAAAGTTTTTGTATAACAAAACTAATGCAGACAAGATTAGAAGGGAAGCAATAAACTGAGAAAACATTTTCCGATTTTGATAAAGACCTCATTTCCAAAATATATAGAGAACTGACTCAAACTTATAAGAAATCAAGCCATTCTCTAATTGTTAAATGGTCAAAAGATATGAACAGTCCATTTTCAGATGAAGAAATTGAAATTATTTCTAGCCATATGAAAAGGTGCTCGAAATCACTATTGATCAGAGAAATGCAAATTAAGACAACTCTGAGATACACTCCACACCTGTCAGATTGGCTAAGATGACAGGAAAAGATAATGACAAACGTTGGAGAGAATGTGGAAAAACTGGGACACTGATGCATTGTTGGTGGAGTTGTGAATGGATTTGACCATTTTAGAGAGCAATTTGGAACTATGTTCAAAAAGTTATCAAACTGTGCATAATCTTTGACCCAGCCGTGTTTCTACTGGCCTTATATCCCAAAGAGATCTTAAAGGACGGAAAGGGACCCACATGTGTAAAAATGTTTGTGGCAGCCCTTTTCATAGTGGCAAGAAACTGGAAACTGAGTGGCTGCCCATTAGTTAGAGAATGGCTGTATAAGTTATGGTATATGAATGTTTTGGAATATTATTGTTCTGTAAGAAATGACCAACAGGATGATTTCAGAAAGGCCTGGAGAGACTTACATGAACTGATGCTGAGTGACCAGGAGAACATTATACATGGCAACAAGACTATATGATGATCAATTCTGATGGATATGGCTCTCTTCAAAAATGAGATGATTCAAACCAGTTCCAATTGTTTCAGTGATGAGAGAGCCATCTACACCCAGAGAGAGGACTGTGGGAATTGAATGTGGAACACAACATAGCATTTTCACACTTTCTGTTATTGTTTGCTTGCATTTTTGTTTTCCTTCTCAGTTTTTTTTCTTTCTAGATCTAACTTTTCTTGTGCAGCAAGATAACTATACAAATATGTATACATATTGAATTTAGCACATATTTTAACATATTTAACATGTATTGGACTACTTGCCATCTAGGGGAGGGGATAGGAGAAAGAAGGGAAAAATTTGTAATAGAAAGTTTTCAAGGGTCAATATTGAAAAATTACCCATGCATATGTTTTGTAAATAAAAAAGCTTTTATTAATCAACTCTCTAAGGAAAAATCCCCAGGACCAGATGGATTTTCATGTGAATTCTACCAAACATTTAAAGAACAATTAACCCTAATGCTATATAAACTATATGAAAAAATAGGGAATGAGGAAGTGCTACCAAATTCCTTTTATGACACAGACATGGTACTGATACCTAAATCAGGTAGATTGAAAACAGAGAAGGAAAATTACAGACCAATCTCCCTAATGAATATTGATGCTAAAATCCTAAATAAAATATTAGCAAATAAAAAAGCTTTAATAAAAATTAAAATTAAAAATAAAATAAAAAATAAAAATAAAAATAAACAAACAAACAAAAAAGACTTTTTCAACAGGAAGCCATGCAGCATATTGCCATCCAATCACACCATACTATTCTCCATAGGCTAGGACTTTTTTATGTTCCTCAGTGATTAGAAAGTAAAGCAGGACTAAGGTCAATCATGTCCCAAGGACAACTCCGTCTTTTTTTAGTTAAACTTATCACATATAGAGACCTTCCTACCCAGTGCTGAGGAATTTTTCACTCCCCAGTCTGGACTCTGCATTTATCATTCTCTCTTTAAAAAAATACTAAAATTAAGAAATCTGGGGCTCTGCCCACACTTTGTGTGGACTTTCTTTTATTACCCTAAACTTACCCTCTCCAAATTAGTATATGAAGTAAATTTATAATTAGCTAGTAGAAAGTAACAATAGTAGAAAGATTGCAAAGGGGAACTTAAAAGTCTTTCACAAACTACCATATAAATTAAGGAAATATAACAGTTACTTGCAAACTGTCTCATAAATTAGAAAGCATAGAAGCCCCTGGCAACTGCCTCATAAATAAAGTGTGGTCATATCCTGAGATTGGGTGCCAAATTAAAGGAAGCCATTGGGATTTTGGTCTGTAAGCTTCAAATAAACTCCAGATACAAATAAGACAGCAAAATACCAGTAAAGCATTATGCCAATGAACTAACTCTAAACCACTGCTATTAACTTCAAATTGATAAGGATATATTCATGATTTTCATCTTGGGAATTCAAACACCTCCCCATAGCTAAAGGTCCATGATGCACCTGAATGCTCCCAAATCTGATCTTCATTTATTGTACATGTGTGGGACAAGACCACTGGCTCAAATAAATCAAATAAATTAAGGAGATTTCTCCAGGCAAAAGCAGACAGGAATTTTATTACAATCTAATGAGAAAGGTCATCTCCTTCTCCACAAGCAGGCAATGAGAAGTAAGACCCAGTTAACAGACAAGAATTATATAGGGGCCTGGGCTAACACTGCCTATAGCTGGATCTTTTCCCTGATTATCCAGGACAAATGAGCTCACATTCTAAGTCATAAATGAGGAAAAATTTTCAACCCAACCACATCTAGAATTACTAAATTACCTTATATGGAAGTTTCAATTCCAAGGTGGCCCCAACTTAGTCTCACAAAGAAAAGGTCCCACTCCTTGTAAATCACATGATTTCTGGAGAAAGCTGGTCCTGGGGCACAGCTGACCTTCACTCAGTCTTTAGAACATTTTCTCCATCTTATGAGACAGCTTTCACAGTTCACTTCACCCATAAATGACTCTGTGCCCTTCCACCTCCCCATTCTTTTTCCCACAATAATTTCAAATAAGTATACCAAGAGGAATTACATTGCAGGTTACTGAAATAAATGGTGAATTTGATTGCTAAACAGTTGTCAATGAGCATTCAAAGTTCATGGAGAAAAAAGAGATGCCATGGAACAGAAGAAAAACATTGACCTGATTTTGATTGATAGTATCTTTGTGATTATACCATATGTAAGTAAATAACATATTTCTTTGTAAAAGTTCCACTATGTTACATACATACATAATAGATGGCTCAATAAATATTTATTTAACAACTGAAGGTTGAAGTGTTTGCTAGAATTAGGGCAAAGCATAGGCAAAGATTTCCCTCTCTTCTATGTGATCCTAGACCAGCGATCTTTAAGGGAGAAGAAATTGAAATCTAGGATCTGGTTTCACTTCTGCAATCAACTAATTTTTTGACCACAGGTAAATCATCTATCTGGAACCTCAGTTTTTTCAACTATAAAATGAGTTTCGATTCCTCTATCTGAACATAAGCTTCTATCCTAATTTTCTCTCTACCTCATTTCTGCTAAAGCGGTTCTTCATATCCACAATTCCTCTCAGTCTATCCATCTCTAAGTATTTTTTCAGACCACAACCTCCAGTCTGGCTTCATTTTCTTCCTTTCCCAATCTTGACCCTATAGCCAATGTCTTCAATTATATTCTGTTCTCTCCTAGAGAATTTCTTAGTTCCCTTGTCCTATCACTTAATCACACCAAGTTAAACTCCAAGCCAGAAATACCTCCACACTATATTCTCCTCTTATACTCATGAGCTGCCAAATAACCACTGGAGAAAATTATATGATCATACTGCGTAGGTAAATTACAAGTTGCCAAGCTGCCTAATTGCAGGCAGATTCAGGTAGGTCAAGTAGCAATGTAATCTGTTAAAATCTAATGACTACCATTGTAGCTGTTCCAAAATTTCTTCTCTCCTCAAGCATACCAATCTACTTTCCTTTCAGCAGAGGATTTTATCTTATACTTTGTTAGAAAACAGCATCCATTTACCAGTTTCCTCTTCTCACATTTTACATTTCATATTCCTTGACATCGTCCTCAATTCTACCATCTTTTGCCTCAGATGAAGAGATAGCCATTCTTGCAGAGATCAATCCTTCCAGTTGTATTGTTGGTCACATCTATTCCTGTCTCATCAAGCATCTTGTCCCCATATTCACCCACTCTCTAATTTTCAGTCTCTCCCTATTTACTGGCTCCTTTCATGTTACCAACACACCCAAGGCTTTTTAAACCTCTTCATTTGACCTTTCTAGGTTCTTGAGCTATCATCCTATATTTTCACAGTCAGATTTCTAGGGGGAAAAAAAAACCACTTGTTTATATTTGTGGCTTCCCACTTCCTTTGCTTTCACTAACTTTTCCACCCCCATAAAAATCTGGCTTCTGGTCTCTTTACTCAAATGAAACTATTCTCTTCAAAATTACCAATGATCTCTTAATTTCAAAATCTAATGCTATTTGCTCAGTCCTCAACCTTCTTTACTCCTCTGTAGTATTTTGTAATGTTGACTTTTCCCCCTCCTGCAATCTTCTCTCAGTTTTTGAAACATTGTTCTATTCTGGTTCTTTTCCCCATTCTCTGATTCCCCTCAGTCTCCTTTAGTAGGTCATCATATATATTTCATTCACTACGTGTGAGTGTATAAGATTCCATTCTGGCCTTCTACTATTTTTTCTCAACAAAGTGGGCTCAATGATTATTTCTTTGCAGATGATGCCCAGACCTATACATCCATCCCCTGTGGCTTTCTAGAGTTCCAGTACTATATTACCAACTGCTTACTGAACATAATGTAATTATAGTTCCCATCCCTAAAATCAACACAAATGAGATCTTCTTACCAACCCTGAAAAAAAAAAAACATTGTTCCTAATTTCCTAACTTACATAGTTCTACTGAGAGCAGAAACTCCTCTAATCATCTGAGTATGCAATCTTGGAGTCAACCTTGATTCCTCACTCTCCCTAACCCTCACATCCAATAAATTGGGAAGTTTTGTCAAGTTATATCCAGTACCTTGCATCTGTCCCCACTTGCACAGCAAGCTTTCATCATTTCTCATCTTAACTATGGCACTGTTCTCCTCAATGGTTTTTCTACATCAAGTCTCTTCATTCCACCTGTCTTCCACATAGATGCCAAAATGAGATTTCTAAACTACAAGTTCTAAAGTAAAGTACATCATTCCTTGATTTAAGAAGCCTATATATCTAATACCTAGAATAACATATAAATTTCTTCATTGAAGCTTTTGATATAAGTTTACAGTCTCATAATTTACAGAGATAGGGAAGTCAGAAATAGAAATAGGATCAGGAGGATGGGAAGGAAAAGGAAAATTGCTTCAGTTTGAGACATTTGGTCTTGAAGTGTCAGAGCTGCATTCCAACAGAAATAACCAACGATGACTAGAAATATTAGTATGGAATTTAAGAGGATAAAAGCTATAGGTTTATGAGCTATCCACATAATTTTGCAAGTTGAATTCTGGAAATAGATGAAATCATCAAGGATAAAGCTAAAAAAAAAAAAAAAAAAGGAAAAACAGATGTGGTGGGTTATAGGGTCAAATTCTATTTAGCAATTAAGAAGGATGGGGACTGAGAAAAAGCTACTGGTAACATAAGAGACTAAAAGAGTTAGAAACCATAGTATAGGAGCTTGGAGTAAGTAGTAAACAAATTGTCATAGGTCAAGGCTGACCAAGACAATCTGGTACCTCCTGTTCAACCCTGGAACAAAATGAAATACTCATAGGATTGACTCAACAAAAGATTTATTTAGCCATGGCAGGAGGAAGATATTCCACAATGTTATTGAATAAGGACAACATATTAATTCAGCCAAGTACAGCTTTCTAGCATGAGTCATGCTATCAGACCTCAATTAGAAACCTCAGAAAGTGGATCTTACTGAGACATCTAGGAAGCCCAATCAATGGCCTAAATCTTGGTCTCATTTTAAGGGAAAAGTATCCTCAAGCTATTGCATCCAACATAAAAATAAAATATATAAGTCCAGAGTACCTTTCCAGAAATGTAGCAATGAATAAGAAATGAGAAGTGGAAGTTAACTTGAGAAATTAGAGTTGGGGATGGGGAAATTAACAATGAAAGAGTTGAATTTACTGAAAAGAGAAAGAAAATCCTAGAGGAT
The DNA here is from genome assembly GCF_048593235.1 of Sminthopsis crassicaudata. Classification (NCBI taxonomy): domain Eukaryota; kingdom Metazoa; phylum Chordata; class Mammalia; order Dasyuromorphia; family Dasyuridae; genus Sminthopsis; species Sminthopsis crassicaudata. The sequence goes on along the minus strand of NC_133621.1, from coordinate 90,943,073 downwards.
AATGAAAAAGATAGAATCAAGTGAATAGGTGAGGGATTTAACCTTGCCTAGAAGAACCACCATTTCTTTGGGGATGAGAGAGAATGAAATTCAACTAGACAACAATCATTTAGGACCTCTGGAAAAGACATTGTGCTATGCAAAGTAGATTTGGGGAAGAGCCTGGAAGAACAGAAACTGAGACTCCCTGATCAGATTGGAAGGTTTACTTCCCACTAATAAAGGAGTGACCTAAACAACCTGATAATAAAACAAGAAAGTATACTCTAAACAACCCATTAATATAATAAGTTATTGGCCATTAGATTAAGATGACTAAGAATATAGAATTTCTAATAATTGACAGAGATGAGCTATGTGGCCTAGATAAAAGACAAGGTGACCCCACTTTAAAACATTTAAAAGAACCAGCTTTTAAGGATTCATTTGTGTATCTTGCAGAATGAAGCAATAGGGAGTGGACTTTCTTTCTCCCTCCCTTTCTTCCTCCTTATTCCTCTCTCTCTCTCTTTCCCTTCTTCCTTCTCCCTTTCCCCCACCCCTTTCTCTTTCTTTCTCTCTCTTTTTCTCAGAATGTGTGTGTGTTTCTGTCTCTGTCTCTGTCTCTGTCTCTGTTTCTCTCTATCTCTCCTATCCCATTCCCTAACAGCAATGGAATCCTGCAGGACAAAGCCATAGAGAACATGCTTGTATAGAACCTGAGAACAGATTTAAAGGATATTGATTTTTGGACCTCAACTTTCTAGTGATGAAGTTGTTTACAAAAAAAGTTGCCTGGAGCCTGGACTGGGAATGATGCTGAGATCCCAAAGGAACTGAACTAGAAAGGCTTCCTTCTTGTTCATTGGAAAGAGTTTTGATTTTATTTAATAAGCCTGGACATGAAATTTCTCAGTGAGCTGGCAAAAAGCCTCACTTCTGTAAACCAGCAGGAAATCCTGAGACCTAGTATGGTGGTGCAAGCAAAGGCCAATACCAGGAATCTTGACAGTCAGGGGAGCCAGCTGATACCAAGTCTGGAAACCACTACATATTTTGATGCAGCCCTAGGGCAGGAGGGCATCCTCAGATAGAGAGAATTCTGTCTGCTTCAGTATAGCACTAGGCAACCAGTCATCCTCCACTGGCCAGACCTTGATATGCTTCAGCATAGACCTAGGGAAACAAAGAAACACCATGCTGAGCGTTAGCATGCCATTCACCAGCACTAGAACCTCACCTCAGGACTAGATAAGCTGCCAGACCACTACAGCCTACAGCACTACCACCCACTATAGACCCTGCTCCCTCAGCCAACACCAGACACAAGGGTCCCCATAGACCTCAAGGCAACAACAGTGCAGCACCAGGTATACAACCAAGGCCTGCAGCCACAAGCACAAAAAGCCTGAGACAGTCATCCTTCCAGGATGGGACCAGAGTTAAAATTTAAAAGAAAGGAAAAAGCCCCTCCCCCCAAAATGAGCAAAAAACAATAAAAAAAGAATATGATCCTAGAAAGTTATTATGGTGACAAGGAAGACCAAGACACAAACTCAGAAGAGAACAACAATATCAAAACACCTATAGATAAAGCCCCAAAGAAAAAAAGGAAGTAGTCTCAGCTCAAAAAGAACTCATGAAAGAGATCAAAAAGGAGCTTAAAATCATATAAGACAGGTAGAAGAAAAATAAGAAAAAGAAATGAGAATGATGCAATAGAATGGGGGGGGGGGAGAATCAACAGGAAAACTGCTTAAAAAGTAGAATTGGTCAAATAGAAAAGAAAGTTCAAAAGCTAGTTGAAGAAAACTGTAGCGAGCTGTCGTCTCCAGAAGCTGCTGGATCGCTCTCTGGGAAGAGATCTGCTGTGTCTACTCAAATCTCTCAGACAGATTCTTCTTCCTGTAACGAACCATTGTCTCCAGGTAGTTTCTGTTAACTCTTGTCCAGAGAAGTGACTTCCCTTCCTGCAGAGAGCCGACTTCCCTTCCTGCAGAGAGCTGCATCAAGCAAGATGTAATGCAGAGTCTCTTCTATCTCTGGGTGTCCTCTCTTTTATCCTCCCAGAGAATGGGCGTGGGATAATGCAAGGGCTTCTGGGAAGAACCACTTCAGCCAATGAGCTTGCTCCTTCTATCAAGTCAACCTGAGTTCTCACCTTGTAATTGTCCAGACAACCTGAATTCTCACCTTGTCACTATCCAGACAACCTGAGTTCTCACCTAGTAATCCTAACAGAAAACATCATCTTAAAAAGTAGAATTGGTCATATAGAAAAGAAAATTCAAAGGCTAGTTGAAGAAAACAACATCTTAAAAAGTAGAAAATAGAAGTCGATGATTCTATAAGACATCAAAAATAGACAAATTTTAAAATGAATGAAAAAATGGGGGAAAATGAAAAATACTTCAAGGGAAAAATAACTGAACTAGAAAATAGATCTAGACAATGTGAGAATCATTAGACTGCCTAAAAGACATAATTCAAAGGAGGACCTGGTCAGCATGTTTCAAGAAATTATTAAGGAAAACTGTTCTAATGTCCTAGAACCAGAAGGCAAAATAGGCATTGAAGAAATGCAGTGATCATTTTCAGGAAAAAGATCCCAAAATAAAAACTCCAAGAAATGGTGTAGCCAAATTCCAGAATCTCTAATCAAGGAAAAAATACTACATGTTGTCAGAAAGAAAAAATTCCCAATCAGTATTACACAGAACTTAGTAGCTCCAATACTAAAGGACCAGAGGTCATGGAACATGATATTCCAGAAGGCAATGGATCTATGACTTCAACCAAGAATCACTTCCCCAGCAAAAGTAAACATAATATATCAAGGAGGAAAATGGTCATTTAATAAAATAAAAAGATTTTAAACTTTCATAAAAAGAATAGAGCTTAACCCAAAATTTGACCTCCAATATCAAGACTCAAGAGAAACATAAACAGGTAAAAATGGAAAAGAAAACATAAGGGATTCAATAGCACTAAACTGTTTATATACATACATACATACAGGAAGATGATACTTATAATTCTTTAAAATTGTATTGCTAATAGTATATCTAAAAGAAATATATGTAGATAGAAAGTATGGATATAAGGTGAATTTGAAGGAATGATTAAAAAAAAAAAAAAAAAAGGAATAAGAGAAGCACACTGGGTCCAAAGGGAAGGAAGAGATAAAATGATATACATTATTTTCTTTTGGTGAGGCAACTGGGGTTAAGTGACTTGCCCAGAATCACACAGCTAGGAAGTGTTAAATGTCTGAGACCATGTTTGAACTCAGGTCCTCCTGAATACAGGGCTGGTGCTCTATCCACTGGGAAAGTGGGTAATGAGCATCATTTAAACCTTACTCTCATCAGTATTAGTTCAAAAAAGGAATTATATATACAATCATAAAAACCTATCTTACCTCACAGGAATATAAGAGGGGAGGAGTTTTAAGTAAAGTCAAGGGAGATGGCAGATTGGGGAAAGTGGTAGACAGGAGCAAACCTCTTGTGAGGAGGAAAAGCGATGAAAGGAAAGGGAAGACAAATAGGAGAAATAATAAAATGGAAATACATAAGTAGTAATCATAACTAAATCTGAATGCGAGATGAAGTCTTTCATAAAACAGAAGCAGAATGCAGAGTGAATCAAAAAGCAGAATCCTATGTTGTTTTTAAGGAACACATTTGAAGCAGAAAGATACACAGAGTAAAAGTAAGCGGCTGAAGGAGAATATATTGTGTTTCCACCAAAGTAATTAAAAAAAAAAAAAAAGGCAAGACTAGCAATCTTGATCTCAAAGTAAAAGCAAAAATTAGACATAATCAAAAGAGATTAAAAAAAGAAAACTGAATCTTGCTAAAAAGGCATCATAGAGAATGAAGCAAGACCAATGCTAAACATATATGCACCAAGTGGTTATAGCATCCATATTCTTAAAGGAGAAGTTAAGTGATACACAGGAAGAAATAGATAGCAAAACTATACCAGTGGGGGATTTCAACTGTCCCCTCTCAGAACTAGAAATATGCAGCCCCCCAAAAAAAATACAAGAAGAAAATAAGGAGATAAATAGAATATTAGAAAAGTTAGAATTCTGGGAAGATGGCAGAGAAAATTCCAAACTCTCTAGATTTTCCCCAGAAACAAAACAAAATTGCACCTCAGGGCAAATGTAGTTGATGAAAAGCAAATAAAAGTTGGGACCAAACAGTAGTCCTCCTGGAACAACTTGAGATAATCCCAAAGACAGAGCCTAGGAAGGAGGTTTGGCTCCTGTGAAGTATAAATGAGCTAGATTCACTAAAACAGAGAGCTAGAAGCCCTAAAACTAGATTGGATTCGAGGTACCCTCAGGCTCAGCCACAGAAATTTTCACCTTCCACACAGTGTAGAAAGTCAGCCCTAAAAAACTGAGGGAACTTCAGTTTCAGCTGTGCTGCTGAGATATTCCCTGGGAGAGAAGGAACCAGCATATACCTGGATAGTGTAAAAGCAGTAGGGCAGGAAAGCTGCTGGCTACAAGCACTTATAGGAAGATGGAGTTCTTGGTTTAGGGCTCCAGGCCATAGGGGAGAACTTTAAAAAGACCTAAAGTCAGAGACACTATCTCCCAAACCCCAGAATTAGCAGTGATTACTCTAACAAGCTATTATTATTATTATTATTTTTTTTAATGAGCAACCAAAGAATCTTTCTATAAAAAGTTACTATGAGAACAGGAAAGACTGTAATTGATCTTCAGAGAATACAGAAGTAAAAAAAAAAGTCTCTCTTATCCCAAAAAGTAATATTAAATTATTACCTGCCCAAACAGAATTCATAGAACAACTCAAAAAAAAAAAAAAGATTTTAAAAATTAAATGAGAGATTAAGGGGAAAAAGATTTTAAAAAGAACAATCCAAGAAATATAAGAAGATTATGAAAAGAAAGTCAAGCAGCTACAAAAGGAGATCCAGAGACTTAAAGAAGAAAATAACTCCTTGAAAAACTAGAATTGGGCAAGGGAAACCAGTAGAGCTTTAAGACACCTCACAAGAAAAACAACAAATCTGGAGAACAGACCAAGAAGAAAAAATATAATAATTGGACTTCCTGAAAGCTAGGACCAAAAAAGAAAAACCTTAATACAATAATATAAGAAATTGTTAAGTGACAGAATAAGAGGGGAAAATAGAAACAGAAAAAATTCACCCATCACTGAAAGAGATTCTATAAGGAAATCCTACAGTAACATCATTGCTAAATTTCAAAAATTCAAGATCAAAGAAAAAATTTTACTAGCAACAAAAACAAACTCAAATATGCTGGAGCTACAAATAGAATCACACAAGATCTACCAGTGACTACAAGAAGACTGCGTGCAGGTTCTGGAATATTATGTATTTCCAATCTAAAGAACAAGGCTTGCAACTGAAAATATATCCAACAAAATACTGAATGGGAAAAAAATGAATATTCAATGAACTGTCAGATTTCAAGATTTTGTGGCAAATAAATTTGAACGCAATAGAAAAATTAACATATGAGGGCCAACATCAATGATTAATTTAAAGAATTCAATAAGTAAAAACTATGTAAACTATATGACTAAAATTGTCCTTAATAATTGAGTAATACAAGATAAAAATTAGAGTAGAGTATAATGTGATTCTAAAAAGCAAAACCATGCAGGAAAAGAGAAAAACAGTAATTGTGCTATGTGAATGAGATATGAGAGCAAGAACTGAAACAGAGGAATTAGATGAGGGTGGGAGCGCTGTTAGTTCTGGAATCATTTTCATATCAGGAATGGATTAAAAAGGGAACAATACATATACATAGATATTGAGAAAGATATAGATACATAGAAGTATAACATTTTCCAAAATCTATAAAGAAATAGAAAGGGCGGGAGGGAATAAAATAAAACAGATTATAGAAAAGTGTGTAGATTAGCAGGAGTGGAATAAAGTGTGTAGATTAATAGGAAAGGGATAAAAAGAGAAGGAAAAGGTGAGGGCAGGATATAAGAATGATACTTGGGGCAACGGGAAGGTTAAATAATAGCAAAGCAAGCTAATAAGTAGAAGTCAAGTAGAAGAATTAGAAGGACAGCATACAAGAGATAATATGTATATGTGTATATACATATCTGTATATACACATGTGTATATGTGTAAATATAAATATGTCTGTGTTTAACTATAGCTTGTTTGGGAGAGGTGGGGAGAAAAGAAGAAAAAGAAAGCATGAAAAAGTGCACAGCAGACAGCAAAAGAAAATCTACAAGAAAGCAAAGATGGACAGTTCCAAATACAATGTGTTCTATTATATGCACTTTCTGAAATGGAAATTTATTGTTACATACTGTGAATCCTCTCTTGTGTTTTGCTATGCACATATTTTTTCTTTTTCTTTTTTCTGTTTTTTTATTTGTTTTAAATTTTGAAAAAGAAAAATTAGATATGACAGATCTTTTTAAAAAACTGAATGGGAATAGAAAAGAATATACCTTTTTCTCAGCAGCATCTACCATCTACACAAAATTGGACCATGTAATAGGGCATGAAAATCTTGAAATCAAATGTAAAAAGGAAGAAATATTGAATGTATTCTTTTCAGATCATAATAAAAATTAAATTAAATAAAAGGTAGTGGGAAAACACATTAAAAATTCATTGGAAAGTCAATAATCTAATCCTAAAAAATAAGTGGGTCAAACATCAAATCACAGAAACAATAAATAATTTCATTAAAGAAAATGACAACAATGAAAAAACAAACCAATTTATGGGATGCAGTCAAAGCAGTACTTAAGGGGGGAATATATTTCTCTAAATTCTTATATCAACAAAATGGAAAAGGAACAGATCAATGAATTAAGCATGCAACTAAAAAACTTGAAAAAGAACAAATTAAAAATACTCAATTGTAATAGGCCAGAATTCTGTACTTGAAACAAAGATTCTTACAAGGTGTTAACTCAGTGAAATTGATAAGGCAATGGTTATCTACTTTAGCATAGTAATTAATAGTTCCCTGGTTCAGTATCTGTACTTAGTACTTAATATAATTCTGTAAAATTTACACTTAAAATGATGTAATTATAATAGAGTATATAAGAGCCACTGGGGACTGGAATGGACTTGGAGAAAACAGAGGACTAGAGGCTGAAACACAAGCTCCAGACTCAGGGAGACTTCAATACCGAGACCGTTGTGGTAGTTCTTCTACTGCCCCCACAGAAACCAAGACACATTCTGGAGGACTTCCAAAAAGCTAGCCCAGGCCCCAGGCAAGGAGACAAGATTGTGAAAGAGACAATAAAGAATTTGGACTTTATCCCTGGCTATTCTCATGGTGATTACTCTGCTGAAACAAAGGCTGGTCTAGAGACCTCCAGAAAACCAATCAGAACACTACACTCACTTGTGCACTAAATTCAAAATTGTCATTCAAAGACAAAATTAGTAAGAGTTAAAGTTAAAAAAAAAAAAAAAACTATTAAGCTAATAAATCTAGGAGATAATTTTATGGGAGTTGGGGAGGCAATAAGATAAACTAGTGTCAAAATGTATATATGTATGCATAGATATATTTGTGCATACATGTGTATATACACATGTATAAGTATCCAATATCAAAAATGAAAAGAGTAAAATCACCACCAGTGATAAAAAAAATTAAAGCAGTTATAAGGAAATATTTTGCCCAATGATGATATGTTAATAAATCAGACAATATGAGTGAATTCATTGAATATTTATGAAAATATAAATTTCCTAGATTTACAGATTTGGAAAAGCCAAAATTACCCCATATTAGAAAAAAAAAATTGAATAATCCATTAATGAACTCTCTAGGAAAAAAGTCTCTGGGGTCAGATGGGTTTACAAGTGAAGTCTACCAAACATTTAAAGAAAAATACATTATAAACTATTTGAAAAATAGATAAAGGAATGCTATCAAACTCTTTTTATGACACAAATGTGCTGCTAATATCTAAATCAGGAAAAGCTAAAACAGTGAAAGGAAATTACAGACCAATTTTCTTAATGAATATTGATGCAAAATTTTTTAAACAAATTAATAGCAAGGCAATTATACTAATATATCACAAATATTACACATTGTGACCAGGTATGCAGAGGTTGATCCAATATTAGGAAAACTATTGACATAATTGACCACATTAACATCAAAACCAACAAGAAATCATGATTGTCTCGATAGATGCTGAAAAATCTTTTGAAATGTACAGTATCCATTCCTTTTTAAAAATACTAGAGAGCATACAAATTGGGGCAGCTAGGTGTAGCAGTGGATAGAGCACCAGCCTTGAAGTCAGGAGGATCTAAATTCAAATCTGATCTCAGACACTTAACACTTCCAAACTGTGTGATCCTAGTCAAGTCACTTAACCCCAATAGAAAGAAAGAAAGAAAGAGAGAAAGAAAGAAAGAAAGAAAGAAAGAAAGAAAGAAAGAAAGAAAGAAAGAAAGAAAGAAAGAAAGAAAGAAAGAAAGAAAGAAAGAAAGAAAGAAAGAAAGAAAGAAAGAAAGAAAGAAAGAAAGAAAGAAAGGAGGGAGGGAGGAAGGAAGGAAGGAAGGGAAGGAAGGAGGGAAGAAAGGAGGGAGGGAGGGAGGAAGGAAGGAAAGGAAGGAAGGAAGGGAAGGAAGGAAGGAGGGAGAAAGGAGGGAGGGAGGGAGGGAAGGAAGGAAGGGAAGGAAGGAAGGAAGGGAAGGAAGGAAGGAAGGAGGGAGAAAGGAGGGAGGGAGGGAGGGAAGGAAGGAAGGAAGGGAAGGAAGGAAGGAAGGGAAGGAAGGAAGGGAAGGAAGGAAGGGAAGGAGGGAAGGAAAGGGAAGAGAGGAAGGGAAGGAAGGAAGGGAGGGAAGGAAGGAAGGCAAGGAGGGAAGGGAAGGGAGGAAGTGAAGAAAGGAAGGGAAAGAAGGAAAGGAAGGATGGAAGGAAGGGAAGGAAGGAAGGGAAGGAAGGAAGGAAGGAGGGAGAAAGGAGGGAGGGAGGGAGGGAAGGAAGGAAGGAAGGGAAGGAAGGAAGGAGGGAAGAAAGGAGGGAGGGAGGGAAGGAAGGAAGGGAAGGAAGGAAAGAAGGAGGGAGAAAGGAGGGAGGGAGGGAGGGAAGGAAGGAAGGAAGGAAGGGAAGGAAGGAAGGAAAGGAAGGAAGGAAGGAAGGGAAGGAAGGAAGGGAAGGAAGGAAGGGAAGGAAGGAAGGGAAGGAAGAGAGGAAGGGAAGAAAGGAAGGAAGGGAAGGAAGGAAGGGAAGGAGGGAAGGGAAGGGAAGGAAGGAAGGAAGGAGGGAGAAAGGAGGGAGGGAGGGAGGGAAGGGAGGAAGGAAGGGAAGGAAGAAAGGAAGGGAAGGAAGGAAGGGAAGGAGGGAAGGGAAGGGAAGGGAGGAAGTGAAGGAAGGAAGGAAAAAAGGAAGGGAAGGATGGAAGGAAGGGAAGGAAGGAAGGGAAGGAAGGAAGGGAAAGAAGGAAAGAGGGAAGGGAAGGAAGGAAGGAAGGGAAGGAAGGAAAGAGGGAAGGGAAGGAAGGAAGGAAGGAAGAGAGAAAGAATAGGAATAAAGAGAGCCTTAAAATGTTAAGTAATACTACAGTAGAGAGAGACACTCATTCTCTCAGCGAATGCTGAGAGGAAAATATAAAGTCTGATTCTGGAAAATAGAAATATCAGAGGTATTCAAAACAGGTGCTTAATGGGTACTTTTGAATTGTTTAGTATTATAATAATCATAATAACAACCAAAATTTACATAGTGCACTGTTTTGAGTGCTCTACAATTATTATATCATTTGAAACTCACAACTCTAGGAGGTAGGTGCTTTTTTTATCCCCTTTTTACAGATGAGAAAACTGAAGCAGACAGATGTTAAATAACTTTGCCAGCCACACAGCTAGTGTCTGAGGCAAAATCTAAAGTCAGTTCTTAACCTCTAACTCAATGCTCTATCCACTATCCCATGTAAATGGTGAAATAAAAAGGAAGTTAGACTTATGAGAGGAAAGTGGGGAAAACTCAGTTTATTAAAGAAGCAAATGAAGAATAAAAAGGTGTTCTGTAAAATATAGCCATAAGGTTAACAAGGGCTGAAAACATAGGATCCATTTTCCTAAGAAAGATAGAAAAAAAGTTTTATATTTATTTGGTTCTTGTTCTATCTGTGATGTTCTTGTTAATAATTTTTTTACTTCAAGTTATTAGAACTTAAAATAATTTTTTTCATTGCTATATGTAGTTTTAGAGCTAATCTTTCTCATAAAAACAAAGCCCAGCTGGGCATCAGAGTGCATCCAACTAATTCCAATTGAGACCAATGGATCTCTTAGAGTTTAGGAGTTCTGAGCTACAATGGGGCTATGCTGATCAGGTGTGTACATCTTGTTTGGCCTTAATATGGTGAGTCCCTTAGGGGTGAGATGCTCTGGAGTTATCTAAGGAGGGGACAATTTAGCCAATGTGTCATTCCTGTGCCAATTATTAGTGGCATTAGGCCTATTAGTAATACCTCCAGGCTGAGCAAAATGGGAAGATCCAGTATTTTTTAAGAGAATTAATAAATCTAAAAGCTTTCAAGAAGTCATCCCCAACATATTCCACTATGAGATGGCTCACACACACACACACAAAAAATTTAAGGGAGAGTCAATTGGAAAAGAACAGAACACTTTCAATCCCACCCCCAGCTAAGAATCAGAACTATGAGCTATGGACCAAAAATTATGATACCCTCCTGCAGTTGCCATTGCAGCCCATTCCTCTCCATTTCAATAGTGCTAAAAAAAATTGTACTATTTGTCAATTGTTGTCCAGTCTTGTCCATCTCTTCCCAGTTTTTTTGTTGTTTTTTTTTTTGACAAAGATACTAGAATGATTAGTCGTTTCTTTCTCCAGCTCATTTACAGATGAGGAAACTGAGACATGTTTAGGCAACTTGCCCAGAGTCACAAAGCAAGTTTCTGAGATCATGTTTGAACTCAGGTCTTCCTAACTAAAGGCTTAGTGTTGTATCAGCTACGCCATATAATTGCCCAACTGCCCAAGGGTCAAGCCAGTGACTCACTAGGTGGGAGTCAGGTTCTTCTCCCATCCTTTGCACCTGCAAAGACTAGAAATGCTCTTGCTCCAGAGCCTCACACACCCCCTCTATTTCACCTGCTCCAAGGAAACGACATCACTGCCCCTCCTCAAACCCAGAGTAGAAAAGGTTAAAGAAAATTGAAAGAAGCCACCATCTGAAATCAAATTATTTATTATTTGTAAGCAATCTGAGGACAAGGGATCGATGAGTTTGAGGAGACTAATTGGAAAAAGAGTAAATGTAACTCCTCATGGAACAAGAGTAACAGGATAAGGGCAGTCAGAGGGGTAAAAAACAAAGAATATATTAAAAAAAAAACTTGAAGGAGTAGGAAAATTCTCAGTAGCTTAGCAGAACTGGCAATAAAGGTGCAGGGTTTAGGGTGAGGGAGAGGGTTCTCAGTGATGTTCTATAACTGTCACAGAGAGCCTGTGAGGTGGCCAGATGCCTCCAGAGACAGGGAACAATTCCAGGCAGGTCACAGTTTAATGATGCCAGTGGGTTTCTCCTTGCATGGTGAGGGAGGAAGTGATTCTTCTCCTAGAAGCTCCCTTTCACATCCTTCTTCAACCTAAGAATAGAAGGAGAGAAGGTCAACTCCCAGTATATGGCAAAAAAGTAAAGGAGCAAAGAGCAGGAGAGGTTGGTTTTCTCAGAGCAAGGGAAAAGGATACAGCTTCCAAAAGGACAGAGGGACCAGGGGTAGGCATTGGAAAGGGGGCTGAATGAAGAGTTAAAAGGCAGGGATCCCTGTCCCCCATGACCTCCTCCCATGATTCACCTGGAATTGAGAGTCCTGGCAGCACAAGTTACGGAGAGTCACACCCAGGGAGGCCAGAGACACAAGGAGTATCACAGCACAGATAGCCAGCAGTGTGGCCTGAACTCCTTGGAACAAATGCTGAAGAATGAAAAGAGGAAGAGTTTGATAGGTTGCTATCACTATGTTCTGAATGACCATCATCCTTTTCACCATCACAATTCCCATTAGCCCCAATTCCCCTAAACATTGTAGTTATAATTAATTTCTTCCACCTCACTGTTAGTCATTTATTAATCACCCTCAACAAGTGGCTCCGAGTGATGAAAGAGAATTGAAAGTAAAGCATTCCAAGTTCTTTTCCCAGAAAGTAAGAGGATTTTCATCTCTTGAATCTCTGCCCATTATAATTCCAGGTTGTTTACACTCCTAACACTTGGAAGTTTAGACAGTTACTTCAATCCAAGGCTAACCATGTCAAGCTTCAGGCATGTACCCATTTGCCCTCCAGAATTCAATCCTGCAAGAATTGGAGGAGTAAATAATGAAAAGGACTTACAGCACCCCAGGTCTAGGTTCTCACCAAAAACATGTTCATATTCTGTGTGCACTCTTCAGTCCTCCAATCTCTATAATCAGAATCATCCCTACCATACCAGGTCGTGAAGGTTTCTGGCTTAGGGTAGTCACAGATCCATTTCAGATTGGAAAAGCGATATGAGGAGTCCCTAAAGCTGTACGAACAGAAGACCAGGGCAGCAATGGCCGTGGAGATGTTGATCAGGGTAAACAGAACAGCAAGACGACCCTAGAGAGGGAATGAGCAAAAAAGATCAGTCTTTCTCTGGTCACAACAGTGTCACAGGGCTCCTTACCCTAACCCCCTCGAGGAGGACTTTCAAAGCCAAACAACAAAGAACAAGGAGGGGAAGTAAGTGCAGAGGAGTAGGAATGGGAGAGGAAGAGTTAGAAGGAGGAGAAAAGAGATAAATGAGCCCAAAAGGAAACAGAACAGCTCCCACTCTTACCCACAGTTTACTCTGATATTTTTCATAGATGATGGCCCCAGCTCCAGTAATAACAGCCTAAGAAAAATAAAGATCAGAGAAGGTTACCCATTTCCCTTCCAAGCTCCGACCTAGCCTAGACAATAAGAAAAGGTCTAGGAAAGGGGGAGAGAAACCATTCTCATGGCTTGGGATCCAAATCTCCCTATTCCATCCTTTCCCTTTCCAATCCCCCATCCCCAACCTCTACTATCCTGCCAACAAGTCCAAATTAAAAAGGATAGGAAGCCAGGTTTTTCATCACTTGAAAGATCTCTTTTTCTTATGCCCCATATATCTGTGTGCCCCTGTTCTTTCTCCATGTCCATTGGTCCCTTTCTCATTTTCTTAATTCCTTCAAAACTCCCTTTCCCCTAATCCTTTCTCTACTCACCATGGCCCCTGCCCAAAAGGCACAACCTGTGGTCTGCAGATGAATCCAAGGCCCAAAATACAGGAGTATTCCAAAACAGCAGCTCAAGGCCCCTAGCAATATCAGTGACACCTGCAAAGGAGAATAGCAATTCAAATCCTGCTTATGGCCTCCCCAGTCACAGGGAGCAACTGAGATAGGTGCTACCCTGACAAAAACCTACAAAGACAATCTTGATTCCTTATCCCTCAGAGTCTTTCCTCAGATCAAGGAACTCTACAACCTGTCTCAGTTTTCCAAAGCCAGGGTCCTCAAAGCTGATAAGTTTTTTCTCATATCTAATGCAAAATCCCTCTAGTTTTCCGAATGAGAGATCTTGGACAATACAATTTACTTCCCTTCTTAGTTTCTTACTGTGTAAAATAGGAAGGGGTCAGGGATTAGACTGAATATTTACTAAGGTCAGTACCATTTTTCACTTTCTATGATTCTGGCTTTCTTCCATTTTCTCTTTGCAGTTTCATGGGAATGGAAAGACTGTACCACTCTCCCCCAATTCATATCATCTCCCACACGTATTGAACTCACTCTTACCCCAAGTGCCAGCTGTGCCTGGAGCACCCTTTTGGTCAGTTTGTTTTGGGAATAATTCTTAGTTTTCAAGAAGGAGCATCCTGCCTGGAGGAGCTTGGCCAGAGCTGACTCCTGGTGGATATGAATATTGATTTGAGTTGGCTGGGAGTCCATCTCTGCTGCTTCAAGCCCATTCACCTTTATCACACTGGTGGACATTTCCTGAGTCTGGACCTAAAAGAAAAGTAAACAAAAAGGAGACAGGAAATGTGGTAGCTGCTGCTAAGCCTAAACAATGAAGGATAGGTATAGACCAAGACTGATTCCCATGGAAATTTACCCCAAGAACTTGAGTTCAAATTTTAGCCCTGCTACTGTATTCTACCTGTATACTTTAGACAAGCGTCAGTTTCCTCATCTGTAAAATGAGAGATTTAAGCCAGGTCACTTCCAGGATATTTTCCAATTCAAAATCTATGAACCCTCCTAAGGTAAATTCTCCCAAAGATAAAGATGTTCCTTAAATACTTCTCTTCTTCAGGGATTTTCCTTTCCTCAGAGGCTCCATTTGGAGACATGACCTATCCTTCCTCTTCTAATTCTCCCCTCCCAATACTTCCCCTGCTTCAGCTCCAATCGATATGGCCCTGCTACAGTAGATCTACTCTTGTGTCTCTTTCCTCCTCTCCTCTCCTATCTTCATCTTCCTTTTCTTCCTTCCCCATCATTCAACCTCTGGCTCCCCCTTTCCGTTTTAAATGAAAGGAGTAAAAGCCAGGTCTCCCTAAGATTCATTTCCCCCTTTGGAGAGGAAACCCCCTCATTCTTTTTTCACCTCCCCCAGTCTTCCATACCAATGTCAATTGAAAGGTTGAACCCCCAGAGAAATAAACATGCAATCGGACCATGCCCTCAGACATGGAAAGCCAAGGAAGCCAGGATCCACAAACTAGGAACAAGATTATTAGCTTACCTGGTTGGTCCTTTGCCTCAGTAGGCAAAGTAAGAAGAGTGATGGGTAAAAGCTGAGCAGGGACTGAGGAAAAGGCAAGAAATAGGAAGGAAGCAGTAAGGAAAAGAGGCTTAAATCTTCAGAGCTCAATCACTAAATTGTTTTTCCTGAAGTCAGAGAGCTAGGGCCCCACCCTGGAGGAGGAGCTGCAAGAAGGCAGCCAGCCAAAGGGAAGGGCAAGTCTAGCCTTTGCTGACTCTAGTTACAGCCACTGCTGCAAATTGTTTCCCAGAACTGATGCTTGAGAAATACCCTGTCTGCCCAGCCAGAGTCAGAACTCCAAGAGAAGAATTGAAGACAAGAATTAGTAACTTGACTTGGCCTCTGGAGACCCGATTTGAATTCCTACTAGCTGGGCTACCTGGGCAATTCTTTAACCTCAATATCTTCATCGGTAAAAGAAAGGATTGTAATAAGTGCACTGTTTCCCCCATTTTGTTTTCATTCAGTAGTTTCAGTCACGTGTTTCTCTTTGTGACTCCATTTGGGGTTTTCTTGGTGGAGATACTGGATTGTTTTGCCATTTTCTTCTCCAGCTCATTTTACAGATAAGGAAACCAAGGCAAACTGGATGAGGGATCACACAGCCAGTAAGTCTCTGAGGCCAAATTTGAACTCGGGCCTTCCTGACTCTAGGCCTAGCTCTCTATCCACTGAACCACCTAGCTAACCAATTTTTCCCATGGGGTTGCAGTAAGGAAAGTACTTTGAAAACCTAAAGAGCTACAGAAACATGAGTTATTATTGTAATTCTCTCACCAATTTTATTATAAACTCCCCCAGTGTAGTCATAATGTCTTTTCCTATGTGCCCCAGGCTTACACATAATAGCTAATAAAAATAGCTAATATTCATAAAACACTTAAAGTCTATCAGGCATGGGGCTAAGCATTTAACAGTCATTACATTCTATCTTCACATAACCTTGCAAAGGAGATGCTATTATCATCCCCATCTTTCAGATAAGGAAACTGATGCAAAAAGAGTCAATGACTTGTTCAGTGTCATTCAACTAATAAGTGTCTAAGACTGAATTTAAATTCAGGTCTTCATGATTTCATGCCCTGAACTACCAACACAGCAGTGTGATCTGTAGCCCAGAGCCAAGACTGTGTGTCTCAATTTAATCCTTCAGATATATCACAAATTATTCTCCTTGGCCGGTGCCCTCACTCAAAAGTTTCTCCTGAGAACATCAGAATGAGATTCATTTCAAGCTCTAGAAACCTAGAGTTTCATCTGAGAATATAAGAATATAGTCCATATCTAGATCCCTACAGATAAGTGTGAAATTTTAAAAGTTCTAGACATATTTCTGTGTAACAATCATTTTATTAATATCAACATGTTTGTTAACAAAAGAATGGTCATTTGGCCATCTCTCTCTTAGCCCAAGAATATGAAGAAACTATATTCATGAGTATCCATTGCTTCTTTACTTCCTTGTAAATTTTTCTTTTGTTCTTGGCTGTGTAACTTTACCCCACCCTTGTCATCCTCCACAACCACCCCTAAGCAGGCTATAATTAATGACATATTTATGTGTATATATATATATATATATACACACAAGTATATATGTATATACATATATATATATATATACAAGTATATATGTATATACATATATATATGTGTGTATATATATATATATATATACACACACATATATGTATATATATATATATATATATATATATATATACACACACACATATATATATATATATATACACACACACACAAATATACATACAGCTTTCTTATCCCTGTTGCACTTTGCTTTAATTCTGCTCCTTAACTAGTCTTGCTATTACTTAATCTCCCCCCACCCTTGGATTTCTTCCTTTTCTTCTTCTCCCAGCCTTTGCTTCCCCTTCTGCCCATACCTCCCCCCTTATTTCTTTATAGATTTTGGAAGGTGCTATATACTTCATGGTATATATGGAGTATTGCCATTCCCAATGTGAGTGGGTTTCCAGAACTATGAGCCCTTTTCCCCTTTCTGATTCTGTGTCTATTCTTCTTCTGCACTTCATTTGTATGAATACTATTTTTACCTTAACTCTGCCCCAATCTTTCTTTTGAGGTACCATATTGTTGTTAGTCTTAAACATATGGTATACATTTCCCATGCTTAAAAGAAAAAACATAAAACAATTTATCCATGTTGAGTTCCTTGAAATTGATCTTTGATATTGGCTCTAGCAAGTTTGGGTTTGGTTGAAAGTCCTGAAAATGGGCAAATTCATTGAATGTCCACTTTTTTCTCTTTAAATATAATTTTGCTGGATACAATATTTTTGGCCATAGGCCTAATTCTTTTGATTGTTGGTAGTTATGATTCCAGAATCTGCAGTCTTTTATTGTGGCTACTGCTAAGTCCTATATTCTAATTGTAGCTCTCCAGCATATTTGAATTGATTTTTTTTC
Source organism: Sminthopsis crassicaudata (assembly GCF_048593235.1). Classification (NCBI taxonomy): domain Eukaryota; kingdom Metazoa; phylum Chordata; class Mammalia; order Dasyuromorphia; family Dasyuridae; genus Sminthopsis; species Sminthopsis crassicaudata. The sequence goes on along the minus strand of NC_133621.1, from coordinate 90,925,816 downwards.
CTTGTTTCTTGCAAAATTTCTCTCTTTGATCTGGGGGCTTCAAAATTTGGCAACAATATTCCTATGTGTTTTCCACAAAAGGATCTCATTGAGGGGGTGATTGGTTGGTTTTTTTCTATTTCTACTTTCCCCTCATGTTCTATCACTCCAAGACAATTTTCTTGGATTATTTCTTGCATTATTACATCAATTCTTTATTTTTTTTTTTTTTGGTCACAACTTTTAGGCAGTCCAATTATTCTTATATTTTCTGTTCTTTATTTGTTCTCCCTATCTGTTGTTTTTCTTATAAGACATTTCACATTGTGTTCTATTTTTTCATTCTTTAGAATCTGTTTTATTTCTTGGTCTCTCATAGCTTCACTGGCTTCCTCTTGCCCAATTCTAATTTTCAAAGAGTTCTTTTCATCTTTGAGACTCCTATTTCCTTTTCTAGTTGGTTAACTTTTTTTCATAATCTTTTTCTTAAATGGTTTTCAATTTTTTTTTTAAATTTTCTTCAATGTCTCTCATTTGATTTTTTAAATTCTTTTTTGAGTTTTTCTATAAATTTTCTCTGGACAAGGCACCATTTCATGTTACTCTTTGGGGTAGAAGCAGCTCTTTTTACCTCCTCTGAAGATGAACCTCAGTATTCCCTATTCCCATAGTAAGTTTCTTCGGTAAGATTCTTCTTTGCTGATTTTTTTTATATAAAAGGTTTTAGTATAAGTATCTTTAATCATGGGGTGGGAGATGGTGCCTCTAGCTTCACTTAAACCCTCCCCTCTGACCTGTAACTCCAGACCAAGAGTTCTACCCTCCAGAAAGTGTTAGCAGCAAGCAGTGTCCCTGCCCCCTTGCTTCTGCACACACCAGATATTGGTTCCTTCTTGCCCAGGGTCCTGTCCCTGCAGCATAGCTGGATCTGATATTCCTAATCAGTCGAGTTTCATTCAGTGTTCCCCAATTTAGATCCCAACTCCATGTGCTGTCTAGGGAGGTGAAAATTTCTGAACTTCTCGCTGAGGCTTCAGCCAAATCCAGTCTGCCCCAGGGCTCCCTGCTTGTTTCTATGGAACTAGCCCAGAGGTATTTGTACTTCACATGAGTTAATTCACATGGGGTCTTTCTTCAAATCTTCTTGGGCTATAGCAGGAGGACCTCTGTTCTGTTCCAAGTCTTCTTGATTTTTCAGCAGTCTAAGTCTGCCATGAGGCACAAATTTGTTCTATTTCTGAAGGAAATGTGGAGAGCTTGAAATTTACCAACCTACTCCACTATCTTCCCAGAATGCCCCAAACTATTGTCAATTTAATGGAACAAATATGTTTATATTCAAACTGTTCATTTCAGTAAGACGTTCTACTTTAATCACAAGTATCAATCAGCATAAGAAAACATTGACTAAGTCCACATAATGCAAGATAGGACAAATTAATATATAATTCTATTATAATTTGCTCTCACTTTTATCATGAGAATCATATGCTTTTTTTTCAAGCTGGAGTGGATTTGAAAAACCACTACAGATTTCTTTATTCCACTTGTGTCTTTTTAGGGACTAGGCTAAGAAATGAGCCTGGTGGGCAGGGGAACTTGGCAAATTGGTGTGGTGAATTTATTATGCCCAAGGGACAAAATTTGTCAATATAGAATTGGTCATAAGCAGGAGAGATCAACCAGTGTCCATAGCATGCTCATTATCTTGTCCAACAGAGAGAATCAAGCAACACCTACAATCAACACAATGATTTTAAAAAATCCAAATCCAGGTGTGCAGTTATGAAATAACAGGAAAAAAAGAAGAACAGGATCAAAGGGCACAGTTTATTTACTGAGTTTGGCAGTCTGAGTCATAATGTCCTGATGATGGAAGCCATTCTCTCAGCTTCTTTAACAATAGAAGAGTAAACAAGACCCTAATGAGCATGTTCAATAATTATTTTCATCTACTTAAATTAAAAAGTGTTCCATCTTGATTCTAAATAAGGCAGACCACCTGCTAAACTTTAGGGATCCTGAGATCCCAATTCAGTGGCACTCCTCTTTCTGTGAATACCTTAGTTGCATGCAGAGAAAAAAATCACTCCAAATAGCCAGACTCCAATTTTGATAGTGAATGTTTAACCTGAGGTCCCATAATATTGCAACCACTTTAATTAAGTTACCCCAGACACATCATGGGGTCAAGGATTGTTAGCCCTCTCATATACAAAACACTCTTTCAATTGAAATTTTGAAATTCCATTTTGAAAAGTTCTGAAATTGCAATCCTCCAATGTCTATCTATGTTTCTATCTATCTATATCAGGACTTCTTAACTTTCAATGTGTGTATGATAAAATCCATGAACCTCCTCTCAAAACAGTATTTTTAAATTCCTAAAGTAGGATATATAAGATTATAAAGGAAACTCATTGTAATGAAATATAATTATCAAAATAAGAAAAGGAAGGAAAAGAGAAAAATAAAAAAGGAAAGGAAAACAAAGTCACAGAGCCCAGGTGAAGATTCTCTTTTCTATTTGGAGAAAGGGAGAGATTTTCATGTATAATGTTTCCTACAAAATTTTGGTTAATTTGTTAATTTGGTTTGTAAAGGAAGAAAGAGCTAGAGAAGTCAGATGAGGTCAAAGGTGTATATCAATATGAGAGAGAGTTGGGACTGTGCTTAAACACATCAGCCAATTAGCCCACACTGAAAAAGTCACAAGTCAGGTGAGATTATCAGCTCTGAAAAACAATAAGACCTATGATTTTTAATGCCACATCCATTGAAAAAGTATCCAAATTTCACAAAGCCATTTTACAAATTCCTAGTTCTTTATTCCTTTCCTTCTGTAATCTCATTCCTTCTTATAATGATCCAAAACTCCATCCATATCCCTCCCACTTCACCCCTACCTCACCCCACCTCAGGGTTAGTTTTTCCTGCTCCATAGTTTTCAGGCCTGTCCAACTCTTCATAATTCTTAATAACTTGTCAAAATCCTGGGTGCTTTTAGTTCTTACCATCTCTGCTCCCACTTCCCACACTATCTCCCTCAGATTTCCAAGGTTTCATTGCCTCCCAAACAGGAAACAGAATCAGCTTGGCCTGACCATTGGCCCTGAGCCATTTAAGCCTGGAAATTTTATCTGGTCCCTTGTTCCCAATACACAAATCACAAGTCTTTACCCAGCTCAGGCCCTGCCCTCTCTTCTGCTTTCCAGAGACACTCCTCCCTTCTTAGTCAGGATGTCTAGCTCCTCCCATTTTTACTTTGATTTCACTTCCTCTTGTTGCTCTTTCAGACAGGCTTTTACTTTATCATATTTCTGTTTTCTCCACTGGTCTGTTCTCTTCAACCTCATTCTCCTGTTCTGGTCAAGAAGGTTGGACCAAACAAGGTAAGAGAAGCCATACTCCCCAAACTCTAGCTCTCTCACTTTCCCCAGCCCCACCCCAAGATTTCCTAGACATAGCCAATTCTCTAGTCTCTTATCCTATTTACCCAGAAATCCAAACCTCTCTATGTATTATTAGTTTTTACATGTTTACATGGGGGAAAAAAAAAACCATACTACTAGTGATTATATTTAAGAGAAAAAAGACAGGAGAGTAGATAGGAGGGACAAGTTCCCACATTCTATATTGAAGTCACCTTTTCCTATTTCCGAATTCAAATCAATGATTCTGGAAGCTTAAAGGAATCATGAACAGCAGTTTCAGTGAATAAATAAAAGATTGCAATATCTCCCTTCACCAACTCCTCTCTTCTAGCACCAAAAAAATACAGATTGTTTACTCAGCTTTATCCCTTAGCCTTGGGGAAATGAGCAGAATAGAATAGCAGTGCCAAGAAAAGATAAGGAAAATGGGGAAGGCAGTGGGGCTTTGACCTAGACAAAGATACCCAAGAGAAGGGAGAGGCATTTTGTGAACAGTGAGGTGTGCAGGTTGCTTCACTCTAAGCTTTTTATTGCTCCATCTACTGAGTGCAGGGGCTTGAGAGAACCTGGAAGTTCTGCCCTCTAGCCTTGAACAATTCACTGTGTTGTTTAGAATCTTGGCAATCTTGTCTATAAAATGAGTTTAATACATCTCTACTCTTCCACCCAACCCTGCCTAAGGATAGAATGATATAATGGATCTGAAAATATTTGTTAAGGGGTTATTAGCATTATTGGCATTTGAGTTGTAATGGAACTTGGATTGAGGAGACCAAGTTTCTCAGACTTACAGAGAACACCAATTCTTATTCTATGACCTGGTGTCCACCATTCAAACTTCCTCTGAGTCTGACCTCTTACATTACAATCCTCTATGCAGATGGGGATCGATTGTATAGGTGATTAGGGGACGTTAATGGAGCCTACAAGATGCTTCTGCACATTTAAGGTGACCTTCAAGGGAAAACCAAATCCAGAAGATCAGTCAAGGATGCTTTAGAAGTGGAAAGTCAAATCAGTCCATTATAAAGACAATCTGGTTAAATGAAGCTTTACCATGAGCTTTGATATCTTAATCTCACTTCCTCCTAGGCCTGCAAGATGATCCCCAACGAGATGAACATCAATGGTATTAAGATAAATGGGTTGGAAGCAGCTGGAACCTCCCAGCCACTTCACATCAATATCCACATCCACCAGGAATCAGTTTTGCCTGAGTTTCTCAAGACTGGGAAAACCCTGTTGCAAATCTTTGTTAATTCTGCTGGCACTCTTGAGTCAAGTATGAAAAAGAGTAGGCTACAGTTGGCAATCTGGGTAAGTGAAACAGCCCTCAAATAAGAGCAAAATTCAACATGAACAAGGGGTCTCAATATCCAGGCAACAAAACATATCTTATTTTTCCTTCTAATCAGGAAAAAGTGTTTTGTTGACATTCAAGTTACTACCATTATTACTATCCAGCTTTATGTTGAATATACTTTTCATCATTCTCTCCTAATGAATGTACAATTCCTAAAGAGATATACTTTTAGGGGCAGCTAGGTGGCCCAGTGGTTAGAGCACCAGCCCTGAAGTCAGGAGGACCTAAGTTCAAATTTGGTCTCAGACATTTAACACTTCTTGGGCAAGTCACTTAACTCCAGTTGCCTCAGCAAAGAAAAACAGAGAGAGAGGTGTTTAAAGAAATCATATTGGACATAAATTCATTCTTTTATGACTTACATTCCTTTTTTGCTATCTTTTTCATATTCTGTAACAAGGTACTAAAACTTTTTTTAACTGAGGAATGCTAAATCACAGAAAAGACCCCAAAAGGGAAAAAAAATTAGTTTAGATCTTCTGTATTAATTTCAGAGGAGACATTGAATAGATGAGACATTTAGGTGAAACTCATTTAAATTTTCTATTGAGAATGGGGAACTCAAATGGATAATCTAATCGGTTTGGGTGCTCCTACCTTCAGTGCAGAATGCAACCTACTTGTGCCTGTTCATCCTACATAACTCTTATATATGATTTCCCGTGAATTTGAAAAAGGGTGTGCGATGAATAGAGGGCTTTGCCTTAGTTTCTTTTAACATTGTAAAGATACTAATGGAACAGATAAATTATCCACCTTCCCTCTTATAGTTTTACAATCCTCTAATGATGTCTTCTACTCTATCTCCCCATTATAATTCCTCTAAGTATCAAAGTGAATGGAGTTCTGGGCCTGGATTAAAAAAAAAAACTGGATTCAAATCCAGCCTCAGATATATACTAGCTGTGTGACTCTGAGCAAGTCACAACTCTGTTTACCTCATCTGCAAAATGAGCTGGAGAAGAAAATGGCATACCATACTAATAATATCTTTGCCAAGAAAACCCTAAATGGGATCACAAGGCATAACAAACACCTGAAACAAATGAATAACAAATGTGGTGATATTCTTTTATTCAGTTCTTTGTAAAGTCCAGCACCTACAGGATCAGTGTTACAAAAGAAGAACTTTAAGGGACAAAGGGGGAAGTGAATGAGCACTTATTAAGTGTCTACTATCTACCAAGTACTGTGCTAAGCATTATACAAATATTTCATTTGATTCTCACAACAACCTTGAGAGGGAGGTGCTATTTACCATTTTACAGCTGAGGAAACTGAGGGTCATGCTAGATTTGAACTCAGGTCTTCAGGACTTCAGTGTTCTATCCACTGAACTACCTAGCTACCTGGGGACCTCTTATGACTCACTGCCATAGAAAAATATCTGTAGAATGTCAGTGTTTAAACGATGGGCATTTGATTTAGGGAAAAATCTGGCAACATTAAAAGGACGTGATTACTAAAAGACAATTCAAAATAAAGACCATAATAAATTATGTTTTGGATATGTTGATTTTGACATGCCTGCAGAACATCCCAGTGAGGATATCAGATAATTTGAGATATGGTACCAGAGCTCAGGAGAGAGAAGATGGCTAGATATATAGAACTGGTAGGTATCTGCATAGAAATGAATAGTTGGATTGACAAAAGATGACCAAAAACAGAATTACAGAGGGAAGAGGGGAGGATTCAGATCCAACCCATAGCATACAACCACACATAGAAGGTGAAATATGGAAGATGAACCTAAGAAAACAAACTCTTTTAAAAATACAAAATATTCACAACTCTTTGGAGGAAGCAAAGAGTGGAAAATACAAGGGAGCTGACTATATATAAAGGTAAGGGTCTGGCTCAACCACATATTCTCTACCACTACTCTACTCCCAAAGACAAAATAGCAGTATGATGGCGTGGAAAATTACTGAGCTGTGTTATCAGGAAATCTAGTTTGTCTGATATTAGACAAATTCCCAGGACTTCAATTTCCTCTTTTTATTTACTTTGTTTAAATCTTATGAAGTCACAAAATATTAGATGGAAAACTACCCTTAGTTGCCTAGACTTCGGGAAGAGTAGCTTAGCATTGATGGGGAAAAAAAAAATTATGTGACCATGGGATTATCCTATCAACTTCTCAGCTCCGTTTAGGAAGAAATAATGTCTTTAGAGGCTGTTTCTCCTCCCCCATCCCCTATCTCAGCACCTTACATAGTGCACTACACATAGTAGGAGCTAAATATGTTTTTCTTTAATTGAAATGAGTTTAAACTTAGTTGAATACTAACTCCTCCTTTCCTGGTTTCATTCTATATCCATCTATAATCACAAAGGAAAATTCAAGATTATCACTATCCCTCACAAGGAATCCATTTTATCCAGAGTTCGCATATGCCCAGTTCATACCCCAATGAACAGCTAACATTTTTACACAAGTGATATCAGGTTAAGATTAACATAAGAGCAGGCTTATTACTGTGGTGAGCTTAAAGTTTGAATAGTTTCTGAATCAATAGACTTTTAAAAGCATATCTATTGTGCTTTTGCAACTGGGGAAGAGTGGTACACTCTGTGTGTATGTGTGCTTGAATAAGAGAAAGATAAAGACAAAGAGTCTGAAACTTTGTTATCACCAACTATAAGAATCAGCTGTTTCTATCCACTATCCACTTTTTTGGGTCACTGATCAGCAATGATTTATCTGACAAAATGATAGGCTAACAATTATTATGATCTATTTTAACAAGGTTAGGGTTGAACCTTCTATGTGCATTCTATGTTGGATGACCCTCTCTTTTCTTGACATGGTACTGGATCATTTTCCTTCTTCATTAATATCTAAGATTCAAAACAATCAAGTAGTATCTTCTGATATTTCCCCATTAATCACTAAAATTCCAAAACCTTTCTCATCAATTAATCATTCAGCTTTGAGCCTTTACCTGAAGGAAGCTTTTTCCCCATAAGAGTTTACTCATTTCTTCTTTTATCAAGCCCATAATTTTCTAGGTTTAAATATCAAGATTACTGGCTATACAATTCATTAACAGTAAAACAGGCAATAAAACAAAGACAAATAATTATTTGCAAAGTGTCAGCTGTAAGAAAAATCATAGCTAAAGACTTCTAGGAATCTAGAGGTTAGACCTGTAACCTCAAGTACTGATATCTCCTCAGTTCTGGAAAAGGTACCACTATTCGACTCTCTCTGGATGCCAATTAAAATCTCTTCTCAAGAATTTTCTTCATGTTTCTTGACAAGAATTAAAAACAGTTCTTTCAGGAAAGAAGTTCTCTTAATCCTTTCTTTTGGTTTTCTCACAGTTTTTCTTAAGTCACAACAGCTAAAAATCTCTCCAGAATGATAGGTTAAACTCTTAGCCTCCCCAGAGACTTCTCAAAGAATGAGAGTTAAACTGTAACTATCCAAGATTCCATTGTCTCTTAAAGTAGCAATACTTGGAGGAGATACTTTTTTTTAATAGTATTTTCTTTTTTCCCCAGTTAAATGTCAAAAAAAAATTAGCATTCATTTTTGAGATTTTTGAGTTCCAAATTTTTCTCCCTTTTTTCCTCCTCTCCCTCTTCCAAAGATAGTAGACATTTTGATGTACTTTACATATGGGCTATCATGTAAAATTTATTTCTATATTAATCAGAGTTGTGAAGGGAGAAACAGATCAAAAGGGAGAAAAAACACAAGACAGAATAAAATAAGTGAAAAATATGCTTTGATGTTTATTCAGAGTCTATCTATTTTTTATCTGGTTATGGATAGAATTTTCTTTTGTGAGTTCTTTGTACTTGTCTTAGATGTCTGGTTGCTGAGAAGAACTGAGTCAAACATAGTTGATCTGTTGATACTTTGTACATTTTAATACTGGTCTGCTTATTTCACTTTGTATCAGTTTATAAAAGACTTTCCAGGTTTTTTTGAAATCTGCCTGTTCATCATTTCTTATTACACTATAGTATTCCATTACATTCATCTACCATAGCTTGTTCAGTCATTCCATAATTTATGGGCATCCCCTTAGTTTCCAATATTTTGTCACCATGAAAAGGGCTACTATAAATATTTTTGCATGTGTAGGTTCTTTTCCCTTTTCTCTGATATCTGGGATACAAACCTAGTAGGAGTATTACAGGGTCAAAGATTATGCACAATTTAACTGTTAAAGTAACAATATCTATAGTCTCTGTGAGAGAAGTTATTGAAGTTGGTGTTACATTATAAACAATTCTGTCTTTCTCTTATAAATTCATACTTTCCCGTACAACTGTAAGTAATGACTATCCCATTACCCATCTCACCTCAGCCCTTCTCTTAGCCTGGAAATTAGGAGCAAGAAACTTGTCTCTTAAAATTTAAGATATATGAAGGAGGTTAATTGTGGGGGATGGATGTCTTTGTCTCACAGACTGCACAAATAATATTGGGAGTCATGAGTGGAGCCTTAGGAATCCTCTTCTACATGGGCCCCTTCTTTGAATTGTGGTATTCTGGAGCTGCTTTCTGGACTGGAGCTGTGGTGAGTACAGTAAGAAGGGAGGAAGAAGGAAGATAAATGAATCTCAGAGAGGAAGGGCACAAACATCATTATTAACAACACTTTTTTTAGCATCTATAATGGCCTGGCTCTGTGCTAAATATTGTAAAAGATACAAATAAAAGCTTCAATTTCTTTTCTCAAGGAGCTTATCATCTAGCTGAAGAAATAGGATATGGAAATAAGCTCCAATAGAGCAAAAACTATGATTTATGCATCTTTGTTCCTTGTATATTATAAATGTTTGATGAGTGTACTAAATGAATGAATTAGAAGGAAAGTAACAAGTCAAGGAATATTATACTGTGTTATAGATCATCGGTGCTATAAGGAGAGATCACTGTGGATTGGGGTGGTCAGAAAAGGCTTCATGTTTTGAAGCCTTTGAACTTTGAAGAAAAATTGTATTTTGACCTCAAATTTCTCAGATTCAGATTTCTAGGCCTACACAGATCTCTTCCATACTTATCATGCTAACCTTTTTTATTTTATATAGAAGAGAAGCCATATCCCATATGCAATAGCCCTGTTGTAGCAAGTTGTATATCCTGGGCAGGAAGAGGAGAGAGAAGAATTGAGGGGGTGAGGGCAGGAGAGCCTTGTTATGGCAGAAGGGAAATTTGTTTTTTATATCTTTTATCTTCTCCAGGCTATCGCCACTGGAGTTGTTGCTATCATTCAAGAGAAACGGAAAGGTACATGGTGGGTAAGTGTCTGTCCTACCCTTGGCTCAATTCATTTCCCCATGTTCCAGTCAAAGGTAACCTTCAAGCTCTCCTATGCCATCTTCTTAAATCACCTCTACAAATCTTTGCCTTTGAGTCATGGAGTCTTTTGTGAGCTACAAAGATAGGAGTGGAAGAATTTAACCCTTTCCACACCAAACTGATCTGTCGAAGTACTAGGCAAAGCTCTAACCAGGCATGGCCCCTATCTTCTCTCCTCCATAGGTCTTCCTGAAAATTCTATTCATTCTGGCAACTATTTGTACTTCCATTGCTGCCATTGTCATTTATGTTGCTGACATGGGATACTCATTCTACTACATATATAATCTATGTGATAAAAGTAGAGAATGGTCCTCTCGGTCCTTCATTACTCCAGATCCACAGGAAGCCTGGAGGATAACCCAGTGCAAGAGCTACATGAATATGTTTCAGGTGAGCATACATTTTAGTATAATGGGAGGAAAGAGCAAATGTAATGGATAATCAGAACTATAACTAGACCAAAGGAGCCTAGGCTTTATCCCAGGATGAGCAGTCGCACAGGAATGGGGAATTAGCATCTAGGACAAATGTAAAGGGCCCTTGCTAAGTGATTTTTAGCTTCCTAAAAAAGTAATCTGTGACAAGGCCTAGGTTATAAGGCAACATGATGGTGGAGTACAAAGGGTACTATGGATGCAGGAGCTGATTCAGGAGGGCACTGATTGAACTTTTCACAAGAGTTCTTAAGGAGGAACCTAAACTCTGGCCCAGCCTAGACAGAGGAGGAAATGGGTAGTCCCAGTCCACAGAGCCCATCACCTCAGTGTCAGTAGTCAAGAGCATATTCCTCACAACATCTATCGTATGAGGTTTTTGTTTTTTTTTTTCAATTTTTTTGGAAAATATTTTTGTCGTCATTTTACTGATGAGGAAACTGAGTCTCAGAGAAGTGAAGGGGCTTATCCAAGATCACATAGCTAGTAAGCAAAAAGATAACAGAGAAGCACAATCATCCTTTAAATCAACTATGCAAAGTAGAAAGGGCATCAGATGAGGGATTCTAAGAGCTGGAAAGAAGCTTAATAATACCTTTCATGTCACAGGTAAGGAAACTAGAGTCCTGAGAGAAAAAAATGATATGACCAAAGTGCCATAGCTAGTTAGTGATGGAACTAAATCCCAAACTCTGAATCTCTGCCTAATACCATTGTTGGCAATGATGGTAGGGCAAAGTGGACAGAATGTATGATGATGAGAGACTAGTGAGAATGAAGACATGTTAAGCAAGCATGGTGGCAGGAACAGTTACAGCTGCCTTTGATTCTATCACCAGAGCCTGTTAAAAGGAATCAAGATCATGACACTACTTGTCTGGATCACACTGTTGGTCGTGACTCTGGCCCCTATAGTGTTCACTCTTTTGCGCTCATGCTGTTGTCGCCAAAGGAACTTGCCACCTGAGGAGGTAAGATCTCAGGGTGGGGGCCATAGAGTGGGAGAAGAGCAGCAGTAGAAAGAAAGTTTTTGAGGTGACAGAAAGTCCACCTAATTTCATAATCAAACAAAGTATGTTCATCAAATGAATGGGAGCAGGGTTTCCCCTCCAATACATAATTCTAGAGATGTTCTAGTGATTAGTTTGAACCGTAAGTCCTAAGTATTTGGGTACAGTGGCAGGGGTTTCTTTGGATCTGGAGAACCCTAGATCCAGGCTTAACCACCCCTAGAAAAAGAACCTTACTTTTAGCTCTCCCCCTATATAGATCTAACCTCTAATCTTTTTGCCTCCTCTACATTTAGGATGTTAATGAGAAGAAACCACTTGAAGGAGATTTGAGTTTTGCATCCCCTACCAATTTGCCAGAGGCCTGTGAGGCCTGAGCTTCAGCTGGGCTAGCTTGTTCTGAAATAATCTGTTATTCTCCTTTATATATACATATATCCTGATGTCATTTCTCAGCACTTCAGCCTGACTCCAGATAGTAATAAAGCTCATCCTGCTTCTTCTCACAATTTCTGGGCATTCCATGCCTATCATCCCAGCTTTGGCAAAAATCTGATAATCAAATCATGACTGAAATACTGGGACCTGCCTTCTTGTCCAGTCCCTTTATATTCCTCTGCCTTCTTATTTCCATCTTTTCCAAAGTCTGAAGGGAGGTGGAATCGAACCCAAAGAAGAGGACAGGCTCCAATCTCTTGATTCCTTCCAAGTGTTGATGGAGAAGGAAGGACCAGAGTCATAAATAATGTGTTAGAAGAATCTAGAGCTTTGGCTAGAAGTGGGAAATGCTGCCATTAAGTGAAAGCTTAATATAGCTGATTATAGCTACAGCTGAAGCCAAGGAGAAAGATAGCTGAGGGAAGAACCTACCAAAAATTTTAGAGAAGTAGAGAGCAATTAGTCAAGCAAAATGGCAGGGAAGGAAATGGACTTGGAAACAAGCTTTGCTCTTCTTTCCTGTCCCTTCACCTCTAACCTTCTCCCCCATCATACCATCAAAACCTTGTGCCCCTCACCCACACAGCCATCTAAATTGCTAAATATTCTGGGATCCTAGCCAGAAAACATCTCTGCTCCTCTGGATGAGAGCCAGACTCAAGGAGATTTCCCTACCCCCACTCACCCAGCACAATCTTCTAGACAGAATAGTTCAGAATGAATTAACCCTTACCATAACACTCAATCCCATTACCCAAAGCAGTGATCTCTTCAGTATATACAAAGTGAGCCATAGGATGGGATCAGCCAAAGAGACAAGACAAGAACAAAGGAGCAACTGCTTGGTATTTCCCTGTAGCCAACTTAACCTTTCTACTTGAGTCACTATGTTTTTCAGAGGGAGACAATTAACATGTCCTTGAGAATCAAGTCAGTTACAAGATAGGAACCAGTCAGTCTGCAACAGATTGATAAACTGCTCATGCAACTGGGACCCTTTCAGATAAGCGGAACATCTTCTGTCCTTGCTCCCACAGGCCCAAGCCCTCCCGCTCCTTCATTTCCCCTTTCCTACTGTTCCTTTCCTCTTCCCATGGCAATCTCATTTAGGAAGAGATTGTCCTCCACTCCTCCCATGAGATTTTCCCTTTTTTCACTCACAAATATTCAAGTTTTCGCCAAGCCTGCCAACTTCTTTCTCTTGTAATAAATTATTACTCGTATCTTGTGGAGTTGTGATTTCTGGTTAATAGTGGTATAATTATAAATAGCACTGAATGTAAAGTTAAGAATCTGTGTTTTAATATTGATTACTCACTAGCTATAGGACTTTGAGTAAGTCACCTCTGAGATGCATTGTAAAGTAAGAGTTGAACCAGATCAACTCTAATATACCTTTGTATTGTAAATCACATGATCTCTTTTCTTTCTTTCTCCTCCCTGAGAACAGAATCTTTCCCCAAAAAGAGTGGTTCTCTTTTGCCATTAAATTCAAGCTCTACTGTTGGCACCACAAAGGGATAGACCTGGACAGCTAGGGTAGAATGCTGAGCAAATATTCCTGGATTCAAAACATGTTCAAACTAAGAAATCACTGGAATCGTGTTTAATGAGATTGTGGTCTCATGGACATCACTTAGGTTTTGTTGCAGAGTCCCCTGACTTTAAAGCTTATAGAGGATTGGCTTTTGCAAAGTCAACTGAAAAATGTCCCTGATCTCTTGAAGTTATCCCTAAAAACATAGCAAGAAACATAGTTAGCTGCCTTCTGGGGCCCAACTTGCTAATTAAAGTGGGAGTTGGGACATGAACTGTGCAGAGCGAAGTGAACTATAAAATGACTATCCATCAGTCCTGTTGGCTATTTCATCTCTTTATATAAACATTAGCTTCAACTTCCTGGGAAAATATGTTACTTCTCATTTAAGTGTCATTGTTTACTTGGGAATCACTGTGTTGAGCATTTATTTTTAAAGAATTAAAGCTGTCCATACCTGATTTCTAAAATACACTAGCACCTTCTGAAGTCCTACTCTGTGGAGTCTCTGGAACAGACCAAAACCTAAGCTAAAAAATTTTCCCCAGTGCTCTGCAATAAGGGTATAAAGAATGAAAGAAATTTGTCTTTAGAGATTAAGTTTCCTCAGGACTGAATATGGTTGCACACACATCTGAGTCCAAAGCAGAGTCCTTTTAGTTTCAGTCAGTCAACAAGCAATTATTAAGTACTTATTTGCCAGGCACTAAGTTAAACACTGGGAATATAAATGCAAGCAAAAAGACTGAACCTACCTTCAGGGAGCTTATATTCTAATAAGGAAGACAATACATGAAAGGAAGTTAAGGAGCTGGGGTTGGAAGAAGGTGCTAGTGCTGGGTTATAATGAAGAAATCCAGAGAAGTACAGCCTGGTGGGAAATTAAAAGATGGCTACTAAGCACCTATCTTCCCTAAATGGAGGTTCTGAGATGAACCATCCAAGTAGAGGAAGAGGCCCCAGAGACAGAAGGTACTTTCCAGGTATGAGTTCCAGAACTGAAGCATCAGGATCCCCTTGCCTAGATCACTTCTCTCTTTTCACTCCTTTCTTTTTACTCTTAGTAAAAAGAGCTATTTTCCAGAACTAAGATCAAGCTAGCAAATTGTGCCCTGAGGTTGACATAACATTTTTTGTGCTAACCCTCTGGATGAATTCTACTACAGGATTGTTTTAATCCCAGGTGGTCTCTGAACTCAGACAAGCACCTGCAGGAGCCACATTGTGGTCATGAAGCCCTGCTGTGAATCAAACTTGCCTCCCTGTCACTGTAACCCCCTCATTGTCAAGGTTACAGCTTACTTTGTAGCCACTAGAATATGTATCAGGGCTCAACCTCACTGCAATGGATCTCCTCCACATTAGAACTTACCCCGACACACATAACTAGTTTCCCTCCTCCAACTGAATAGAGATCTAAGCTTTGCTGTTTATAACCACTCCTAGCTATTTGGTTTTATTTTATTTTTCACAGTTAACAGTCATTGTGATTATTTCTATGAACTCTAGAATTTTTTTTCCAAATCAAAAGTGATTGGTGAATAACCTCTGGTCATTTGTTTTCAGGATTTGACAGAAGTTATCTTTCAATATGAAGACGGTGAAGTACAAAGAAGTATAGCTTAGTAGGCAAGGAAAGAGGACATGTTGCTCCTATTGCTGTTGTTATTGTTAGATAATTTAAAAGAATAAGAATTTTACTGTGATAGGAAAAGAGTACTCTGTTTCTTCTAGTATCAAAGAATAGCTTCAAATGACCAATGTGTAAGTTTGTCTCTATCCTAGAAAAGAAGATGGAAAAAAATTGAAGAATTTTTTTTTTAAACTTTCAAGGTTACTGCGGAAATAGCTTCCTTGAAAAAAAGTGAAAAGTGCTTTACATTTCAGAGAAGAGAAGCTAATGAGGCAAAGGAAAATCCTAGTATTTCAAATTTATTTATAGAATAAAATTCCACAAGAAAAGAAGGATCACTAAACATTGGGAGCTTAATAGCAGACACAAGACTCTTTACAGAGGGGAGAGCCAGACCACTTCAAGAAGAAGCAAATTCTTGTGTCCCAAATAATGACATTTAGTCACTGTGCCCTCAGTAGAGACAGAATCAGAAATAGTGAGATAAGATTCATGTAGTGGAGATCACAATTCTTTTCTGAATGGGTACAGTTTGCTATTTATCAACTAGATGTTGATAAGAAGAGAATAAAAATACTCTTCAGGCATGTATCCATGCCTTCATGGAGAACCCAAAACTTGTCATACGCGATAAGCACAACCCACTTCTGGTGTTTCAAGTGGAGACAATTATACCACCAGGATGAATCTTTAAGCATGTTAGGCTTTGAATCTTATCAGGAAAATGAAAATTTTAGAAACATATATAATGTCCTCATCATTCCTGCTGATTATTATTATTATTATTATTATTATTATTAAGACAAGAGCTTTAGAAGGGAAGCTTTTGAAGTAAAAAGATGACCAAAAGGGAAGTTTGAGTTTTAGACTTGACTTAAAATATTAGAAAGATGGACTCTTGGCCGGGAATGGTATAAAGACCTTTAAAATTATATTTGGACCACTCGGTGTCTTTGTTGAGCAAAGCAAGCTAAAACTGTCAGTCTTCACCTGTATCAGAAAGTCTGTTTTCCAAGGAGCAACAACCTTATTATATTCTTAACATGGGTATACCTTAACTAACAATTAATTCCTCATCTCCCTCTAGAGAGACTGGCTTTCTTTTCAAAATCGACACACTGATTGCCTATGGGGAAAAATATTTAAAAATTAAATAAACTCAGGAAAACTTCAAAGTGGTTATGTGATTCTTTAAAAGAAAATGAGAATTTAGTCTGATTACTCAGAGTTTTCAAGAAGTAAGATGTATCTCACTGACCTGCAGTAATAATGGTCTCAGACAAGCCCTCCATCTTCTTCAAACACACACACACACACACACACACACACACACACACACACACACACACAATGGTGTCCATGTGTCCCAGATGCTCAAAGACTCTGAACTCATACAGACCAGATCCAATCCTTGTACCTTGAGTCAAAGAGAATTAATTTCCCTTTTTGATTTGTTATACCTTTACCCCTGAATTTCAATCTGCAGAAATCTCCAAAATAAGACTTAAGCATAGTTCATATCTAAATTTTCCCAAATATGAATAATATTCAAATATGAATAATAGTATCCTTAATTTCTATACTCATAGTCATAATGGGTTTGATAAGGACCAGATCTCTTCCTCAACTAATTTTCTACATATTCCTCCTTATTCCAATTGGACTTGGAAGTCTACAGAAGAAAAAGTGGACCAAAAGGCTTTGAGCTATGTCTGCTCACTTTTACATGTCATAAGGAAAAAAATCAACTCCTCTGACAAAAGCCCTTCCATCCTCATTTTCAGAACTAATAGGAAGAATTCCCTGTGTCCTATCATCAAGATGCTGGAGTATAACTACCTTCATGTGAGTGAATTTCAGACAAAGGTTTTCTCTGTATTCTCATTAACTTGACTGAGGGATAATAAATAAATTGATAAATGATTCTCCTTATCAATCTTTCCCCACAAAAATAAAAAATATTAAGCACTTCTTCAGAGGATTATGGAGCCCCATTGCTCTGCTATGTCCCAGAACTTTGCTTTATATGCCCTCCAGTCTAGGTATATAAGTCTCCTCAAACACCCTAGAAGTGACCATTCATTATCCTCCCATTCCTGTATTAAGGGGTCACAAGTCACCCTCTCCAACTCCATCATGTGCTTCATATATTGACCTAAGCCTATCAATCCTGGAAACAGCAGCCAAGGATAAGCAAAAGCCAGCCAAGAGAGAATGTTCCTTGGGCAGATTCCAGGGATCCTGCTACCCCCACCAGCAAAGCCCAGAAAAGCTTTACTCAATGTGTCCAATCCTGAGCTCTTCAGAAAGCATTGGGGATTCCAGACTGCTCAGCTCCACTATTGTTTCCCTTCCAACTGAAAGTGGTTCCCTTTTAGGGACCCAAACTTAGAGGACTCCCTATACTTCAGCCCCCTCTCCTTAGATCTGATGTTTTTCTTATAATCTCCAACTGCTCATTCCCTTTTCTTCCACTCTATTGAATTTTAGGCTTTAAATAAAAACAATAGGATCTCATGTCTTCCAAACTGATACCCATGTACTCACTCTTTCATAAAATAGGAAATTTTTCACCTCTCTCTAAAGATAAAAGGAAATCCTGCTTTTCCTTTCCTTGCCTCCAAATGAACCATCAGAAGGAATCAGGTTGCCTCAGTATTTTTCCCACCCCAAACCAAATGAAAACTTTCTTCCCTGTGTGCCACCTATAATAGTATTTCCAAGTAACTAAAAATTTAAAACAGCACTGTTTCTCATTGTGAACTGAAAATAAACTAAATGTACAAGGAAACAGTTAAATAAATCATGCTACATTTATGTGTAGCCCAGAGTCTCTTAATTTCAGGCTTAACTGCCACCTTTTGAATCTCTCTGGAACCAGAAAGATTTTAAAGTAGGTGTTAAGCTGAACAGATTCTGGAGGAATCTCCAATTGAAAAGGAGATTGTTCCAAAATGATATTTTAACCTCTCTGTAGAAGATAGAATAAAAGGGTTGCCTTCTGTGCTTGTGACTTCTTCTTCTCAAAACAAAACAACAACAAAAAAAAAAAAAACCCAAGATGAAAAGAGTTGGGAGCAAAGAAAAAGAAGCTGCCAAAAGAAAGAGGTGCCAAGTAGGAGGACCATGTAGGAAGAAGGCATGGTCACTGGAGTCACCTGACTCCTATTGCTGCAAGCTATTAATTTAGTGAGCCAGGGAAGAGAGCAAACTTCCTTTTCTTCCCTATTCTATTTTATAAACTCAAAGAAAAACCCTATAAAAATCAAGAAGTGGAAAGAAAGGGGAAGATAATTGATGGCAATGTCCTAGTAATAGAGAAGTTGCTTAGTTTCCTTTTTGCTTTAACCCCACATTTAATAAAACTCGTCCATGTTATAGATTACATCTATGGTTTCTGAAAGAAGAGTACAAAGAGAATGAAGAAGAACCAAATATGGTTATATTAATTTCCAAACAGCAGTATTTCATTTTTCCCTTAGATTAGGGTACAAGATGGAGAAAATGTTAACATTACAAGCAACCATATTAGGGCTAGGGAAATGATTTGTTCAGTTATCTTATTGAGGATTTGCTCTCCCTCTTGTGGCCAGAAGAGATATTGGAGCTGGCTAAAAAAAATTCACCGGACATTATCAATCAATCAATTAATAAGATTTTATTCAGTGAGTGAGTAAAACAAAGTGTTCCCAATGTAACCAAATGAAAGATTATGGTCAAACCTTCACTTCCACTTCAAAGTAAAAAAAAATTGCCAGATTAAATTAAAAAAAAAAACTATTGAAAAAAGAGAAGAATGAAAGTAGATTCCAAAAAGGTACTCCCCATAGAAAATTTAAATTTAAAAATAGCAAAGATTGCAAAATCAGTCTCAAACCTTTCTTAGTCCCACCCATGTACCTAATCTACTTCAGATTCCCTGTTTAGACAACTGGTTATGTTACCTATTAAGGGAGAAAATCACCCTCTTAAAAATATGTGTGTGTGTGTGTATATATATGGGGGGGACAATTAAAAATCAATTAAAGACTTCATCAACTACCCCAGTTCAAAAAATATATATTGCAAGGAACTAGAACATTAATGTAATATTTTATTTTCTGATGAAAAGATTGTCCTTATTCACATAAAAGGCAATTTCTCTACTTGTCATCTTGATTTCATTCACTCAAGTCCTCTGAGAGGTTGCCCTTACAAGTATCCTTTCTCTCTCCAATCTTTAATCCCTCTATTTTACCTGCCATTTATCAGCTATCTACAAACACATTCAAGTCTCCCCTCACTTTAAGAAATCTTTACTTTCTCCTACCATCCTTACTAGCTACCATCTCCTACCATTTCTCCTTCTTCTCATAACTAAACTTTTAGGAAAAAAAAATGTCAACTACATTTATTACCTCTTCATTCTCTCCTTTCACTTCTCCACTCCTTGCAATCTAGTTTTTTTTTTTTTTTTACTTCACCACTCAAATGAAACAATATTCTCCAAAAATACCAATTATCCTTTATTTTCAGAATCAATGGTCTTTTCCCAGTTCCCAACCCTCTTGATCTCTGCAACATTTGGTTGTACTGATCATCCCCTTTTAAAACACATTATCTTCTCTGGAGTTTTGGGTCACTGATCGCTCTTAATTCTACCCCTAGCCCAAACATTTTCTCCTTCTTGGTCTGCTTTGCTAGAGTATATGGGTTCCCTCTTCTCTACTTTCTCTTTTGATGATCTGATTTCCTCTCATGTGTTCAATCATCATATATATATATATATAAATGACTTCACGAAATATATCTAGTCCTACTTTCTCTCTCCTGAGTCCAGCCTCATATTTCCAACTGCCTGCTACAGTTTCATCTGCATATCTCAAAATCTTAACCAAACTCAATTTAACCAAAACAAAATACTGTATCTTCCCCAATCCAAAAAAAAAAAAAAAAAAAAAAAAAAAAAAGTAAAGAAAAATCCCTCTTCCTAAATTCCTTATTTCTATTAAAAACACCATCATTTTCCAAGTATCTATTTCTCAACCTTAGACTCATTTCTGTCTCCTTGCTCTCCTTTATCCCCCATATCCAATTAGTTGCAAAGTTTCATTAATCCATATTCTATAATATCTTTAATGTCTATCTCTTTTTCTCCACTCAAACGGACACTACCACATTCAAGCCCTCATTATCTCTTAAGTGAATTCTTGAAACCACATTATATGTAAGGGAAATGTGGAAAGAAAGAAAGAAAGAAAGAAAGAAAGAAAGAAAGAAAGAAAGAAAGAAAGAAAGAAAGAAAGAAAGAAAGAAAGAAAGAAAGAAAGAAAGAAAGAAAGAAAGAAAGAAAGAAAGAAAGAAAGAAAGAAAGAAAGAAAGAAAGAAAGAAAGAAAGAAAGAAAGAAAGAAAGAAAGAAAGAAAGAAAGAAAGAAAGAAAGAAAGAAAGAAAGAAAGAAAGAAAAAGAAAATAACTGTTAATGGTCAAGCCCAAAAGATAAAACCCACAGTCTTGGAGGAAGAAAACAGGATTACAGATTACACTAAAAATTCTTCTCTTTCTGAAATAACATATCCACATCCTCCAATCAGAACAAGCCAACTAGAATTTTCCAACTGGATTGCCTCTCAGCTGAAGGCAGAAATAAGAGTTAAGGGTTTCAGTTAACACATTTGGAATTCTCAATCAGCTCTATGGAGTCAGAGTAAAGATTCTATCTATGAATCTCAGACATCCCTGAAACTTCAATGGCTATCCCCCATGGGTCACAGAGCAATTTATCAATGGTGCACATAAATAGAGCAATAGACTTCTTGTATAGTACAGACCTTAATATACCCTAGCAAGACTAGATAGTAACTCTGAACTTCTAGACAAAATAGAGGAAATGAAAACCCACAAGAAAGGCTATGAACCCAGAACAAAACTCAAAAAGTTTCCAGGCAGCCAGTCTATGTAAATTCACTAACATTTGATTTCCTGCTTAGAGTTTACTTAATGTCATACTTCTGAACTTTTTCTCTTTATTCACCAAGCATTTGCTCTTCAATTAATTCTCACTTCCAAACCCAGGAGAAAAACAAGTGATAACCAGCTCTGTGACTAAAGGAATGAGGGTGCTGGGTAGATATGATGACCCTGCCAAATAATACAATATAGAAATGGTAGAATACCGAGCCAAGAGCTCAGGTTTCAACCCTTTTAACCTTCAGTTCTCCTAAGTCCACTTTCTACCTTGGGGACGATGGTAATTCCTTCTGAGCTTTGCCCTCAATCTTTCTTGAAAGTGAAAAATAAGATCCTACTTGTCTTTCTCCATGGTTGAGAGCCCAACCTTGCATAGGAGCTCCATAGATTGTAAGATTACCAGATTTCTCTCACAGAGTAAGAAAAATGCTGCTGCTCCTTCATTTAATGTTTGAGATCAAAATTTGTGAAGAAAGATTTCAACTCAGTAGAAATGTACTATTTTGACCTCAGTAAAGACAATATTGTCTAAAAAAATTAAAGTTCCAGAAAACAAGCCTACCCTGTGGTAAGAGAAGCTCTATGTGTTCCATGGAATCTGAATCCCATATACATACAGTAACTTGGCCTCTGAATTTTTCAAAAATATTTAATCTATATTTAATAATAGTTATAATAATATATTATATATAATAATATAACAATAGATATTACTGTTATATTTCCTTTCAGCCCCTGTTGTTCTTCCAAATCCATTCCTAATATTCCAACTTCTAGAGATGCAAGGATATTTCAGGAAGTAGAAGCATACACAGACATTGGCCCCAAAAGTGTTATTTTATTCATTTCAGGAATTCACAGCAAGAAAACTCTCTTTACCACTACATAAGAAAACTACATTACTACACTTATCATTGCATATTATCACTACATATTAGCAGCTATCATCAACTCACAGTCCAATGCCTGGGACACTGAGTTTAAATGACCTTTTCTGTGTGTGTGTGTGTGTGTGTGTGTGTGTGAGAGAGAGAGAGAGAGAGAGAGAGAGAGAGAGAGAGAGAGAGAGAGAGAGAGAGAGAGAGAGAGAGAACAGAGACAAAGACAGAGACAGAGACAGAGAAACAGAGACAGGGTCAGAGACAGAAAGAGAGAGAGACAGAGAGACAGAGAGAAGAGAAACAGAGAAAGAAAGAGAGGTATTTGAACTCAAATACTCCAATCTTGGAGGTTGGCTGGCTCTCCACTGCCAGGCCAACTCTTGGGTAGAAATTCTCTGAGGAAAAGGAG
Source organism: Sminthopsis crassicaudata (assembly GCF_048593235.1). Classification (NCBI taxonomy): domain Eukaryota; kingdom Metazoa; phylum Chordata; class Mammalia; order Dasyuromorphia; family Dasyuridae; genus Sminthopsis; species Sminthopsis crassicaudata. The sequence goes on along the minus strand of NC_133621.1, from coordinate 90,903,424 downwards.
TCCCTGGTTGCCCAACCACAGCAGAAAGCCCTCAGCCTTATCAGAGAATTGCCCTGGTGACAGTGCCAGCAGGGACATGAAGCTTATAGATGTTTTCTCTATCTTGAAGATGTGCTGGGCTTTCCCCAGCCTATCCTTCCATGTTCTCATTGTAACCACCTAGCACAGGTAGCTGCTAACTCCCCTGAAGGTTCCTATGGAATCTCTACGTTTGTTTCTACTATTCAGCTTTATTCAGAGTGATATGAGATGATCTCTCAGGGAGAGCCTGTGAAGCACCAGTGTATCCATAGGAGGGAGCTCTTGGATCAGGATGAGGAGTTTAGCAAGAGCTAAACTCCCTACAAACAGGAGCTCCTTGTATTTAGGGAAGGGACCTTTTCTTGGCCCTTCTGCTCCTAGTAGCTTCATTCAGAATAGTCACCTGCTGGGTATTTGAGCAGTGATCTATCCTCCCCTATCTTCTTCCAAGTTCCCAAATCCATACCCTCAGCATTATCCTTAGCTTCTCACCCTCCTTCATCCCATATAGGCAATCAGTTGCACAATCTTGCTGTTTCTACCTTCAATCTTGCATCTGACCTCTTCTCTCTTCTCAAAGAGCACAAAGCCATTTTCTTGGACCAAGCCCTCACTGCCTCTCATCTAGATTACTGTAGCACCCTCCTAATTATTCTCCCTGCTTTGGGAATCTCTCTACTGCATCCCATCCTACACATTACTGCCAAAGCAGTTTTCCTCATTCATAAATATGACTGTGCTACGCACATCTCTGATACTAAATAAACTTCAGTGTCTCAATATTGCCTCTAGAATTTAATACCAATTATTTTGTTTAACTTTAACTTCAGCTCACAATCTTGCTCAAATATTCCTTTCTAACAAGAGAAAGAGAGGAGAGAGATAAAACCAAATTGATTTCTCTCTTCCTCATACCACATTCTATTTTTCCATCTTCATGCCCTTTCAATGACCATTCTCCATACCAAAACTCCCTCCTCACCAGTGTCTTCCACCTAAAGCCTTTCTTGATCCCCCTCAAAGGCCAGTGCCCTCCCTAACTATCTTATCATTAATTATTTTGTCCTATTATTGATTCTCTGTATTGATTTTATATATATATATATGTATATATATATATATATAATATGTATGTGTGTATATATGCACTTGTGTTACCATTAAAATATAAGCTTCTTAGAAGTAAGGACTATTTTGTCCACTATACTTGTATCCTTATTACAGCTCCTGATACATAGTACATGTTAATAGTTACATAGTTAATAAATACTAATCATAGATGTAGAATTGCAAAAGACTACATAAGACATTTATTCCAACAATTTCATTTTACAAATGAGGATACTGAGGCTCAGGGAATTCCAGTGACTTATCTTAGGTCACACAGGTAGTACCAGAGACTGACTTTGAACTCAAATCTTCCTTCATAGACACTCTCCTTTGGACTGGACCACACTGTTTCTCCAACCTGAATTCTTCCTGAGTTGTACCTGGTCCCTTCTAAGCACCCCATTCCATCCATGATAGCCTTCTGGTCCAGTTTTCCTCACCTAGTCCTGGCCTCCCTTCTTACGAGGATCAGGCCTCTATGTTCAAACCCCTGTGCTTCTTGACCTCTATGCCACTTTTCCCAAGAGAAGATCTTCATTTAGACTTGATAGGTCTCTCTCTATCTTCAACTTCAGACTTATATGATATACACAAAGGTTTTCCTAATGGAAAACGTCTCTCCCAGAAATCCTTCCCAAAACAACTCCTTTTCTTTCTGTCTAGAACCATCCAGAGAATAGCCAGGAGGACAAAAACTGTATTTGAAAAACAAAAATCTACTAATATCTGTAGTGAATGGAGGTCTGGCCTAGGTTCAAGTTTGCTCACAGGTCTAGAATTCAATATTTATTGTGTCATTTACTTGCAAGGTCCTGTGCTGGACCCTGGGGATATAAAGGTGAATTAAGATATGTGCCTTCAGAGAATACACTGTTCAGCCAAGTGTCTCATCAGATATTATTTGGAGCAAGAAAAGGTAATAGGTAAAATTGAAAAAAGGAAAGAAAGGGATCATGTAGAGCTAAATCTCAAAATCTACCTCAAAATTTCAATCATTAAAACAAGTAGTTTTCATGCATATCCTTTGACCAAGTAATACCACCACTAGATTTGTATTCCAAAGAGATTAAAAAATAAAAAAATGAAAAGATCTATATATTCAAAAAACATTTGTAGCAGTTCTTTTCATAGTGGTAAAAAATTGAAAATTCATTAATTGTTGAATGGCTGAACACATTACATATGAATGTGATGGGAATATTATTGTGCTATAAGAAATGATGAGCAGGATGTTCTTAGAAAAACCTGAAAAGACTTAAATGAACTGATACAAAGTGAAATGAGCAGAACCAGAAGAACATTGTATATACTAACAGCAATATGTGATTATGAATTGTGAATGACTTAGCTATTCTCATCAATACAATGATCCAAAGCAATTCTGATGGGCTTATGGAAAATGCTGTCTATTGCCAAAGAAAGAATTAATGGAGTTTTTCTTTATTTTTCATGGGGTTTTTTATCTGTAATTTATCTTTCAACATGACTAATGTGGAAGTATATTTTGCATGATTGCACCTGCATAACATATTAAATTGGTTGCCTTTTCAATGAGAAAGGGTAGGGAGGGAAGAAGAAAACTTAGAACTAAAAAAAAATTTTAATGAATTTAAAAAATTGTTTTTATATGTATTTGATTAAAAAAATTGAGGGGCAGCTAGGTGGCACAGTGGATAGAGGACCAGCCTTGAATTGGAGAGGACCCGAGTTCAAATCTGGTCTCAGACACTTAACACTTCGTAGCTGTGCGACCCTGGGCAAGTCACTTAACCCCAGCTTCAGGGGAAAAAAATTGAACTTTTAAAAACTGATTTTAATTATATATATATATATAAAACTTACAAGTAGATACATGGTCTAGATATAAAAGATCACAGCATAGACAAATTAGAGAAGCAAGAAAGACATTGTCTTTCTGATCTAAGAAGTGAGAAAAATTGATTACTAACAAATGAAATAAAGGATCATATAAAATAAAATTAACAATTTTAATGATATAAAAATTAAAAGATTTTGCTAACAAATTTAAGGCAGTAAAAATTAGAAGGGAAACAGAGGGGAAAGTATGTGCAATAAGTTCTCTGATAAAGGTTCATTGTCAAGATATATATTAATTCAAATGTATAAAACCAATAACCACACTCCAAAAATTAGTCAAATTATATAAACAGACAGTATTCAAAAGGAAATATCCAAGCTATCAAAATCATATGGGAAAAAAGTTATAAGTCACTCATAATTTGAAAAATGCAAATTAAAGCAACTTTGAGTTTCTATTTAATACTCATCAGATTGGCAAAGATGGCAAAAGAGAAAAATAACAAATATTGGAGGCCAAAGGAAAATGGACACATTTATACCCTGTTAGGAGAGATGTAAATTAGTTCCATTCTTGAAAGTATTTTGCAGCTAGAAATTTACAGAAATAGTGCATAATTATTGACCCAGACATATCCTCCCCAAAAAAAATCAAAGAAAGAAGACTAGAACAGCTCTTTTCTAAATGGAAATTGAAGAAGTGTCCTCCCACTATAGAATGACCAGACAAGTGATTATATTTATGTAATGAAATAATATTGTGATATAATGAAAATGATAGCTTTAGTGGAAAAATGAAAAAGCCTCTGTAAATGGATGCAAAATTAAGGGAGTAGAACCAAAACAATTTATAAACACGGAAGAATATAAACTTTGAAAGTCTTTAGAACTCTGATCAGTGAATTGACAAATCATGAGTTCAAAAGAATAAAAATGAAACACTATTTAACCCCTGACAGGGGTTCATTGTGTCTACTGTTAGATTATTAAAGACAATAACACTAATGGGGGGTCATGAACTATAGTTTTAGGCATATAGATCAGTAGTATACCTTGAACCTGAAGTAACCATCCCACTAAGATCCCAAACTGTGAATGTGATTTGTATGGGATTAACTATAGGAAAGGTATGATAACCCAGAAAGCATGCTAGACATGTAAAGAGGGAAGCTGCTTAAAGTTTGAAGAAAAGACTGGCAAGAATTCACCATACTAAATGTCTTCCCTTCTTACCTTCCAGAAGATAAAGACAAAATAATTGCTAAAGAACAAAAGTTAATCTCCAGTGCTATATAGAAGGAGTCCTACCAAATTCCTTTTATGACACAGACATAATACTGATACCTAAACCAGGTAGGACAAAAACAGAGAAAGAAAATTATAGACCAATATCCCTAATGAATATTGATGCAAAAATCTTAAATAAAATATTAGCAAAAAGATTACAGAAAATAATTCCCAGGATAATACATCATGACCAAGTAGGATTTATACTAGGAATGCAGGACTGGTTCAATATTAGGAAAACTATTAGCATAATTGAATATATCAATAACAAAATTAACAAAAACCATATGATCATCTCAATAGATGCCAAAAAAGCATTTGATAAAATCCAACATCCATTCCTATTAAAAAACACTTGAGAGTATAGGAATAAATGGACTTTTCCTTAAAATAGTCAGTAGCATCTATTTAAAACCATCAGTATGCATCATATGTAATGGGGATAGACTGGAACCATTCCCAGTAAGATTAGGAGTTGAACAAGGTTACCCACTATCACCATTACTATTCAATATTGTATTAAAAATGCTAGCTTTGGCACTAAGAGTTGAGAAAGAGATTAAAGGAATTAGAATAGGTAATGAGGAAACCAAATTATCGCTCTTTGCAGATGATATGATGGTATACTTAGAGAACCACAGAGATTCAACTAAAAAGCTATTAGAAATAATCCATAACTTTAGCAAAGTTACAGGATACAAAATAAATCCACATAAATCATCAGCATTCTTATATATCACTAACAAAATCCAATAGTTAGAGATTCAAAGGGAAATTCCACTTAAAGTAACTGCCAATAGTATAAAATAATTGGGAAATCTATCTGCCAAGGAAAAGTCAGGAACTATATGAGCAAAACTACAAAACATTTTCCACACCAATAGAGTCAGATCTAAACAACTGGAAAAATATTAAGTGCTCTTGGATAAGTTGAGCAAAAATAATAAAGATGACAATGCTACCTAAACTAATCTACTTATTTAGTGCTACACCAGACTCCCAAAAAACTTTTAATGACCTAGAAAAAATAACAATAAAATTCATCTGGAAGAACAAAAAGTCAAGACTTTCAAGGGAACTAATAAAAAAAAAAAAGCAAATGAAGGCGGCCTAGCTGTACCAAATCTAAAATTATATTATAAAGCAGCGGTCACTAAAACTATTTGGTATTGGCTAAGAAATAGACTAGTTGATCAGTGGAATAGCTTAGGTTCACAGGACAAAATAGTCAATAACTTTAATAATCTAGTGTTTGACAAACCCAAAGACCCCAGCTTTTGGGATAAGAATCCACTATTGGACAAAAACTGCTGGGAAAATTGGAAACTAGTGTGGCAGAAACTAGGCATCAACCCACACTTAATACTGTACAACAAGATAAGGTCAAATTAAGACTATTTCTAGTCATATGAAAATATAATTAGTTAAAAAGTTTTTGTACAACAAAACTAATGCAGTCAAGATTAGAAGGAAACAATAAACTGGGAAAATATTTTCCGATTGTGATAAAGACCTCATTTCCAAAATATAGAGAGAATTTACTCAAATTTATAAGATATCAAGCCATTCTCCAATTGTCAAATGGTCAAAAGATATGAACAGGCCATTTTCAGATGGAGAAATTGAAATCAGTTTTAGCCATATGAAAAGGTGCTCCAAATCACTATTGATCAGAGAAATGCAAATTAAGACAACTCTGAGATACACTCCACACCTGTCAGATTGGCTAAGATGACAGGAAAACATAATGACAAATGTTGGAGGGGATGTGGGAAAACTAGGACACTGATACATTGTTGGTAGAATTGTGAATGGATCCAACCATTCTGGAGAGCAATTTGGAATTATGCTCAAAAAGTTATCAAGTGCACACCCTTTGATCCAGCAGTGTTATTACTGGGTTTATATCCCAAAAAGATCTTAAAGAAGGGTCAGGAACCTGTATGTGCAAAAATGTTTCTGGCAGTCTTTTTGTAGTGGCTAGAAACTGGAAACTGAGTGGATGCCCATCAGTTATGGTATATGAATGTTATGGAATATTATTGTTCTATAAGAAATAATCAGCAGAATGATTTTAGAAAGGCCTGGAGAGACTTACATTAACTGATGCTGAGTGAAATGAGCAGAACTAGGAGATCATTATACACTTCAACAACAATACCATATTATGATCAATTCTGATGGACATGGCTCTCTTCAACAATGAGAGGATCCAAACCAGTTCCAATTGTTCAGTAATGAAGAGAATCAGCTACACCCAGAGAGAGAACTATGGGAAATGAGTGTGGACCACACCATAGCATTTCCATTCTTTCTGTTATTGTTTACTTGCATTTTTGTTTTCCTTCTCAGGTTTTTTTTACCTTCTTTCTAGATCCAATCTTTCTTGAGCAGCAATATAACTGTATAAATATGTATACATACATACATATATATATATATATATATGTATATAGGTATTAACATATACTTTAACACATTTAATATGCATTGGTCTACCTGCCATGTAGGGGAGGGAGTGGGGGGAAGAAGGGGAAAAGTTGGTTTTGCAAGGGTCAGAATTGAAAAACTCCCCATGCATATATATATATATATATATTAATGTAGAAGGAATTAACTTTAGATTGAGGACTAAATCCTGGATGATATTCATAGGACTTATGAGGGGAAAAGAAAATCTGTATAAAATGGGATTTTCTTAAACTTATCAAGCCAGTGGGAACCTTATTATATAACTCTCCTCTCTAGTGGGACTTCCAGAGTGATGAGGATAAGAATTAGCCCTGGAGAGCAGTTTGGAGCTATGCTCAAAAAATTATCAAACTGTGCATACCCTTTGAGCCAGCAGTATTACAACTGGGCTTAAATCCCAAAGAGATCTTAAAGAAGGGAAAGAAATCCGGGTGTGCAAAAATGTTTGTGGCAGCCCTTTTTGTAGTGGCCAGAAACTGGAAACTGAATGTATGCCCATCAGTTGGAGATTGGCTGAATAAATTGTGGTATATGAATGTTATGGAATATTATTGTTCTGTAAGAAATGACCAGCAGGATGATTTCAGAGAGGCCTGGAGAGACTTACATGAACTGATGCTACTGAGTTCAACAAATAGCATTATGTATAGAGCCTCCCTTGGCTAGATGATTGCCTCCCTAAAAACCTAATGAGAGCTAACATTGAGTTCAATTTGGCCTTTGCATCTCTGCATGCCTATTAACTACTTTATTTAATCCATGATGTCAGACCTAGCCCTTGTCACATCAAAGATCTCAGTAAAGAAGCTAGTTTCTCAGAAAGGTCTTCAGTATGGTACTGGCATTCAACTCAGATAAGGGAAGAACATTGCAACACATATTACACATGCTGTGGATCCTTAATAAACTAATCACTTGATTTTTTTCTTTAGAGCAGAAGAGCTTATCATTCTCTATTTAGTCTGTGTAACTGTAGATACAAGTTGCAATGGCACCAGGTCCTACCCTTGCCAAGATAAACTTGTCTAGGGGTTCATCAAATTCGCCATCTATGGAGAGGAATGCAGGCTGAAGAATCTAGGACAGTAGGAAGATACTAGGCAATCTATTGGCTCTGGGCCCTGAGAGAAAGAGAAAAATCCCAATTCCCAGAGCTTCTAAGCTAATGCCTTATTTTCAAACACCTTTATTTTCCCTTAAGAAAACTTCTTCTAATTTAATGAAGCCAGAATAATACAGAATAGGCTGAAAGATTTCTTCTGACATTCCCCACAGGTACAAGCATGTTAAACCTCAATGTTGGTACAGATTCTTATAGATAGAGTGGTTCAGGGACAAAGCAAGGAAGGCCTCTGACATGTTGGGGAGACTCCCTTTAGTGACCTAATGGGAGAACAGAAGAGTTGTAGACCATAGAGTACTCTACATAGAGTACTCTACATCATTGCAGGGAACAAAGAGCTCACAGATCCACTGGAGTATTGGAGCGGGTTAGAATTGAATTGTTGGTGTTCAAGCAGATAATCTGCAGGATCATCTTTGAAAGAATTCAGGACTTAGGCCACTGTAAAATCAAGTAACAACATTTATTAAGATTAATTGAGAATCACTCACTCAAAGCAGGCTGTGCTCCTTTTAGAAGTTTACCAGGAGTTAGCAGCCCAACAAAGCAAGACAAAGATATTTATAGAATCTAATTGCATCACAAGATATGTAGATTTTAGGTTACAGAAGGAGTTTGCTTACATGAGGAGGTCCTAAAGCTTTGATGGAACTACATATATGGTTACCCAAAATGCATACAAAAAAGTTGGAGGTACTAATGTATAGTAATGATATTATAATTAGCCTGAATTCATCTAAATTTACCCAAAGAACATCAAAGAAGGATAGTGAATAAGTGCCATGTTGGGAGAGAGAATTATTATTATTTTTTTTATTATATATATATATATATATATTATAATATTATCCCTTGTATTCATTTTTCCAAATTACCCCCCCTCCCTCTATTCCCTCCCCCCGATGATAGGCAATCCCATACATTTTACATGTGTTACAATATAGTCTAGGTACAATACATGTGTGTGAATATCATTTTCTTGTTGCACAATAAACATTAGAATCCGAAGGTACATGCAACCTGGGCAGACAGATATTAGTGCTAACAATTTACATTCCCCTCCCAGTGTTTCTTCTCTGGGTGTAGCTACCTCTGTCCATCATTGATCAACTGGAAGTGAGTTGGATCTTCTTTATGTTGAAGATTTCCACTTCCATCAGAATACATCCTCATACAGTATTGTTGTTGAAGTGTACAGTGATCTTCTGGTTCTGCTCATTTCACTCAGCATCAGTTGATTTAAGTCTCTCCAGGCCTCTGGGAGAGAGAATTATTAAAGTTTGTGATTTAATGTTTTGGTCTACATCCTGTTGGATATATTATTGACTGATTTCTATGATTTGTCTAGACTTGATGAATAATGGAATTATAGAGTATGTAGATCTGTAGCTGTATCTGTCAACTAGTTATTGAGGATTTCTGTGGGGTTTGGGCTGGGGAAGAGCCAGCTTTCAATTGAGGGCAATAATCAGAATTCCATCAGTCTACTCACTAGGGCACAAATTAAGGAGAAGTGTTCCTTGACCTTGGTTTATCTGCTAAGACTAAACTACATTGGCACTAAAATACTAAATACATTATATGTACTTTCAGTAAGAGTAAGCATTGGACTTTTTGGTAGAGTGATGCCATTTTCTCCAAAACATCTATACAGATATATGGATATAAAGCTATATTCACATATGCATACTTATAAATGTGTGCATATATGTATGTGTCTACAAAAAGGTTATATATCTACACACAGAGAGAGAACAAAACCCTAAACCAGTTTCCAAAGTAAACACACAAAATACAGCAATAACTAAACTGGGGGAATAACTTTAATTCAGAGGGAAGAGACACTTCCTAGTGTCAAAATGGGAAGCTATATGAATGGCAAAGAGGGGGTCACATTCAAGAAAGAATATGATGGCAGAAACTAGGCATGGACCCACATTTAACACCACATACTAAGATAAGATCAAAATGGGTCCAAGATTTAGGCATAAGGAACGAAATCATAAATAAATTGGAGGAACATGGGATGGTTTACCTCTCGGACTTGTGGAGGAGGTAGGAGTTTGTGTCGAAGGGAGAACTAGAGACCATTATTGATCACAAAATAGAAAAATTTGATGACACCAAATTAAAAAGTTTCTGCACAAACAAAACTAATGCAAACAAGATTAGAAGGGAAGTAACAAATTGGGAAAACATTTTTACAGTTAAAGGTTCTGATAAAGGCCTCATCTCCAAAATATACAGAGAACTGACTTTAATTTATAAGAAATCAAGCCATTCTCCAATTGATAAATTGTCAAAAGATGAAATTAAAACTATTTCCACTCATATGAAAGAGTGTTCCAAATCACTAATGATCAGAGAAATGCAAATTAAGACAACTCTGAGATATCATTATACACCTAGATGTCAGGAACAAATAATGATGAATGTTGGAGGGGCTGTGGGAAAACTGGGACACTGATGCATTGTTGGTGGAGTTGTGAAAGAATCCAACCATTCTGGAGAGCAATCTGGAATTATGCCCAAAAAGTTATCAAAATGTGCATACCCTTTGACCCAGCAGTGCTACTACTGGGCTTTTATCCCAAGGAAATACTGAAAAAGGGAAAGGGACCTGTATGTGCCAAAATGTTTGTGGCAGCCCTTTTCATAGTGGCTAGAAACTGGAAAATGAATGGATGTCCATCAATTGGAGAATGGTTGGGTAAATTATGGTATATGAATGTTATGGAATATTATTGTTCTGTAAGAAATGACCAACAGGAGGAATACAGAGAGGCTTGGAGAGACTTACATCAACTGATGCTGGGTGAAATGAGCAGAACTAGGGGATCATTATACACTTCAACAATGATATTGTATGAGGATGTATTCTGATGGAAGTGGATATCTTCAACATAGAGAAGAGCTAATCCAATTCCAATTGATCAATGATGGACAGAATCAGCTATATCCAGAAAAGTAACACTGGGAAATGAGTGTAAACTGTGAGCATTGTTTGTTTTGTTTTGTTTTGTTTTGTTTTGTTTTGTTTTGTTTTTCTTCCCAGATTATTTTTACCTTCCGAATACAATCCTTCCTTTGCAACAACAACAATTCGGTTCTGCACATATATATTGTACCAAGGATATACTATAAGATATTTAATATGTATGGGAATGCCTGCCATCTAGGGAAGGGGGTGGAGGGAAGGAGGGGAAAAATTCGGAACAGAAGGGAGTACAAGGGATAATGTTGTTAAAAAAAAATTACCTATGCATATGTACTGTCAAAGAAAATGTTATAATTATAAAAATTAATTAAAAATTTAAAAAAGAAAAAAAGAAAGAATATGAATATAGAAACACTTAAATCTGACTAGACACATGGGCATCTCATGTATTAGAAAAAGAACTGAATCAGAAGGAAGAAAACATGGTTTTAAATCTCATCCTTTTCAATTACTGTGTGATTGACCTTAAGCAAGTCAGCAAATTTCCCTGGACTTCAGCATCCTCATCTTAATTAGAAGAATACTGGACTAGGCAGTTTCTAAGGTCCTTTTTAGTTCTAAGTCCTAAGGCTGCTAACATAGGTGTGAGGAGAGGAAAAAGTCTGATTTACCATAGCTACCAGCATAGATGTGATAACTAAAATCCTGGAAGGGATTTGGAGATTGGCCAGTTTCAGGCCTGGCTTCCACTTAATTTACAAGAAGATAATGACTTTTTTTTGTCCCCAGGTCTTCAAGTGTTATAATACCATAGAATCTTAGAGTTAGAGGAGTCAACCTTCATCCCTATGTTGAAATCACTTGTATATCAGTAATTAAGCTTTTTGATGTTTAATCTCCAATAACTGGAGAGGGAGGTAGGAAACTTAAAGTCTGTTTATAGAACAACTAAGTTAGAAGAAGCCCCCAAAATAATCCCATATAACTTGCAGCCAATGCCAAGTTCAACCATAATGACATTATGATACTAATCATATATTTTACATATTTATTTTTGACACATTTGCTTTATGTTTTATGTAATTAATTTTATGTATTTTAATATGTTAAAAGAGTGACCAGCTCAAATGGACATATTGCTGGACATGGAATCTTGAAGACAGGTTTCGTTGTACTTCTGATACTTAACTGTATTTTGTTCAGTTATTTCGTGGCAACTTGCCATTTTCTTCCCCAGCTCGTTTTACAGAGGAAGAAACTGAGGCAAACAGGATTGAGTGACTTGCTCCCAGTCACATAACTAGTGTCTTGACTTGAACTTGGTCTTCCTAACTTCAGAGTGGAGTGCTCTATCTACTGTTCCACCTAGTTGCTCACATCAGCTGTGTTACTTATTGCCAATGACTTGAGGAGCTGAAGTCCACGAGTCATTCAAGTTCTTGTAACCTCCGGAAACTCTGAGTTTTGTCTTATAAGTTAAAGACAGGTTCAAAGCTGGTATAAGTGGTCCCATAACCAGATATTGATGTATTTGACAAGTTTATAGCATCCTCCTCCATACCTAAGCACTCCAAGTGGCAGAACATCCTCCCCCATGAGTCAACTCATCTCCTTCCCACACAACTGTAATTTTAAGAAGTTTACATTTTATGTTAAACCAACATTTTAATGATCCTACACAGATCTATGGATGACCTTCCCAAGGTGAAATTCATCTACTTAATTTAGGTTCTCCTAACAACCCTACTCGCCTTCTCTGGCTGTTTGCTGGTTTGTCTGTCCTTCTTAAAGCACATCGATGATGCAACCATTATCTAACTAGGAAAGAGCATATTGTTTGAAATCTAATATTTTGCTGAGTTCAATAAACACACACACACACCCGTGACATCCTCTGCCCTAGTAACTTGGAGAGCAGTGATATACCAGATTAGCTTCGGTTAACAACATAGTATATGGCATAAAGGGACAGAGTCAAAGTCCAGTGCTTGAAGCATGTGTGCCCAAGGTTCTCTGGGTACTGTTATAAGGATTTTGATGAGTATGTCAGTATATGCCCAGATTCCTGCTGGAATAAAGGAGAGATTTTTTAAGCCCTTTCTTAAATGCCTTTTCTATGCCCCTATGAATACAATGAGAGTGTGATGGAATAGCCAAGATTCCTGAAGAAGTTTTGAAACTTTCTGCCCCAAATCCTCCAAATGCCTGGTGCCATTATCAGTGTAGTTCGAAAGCTGATATGAAGATATTACTGCTGGTGCGACGGTCACTACTATCCCATCAAATTTAGAAAGGAGAAATAAAGTAAAGGGAGAGAACCTGAGCACAAGAAAATGGAGTAGAAAGAGGGATGAGCCTAAGAAAATAATGTCTGTGGTAATTATCCAGGACTTTGGTCTCGTTTATTGATTGTTTGTGCCATTGAAACTTCTGCCCGCTCTGTTATCTGGCCTTGGCCTTTCCCCCCTCCACCTCTACCACCCAATCCAACTTCACCTCAGCCACAGTCTTATCTTCTCTTTCAACTTCGGACCTTCCTCCTGTATCCCCCTCCAAATGGTCTCTCTGCTATCTCACTTGCTCTTCTGAGACCAAATACCTCTGGCAATCCTATTGTAATTCTCTTAAGATCACACAAGAATTCCTAAAATACAAAGAGGGAAGCTGTCAAAACTAAAACACATCATACTTACCAAATATCCTTTGAGAACCCCTGTAACCACATGCAACCTGATCTGAACCAGGTTAATCCAGCTTGCCGTTTCTCAGAATGCCTACTTACCTGTGTGGAAAAGTATCCTCCACAAAAACAATCAGAGACTCTCAGAGTAAGAAAAAGCAAAAAGGGCATCCCCCATCTGACAAAGTGTTTATCAGCAAAATAAACTGGGAAACAAGATAAATTGGTCTCTGATGGAAGTCCTGAAGTCCCAACCTTCCCCAGGATGGTCTTTTCTCCCATTGTTTGGGGGAGTCCAGGCTTACATTCTATTAGGAAATCTAACTCAGAAATAAAAGAATAAAAGAACTCTTAAGAGAATTAAAAGCCATCATCACCTTTAAAAGAAGTACTTAAATGCTAATTAAGAGGTGGTGGGAAATAGGAAGTGACAACACCTACAACTTTTTAGCTATAACTCTGTTATAATTAAGTCTCAAGTGTCAATTCACAATTAGTGAATTGTCTCAAATCTCAATTCACAATTAAAGTATAATTTAAGGCTATATTCCCAAGAGAGCATCTTCATTCTATTAATTCCACACAATCCCTCCACTTTTTATTTATCCTTTGAAAACCTCTCACACCATTCTTGATAACATTTCCTCACCAGCTTGTTCTCAGTCTCCAATTCCTCTGGACCTAGCTTGAGCTTTTTCTCTACTGTGTTCTATTCTTGTCTAACTGGACATCTATCACCCCAACCATCTGTGTCCCCAGTAATTAAATGTCTATCATCAAAGTCAGCAATAACAGAAATGGTAAAAGAAACAGACAGATCACAAACTTCCTACATATATTCTCACGGCTCATATATCCACCCAGTGGGAGGTAACCAGGATGGTTTGAATACACAGTCCACTGCATGGGAATAGTAACTGATCCCTTAGTCCAAGTGTGACTGACACAAGTGAACTTTGTAAGAATTCTGTAAAATAATCATTGAAAAATTGTGTAAAATAATCACTGAAACTGATGAGAGAAAGGAAAGGGGGAACCCCGTTGGTTGACGCAAAGATAGTAAAATAATCCCATGAGACGTGCCTCATGGGATTATCTTACTGTCTGTGCACGGGGTTCCCCCTTTCCTTTCTCTCATCATTTGGTGGCCACGTATGGGGCATATATTACCCCAAAAACTAACCTTAGCCTTTTCAGGTCTCTCAGAACCAATCTGGGTTCTTAGCAGTTCGAGAAGATTCTGGGAAGAAAATCTGTGTTCCTACCAGGGAATCCAGATCTCTGGATAAGGTGAAAGACTTTTTTTTTTTCTTTTCCTGTCTTGCAGTGGACATTCAAGCCACTTTAGGTTTGAGTCATTCCTAGAGCTCTACCTCACTCCGACACAATTCTTTACAAATTGCTGCAGATTGACAAAAGCCCTCCTTTTGTCTCACCTCTCTGTCTCTAGAGGCTGCTTCTAGAGACAAAAGACCTTCTTTTCCAAGGCATTTCTAATCCTTTTATCTCGCCAGAAAAGCCTGTCCTTAGGCCAGAACTCTGAAACACCAGGGAGAAAGTGTCTCTTCTTCATCCCTCTCCCTACCACATGGCCATTCTGAGGATCCCATCCCTCTCGGGTCCCAGGCCAGCAGTCTCCTTGATCTCTTCTGGGGGAGAAATCTGTGTTTGAGCCCCTCTCGCATTCCACTGTAGAGGTAGCCACGAGGAAAAGTCTGGATCAGGGTGAACTTGGACATGTGTCTCTATCCAACCTCGTGAATCTTCACCTTCGCCACCAGAGAAGCACTGGGTAAGATAACATCTCTCCCTTCCCCCATCCTCTCTCTTTTCCAATCTCTCCCATGTGATTTGGCAACCTGCCATTTAAATGCTTCCATCCTGCCCCCTTCTTGGGATACAGTGGGGAGATTGGGGAATCTTTTTAAGATCTCTAGAAAAGTTTCCCATTCACTTTTTTTTTTAGCTGTTAATTGATTTTATTTATTTATTTATTTATTTAAATTTAATTTTTATTTAATTTTATAATTATAATTTTTTTGACAGTACATATGCATAGGTAATTTTTACAACATTATCCCTTGCACTTAGTTCTATTCAGATTTTTTCCCTTCCTCCCCCAACCCCCTCCCCCAGATGGCAGGCAGTCTTATACATGTTAAATATATTATAGTATATTCTAGATACAATATATGTGTGTAGAACCGAATTTCTTGTTGTACAGGAAGAATTGGATTCAGAAGGTAAAAATAACAGTTTACATTCATTTCCCAGTGTTCCTTTTCTAGATGTAGCTGATTCTGTCCATCATTAATCAATTGGAATTGGATTAGCTCTTCTCTATGTTGAAGACATCCACTTCCATCAGCATACATCCTCATACAGTATCATTGTTGAAGTGTATAATGATCTTCTGGTTCTGCTCATTTCACTTAGCATCAGTTGATGTAAGTCTCTCCAAGCCTCTCTGTATTCCTCCTGTTGGTCATTTCTTACAGAGCAATAATATTCCATTACATTCATATACCATAATTTACCCAACCATTCTCCAATTGATGGACATCCATTCATCTTCCAGCTTCTAGCCACTATGAAAAGGGCTGCCACAAACATTTTGGCACATACAGGTCCCTTTCCCCTCTTTAGTATTTCTTTGGGATATAAGCCCAGGAGTAGCACTGCTGGATCAAAGGGTATGCACATTTTGATAACATTTTGGGAATAATTCCAGATTGCTCTCCAGAATGGTTGGATTCTTTCACAACTCCACCAACAATGTATCAGTGTCCCAGTTTTCCCACAGCCCCTCCAACATTCATCGTTATTTGTTCCTGTCATCTTAGCCAATCTGACAGGTGTGTAATGATATCTCAGAGTTGTCTTAATTTGCATTTCTCTGATCAATAGTGATTTGGAACACTTTCATATGAGCGGAAATTGTTTTAATTTCATCATCTGAAAATTGTCTGTTCATATCCTTTGACCATTTATCAATTGGAGAATGGCTTGATTTCTTATAAATTAAAGTCAATTCTCTGTATATTTTGGAGATAGGCCTTTATCAGAACCTTTAACTGTAAAAATGTTTTCCCAATTTGTTACTTCCCTTCTAATCTTGTTTGCATTAGTTTTGTTTGTGCAGAAACTTTTTAATTTTGTGTAATCAAAATTTTCTGTTTTCTAATCAATAATGGTCTCTAGTTCTCCTTTGGACACAAATTCCTTCCTCCTCCACAAGTGTGAGAGGTAAACTATCCTATGTTCCTCCAATCTATTTAGGATCTCATTCTTTATGCCTAAATCTTGGACCCATACATATGTTCTTTACATTTTTTTTGGGCAGAAGTATAGTTCTCAAGATTTCTTTTTACCTTTTTAGAAATCTCTTGAGTTCTGTATTTGAAGATCAAACCTTTTATGTAGGTCTGGTTTTTTCATCAAAAATAGATGGAATTCATTTATTTCGTTAAATGTCCATCTTCTTCCCTGGAAAACGATGCTCATTCTTGCTGGGTACGTTATTCTTGGCTGCATACCAAGTTCCTTAGCCTTTCGGAATATCATGTTCCAGGCCCTTCTTTCTTTTAATGTGGACACTGCTAGATCCTGGGTTATCCTTATTGTGGATCCTCCATATCTGAATTGCTTTTTTCTAGCAGCTTCCAATATCTTTTCCTTTGTCTGATGGTTCTTGAACTTGGCCACTATATTTCTTGGCGTTTTGATTTTAGGGTCCCTTTCAGTAGGTGATCGATGAATTTTTTCAATGTCTATTTTACCCTCTTTTTCCAGAACATCTGGGCAGTTCTCTTTGATAATTTCCTCGAAAATGGTGTCCAAGCTCTTTTTTTCCTCACATTTTTCAGGGAGTCTGATTATTCTCAAATTGTCTCTCCTGGATCTGTTTTCAAGGTCTGTTGTCTTTTTAGTAAGGTACTTGACATTCTTTTCAATTGTTTCATTTCTCTGGTTTTGCTTGACTACCTCTTGGTTTCTCCTTGAGTCATTCATTTCTACTTGTTCCAGTCTAATTTTCAATGATGTATTTTCTTCACTCACTTTTTTTATATCTCTTTGTAATTGTCCAATTGAGTTTTTATCTTCTATGGAAATTTTTTCCATTTTATCCATTTTATTTTTTAGAGAGCTGTTTTCTTTTTCCAGCTCACTAATCCTGTTTTCCTTGGAATTGTTTACCTTCTCCAGCTCACTAATCTTGTTTCTCAATGATTTGATTTCTTTATCCACTCTGTCTTTGAATGCATGGGATGACTTCTCCAGGCTCTCTTGCCAAGCTTCCCTTTCCTTTTCCCATTTCTCTTCCAGCTCTCTTGTGAGAGCCTTTTTGATTTCCTCTATGAGATTCTTTTGTATTGAGGAGCAGCTCATATCCCTCTTAGGGGATTCATCTGGGGACAGTCTGTTTTTAGTCTCCTCAGTGTTTGAAGTCTGCTCTCTCTCCATACAAAAGCTGTCAATGGTTAGAGCCCTTTTGAACTTTTTGTTCATTTTGTCAGAGTAGGAATCAAAGAAAACAAACTGACAAGAGAAACAATTGGTCTGTTTTGCAGGGGATGGGGCTGGATGGTATCAATGGGCTTCCTCTACAGACTGGGGGTAGAGCAGCAGAGCCACTAACAGAACAGCAATGACTGTACTGAGTCTGCGCTCTGAGGCTCTGAGAACTCTCTGAGTCAGTCCAGGTGGGGGTTGGGGGTGGCCGGTTTCTGAGAGACGCTGGTTTTCTGGGGTTCTAATCCTCACCTCCAGTGTTTACACCCTCTCCCTGCTCCTGGCTTGCTGCCAATACAGAGTATCCACTCTGGGGAAAAAGTCTTTTTGCATAAAGGGCAGAGATCGTACTCCTCCCCCTCCGGTCTGAGCTGTGTGAGCTGTCTGTCTCACTCTGGCTGCCTGCCCTCAGTCTGCGCCCAGTCTGATTGACCCTCCCCCGAGCAAACACAGACCTTTTCTGGTGACTTTCAAGAATGTCTTCTCTTGGTGATTATTTGTGGATTTCTTTCTGGGTCAAGCATTAAGTCTGAGGCTTGTCATGAAATAAGTTCTGAGAGAAAACGAGGAGCTCAAGCAGCTGTCTGCCTCCACGCCGCCATCTTGGCCGGAAGTCCCCCATTCACTTTTAAAAAGGTACTTTGCCTGTTCGGGCGCCAAATTGCGAAGGTCTGGTCTAGCTCCTCTTGTCAGGATAAGCAAAAGTCCTTGCCCCACGTGTGGACGCCAAATGTAACGAGCTGTCGTCTCTAGAAGCTGCTGGATCGCTCTCTGGGAAGAGATCTGCTGTGTCTTCTACTCAAATCTCTCCGACAGATTCTTCTTCCTGTAATGAACCGTTGTCTCCAGGCAGTTGCTGTTAACTCTTGTCCAAAGAAGTGACTTCCCTTCCTGCAGAGAGCCCCGTCAAGCCTGATGCAATTCAGAGTCTTCTCCGCTTCCTGGAGTGCTGTCCTCTTTATCCTCCCAGAGAATGGGCGTGGGATAATGCAAGGGCTTCTGGGAAGAACCACTTCAGCCAATGGGCTTGCTCCTTCTATCAAGTCAACCTGAGTTCTCACCTTGTAACTATCCAGACAACCTCAGTTCTCACTTAGTAATCCTAACATTGCAGCAACTCTGTACGCCCCTCCCAAAGCTTTTACCTGGCTTCCTAAAGGAGCCAAGGCTTTCAGCCCTCTCAGAGAACTAGCTTGTCCCATACATTTTAAAACGGGACTCGGTTTCCTGATTTAGTCATCCTGCATTAGAACAGAGCCTCTCCTCACAGCTTTTCACTGTAGCAGCCTTTCACTACTCGGCTTCTCCATGAAGCCTCAGGGCATACTTACATGCTCTAAGGCAGATAAAGCCTACATAGAGAATTTAAGCTGCTCAAGTCTTTCTCTGTCTCAGTAACTTTGCAGGTGAGAACTCCTGACTTTTCTCTTGGTCCAGCACTTTTAGCTCCTAGCACACCCTCCTATTTTTCTCGATTGGCATTCTATGCTCACTGCCAATAATTAAAAGATTCCCTTTCCAGTTCTAGTCCTGGCCAGACTAGACTTCAGAAAGGAGATCTTTGTAATTTTGGCTGAATCAAGGCAAATTAATTGTTAAGAGAGGGAGAATAGTTTCTTTTTTTCTCTTTTTTCTCTCATCTCCTGACAGCAGACAGGCAGATGTGAATTAAAAGAGATTGAAACTATTTTTAAAAACACTCCTCAACTACTTTTAATTTGGCGTCTCTCTAGAATCTTTCTCTGTTCTGATGTTCTCTCTTTTTTACTGCCTCAGTTTCCTTAAACTGTCTGTCTCTTGCCTCAATTTCTAGCATTTCAGTCCAGGAAGCCCAAGGACTATAGAATATGAATAGATTCTCCCTCAAGCTGCCTTTTAGAGAATGGC
This sequence comes from Sminthopsis crassicaudata, assembly GCF_048593235.1. Taxonomy (NCBI): domain Eukaryota; kingdom Metazoa; phylum Chordata; class Mammalia; order Dasyuromorphia; family Dasyuridae; genus Sminthopsis; species Sminthopsis crassicaudata. The sequence continues at coordinate 90,883,576 of NC_133621.1, read as the reverse complement.
TAAATTAACACCTAAATTCTATGTAGAAGTCCAATATCTCTCTCTACTTGCCCAACCCCAACTTTCTTTTCAGGAGTTGAGTATCTCCAATTAGGGTCTAACTTTTCTAAATGCTCCAAATGCCCCCACGCCCTACTCATTAAAAGATTGGTGGGGTAGAACTTGAACCACTATTCTCTGCATAAATGCTAGCTGCCTTCTCCTCCCCACCCTTGCCTCTTCTAACAGAGTAGGGAGGGGCCATGTGGGATTTCTCCACACCCACCTTCTGCAGAGAGGCTAGGCTTTGGCAAAAGGTTCTGAGATAGGCCCACCTTCAAATTAATTGATCTTTTTTTTTTTTTTTTTTAAGACTCGTTAAAACTGGGGGAATTGCTAAAATTGTCTGACTATTGCTCTATATGAGAAAAACTGTTTAACTATTGCTGCATAAAACTGTTTGACTATTGCTGTTTCAGGAAATTTACAAGTCTGTTATGCATGATCTGATAATTTCTGTAAACTGGGAAGGAAGGAAACTGAGATTTCAGCTGTTCAGGAAATTGGGAAAAACTGATGTATTATTTCATTAAGTTCAGGCTGAATTGGAAACTATTTTACTCTTTGCTTAAAATTTACTAGACTATGATTTGCCAAGTTATGTTTTAACTTTGAAATCCCTTATTCAGTCTTTGGGATTATTCTTTAGAAACAACCAGAAATCAGACACCTGTCCTGGAACTGGCAGCCTCTCTGATCTGTTTCTCCCTCCTGTTACTCCAATTCCTTTATTATTTCAGCATTTCGACATCAGGACTCTAATGGTTTGAGGTGGCTTGTCTTGGTCTAATTGCATAATTTGCTCAGAAATCTGTCCTGTCCCAGAGAGAAAGAGAGAATAGAGCCCTCAACCCCATTTTTTCTCTCACTTGAAGCCCCTGACTTGAAGTGCCCTCTTAGGGCAGCTGGACTGCCTTGAGTACTGCTACTCAGCAGAGGCTGAGTTAAATGCACAAATGACCACAGACCTAAAGACTGTCCATCTCTGGCTGAGATGCCCCCCAACTGCAGAGATTCAAACAGGGAGGCTTGTGTGTCTCTCTGAATAAGGAGTGCTATTTGATGCTAATAATTCTGGGGTTATCAGGGAGAAACTGGTCCTTGCCACAAGTCCTTGCATTTTCTAGTTTTAGTCTGGTTTGTTTATTATTGTCCTGACTCAGTTTCCCTAATTATTCTGACTCAGTCCTGCCTCAGTTTCCCTATCTCTTAGTTCTGCAAAACCTACCCTTGCCTCTTTATCAGAATACTTGATAAGATCTTATGTTTCAGAATAGCAGAATGCCTCTTCCATCCCAAGCTATGGGAATCTCTTATTAAGATGCTGTCTCCACTGATTATTTCATCTAGAGACCTACTCCAATATTGCTCTTGCCTCTTTTCAGTCTTCCTGATTTACTATTCATGAGGTAACATAAACACCCACCCTCTATCAGCCAGGTGGACAGCTCAATTTCCTGGGACTCGATTGATGCTGTCTGGAGCTCAAAACGTTCAGCTGGATATTTCAATTATAAATATCTCTGCGGAATAGAGACAAAAATTAAAAGTTTTTGTTGTATCTCTCTCTCTCTCTTAGGGACGCCTAAAGGGAATGAAAGCTATAGAGCTGGGATCCGATTACCGCCTCTCAATAAACTCTACTGAACAGATTAACTAATCTTATCTCCACCCACCTTGACAGGGCTTCCCTGCTGTTAGGACACAACCACCAAAGTTAGCCCCTTTGAAGCAAACAAAGTTGGGAAAGAGCAATAAAATTCAAACTTAGCCTGGGCTTCTGTGTATGTCATCCATACTTCGGTATGATTTATTTCTAAAAGTTTAACTGTTAACTTCTTGAATTCTCTTATGTAGAGTTAGACATTCTGTATATGATTGTATTTGCATTGGGTCAGAAAGCAAACTGATTTGTATAAATAACGTTCACTTATGAAACATCTAATTGGATATGAACTTATTGGGACAAATTCCTTACTGCTATCAATATAAGGTTATGATAAATATTTGTTTAGAATTTATGTTCTTGCATTTTGTCCTTCTGTAACTGATTTCTAAGATCAGAGCAATAGTCAATAGAAATTGTTAATGCAATTCAATTATGTCATACCTTGCTATTTCCAGCCTGATTATATGTAATCATTGTATCCTAAATGTTTGGACAAAAAAGTATTTAGTCTGGTCATCTATTACTGGACAACGAATAGAGATCTGTAAGACTAAAACTGATTTCTAACACCTGTTGGTTTCCCTTTATCTCACTAACCTGAGACTCTCAGTTCTTCTCTTCTCAGGGCAACTCCTGCCTCCAGACACTCAGAAAGAAGCACAGGTGCCCTTTTAATGCAAATCTCTCCTAGACTTAAGCCTTAGAAGACCCCAATCTCTGCCCTGAATTCGAGCAGGAGGAACTGCCTTCTCACCACCACAGCAAACACCACAAGGGTTGAACTGGCCCCCAACATCCTGCTCCCTAGTAGGAATTTGAGGTCTGGCCCTGTTTTCCTTTTATCTCAAGATAGCCCGAATACCTCAGGGGCTGGTAAGCTGGGTAGGCTATGCTGATACTGTGCACCTTCTCTGATTCCTTTCACCCCTCCCCTATAAAGAGTGGGGAAACTAGGAAGGAAAAGATTCAGGATCTTTGCGTATTGAATAACCAACTCTCTTCAAGAAAAACAGCACAGTTTTTTCAACATTTCCAAGACCTTAAATTGCATTCTTATCTTGATCTGCAGCCCTGACAATTGGGTATACATACCCATCCCTAGCCCCTCCCTTACAAAAGAGCAGTAGTTCATTAAATCTACTAGATATCAAGGCCTCTTGCCTCCCCTGACTTCTGAGTCCATACCCTTTAATTCTAACCCCAGGAGATTAAGGGTGAAAGAGCTAGGCTACAAATAATCTTTTCTCTCAGCATTTTCTCCTATTTCTCTTTGATAGTTAGATGGGCCATTAGCTAAGGGCCCTATTCTCCTGAATGTCTCCATCTCCACCCTGGGATGACACCCCACTTTTAATCTATTCCCGAGATCTATTTTCTCTAGGCTTCAAACTTTGGATTCTCAGCTGGCCTTTCAGCCTGGAGTACATTGACTGGGGACAACTGACTGGGACATGCTCTAGATATCCTGCTGCCATCCCCTACACCTCACGCCTCACCTCCTGGCATGAAACCCCAAATCACTACAACCCTTGTCAGCTCGAAGCAGCTGAGGAGATCGACGCCCCTTTTCCTACATGCATCTGGAGGTGATGGTTTGAGGGGGTAACAAGACGAGGGGACCCCGCTACTCTGAAGATCTTTGGAGAAAATCTTCAACATTGCCTTAAATGAAGGGCATTGCCCCAAATTTTTTTTTTCTTAAATGAATTTAAGTCTCAACTGTTTAAGGGGGGAAATGACAGGGGTTGAGGTCCCTTTAAGATTCCTTTCTGATTTCCCAACCCCCATGGCTGACCTCAATTCACAAATCCTGGTCAAAAAGCACCCTTTTGAATATCCAGGCCCAGCCCCCATTATCTACTCAGCTTTCCCCAGCCCCCACAGTTTCTAACTTATCTGAAAAGCCCGCCAGAACTTGGCACTGCCCACAATCTCCTTTTAGGTATAAAAGAGCCAAGCTGGAGCTCTCTCTTTGCAGGAGCCCTACCCCCCAGCACATGGTATCTTTCCAGCCATGTAAGGGTTCCTTCCCGCCCAGCAGCCATCTTTGGCCCTGGCATTTTTCTAAATGAACTTTACTTCCAAATTCCTACAATAAACCTTTTATTTATCAATCTAGATTTTCAGGCCTGTAAATTCATTTACAAGGGACACTGTGCCTCATTGGATTATCTTACTATCTTTGCGCTGACCAACAGGGTTCCCCCTTTCCTTTCTCTCATCAAAACCATGTTCCCTTTGATCTGAAAAAGAAGAGAGATCAGTGTTTCCCAGGCTCCAAAGAATCTGGAGGGAAGGCCCATCCTCCCAGATAGGCAGTACCATTCAAGGGCAAATCAACTCCCATTGATCTTTTAGAAAGCCACATTCTCACTCAAGAAATTCTAAAATCTTCAAAGTAATTTTCATGCAATTGAGAAATCCTGGTTCTGATTATCAATTCAAACCATCCCCATAAAATGGGGTCTTTTACTAATCATTCTTTGCAAAATTTTTTTCATTAAGAAAATGTACTCACTAAGAGAAAGCCTCTTAGTGAAAAATAAAATCTCTTCTTTTTCCCATAG